>NW_026555335.1:4072562-4811747 GCF_029017545.1 Prosopis cineraria
ATCAAATTTTTGTTTTATTTGACTAGATTATGGCCAATCTGTGATCGGCATCCAATTCCATTGCAAACGCCCAATACTGGTATTAACTGATGAGAGGTGGAGGTAAGTTCCTCATGGAGCAGAGATATAAGAAAGGGAGAATTACAATTAGATCCCACATAAAGAAATTAATTACTATAAGGCCTATTGACAATTGAACTAAACTACATTGACAATTGATTGTGTTGTCAATGCAATTTAGTTTAGTTATCAATGAGCCATGGATTAATTTTCTTGTATGGGATTTCAATGTAATTCTCCTTGTAAGAAATGTGTTTTGCAAAAGTAGAAGTTTGAGCCGAGATGAAATTATTAGATTCATTTCCCTCTTGTGACTATAAACAGGGACTATATTGCTCTCCGTTTCCCATATCCCAATTGTGGACACCATTATAAATTAATAGCCCCCTCTTAATTTCTAAAAGCAACATTGGAGAATATGTTTTATAGGTTCCTAGATAAGGTAAAAATTTATACTTTATGATTGAGAAACCCCTCTCTCTAGTTTCTAAAAGACTTCCATGGTCACAATTTCATGTTTTTAGTTTTCCTGAGTGATCTATTGTGTCATTAAATTCTTTTTAGTCAACTTTTAATTTTTAAACTACTGTAGGCATTGAAGTCCCTGTTAAAACTCTGATCTTGACATGTTTTATGTCTTGGCAGTGTGAAGCAACCTCCTCAGATCCCTTATCCTATCTCTATAGCTCTTGTGCTATCTGGATGTGCTCTTGTATTTTCGCTGATAGCTTTTCTGAAAGGGGGGCCTTCATCAATTCTCCAAGCCATAGCAAAATCAGGATTCGCTGCTGCATTCACATTGATATTTGTTTCTGAGATAGGAGACAAGGTAACCATCAAGAAGCTGTGTTCCATTTTTGTTTATCTATTTGTCTTCCTCATCCTAAGTGAAGATTTCTTTGAGGCTTCCCATTCATATTTAGGTTCAATGCAAGTTCCAAGAACAGAAGATAAACTAAGATGAATTTATTGGAAATTAATGGAAAAAATATGGCTGGGCTAAAATCAATGGAGCAAAAAACTCTCTATTTTGAGGCGTTAAAATTAGAAAAAGAAATCCTGGCTTGGATACTCATGTACGCTGCTTGCTTGCACACATGCCCAAGCTAAACATGCCCAAACTTGAGATGAGCAAGGCTTTGACTTAGATGACCCAAAGGGGAAAAAATAGAATGAAAGATAGGAGAACTCATCTTTGAGATAGTTGAAGTTCTTCCTAATATTTTTTGGTCCCACGTGAACATCTTGAATAATATAGACCAACAACTTTTGGTTTAGTAGATTTTCTATTAAATACTCCTTCCGGTATATAATACAGAACATTTTCTAAAAGCCTTGCTTGATCCAAAATGCAGGGCATTTGATAGTTCTTATATATATTTTTTTTCAATTACACCTTTATTTCGTTTATTATTCATTTGGAAGTCATTATTAAGGAACTTCTATAAGACATTTAATGAGGATATAATTGAAAAGATGTACAATTTTTTTTTTTTTGAAGATTAAGGTTTCAACTCTCTCTCTCTCTCTCTCTCTCTTGAAATCATGAAATAGTTATCAATTTCCTATGCTATGGATCGTAGGGAGTATTAGTATAAGATAGTTATAATAAACCAAAATAGAATAGCTAAAGCATATCACTAATAAAAGTTACCGACAAATTTCATGCTTCTTAAACTGAATTGACATCTAACAGTGTTGTAGAAGTTTTGTAAAATCTAGTCCTAGACCCCTTTTTTCTTATGCATAATGTTGAAATAAAAGTTGTTTGTTCAACCTTTTATTTAACCTTTTATCTTGGCATTAACAACTATGCTGGGTAAACATAAAATATGAAGAAATGTATTCAAATTCAATTGATTTTATAGCTTAAATGAATATTTAAGTAGAGGTTTTCCCCCTTTGAGAACTAGACTGTGGGCTTCATGTTGCGTGTGAAGTCTAATATGAGTTGGTTTGTTCACAGTTTATAAATAATGAGATTTCCTGTAAATTTTATGTTATATTAATTCTTTGGTGGTTGGCCAAAAAAAGAAAAGTTCTTTGGTAGATATTTCAATGGATGTTCTCTTCTAGTGATTTGAGGACCTTCTTTCCTCTATATTTTATTTATATTTGTTTCTTAAAACTAGTCAAATTGAGGAGATGCAATTTCTGTTACTCGTTCATTTAACTTTTTAGTTCCTTATCTTGACCAGACATTCTTTATTGCTGCACTCTTGGCGATGCAATATGAAAAGGGATTGGTATGTCTCCAAACTTTTCCTCATAATTCTACGCCCATCAATTTCCTGTTAATCATTAATTATTAAAATTATTCTTCACTTTGTTTGGTCATTGTTGCTGCTGCTCTTCTTTATAACTTAAAATTTTAGTGCAAGGCTTGGATGGACGTTTGCTTTGTCTAGGTTTTGACCCCAAAGACTTTCTTATCAGAGTTGTGCTAGAGATGTCAATAAAATCCATTCTTGGGTCTCAACATAAAATCTTAAGCTTTTGAGGTAGTTAGTTACTGGTCCTTTCAAGTAAAGTTCTTCCCAAAAAATTGTGCCAGTAATGATCCTATTTGGTGCTTTGAATGTGAAAGCTGGGATTGCACGTTGGGGTGTATCCAGAGGTTCTGTTACACTTCTTGTCCAGAAATTTCTATGGTCTCTGTCCTTGTCAGTGTTGTCCTCCTAGTGAAGGCTTTGAAATTCCTCAACTAACATTGAAATTCTTCAACTAACAACCGCTACTGTGCACCTCTTGTGATCAGAACACGACTTTGTTTTGCCAACCATGCTTAACACTAATATGCTGAGTTAAGGTGAAAACTTTTACCATTGCAGTCATCAGTCAACCATTCCGCATCAGCAGTTTGTAAATTGATTAAATATTTGAAAACTTTCTACCATCGCAGTCACTAGTCAATCTTGTTAATATATTTTATCCCATTCTCATTTTGGATGCTGTGGCTACCGATATTCATAATTTTTCATTACATATTAATAGAACTAAATGCATTACTTTCTTTGGGAACTGTTCTGTGGTCTGAACATCTGTTGCCCATGTTATTGCAAGAATTGCTAATTATTACAAACTGAAACTTATACATTTGAACAAAACCATTAATGACTGACCAGGTCCTACTGGGATCAATGGGTGCTCTTTCACTAATGACAATCCTATCGGTTGTAATTGGCCGAATTTTCCAATCAGTGCCTGCTCAGTTCCAGACAAGTAAGTGATGAAAGTTGGCGTTTTTCATCCTTATCAGATAGGCCGTAGAACTTTCTCTATAGTTAAGGAACTCATCACCCAACCATGCTTGCCTTAATAGTAACGCTTTACAATTTTTATCTGATTAGTTAGCATAAACAATGCCTGCTAATAAACTAATATCTGGTGCATGATTTGGGAGATCTCATGACGAAATTTTTATTTTGCTGTTATAAAGTTTTCTTTGCAAGGAGTTAAAGGCTAACAAGTAGCTATGGTACCTGTTTTTGTCTTTCTACTGCGTTGGCCCTATTGTATATCCCACTATAAGAGAAACCTTATATCGTTTTAAAATCTCCTAGTTTTAAATTTCTGGCCTGAGAACTGTCTCCACTGCTAGCACTTAGCCTTAATTTCCATCTTGAGCATAATGCTCTGAAGCCTGAATACTGTTTAAAATTGGCCGGTTATATTATTTTTAAATTTTATAGTTTGCAATTATATCTCAGAGGATTCAATCAACTTTCATAAAGGACTTTCTTTCTTTCATAATTTTCACTATGTAAACGCATTTTTTTCTCAAAAGAGAAGTCTGGGTTACTTATTCTGCTGACTGCTGCCGTTTTCACATTGTTTGGTCGCTTCATACAGCTTTGCCAATTGGAGAATATGCAGCAGTAACTCTTCTTTTGTTTTTCGGCCTGAAATCAATAAAAGATGCATGGGATCTTCCATCTGATACAGTTAAGAGTGATGATAACAGCAGTCCTGAACTGGATGAACTTGCTGAAGCAGAGGAGCTTGTGAAAGAAAAGGTTTGAATCTTGTACATAACATGGGCCTTTTCGTAGATAAGAAATTTTTGCATGAATATCAATATATTTTGACAACTTAGTAATAAATTCCATGTATGTGAAATTGATTTCTTTCAACCATGATGTTAGCATATACTTTATTTGCTGGCTTATTGTTTGTAACTTGCATTATTCTCCCATCCCATCTCATGTTTTCTAAACGTCTTCAGGTGTCCAAACGGCTTTCCAATCCACTTGAGATTGTATGGAAATCATTCAGCCTTGTATTTTTTGCCGTAAGCCTCCTTGTCTTCCATCTTTATACGCAGCAATAGCGTAGCATAGGTTTCTGGTCGTTGAGGCCTGTCTGTTTAAGAAATAAAGTGATTTTGATAAGCTAAACATGATTCAGCTATCTCTTATATTAGCTTAAAAAAAAAATCTATTTTATGCTTATTTTGATAAGCTACTTGGATTAGCTTTTTTTAAATTGATCACTTAAAAAAGCTAATCCAAGTAGCTTATCAAAATAAGCTTTCACTAATGATTGTTTTATGTTTAGGTTATCAAAATCACTTTTTTCCTTGCCTATAAACAAAGTGGCCCTAAATCATCACTGATAAACAATAAAATAGCTTATTTCATCAGATAAGTTTTCGTCTTGTATTTTTTCTCAATATGGCCTAGTGTTACTTCATACTTGTTGATCTGATTCATAATTCAGAATGTGCTGTTTCATTACGGTCATTGTCAGTTGAACTTTAAATATCTAGTTTTTAGTGGTGCTTATTCGAAAACCTCATAAAGAACCATGTGTTTATATTGTTATATTATGTCCTCAGCCACCAAGTTTGATTTTGCATCTGAAATTGCTTTAGGAATGGGGAGATCGATCAATGCTTGCAACAGTTGCACTTGGTGCTGCTCAGGTACACTTTTACTTCTGAAACAGCTTAAAAATGTTATTTAACATAATATTAACCTTTGTAATGTCTGATTCTTCAGTCTCCTTGGGGTGTGGCGAGTGGAGCCATTGGTGGCCACTTCCTTGCAACCTCTATTGCTATCCTTGGAGGAGCGTTTCTTGCCAACTACATTTCTGAAAAATTGGTACGTGTCATAAGACATAACCGAATTTGACATTTAATTTTTACACCACTTATCTGATTTCTAATGGATATTTATTTTCAATCAGGTTGGTTATTTGGGTGGAGGGCTTTTTCTAATTTTCGCTGTAGCTACCTTTTTTGGGGTTTTCTGATCTATTGTCGCAGAGCCCTACCTGAATGGCCCCCCAATATAGAAACATGAGCAGATGTGCGAACACTTACTTGATGAGGGGAAAAGGGGATAGAGGAAATCCATAGTTAAGCTTAATTGGAGAATTCCTTTAGTAGACATGAGCGTAAAAAAGGATCGGGATGGAGAATAAGAAGCAGGAAATCTGCCGTTAGAGGCTAGTGTGACGTGATTCTCACTCTTTCATTCTCTTCTAATATTACATTTTTTAGTCCAAGGTCACTGTAATAATAGGACTATCTCTAACAAAGATCCTCTATCTCTAACAAGCCAATTTGGTTTTTATTCTTTGTTGTAATTTTATGCATTGCATGCGGATAATTCGCCGGCTGCTATGAATTGATATCTGTATCTTATCTATGTTTATTATCATCTTTGAAATGTAGTAGAAATTGTCGAGGAAAGTTTCATTGAAGACAAATTTTATCTGGTTAAAAAAAAAAAAATCAATATGGTAAACTGGTTGAGCGTTCCAAAAATATTCACGATTCAAAGCACGTCTCTGTTAGAACCCTGGACTTTCACATTCAAAGGGGCTGAGAAAATTAGCTATTAACAACCTAGCTAATTAGTTAAAAATAGAAAGACTGTTGACTCCATCCTCCACCAAGGGTGGACTGTGGACATCACCATGTATATTTTGCACTGGAATTTGGAGATAATTCACCGGTCACCGAGCAAATTATTGGTCATGAGATGATTTTGAGGACACCACCTTTTGGATCCCAAAAGGAATAGCACCACAAGGCCATATTGAACTTTTTTCGAATCTGGAGATAAGTAAACAAGTGAGAAGGCTTCTCTCCCCTCTGGCTTTTCCGTCCCTCGTGGCTTCCGCTTCTCTCTTGTGAAAGCAGAATAAAGGATGCCAGTTCCACGGATTTTGGTAATCGAAAAACAGAATCTTCCACATTTTCATTTCTTTCCCTTCCTCCCCCTCGCCAAACAGTGCACGGAAAAAAAACTTATAATGAGATTCGAACTTTTATTCAATTATTGGCACAAAAAACCCTTGTCTCATTACATATTAAAGAGAATTATAAAATTTCAACCTCCTCCAATCGTTCTAGTGATTGTCCAAGGATTTCTTGATGCGGTGTTTCATGATTTAGGAAGACATCAATCTAAAAATACAAAGGCAAGACCTTGAAACAATTAGAAGATGAAAATGGGTGTAAAACTCAACTATGGTGTATTAATCCATTTTTCACAATGTAACAATCAAAATAATATATATCTGCCAAGAGAAAGCACCCAACTCCACACATAAATTTGGCATACATATTAAATTTGCCATCCAGAATTAGCAAAAATTTAACTGCTCTAAAAGAATTAGTAATCATACCTATAGCTTCTATCCAGCACAGACTATAACTTGCTACAAGATTTCCAAGAGGAACAAGAAGGACGCAATCAGTTGATTCTTCCAAGCCTTTGTACCTTCTCTTTCATGGAGGCTGCTATTCCATTACATCTTATGAATGCATGGTAGAGTCACTTCATCAAAATTTACACAGAGGTGAACGGAGAGTACCATTTGACAGCAACTCAACAATTGCTTTCTCAAGTCTTCGAGATCCTGGACCTGGTCTCAATATATCAGCATCTCCCCATATTGAACATGTCCCGTTCCCAGGCTCACCCAGGCACCATCCACCAGGCACAACTGATTCAGGGCTTCGGCCCAAAATTTTTTCATCAATGAGATCAAGAACCGAATCATCTGGCTGGAATTTTCGGGCAAAGGCAGCTCCACTGTTAACCATGTCATTCAAATCACTGGTGTTTAGCACCCGGGGTTCATCTATGAAAGGTTTGTCAAAAGTATTATATAGTAAGTTCTGATTTACAATAGTCCTGCTGAATCTGCGAGAATTACAGAGAACCGTAGGGAAATAGCTGGAAAGTGATTTAGGGGAGTTTGCAAAATACATCAGTAGAGTCCTTGGGAGGTTGTCTTCTCCCAATACACAAAAATCCATAAACTTGCGACTCAAGATAGAAAATGGTGATCCTGCAAAACAGCAAGTTCAGATTAAATCAGTTGTTACATACATAGAATTTCTTTATTGATGAGACAGTAAGGTTGCATATTTACCCATTTTAAAGGTACAAACTACTTTGTTTTCTTTCTTTTTGGGATAAAATAAATGCATGGTCCGTAGCTTTTCTTGCTTTACTGGAGTTTCAAGAAAATCAAAGGGAAAAAAAACTGATAATAATAGGTTAATGACAGAAAATACTTAAAATTAATTTTTAGACGTTTGTTTTGAGGTTCCTTAATAAAATTACCACAGGTTGAAGAACTTTTTTATAAACTTAGCAATGCTGATAAATTGATATGTTACATTTTTGTTCAAAAAATAATAGAAAATACCCAAAACTACATTTATATCCCATCCTTTGTTAAATAGCAATTGTAGCAAGTCACATTGTTCATGAACAATGCAGTTTTTTTCTGAGCTCTATGCTATACAGAAATTCTTAATTAAGAAAATAGCACTGATAATTTGTGGGATTTTTCTACTCAGTCATGATAGAGAGATTGTTTTGTTTCACAAAAGGCTTAATTAATTTACTTCAACTCTTCCTAGTCCCTAGTACTGATGGATTTAATACTTCATTACCAGCACACCGTCGAACTTTTGATCGTTTCTCCTCCATTTGAAATGTCAAGCTTTACCAACTTTGTTTAATCCAAACAGCCCACGACCTCAAGCCATTACTGTCCTTTGTATTAAAACTTGAATGATGATAATAATTAGCCCTGCTTAGAATATTAAGAAAAAAGCACTTTTGCTTTTGTGCATCAAGCAACTATCCCTAAAAATGTGCAAAAAAAAAAAAATCGCAACTTTTTTTTTTTCTTATTGAGTTATTGTTTATCCCTTCAGTTTCCTACAGTTTTTGAGCCTTTTCAGCACAGAACATTGGAAATTTATGCCTCAGCTTGAACTGAAATCCGCTGGTAGCATATTGATCTGACAACTTACCTTTATCCATTATTCTGTAGTAGCATATAAGTTGATCTAATTGGGTAAATTTAAACTGTAAAAAGAGAAGCCGTAACTATTCAGCTTACAAAATATCACGTTAGGGTAATCCCAGAAAAGCATTACCCGTAAACAAGCGGAAGGCGTTGGGGTAATCCCTCTTCTGAGTAGCAAAAAACATTTCAGTCCCCTCTGAAAGATAAAGGCCCGGATCAACAATAATGGGCCTCAACTTCCTTGACCTATAGCATCGAACACAATGGAAAATCAGTGTCCAAATAGCATATGCAACAAGGATCGCCTAATTATTGTAATGCCCTATACAAAAATAATTGAGCTTCACAAAAGCAGTAAAACTAGCTTACTCTTTCCAGCCGATATAACTCGAATGGTTCACAAAATTCACATCCTTGGGCAGAAATGACAAAATGTGGAGGAGATCTGAGATCCACACAGCATTCAAGATCATCAAACCAATAAAATAGAAAATATAGATACAAGAAAGAGCGAAAAGCAATGCACCAAAAAATTCGCCATACCATACCATCTGGTGTAACAAGGGGATAAGCATCAGCACTCAGGCTGATAAACCAATTCCATTTGACCGACAAGCGTAGCAGTATTGAGGCCCCGTGGAGCGTGAAAGAAACCGGAGATGACCCTTTGGAATGCGCAAAGTCCGGCTTGCCCATGACGTCGACGTTTTGGGCAGCTCGAAATATGGGGTTAGACTGTACAGCGAGAGCAAGCCTCTCACGATCTTCGTGAGGAGCAAAGGGGTCGAGGTGGAGGAGGTAGTGGTTGCGGGGATGGTATGTGGCGAAAAGCAATCGGAGGACCCGAGTCCAATCGCCGCGGGATCCAGAAATAAGGTAAGCTATGGAGGGAGGGGAGGGATCGGATTGAGTGGTTTTGTCGAAGATGATGCGTTGGGTTTGGTGGGAGGGAAAGAGAAAGGAGTCAGGTCCAGAATGGGAAGGGGTCGAGGAAGACGAAGAAAGGGAAACGATGAGGAGAATGGAGAGAAGTGAGATGGAAAGTAGAATGAGCAGAGTTGATTTGGGGTCTCTGAAATTGAAGGATGAAGATGGAAATGCAGGCGAGGCTGATGCAGCTGCGAGTGAAGCTTGATTTTGCATTTTTCTGGGTTCACTGAACGACGACGATGGTTCCGCTAGCTTCAGAACTGCGCTTCTTCCCCTTGCCTTGCCTGTTTCACGGCTTTCACTACTGTTTCTTTGGAAGTTCAAAATCAAATTCCAAACCAAAACCACTTTATAAGTTGATTTTTTTATACCTTGGCTTTTTTATAAAGTAATCTAAAGTACAAAACTTTCAACAATTTCATACATATTAAAAAAATTAATTTTATAAAAAAATAAGATCTACTTTGATTTTTATTTTTAATTTTAAATAATAATATAATTATATTAAATACTTTTACATTTAATTATAAATAAAATTAAAAAAAGTATTAAATATATTTAAGTGATATAAAATTGTAGTAGCTCTTAAGAATTAGAACTTTCATTATGATAAGAATGGAGCCACCTTCTATAAATTTTGTACAGTATAGATATATAAATAAAAATAAAATATAACTTTAAATTCCTACACTATATCGTATTTTGATATTAATTCTGTACTTTTTTTATATTTTTAATTCCTCTACTTTTATTTTTTATAATTTGTAATCTTTTAAGATCTTTATACTTTATTTACACAAAAGAACTTAAAACAATAAAAATTAAAAACATAAAAAATATAAAAATTAATAATAAAATATGAGTAAAGTAAAAAAATAAAATTATATTTTTTCATAAATATATATGGTATTTGTAAAATGAACAGGTGCCTAAATGCCCCGACTAAATGCGTTTTTGCACTTGCAAGAGCAACCCTCTAGTTGCTTCAGTGTATATCTAAGAGTGGCAATTTGACCTCAATATTGCGAAAAACAATTTTTTTTAACCATATACTATATTTTTAAAAATATTTCTCTAGATGCTACAAATTTGAGACTTAATTTATATCAGACCAAGATTTATTTTTTTTTTGGTTACATATGAGAGTATAGAACTTGGCTTCAACCAAGCCAAAATCTGTATTCATAATTACAAAAAAAAAAAAAAAGTCTATACCTAGCTTAAACTTATCATTTCAAAATAAAATAAAATTTCCAAGTATTCCTCTCCCATTTTCTACTTCCTCTCTCCCTCTTGGTGTGCATGAGTCATATATAATGGTGTGTTGTGCATAATATGTGGTGGTGTGGTTTTTTTTTTTCCTTCAACATACAAGTGGGTGTTTGTTATATATAATATAAATAATATAATAAATTTATAATTGTAATTATCTATATGAAAAAATATGAAATACCTTAAAGAAGATATCACATTTAAAATGAAAATATTTGTATACAACAATAACATACAAATATATGGGTTTGTCTACAGTGTATAGGAATTAATTGATTCAACAACAACAAAAAGATAAATCGTACATATGTAATTTGAGTAATTTAATTTAATTTTAAATTTTTTATAATATTTATAAATTGACTATCTAAACATATAGTGGAAGTCTAGATTAAATATTAATTTTGTAATGATTTTAAAAAATTGCAATTTAATGAGTATATATTTAACAAGTACTTTTTAAAACATTACAATTTAAAATTTTTAGACCAGGACCGTTTAGGGTAAATTTAGATAATCAATTTATAAAAAGAAAGAATATAACTTTAGGTTCTTATACTTTACTCGAGTTTTGTTATAGATCCTTATACTTTTGTTTTGATATTCTAAATCTCTATACTTTTATTTTTTAGTATTCTAGGTCCCTTCATGAGTTGTGTTATAAGGACCTAGAATACCAAAAAATAAAAAATACAAAGACTTATGACAAAATTCAAGCAAAGTGCAGAATATAAAGTTATATTTTTTCTTATAAAAATTATTAAAAATTTTAATATTAAATTGGACTATTTGAATTAAATTCATATTATCCCATTTAAAAATTTAATCTGAATAGTCCAATTTAATGTTACATTTTTAATAATTTTTATAAATTAATTATCCAAATTTATCCTAAATAGTCTGGATTTACAAATTTTAAATTATACTCCCTCCATTCAAAAATATAAAGCATTTTTTGAGGAGTTAAATGTTTAAAAATGTAAGACATTTTTAGTCTTTCGAGGTATAACCATTGCTTTTTTTTTTCAAAAATGTCCATATTAATAATAATTTTATATTTATTATAAGGTATTTAACAGGAAAAAAAAAAAAATATAAGGTTAGTTTGAAAGTAAATAACTACTTTATTAAGAGGTGAGATTTGATTAAAAATGCCTTACTTTTTTTAACAAAAGGAATAATGTTTTAAAAAATACTCATTAAATTGCAATTTTTTAAAATTGTTACAAAATTAAAATTAAATCTAGACTTTCCATAATACATTTAGATTGTGAATTTATAAATATTATAACAACTTTAAAATGAAATTGAATTACTCAAATTAAATATGTACTATCCACCCCTTTTTTTTTTTGAATCACTTAATTCCTATACACTGAAAACAAATCCATATATTTATGCGTTATTATTGTATACAAATATTTTCATTTTAAATGTGATATCTTCTTTAAGATATTTCATATTTTTTAATATAGATAATTACAATTATAAATTTATTATATTATTTATATTATATATAACAAACACACACTTATATGTTGAAGGAAAAAAAACCACACCACCACATATCATGCACAACACACCAATATATATAATGCACACACCAAGAAGGAGAGAGAGAGAGAGAGTAGAAAGTGGGAGATGAATACTTGAAAATTGAAATGGTAGGCTATCCTAGGGCAGACATGGACCTTTTGTTTTTTTTTTAATTATGATTGCAGAACTTGGCATAAACTGAGTCTCAGATTAACATTCATGGAAATATTTTTAAAAGTATAGTATATGGGCAAATAAAATTCCTTTTAGCAGTATTGAGGTCAAATTGCCTAAGAGTTTATGAGAATATTAAAAAAAAATGTAGAAAGGGGTGAAGAGGTATTCATACGCAAGACACCTCAAATATAAAACATGCTCATCACCATTCAATTTACCAAACTACAGTTTCATAGGCAAAATTGACCCAGTAATACAAAATTGTTTACACCATGGACTCGAAGGTTAGTGGGCCACAGTTCTCGATGTAGCTGTTGTCCTAAGTGTTCTTTTTTTTTTTTTTTGTGGTTGAGAAATTCCCCAATAAGATTCCTGAGATGTTAAGCTATTCCTTTATTCCTCTTCCTTGCTATTTCCAGCCTTCATTGATCATGATTAAAAAGAAACAAATATGGCATGAACTCACAGCAAAATTGATGCAAATCTGCATTTCTATTAATTTTACAGCAAGTTGCAAGAGAAGTGACATGGGGTGAAACTTTATGCTAATACTAAGCATATCCATTAGGCTTCTGTGCTTTGGAATTTCGTTTTCGCTTGTCGGCATCATAATGTAATAAAGCAGCATCCAGCACCTGCAATTGATATATTTATCCATCGATTATAATCCACTATATGATACAATGCCAAGGGGATGATTAACTCAATAGAAAGGGCATAAACCATTCACTGGCTCCAAAAAGCCACACTACTAGAACTCCAAAAATAGTTCAGGCGAGGCGAAGTCAAATAAATAGAAGTTGAGACTTGTTATCAGAGTAGCAACTCAACAAACAAAGAAATTCCTGTAGAAAGTTCATTGACATGTCGGTCAAGCCACAAAGAAGTTCAAGGAATAGGTGCTGGTAATACCCTTCTATTAAACTAACAATAAATAGTTTCTTTTATGATATCTTTTTTATTTCATTAATCCATAATCAATAATAGATTGCTTAAATACTTGCTCCTGGTCTCCTTTTTCACATTTCATTTTAGATGCAGAGGATACAGCATTTGACGAAAATCATGCATAAAGAAATGAAAAACAGTCAAACGAGCATGGGTGCTTACCTGCTGCATAGGATGAACAACAAGGGAAACCTGGTGCCGCAGGTCTGACCGCGCAGATACCTTTATTTCCTGAGAATTATATAAAACGGAAAAACATAAAGGCAACTGGTAACTTCTCCCAAAAGAAAAAAACGCACACAAGTTTCCATGAATGACAGGGCTGAATAATTACCTCGAGTTTAGAATACATTTGTGATATGGAATCCTTCAATCTGTTCACCTGCATTCAATAAGCAAGTGAATGAGAAAATAAAAAGAACAAATGAAATACACCAAGTATCCTCCTGTAATAAATCCTTTACCAATAAGAGTAATACTATGCAAGACACATGCACATGTCCATCAATGGCATATTTCAAAAGAAGCCCTCCCAGATCTTAAAATGAATGACCGATGAATCACTTTCAATGCAATTACTAAATCCCATCCGATGTCTAATGGTTTGTCATTCATGTTAAGGTCCTAAAACATCGATCTTTGGTCATTGCTTGGCAGCTTATGCGATTAAGTTGACCGGTTCTTCAACATAACATCGGAGCCTCTTCGACCAGAGTGTTTGATAACTTAATCTACCAAGTTAAACGGTTCATCAACAATTACTTAGCCAGAGAGAGGTGCTTGGATATACAGATGACATGACAATGGATGTTTATAGGTTTGGCTTGATTTAGTTTTAGGTAAAAAATCAAACTGAACCAAATCAATTGGTTTGGCAAAACTCTAAACTTATTTGGTTCAAGAATGAGATAGATTTACACACAAATGCAAGCCAATACAAATTCATGACTTTCAATCATAGAGTCATATGATTTATGTGCATAAATTCTAGCGACATTAAAGATCTTGTTGAAATGATGAAAGGTGAAAAATTACCTTAGTATTAAGGTTTGTTGTTGTAATAGGATATGAAGACCAGAAATGCCTCAGCAGTTCCTGACTGTAAACCCAATGCTGGAAAGAAGGAAGCGCATATTACATAAATATCTTAAAACATTTAGAATTACCCAAAACAGAAGGCTAATATTATTAGAAAATTCAAGACTACTGCTTGAAGATGTGGGAAACAGATGCACAATTCATGGGAAAGCTCAAAATATTATCTCTCCGTCTCTCTTTTCCTTTCATCCATTCTTCTAATGTTCCATTCTCAAAGAACTCATAAACATTTGGCCTTTACTCACATCTAGAAGTTGCTCCTTCGTTGTATTAGGCAATATATCCAGGACGCTCTCCCGGGAATTTTTTCCAAACTGATATTTGGAGGTTGAGATATTCTTTGTCAGTCCAGTAAGAACCTGTACAAAACAACATTCACATTTTGAAAGGAACATGAATTGTTTGATAGACGAGACAGAAGGCAGAAGAAAAAGGAATAAATGTTGTCCACTTGACCTAATATATTGCTGAGCATACAATCGTCACTTATTTAAGAAGTTTCTTTTCTAAAAAATAAGACAAAAATATGTCATTACCCTAAAAGCAGTATCAGGGTTAACTAGGGGATCCCTTAACCCTTGGGTCTTTGTTTTGGATATAGACGCCTTCAAAGAGCCATATGCTTCCTCAGAACTTAAATTGCATCTCGTTTGATCCATTCCAGCTTGAGAATGATCCAAGGTTTTAACAGCATTAACTTGTTGGGAATCAAAGTACTCTCGAGGATCCTGGTTTCAAGAAAGAAACAACATAAAAGAAAATAGACATTAACTAAACATAAAGTTTTATAATACACAACTTTGTTGCTTGGACGAAAAATGCAATTATTATGGAGTCTGAAATGATTCTTAGGCGTGTAGGAATTCAGGGTCAATAACTTATTTTATTGAATGCAAGCAAGAAAACTTATTACTGATCTTCTTTGACAGCGAAAATCCATTGCATTATAGGAGATAAGGGGAAGATTGAAGCTCTTGCATCCTAAGCGATAAAGCATATCTAAACAAACCAAAACAAAACAGCTAAAGCATAGGAAATAAATCAAACTAAAAGGCCTAAATCTTATCACAATAAAAAAGAAGACCAAAAATAATCCTAAGCGCCTAAAGGGAACTAACTAAATACCAACAAGTCTTAACTAACTAAAGTAAAACAACTACAATTAAGTTGATTAAATTGATAATGATTTCCAACAAGGTACTTAATGATCAAAATCAAGCTGGACCTTGATACAGAGTGGAGCAAATGGATGATCACCCTGTTCCTGGAGATCCTCAATATGGGTCATCTGAGAAATTCTGTTACGTCTCTCCTGCTCAATATCCTCATCAGATTCTGCATAGGAGTTAGAAATAAGAGCTAGCTCCACACGGAATGGAAGAGGAAACAAGAAACAGGTTGGGCCAATAACCGTGTCTCGTTCTTGCAAGAGCTTCTGCAACTGCTCTTTGGTGTTCCATCTCCGTATCTACATATATGCGTTCAAATCAAACTCATCAGCCCATCAAACAGCAAAAATACCGCATGCATACTGAACCAAAAACTCTTCATTTCTTTTCATGCGCCCGAAAAAAAAAGAAGAAGAAGAAATCCTTGTAGCTTCTTTGATTTCTCTCTGACGTAGGCTAAATCATGCAGAAATTTCCTACATAAAATTACTGAAAGAAGTAGAACACTCAAGAAACCTTGCTCCATGTAGAACTACATAAACAACACACCTTACAATTTTGAATATGAAAAAAAGAAAAAGCAAATGTAATG
Organism: Prosopis cineraria; assembly: GCF_029017545.1. Classification (NCBI taxonomy): domain Eukaryota; kingdom Viridiplantae; phylum Streptophyta; class Magnoliopsida; order Fabales; family Fabaceae; genus Prosopis; species Prosopis cineraria. The sequence continues at coordinate 4,088,628 of NW_026555335.1, forward strand.
TCAGAGAAGTTTTCTCTCTGAAGTGCATTAAATATCAGGGATCAATCTCACCAAGATATAAAATACTTATAAATATTTACAGACTTAACAAACACAGACCTGTATTGTCTGTCTACAAAGACGTGTTAATTTCAAGACAATATGTAAGGTGTATACTCACTTAGCAGATATGGTGAAGAGATGCAACAAATCAATATGAATCAAATATAGTTATAATTATGTCTAGTAAATGTGAGGGGAAAAAACATTACCTAAAGGTCTTCCTTCAAGCACAACTGCACCTTGCCGGTTAAGATCTTGCACTAAAGTTCTCCGACACAGTTGATGTTGCACTTCAGATACTTCCTTGCTACCATCACGGAAGATCCCATGATCCTTCTCACCAAAAGAGCACAAAAAGTAAGGAAAACAAGAAGTCAATGACCTAATGCTTCTCAAGCAATACTGCAAACAGATACATATACAAAAATTTTCAATGACTAATCTTGAGGAGATGGTATGATATAGGATAATATCTGCATAACCAAGTAAAAGTCATCTTGTATCTGCTAACATAATGTTTGAGCACAAATATCAAATTTTCAGGTCTTCCAATATATCTTTTATAATTTCTTCTTCTAAACTTCCATAGAAACCTACACTATAAATGGTTCAAATCCCTTTAGACAACAAATAAAAATAAAAAAAACAAAGAAATTCACATGGTTGCAAATTACTCCTCCACTTAAATCCATAGCAATATATAAAAAATGCATTAAATGAAAAACTGAAGATAAATATAGACACAGAATAATCGTATCAACAATGTAAAAAAAACTTCTATAGTAGATAGAGGATTTCATTCACCATACAGGAAGATGAGTGTAATCATCTCCTTGATCTGCTTCCATGTCTAAAGTTGGATCAACCCGTCGAACCTGCAAACATACATAAAAGGAGGGTGAAAATATTTTCACATAATTTGAATGGAAATGAGAATGAAGCCCATGGATCCCTATAAAAAATGAATAAAATGAGATAGACCTTCTTTCGAGACTCTGTTTCTAATATCTCATCATCTTTCAGAAAAACAGCAAGCTCCTCATCTTCAGCAGCTTCAGCAGCTGCTGCAACAGCATTTTTGGTACTGTGGAGGTATTCAGCTCTAAAATACTTAGTCCAAAAATCCTTCTCTGTCATCTAGAATTAAAAGACAATTTGAGAATTGATAACAACGCTTTAAATAGAAAATGATGTAAATGATTTTATGCCAATGTCCATCAGAGACATAAAACAAAATACAGGAAAACTTCTAAGTACAGTGATGTACCTTACTAGGGACAAAATTAAGGAATGCCTGGTGAACGGCTGGTTTCAGGGCAAAAATCTGGAAAGATAAGAATGTAAAATATATAAATAAATAAAATAAGGAAATAGGGAGCCTCATCCATCAAGTAAGCATTCAAAGAAAGCAATTCTTAGATGTAACTTATAAGAGCTGTATGATGTAGCTTAGAATATTATTGGTCAAGCAGAACTCATAAGCCAGACAAACAGTGAAAAAGTAAGATGTCAGTTAATGTGTCAAGCAAATAACTTCACTTTCCAAACAAACCATGTTATTTATATGCCAATACAACAAAAAAATAGCACAGAAGTTTATCATGCAGATAGTTTGTCCAGAATTATACAAACCCTTGAGCAATTTTGCCTAATGCTCGACAACATGATAGTCATAGTGAACCAAATTTTTGTCCAGTACACAGCAGGATAAATCAACTCCACATTGTGCCATTGGATAAAATATCCCACAATTTACTTAAACATCTGATTGACAAGTGAAGGACAGAGTTGCATGAAGAAACATACCTGATATTTTATCTCTGGTGTTAAACTGAATGTAACCTGATTGGTCTGAAAAAACAGATCAAGACAAGTAAATATAATAATAACAAATAAACATACCTGAAACAAAATTTTATGCATAAAACTTAAAACATACTAGAGATGATTTATAAAGACAATAACTAGAGAGAGAATCAATCATGTAAATTTAATTTCCATTTATCACAGCACAATTGGGCATTCAAAAGCTTTGGAAATGTAAGTTCCACACTCAAAGGAGAATTCATTTTTCCCACTCTTCAAATTGACATGTGTCAAAATACTTTATCACATGCAACAAACAAGTAATTAGATCAACAGGTTTCTCGATATGGCAGCCAACTGTCCAGCCAAATAGCACAACATATAGAGGCATCATAGAGACACAACACCAAGAAGCAGAAGGAGAAGCAGTAACATACCCGACCATCACTCATAGGCTTTGTGTCAAAGATCATAGAATTTTTAAAGCCAACCTGCTGTTTCGACTTTCTGCTTTCATCTCTATCCAGCAATTTCTGCAACAAGTTTTAGTTAAAAAACTTAACATAGTATTTACAATGGTAGAATTCCTTTTAGCGTAATAAGAAAAAGCCAAAAATCATGTGTTTGACTTTAAAATGACACGCCATTTGTAAATCAAGTGTCAGAATAGAGCAGCAGCTACTCGTGTGTTAAAATCTTCTGGTTGGGCCCATTCTAGTTTTGGCCGATTTTATTGTCATGTTATGGATTTAAAAATAGAGAGTTAGTGATACCATTTTCTTATCTACCTTTTCACTTTCCCAGTGACACAGATTAGAATAGGAATTAAAAATATGAGCTAATAATAATTATTTTCAGAAAAATTATTTTACCTTCCTTGTAGCCCAAAACTCTGATTCTGTCAGCTTACCACAGGCCACAAGTTCCCTGTGAAGCTTCTGCAACTTGCTGCATAAATTGAACTACTGAACCATTGATAAAAGGTTGGACCCAAAAAGATATAAAGCTGGGTTGGTTAACCTTTAAGTAACCAAAGCATAAAATTGGAATCCAATAATAATACCAACAGGAGATATGAAATCGTAAGTTATATTGCTATACCACAATGTTCTGAGCCACAACAACTAAAAAATTATATAATCAGAGGAAAAGCACTACCAATGAGTTAACATGAAACCCAAGGTAGCATAAAATATTTCACAATTTATCCCTCTATACTGAAATAGGCTACAGAATCACCCTTAATTCATCTCTTATAAATATGACAAAGTACGCTTCCCAATGAGCATATAATCCAAATACCTATCTTCCTGCAGTAGCTTAATTCTAAGCTCCATTTCAGCAGGACTTAGCTGCTCCCCAGACATAGCTGGTGGAGCTTCACCAGACCTGTTGCGGGAGAGGGCAATACCTGCTTAGAGAAAACCAAAATGCATGTTTTGATAAATAATTTCAACCAATGAATTAAAATAAAGTAATATTGAGAGATTAGAAAAAAGTTGATAAAAGCATGCTAAATTCAAAAATTCACATTGAGTACCTGATGTACCATCAATCCTTTTCACTTCACACACAATATTGATATTTAAAAAAAAATGAAAAAGATACACACCTCAAACACTTTTAATACAGATTTCTGCAGCAATGTATCAATTTTTCTTGTCGCCAGGGGGCAAAAGGTGATCAAACAGCTATATTTTAGCAAGTCAAACTCCTACCATGTATACAACAACATGATTATCCCACTAGATGGGGAGTCCATATCCATGAGATATTCAATAGAGTTTTATGTTAGTTGTCAAGGGCCCAACACAAACCTCCTCCATGTCAAATTTCTAATATGTATATAATATGTAAATATAATGATGCGGGTAATACATACAGACAGCTGATTGTCAAATATATATTTACTCTTAATTATTAAAACCAATTATTAACCAAACAAAAGACTCACCACCCCCCTCCCAGGAAAAGGCAAAAGTCAATTCAATCATTCGGAGAAAGACATAAAAAAGATAAGTTACAAAAATCACATCATCATTCACCAACAGTAGAAAGCAACATATTTTGTTAATAAAAAAAACAAATCTTCAAATGAATGTTGGAACATTAATTTAGCAAAAGTCTAAAACCAGCCTTCTGACTTACTAGAAACTTACCCACAAATTCTCGACATACATTTAGATCTGGATAGCTTTCTAACTCGAATATGTAATTTCCCTGAAATGACACATAATCATAATCTACAGACTCATTTAAGAATAATCAGAAAAACAAAGTAAACTAAAGTAATACTGAGTGAATCTAAGCAAATGCAACCAACAAATTGGCAATCCAATAATTAGTAATCTAATTCCTATTCCTATAAAATATAATTATAAAGCACAAAAAGCATCGTACACAAGGCTCAACTCAGGAAACAGAAAATTATGCACTAAAGGAGATTGAAATTGCAAGAGTCAAAAAAAAACTGAAGAAAAACCTGAGAATGGCCAAGGTTAAGCCAAGGTGGCCTGTTTGATCCTTCTTTGGTGTGTTTGTGACCTGAATTTTGCAAGCAGAATAGAATGAAAGATATTATAACTCTCCTCATGGACACACACAAACAACAACAACAACAAAGGACTTAGATTGCATAGAGATAGATGAGATCGCATTGAATAAAACCAACATGAAAGACTTCATAAATACTTTATTAATTAAAATGGACTGGCCTTATGTGTAACAAATCTTAAAATAAACATTAACAACAACAATAACAAAAAATATTAAGTACTCTGTATAGTTTTGAAGTCAACTTCAAGCTTCATGTTTGAAGTTGGATCATTAGGCCTAAAAAGAAACTTCTCCTCAGCCTGCATAAAAAGGAAGAAATATTTCAACAATCATCAGCAATAGCCACGCAACAACAGCCAGTGTCAAATATGCCTATAACAAATCTATGAATTTGAGTCATCAGAAGTTTTAAAATTCAAAAACAACCAAGTCTTGATCAAGCAAAAACAAAAGATTTATATATTTTGTGAGACACTATAAAGAGATTCGAAAAATAATTTATTTCAAGTCATTTTCAAACTTCCTCCATATCAAGACATTATATATATATATATATATATATTTGGTGTGTGAGACAATATTTTATTTTATCTTGCTCTGCTTAAAGCGATAGTATTTTGACACTTTTCAAGCCTTAGCCCAATTTTAGTTTACACGAGTGGTTTAAATGTCGAGCATGACTATCTCTAAAGTCTAGTAAGGAGAATTATTAAAGGCATTTTTGCCTGTTCAAATGCGCTAATGATTTCAAAATTCTGGCTTGCTGATAACACTGTACTCTTTTTAGAAGAAGACAGAAAGTTTTACAAAGACTCTCTTGTTCAGATTTTAACGGTCGTCTCTTGGCTTCAGATTACTTTTGGGGGAGAAGTGACGTGCCTGGTCTTCACGTGTCTAGTGGGGATTCAGGCTTTTGGCTCCATAAGTCTGTCGGATTCTTCAGTGGCCACTCCATATTTGGGTACTCCTTTAGGAAGAGACCTAAAACTCTGCGTACTTAGCCTATAATTTGTTGCATCCCAGAGTCTTTTGGAGGATGTCATGTTCTCCTATTTTGTAATTCTTAATTCTTTATTTTCACAATACATTTCTTTTGCACTTAAAAGGAGAAATGAACAGTAAAGAACAACTCATACAAGATAACACAAATCGGATGGACAATGTAAATGGGTTTCTAAGGAATAGTAACAAATAATGGAAAACAGCCAAAAAAAAAAGGGAGAACATCAATGGTGCTTAAAAGGATCGTACCAATTTCAGCACCCCAGGAGTGCCAGGATCTTTCAGAGAAGTTTTGTATTTGGCGCGCTTGATTACTTGTCCAGTAGACATATTAACCCGGAGCTACTGAAGTTACAGCCGATTGAACTGAGACAATCAGATCTCACATCAGACCACAACTTTAAAATCTGTCTGAAGTTTCATGAAAGCCTGCAGACTGTTGAGAAGAAATATTCTTCAAACAATTTACACGGAAAGCAGGTTGCGCTGATCAGAAATAGAAGCCAAAAAAATCAGCGCCAAGCTAAACTCTATAACCTAAGGATCTTCATTCCTGCTGCTTTAGGCATCGATGTGGGCAGAAAAAAACGAGGATTCAGTAGGAAAGACAAAGGGAACCAGACCCGCCCATGGGAAATAACAAGGGAGATGTGATTTCAGGCGCCTGTGCTCGCAAAACAGATACAGCGCAGAGTAGGCGGTGCTGCCGTAGACGGTGTCCAGTTCAGATGGTTAAAAAATTGGGGGAAGAAAATAGAAAGAGTGAAGCTACGAGGGAGAGTGTAAACAAACTGATGATATTGAAGAACGGTGAAAAATAAGATCGATGATCAACCCCCTACGGCACCGAATTTTAGGATTTTTACTTCTCAGTAACAGGCGGTTCCAGACAGAATTGAACCAGCTCTCGAGAGAATCGCTTCTGCCTTTCCGGTGCCAAGTAGGTGGCGCTACCCTCTTCTGCCTACAGTGTCTGTGGAGTCTGGTGAAGGACCCAACAGGCAACTGGGGATGTGAAGGAGGATGACCGTGCCCTCAAAATATAAACATTGCTTTTCACTCATTGACTCGTTGTCCCCCCAACTTTGTCATTATTTATTGTGTCACGCGAAGCATAATAAGATCAAGATTCAAGAAGATTAAGTTCAAAATGTTGGTTAAAAAAAAAAAATTTGGAGTTCAAATTTAATATCATAGCTTGCCCTAATCCTTTTGGGAAAAAAAATCCTATCATTGCCGATTCATAGTGTGTTATAAAAGGCTAAGAAACTATTAACAATTTAACAGAAACAAAAGAAAAATGGAAAGATAAAGAAGTGAAGGAGAATTCACATTTACTGACCTCCAATCCTTTATTCTGGGGCTTCATTTAATCCTATACTCAAGATTTACAATTTCATAAATAAAAAATTATTCTATATTATCGATATAATATGAAACTATTATAAATTATAGAAGTAAATATTAAAAAATTATCCATTTAAAATTTATCAAGTATGATAATATTAACCATGAGATGAAGTTCTAAAAAGCTATAGAATTATGGTTTTAGACATTCACTCATTAGATCATATTATTTAGAGAAAATGATAAAAAAAAATCTATTTAAATTATGTAAATGATAGAGTGATTTCACGAAATTGCAAAATTTTTTTGGAATCCCATGAATTTTTTCTATCATTAGAGAATTAAAAGAAATGATCAAATTGCCCTCAAATAAGGTAAAAATCCTAAGCTTAAGTGCAAAATCATTTTTGCATTTTCTAGCCTCTACTTCATCTTCTTGTTCTCCTCTTAGCCTCCTCTTCATGCACTTCTTTTGGTTCGTCTCTCTCCCTTTCTCCTCCTTGTTTGTCTTATTTCTTTTTGATTTTCTATACGTCGGTGATTTATTTTGTTGAGCTGCTATGTGTAGGTGTATATAAGCAATCATTCTTCCTCTGTTAGCTATACTATATGTGGGTAAATCTTTTCTCCTCCTTAAAAATTTCTCCTCCCATATGTGATAGTTAAAGTTGATGTAAGTTAACGTATGTAAAGATTAAGGTCATCATTTTCTTTTCATGATTGAGGTTTTCATTTTCTTTGCTGTATGTGAGTATAGATGCTTACTCATGGATAAATGACAAATGATATATCATTTTTAGTTGTATTGTAAATGCATAAATTAAAGTTATGAATGACCAATATAAAATTTTGTATATAAAAAAATAGTTATTGTTGGATAAAACATAACAAATACGTGATTATGATGTTTGAAAAATAAATATGTTAATGAATGGCTATTTCATTGTTTCAGGTTAGCATAAGAAATAGTTTTTCTTGGTTCTAGTTTTGGAAAGGAACTATTTTATTATTTTCATAAAGGGAGACATTTTGCAAAAAAATATTGAAGGTAAAATACAATATGATGGGAAAGAAAAGAGATGACACTAAAAGATTCAACTCTTTATATATTTTCATCAAAAGGGTTATAGGGTATTTTGATGCACATTCACTAACAACAAAACATTAGATAGTTATTACTTTTTAAGATTTTATCGTTATTTAAATTAATAAAAGTTGTTACTTCTTGAATTAGAGTGGTGATTCATTTTTGTTAATTTAGTCAATTTATAGAGAGTACTGATAAATTACAATTCCTTATTGCATTATTGCAAATCTAAGGATAAAAGTTGTTAATATAGGAACAAAAATTATAAATGAAGAGTTGTAAATTTTCAACACCTCATGCATATCAAAACTTGTATATGCAAAGTTGTGAATGACTATTGACTTGTTGTGAATTTAAAAATAAAAATTGCTAATATAGGAACAAAGGTTATGAATGAAAAGTTATGAATTTTCAACACCTAATGTATGTCAGGATTTGTATATGTAGGATTGCAAATGACTATTGAATTGTTGAGAATTTAAAAACAAAAGTTGTCAATATAAAAATAAATGTTGTAAAGTTTTAAATTTTTAACACTTAATATGTATAAGGACTTACAATGCAGGATTGTAAATGACTATTGAATTGTTGTAAATTTAAAAATAAAAGTTGTTAATATAAAAATAAAAGTTGTAAATAAAAAGTTATAAGTTTTCAACACCTAATGCATATCAGGACCTATAAATTACTATTAAATTGTTGTGAATTTAGAAATAAAAATTGTTAATGAAAAGTTGCGATTTTTTTAAATTTGAATAAAGGGCAAAAGTGTCATTTCTTATAATTTCCTAGTGACAGAAACATCCACTTTCCAGGAGAATTATGCCATTTCATGGGACCAACTTGTCATTTATATAATTTAAATGGATTTTAATGTCATTTTTCTCAAGAATTTGGAAAAATGATAATAAAATCTCTTTAAATTATATAAATGACAATTTGATCTTGTAAAATGCCATAATTTCACTGAAATTCCTATAAATTTTTTTGTCATTAATGAATTTATATAGATGACCAAATTATTCTTGTTGAAAATAAAATAATTCACAAATTTTTGTTTAAATAACCACAACTTTCCTTTTATATTCATAATAATGCAACAACAAATTACAACTTCGCATGAATCAAGAGAGACATGCGAAGTTATAATTTATTATTGCATTGTTGTGAATATGAGAAGAAAAGTTGTGATTATTTTAAGACCTATTTGATTTTTTTGCATTTCATATTTAAAAAGCAAATTTTTACTTTCAAGATGTCAAAAGTTGTTTAGGTAAAATATCTTGTAGAAAATCACATCTTAAAAACACATTCAAATATTGGTTGAAAGTGGATTTCTAAAATATAATCATTTGAAACTTTTGAAAAATAAGATGTTATCTGACTATACTATTCCAAGTTTAATCTCTTGTTCTTTTATTTAAAAAATAGTTAATTTATTAAAAATATAATAATTATTTAATAATAATAATAATTAAGTATCAAGTTTTTAGCATTATAAATTGAATAATTAATTATATTAATTTTTAGCATTAATGAATAATAAAAATTATAAATTTTATCACATTTTCTAAAATTACAAATTAAAAGAGTACAAATAACTAGAGATTAAATTTTTAGTATTATAAATCAAATTTTATGTTATTTAAAATTTTTATCGTATTTTTAAAATATTTCAAATATATTACATTTGTATAATAAAAATTATAAATCATCATAAATCAATGTCCTTTTTTATAATTGTATATTTAAAAACACATTTCACTATTACAAACCAAACAACTTTCAGCATACTAAAACTGACTTTTAAAAAAATATATTTAAACAAATTTCATCACAATAACTAACTTTTACTAAATTAATTTTTATCAAATAAATTTTTACTAAATAAACTTTTGACAAACTAAAAACTAAACACACACTCAAACAAAACTTGTGAATCATTTTATTTTTAACAAAGGACAATTTGATCATTTATATAAATTTATTAATGACAGAAAAGTATTTATAAACTTTAGTAGAATCATGACATTTTGAGGAAACAAATTATTATTTATATATTTTAGAGAGCTTTTATTATCATGTTTCAAAAAAAAAGTATATTTTATGACAATAATAAAATAAGAAAAATATAATAAAAAATTTTCAAAAATTTATGAATACCAAGTTGAAGAGACTTGCTCCTGTTATCGAACTGTGTATTAGGGAAAAAAATGTACACTACTTTGATAGCTAATGCCCTAGCAAAATTAATGACACTATCATGCAGATCGTGAATCAAATGCAAGTGAGGATAACTCTTGAAAAAAATCAAAGAAAGCAAGACAAGCTTGAAAAAGCAAAGACACTAATCATTCTTGTAAGCTAACAACATATATGTTGATGCAATCCGTGGGACAAGTCATAATCAGCTGAGTGTTCATCCCATCTCCATGGGAGTTCCACGCCATAAAGTCAGCACATCCAATAAGGTCTCTAAGAACATATCAAACAATAACATCTCATCTACTCTATAATATTTCACGAATCTCTCAAACTAAGAATCTCAATGGGTGACACGAGTTGCAATCTCAAAAAATAAGATTCCAAGCCTCAATAATAATAGTAATAGTAATAGTAATAATAAAAGGATGCTAGTTATCCTTTCCTAGCTACATGCTTCAAACCCTGCTTTCAACAATGGAAGTTTGTCCAATACTACATTGAAATCCCAAAGTCTGATCGCTATTAGCATCTATGATAATGCCTTCACGTGCTGCTTGATCGTGAGTACCTATTGACCCACCCATATCCATCCAAAATGTTCCTATTGACAGTGAAAACCATCTTAAGTCATCTCTTGTGGCTTCTTGAAAAATTGCATGTTTGTGAGTATTGCCATTAGACTCCTTAAAGAGGTGCCTAATACACCGATGAATGATATCTTAAGCTGTGATGGTAGAATTTTCAAGAAGTTTGTCGCAATGTGCCTTCCAAATGAGCCAACACGTGTGCAAAAACTTTAGACCATGGCCATCGTTGGAATTTGCCATCGTTGTGATTATGCATAGAGCTCCAGTGAAGTCATCCCTACAAATCCCTAGAAAAAAACATAAAATAATTGTTAGGAGAAATAATGTATTTCCACATTTCTTTGGCAATCTTTGAAAATGTGTATGACACTCTCCTCATGAGGCACTTAAGGGGAAGACTAGCATTATTTGTAAGCCCTTATTTGGCTTTGAGTGAATTCGTCAACAGTCGCTTATGGTTAACATGCGACATGAAGAATTTAATTTTCTTAGGATAAGTCATTTCCAAATTTCCTCCCATGCAGATCTCTTCAGCTCTGTTCAAACATGGATAACTCGAGTAGCAGGCAACAACAATATACAATGACTACATCAAACTTGGTTTATCCGTGACCTTGGGCTTGGTCTAGGTGAGACCATGGGTTAGATAACATGGCCCGTGATCTGGTTCAGTCCGGATGCAATCCAGCAATGGAACGGGATGGGCTTGGTCCTCCAAACTATAAGTTATCATGAGCTTGGCATTTTTTGGATCTGATTATGAGGTTAACACTTGGGTCTCCTATTCGTACAAGCATGAAATAACAGAGAAGAATAACAACAAGGAACATGCAAAAGCATTTCCCAAGGTCTCTTCAACATGCTTGTATTTCCCAAGGTCCCTTCTCAATTTTCTCCAACCTTCACACACACACACACTTTACCAGTAGAGAGGATCTGATATTATATAATTACAATCATTATTATAATTTTATAGTTTCAACTATTTATTGTGCCAACATATGCTGGTAAAAGAATTATTATCAATACATCAATATCAATCATCGATGTATTTATAAAATATACAACAAATTATATAGTAAAATTCAGGCTAGCCAAAACAAAAATAGTAAAATTCAATGTGTATTTAATTTTTAGTTTGCTAATTAAAATTTATTTGGTAAAAGTTTACTTGGCAAAAGTCAGTTTAATGAAAATAAGTTATTGTAATAAAATTTATGTATAGATATATTTTTCAAAAGTCAGTTTAGTACAATAAAAATTGTTTGAATTATAATAGTTAAATGTACTTTTAAACATATAATTATTAAAAAAATATTAATTTATGACGATTTATAATTTTTATTATACAAATGTAGTATATTTAAAATATTTAAAAAATATGAAAAAATTTTAAATAATATAAAATTTGATCTATAGTGCTAAAAACTTAATCTCTAGTTATTTATACCTTTTTAATTTATAATTTTAAAAAATATGATAAATATTTATAATTTTTATTATATAATAATGCTATAATAACCTTAATTAATTATTCAATTTATAATGTTAAAAACTTGATACCTAATTATTATTATTAAAATTATAATTATATTTTTAATAAATAAGATATTTTTTAAATAAAAAAATAAGAAATTAAATTTAGAATAATATGATCGAATAATATTTTATTTTTTAAAAATTTTAAATAATTACATTAATCAGTATTTAAATATATTTTTAAAATATATTTTTTTATAAAATATTTTATTTAAATAATTTTTAATATCTTAAAAGTAAAACCTTACTTTATAAATGTGAAACTGAGGTACCAAATGGACCCTCAGCTTTTTATCTTGGGCATATGTTTTTTTAATTAAAAAACTCATTTTAAAATATGTGAGCATATTTAAATGAACGCGTCCAAAAACCAATCCTATCGTACGGTAGGCCCAGAATGGCTCGCAAGTGGCAAGAAACTGCGGATTTTTCAGAACTGCTCGCGGAACACAATCTCACTAGCTGTTGATCCTCAGAGTCTGGACCTCACAGCCATACGGGTCTTTCCCCTGAATTCACTGGCGTTGCCGTGTTTCCTCCTTAAGTTTGAGCAGAGCCGCTGAACTTGACGAGGTCTGCTGCATCGTGTCGGTTTTTACTCCATTTCCTCGAAAGCATGGGTGAGTTTCAAGAAAGAAAAAACCCTAACATTGCTTCTATATTTTCAGTGCTCGAACTGCATAGAATCATATCGGCAACCTGCAACCCGCCACCCCTTTCCCTGTAGAAGCTCGAGAAGCTGCCTTCAACTGCTCCTTGTTAAAATTTATTTGTACTGCTTGAGGTGAGAACTCTAATTGGTTCACAATGTACATTTTGTTTGCTATTTTCTCACTGTCTTGGTTTACTGTCTACTAATTTGTTTTGAAATCAATATTTTGTTGTAAATTTGCATGTTTCATTCTAATTACCGTAGTATTTTTTTAAAAAATATTTTTGCGAGGTTTGTGGTTTGAGATTTTATTGATGCCTGTTGGCTCAGGAGGAATACGTTTTCAAGTTTCTGGACGCAATTTAATGTATAGAAGCAGCAATATTGCGGCAAGGGTCTTCGAGCGTCAAATTCGCAGCCCTGCTCCTGGCACTAGTGTAAGCTTTTCACTTACAACTAGTCATCTGTGTTTAAAATGCAAAGTTATATGGTGTCATGATACCATTTGGGTAAATTTTGCCATACCTTTATCAGAGGAGTCAAATAGCATTGTCGGGAAATTTTCGGGAAAATTTCAAGTGCTGTCTTGTTCCTATGTTAAAGGAACCTGAGTTGAATTTAATTTTTGCAGGTGTAATTTAATTCTTGCAGGTTCATTATGCTCGGCGGTTGTATGAAAATTTGGTACCAAGTTACACATTGTATGAGGTTGAATGCCCCGACCATTTATTTCGCAAATTTACTGACGATGGTCAATACCTGATAAGTTTCAGCAGAAATCATCAAGAGTTGATTGTTTATAGATCTAGATGGCTCTCTTATTCATGTAAAGATGAAGATTGTGATAAACTTGACTTGCCTCCAAATGCAAAGAGATTTGAGAGTTTTTTCACCCAGTTATATTGTGTATCCCTTGCTTCTTGCAATGAACTTATTTGTAAAGATTTCTTCCTTTACATGGAGGGTAATCAATTTGGTCTGTTTGCTACTTCTACGGCACAAATTCATGATGCACCCGCTGTAGGAGGAGCTGTCCAGGGTGTTCCTTCGATAGAAAAGATAACATTTCACCTCTTGAGGTTCGTGCTCAGGTTTCTTAATATAATTTATTATTATTATTTTTTACAGCCATACTTTGATTCGTCTGTGTTTATTCATTTTTTCTATCAATTTTTAGATTGGAAGATGGAGTTATCCTGGATGAGAAGGTCTTCTGTAATGATTTTGTTAATTTGACCCATAATATGGGCGTCTTCTTGTATGATGACCTTTTGGCCATCGTATCACTTCGCTATCAAACAATACACATTCTTCAAATTAGGGATTCTGGGCACCTTGTTGATGTTCGTGCTATTGGGGCATTCTGCCGTGAAGATGATGAGCTTTTTCTCAATTCAAGTTCTCAGGTTAGCACTATATGCATACTTCTAGTTTATCCCTTTCATACATACTTCTTTTGAAACACTAAAGTATAATGGTCAGAAGCATTTTCTTTAAGTAGCATATATGAATCACTCATCTAACAAGTGAAGTAATTACTGACAGGGCATGTCTTCATATGACAAAAGTAAGCAGCAGCCTGGAAACCATATTCAAAATAATCAGGGCCAACCTAATTTGGAGAATTCTTTCTTGAGTGGCATCAAACAGCGTTTGCTTTCATTCATATTCCGGGGGATCTGGAATGAGGAAAGAGATGATACCTTGGTTGGTTCTTTGGTTTCACCTTTTTATTGGAAATTTTTTTCTTTGCATGTTTCATGCGGTTCTTTGATAGTTCAATGAACAGCTCTTATCTTCTCCTGGGTTGTTCTGTTGCTTGGTTTGGTGTAAATCACTGCTCTTAATTGGGTTATAAGGCTGAACATTCAGGAGCTCGTTGGTAGCATGGACTACTGATGCAACACACACTTGCACAAATCTGAACAGAGGGAGAGAGTAGGGATAAATAGAAACAGAGAGAGAGAGAGAGAGAGAGAGTGGAAAGAAAATAATAAAAGAACAACGGGAGCAAGATGGGAGAACAGAACGCAGAGAGGGTGGGGGAGCTTTTAGAAAATCATAATGGTCAAATATTCATTCATCCAAGTCTACCCATTACAAGTGCAACTTAGTCTGTTTAAACAAAGCTATAATGCCTAATAAGGAAACCTTAATAACATCTTCATATTAAGCTCAGTTTCAGATTTCCTCTTACAAAATAACACATGAGGAAACCTTAATACGGTGTCCATATGAAGCTAGGTTTCAGATTTTCCTGCTTTCAAAATATTAAAATAACATAAAGGAAACTTAATTCTTTCTATAATAATGTTTCGCATTATATCTATCAACTACTTTTTGATATTTGGCAGTTTTATTATTCAATCTCTGTACCTTGTTATAACCCTCTTTCAATGTTATGAGTTTATTACTATAATTTTCTGGATTTGTGGCTGCCAGAGGGTTCAAAGCCTGAAGAAGAAGTTTTACTTTCACTTTCAAGATTATGTTGACTTGATTATGTGGAAGGTAGGTCATCCAGACATTTTATGCATCCTTAAAGATTTTTTATCACATAATTATGAGAAGATGAGCGTGCATTTTTTCATTGGTTTGATCCTTGTTTTCATAGTCATTTTACCCTCTGTGCATCCACTAAGACAAGTTGCTTTATTTAACGCTTGAGCAGGTGCAATTCTTGGACCGATACCACCTGCTAATCAAGTTTGGTAGTGTGGATGGAGGGGTCAGCTTTCTTCTTCTCGTGTTGTTTTATGTTCTAACGATTCCACTGCCTGTGCCTTAGCATCTTGAAATAAAAATTACTTGCAAGGGAAGGCTAAGAGAAAAGAGAATATATGATTGAGCCTGTAAAAATCCTTTAGATATTTGCCTTCTCATTAAATTGGGTGGTTTTGCCTTTCCTATGGAACCTTGGTTGAAATCAGTGTCCTCTTTCCTTGTCAGAGACACATTGGTCATAGGGATCTCATTGTAATCTTAAGGTAGCTTGTTATCTAGGCTTTTAGCTGATTAAGTTTTGGGTAATTTTTCAACCAGAGCCCATTTGGTGAATATCTTGGAAAGGGATGAAATGTAAAAGAAATGTTTTTGAGGAGAGAAATGGTCCCCAAGCTAGTTTAACAAAACAAATGAACAGAGATAACGATTGTTGAGTAACGACTACAAGGACATGATAAACATTGTAAAACAAGGATGGAAAAGGAATCCCTTCCTTCCTTGATAGTAATGTGGCCTTAGAGTGGAATCTGTATTATATTTTCTCTTAAAGTAATATGAATAATATGTGTTGCTCTTTCATGCTTTTAAGCCTCAGGTGTCAAGAAATGCTGATCACCACCCAGCTTTCTTTGCTGTATATAACATGGAGACAACTGAAATTGTATCATTTTATCAGGTGCATTTTTTCATCACCCAATGTTTTATTCTCTTGGACTTTGACTAAATGTTTATAGAGTGCTTCTTATGGGTCTCGTTTCTGACTCTTCTTTACATTTTTAGAATTCTGCAGACAATCTTTATCTTTTGTTTGAGAAGTTCTGCGATCACTTCCATGTAACATCAAGGAATTCTATGTATATGAATTTCATATCATCTCACTCAAATAATATTTATGCTTTGGAGCAATTGCGGATCATAAAGGATAAGGCGAGCAGCTCTTCGCAGGTAGCTGCTTCTGCTGTCTATAACCTCAATCCCCATCCATGAGAAAAAAGAAAATGCAATGTACAATGCGTTAACGTGTAATGTGAATTTAATTTTACTTTGCAGTTTGTGAAGAAGATGCTTGCCTCTTTGCCTTTCAGCTGTCAGTCGCAGAGTCCTTCTCCTTATTTTGACCAATCTCTTTTCCGGTTTGATGACAAGGTATTTTTAAAAGAAAATTTTGGTTTCTACTCTATTTTATTCTTGTACATAATATAATCGCATGCTTTTGCAAGGCTTCTATGGACAGACATGGAATGGTCTTAAGAGAGCGCTAGGCAAATGATTTTATTATTCTAGCAAAGACCGACCTCTGTTGGTTTGTTGTACTAGTACCATATTTCATAGTTTGAGCCTTGAGGTGTGTTCTTCATCCTATTGAATATTAGATTCCTGTAGGAAGTTGGCATATCTCAATCTAAGCTCCCACTTCCCTGTATGGGTGTGAATAAAATTTATTTTTTCTTGAGCTACTAGGACTCAGGGCTCTTGCTAAAAGCTTGAATTTAGATTGGCTTGTTGAGCTTTAAAAATAGCTCATTTAATTTAATATGTAAACTTTTACATGATTTTATCAATGAATAATATGGACAAACGTAGTTGTTTCTATATTGTTGAAATTATTATATAGTCTTCTGTACACATGAATTCATATTCGTAATTTTCTTAGTGGTGAGATGACTCAGTTTATTTAAGAACTACCAAACAATGGTTGGAAGTTGTTAAGCGTTTAATGTACTATGCCTTTTCTTCTTTAAACTCCGCCTCTTCCAGACAAAATATGTGATTTTTAATGAAGATCATTTGATTACGCGTTGATTGCTGGATTTTGGTTTTATTTCTCTCTCTCTCTCTCTCTCTCTAAAATTTTGGTTTTATTGCAGTTGATTTCTGCAACTGATCGGCATAGGCAATCGACAGACCATCCAATCAAGTTCATTCTAAGAAGGCATCCGTATTCGCTCAAATTTAAGATCAAACCAGGTTTGTGTTATTCTCTTATTTTATCATCTATGCATGAGAAAGACACTCAAATGTACTAGTGCCCTCTTCTCTCACTTTTCTCAATTATTGGCAACATGTTTGTGGGATTTCTATTTAAATTGTCTGTGCTTGGTAGTGATCTATAATGTGGTGAACTTTGTTCTTTCAAACTTTGAGCTAGGTCCTGAAGCTGGTAGTATGGATGGCCGAGCCAAGAAGATCTCTTCATTTCTGTTCCATCCATTTTTGCCCCTTGCTCTCTCTGTTCAACAGACTTTGTTCTTGCAGCCATCAGTTGTAAATATTCACTTTCGAAGATGAGGATCGCAGTTTTGTTTTGCCCTACTTCGCTGTAGACAATCTTAACTGAATTGAGAGATTGTATATTTATTCGGTACTTGAAAAATGTTATATTCAAGCGCTGCTAGTTTACGTTTTAATCCTGTGAGCCTGCCAAGTAACTTCTATTTTCCACCCAAATTGTCTCTTGGGAATGCTTACTCGCATCTTGAACTTTAGAGGAAAAAATAATTTTGAAGGAGAAAATTCTGGTACGATTTTCATGTTCATGTTCGGCAAAACAATTATGACTTCCTGGCAAAAACTAACAACAATAAAATAAGAACAATTATATGTATCTCCCTTAAATTTTATTCTAATTATATGCATTTTCTAAAAGAAAATATAAATTGGCTTAAACTTGAAAGGAAATGTAATTAATAATTAATACTAATATAAAATTGCCACCAGCACCAGAAAAGTGAAGTTTTGATCGGCCGGATTAAACCTGGATCTTGTTCATTTACTGGCTGGGATCTTTTAAATCCTAAACCGATACATCCTGCTATTCATGAATTATTTGTCTTATTAATTGTCATTTTCGCCCCTTTTGGGATCCTGTGGTCATAACTAATGTCAGTCCTCGCTCATTGATGGTCCTCGAGAGGAACTATTCAAGATTTCGATTCCTAATAACTGCTGTGTTCAAAAAGACTAGGATATTTTTAGGGTCGCCGCAGAATTAATTTGGATGAACACTAGAGCTATCAGAACATGTCACCAAATTGTATAGCACACCTCACTATTGGTATTACAAGTGATATTTCAAGCACATCAAGCAATCAAACAGACAAAACACAGTACAAAGTCATCTCCATCTTAAAGTAAGGAATACCCAGTTCATTTTAGTTCACATTTCCACACCATAACTCTAGTAGTTTAAGCGGACAATGATCCTCAGCAACGTCTCGGCACCATCTGTGGCAATCTGGCCTGGTGGAATAAGTGATCTAACCTCTGCAAGGCCCCTTGCATTCTTGAACTTGCCAGTTCCTCCTGTCACAGACAATTGCGACATGGTGCTCCCAATCTTGTACACGCCATAAAAGTTCAAGCTATCACCATATTCCCCTCCTTCAAACATGGCTGTGAATACCATCATCTGTCTAATCCCATCTGCTGAACTTGCCACATACACACCTTGAGCCTTCCCAATTGTCTGGGACCCCAACTCGGGCTGAGAGGTCAAGAAATCATCAATCACACTGATTGTACCAAACCCTAGTCCCAACCCATCATTTCCTAACAGTGGCTGATTACCGTTGTTGTTGTTGTTGTTAGCCGAGTTCCCTCCAACAAAAGCAGTTCCAGACAAGCCAGTTCCTAGTGGGATTCCAGTAACTCCGTTGACGGTGGGGATGGCACCATTTGCATTAGGGATGGGAACTGCACCATCTGGCGTGTTGAATCCTACTGCTTCTGGAAAAGGTACTTGACCATTGTATATGCTGCCCAACAAGCCTGTTACTGGACGAGCTGTGGGGTTTCCTCCTCCAAGAATGTCATGCATATACAATTCGATAATGGGTTCTTTTCCGGTGGCTGAAACAGGGTCCACTGCTGCTATACTTATTGCCAAGTGTGCGAGACCAAGCATTATTGCCAGGAAGGTTGAAGCTGAGGATCCCATAGACTTGGTATGCTTGATTGAGAGAGGAATCTTGCTTAGTTGCATGAGATGCAATGAAATGCCAAGTGCTGGTCTTATATAGGAGAGAATTCAGAATGAGATGGAGTGGTTGTGTTGAGATATGAATGTGGTGGAAGTGAAGTTGTTGGCAGTAGTCACGGAAAAAGTAGGCCCTTCATGGCTAGCGAAACTAGAATATGAGCGTTGTTTCTGTTCAGTTGCATGAGAGAAGCTCATATTTTGCTGAGAAGTTGAAGACTTTGAGAGGTAGGTGTAGCTAAACCAAACACTCATTTGGAAACATTAATTATTATTATCATTATTGAACCCATATCCATATGTTCAAAAAAAAAAAAAACGAGACTATTAAAGCTAATTTCTCATGCGGAACTCTGATAGAAAAATTAAAACAAATTTTTTTTTTTTTTGGGGGTCCGTATGGTCAGTGTTTATGCGCTTTCAACGTCCTTCTATTATTCAAAAGGTAAGTTAATTGCAAGACAAATCTACCTTTTCTGTTCTTTTCCCGGTATGGCCAGTTTTCAGACGCTTTCAACTTCTTTGGATTGTTAAAGAAAAATTCAAGAAAATTATTTTTTTGCAAAAAAAAAAAATCAAGCAAATTAAAAGACAGGTATTTTTCTCAAATCTCAATTTTATAATTGTTTTATTTCAAGAGATTAAAATATAATTTCACCGATAAATGATATCAACTAGGGAAAGCACTATTAAATTTAAAACTACTAATATATCATGTAGGAGGGTAGATTATTTTTAATTTATGAATAATACAGTTTATTTTATATTTCGTGTGCTCCAGTCTAATTTCTTTTTAATTCAAGTAGGAAAATTATTTTTGCAACGATTAAAATTAATGAATGCATCAATATAAAATACAAAATTTATAGAGAAAAATTACCACAAGCCGGAAGTATAATTTAATGTGACTTTGTAATAAGTCAACCAAGCTAAATTGTGGCCGAAAACAAAAGAAAAAAAAAGCCAAGGACAATTCCTGCGTCTTGGGCCAAAGTATTGGATTTCGGCGATTCCGTTTTGGCGCTCTGGTTCGGGACATCTGGATGCTTCATTTTGGCGTGCTCGAGGCTCACGCTGTTACATGGAATCCAACCAAAGCGAAGTCACCGATTGGGGCCGCAAGGCATGGACTCTGCTCGACTTAGTCCGACGCCGATCGCCGCTTATTCAATGCATCACCAACTTCGTCTCCATGGATCTTATGGCCAATACCCTCTTATCCGCCGGCGCCTCTCCTGCTATGCTTCACTCTATTGAAGAGATTCCTGACTTCACTCCACGCGCTCACGCTCTCTCCATCAACATTGGCACTCTCTCCCTTCTTGGTTTCCTGCCATGAAAGCCGCCGCCGCTTTGGCTTCTGAGTTGGGTAAGCCCTGGGTACTTGATCCGGTTGCTGTTAGTGCCTCTGCTTTCCGCAGGAAAGCTTGTCTCGAGCTTGTGGCGATGAAGCCTACTGTTATTAGAGGGAACGCCTCTGAGATTATTGCTCTCTTCAAGGCTGCTTCTTCTCCTTCTTCCACTGAACCGGCCGCTAAGGTAACGCATTCTGTTTCTCTCAAACTCTGCAGAACGCAGAGCAATTATTATTTCAGTATATATTTTATCCATTAAATTGTAACGAAGGTCGTGTAGTTGTGGAAAATTTTTGTATAAACTATTCATTTAGAGGTTGGAGTAGTAGCATTTGGCATAAAAAGTTCTCTGTGTCCAGGAAAAGCTATGGTAAAAGTTCCTAGTAACTTCTGATAAGAAAAATATCCAAAGTACTTATTTACATATGGTGGTTTACGAATTTTAGGTATCTAAGTATGTCTTTTGGTTTGAAATTTCTGTGATTGTAATGTTTATGTTCTTCTGGTGATATCTAAGTCAGTCTGTTTGCAGGGAGAATGAAGGCTGGAATTATGTTAGATAATATATCAAGTATAGATTATAGAATAAATATATATATGCACAAATGCTCTGCTGTCTTTAGTTGCTAATTATGCATTATTTTTTTTTATTTCTGAATGCTTTCTAGTGGAAGGTTCTATGTTGAATGCTAAATTTCCTGTTTCATTTGAAGAGATTTAGGTTTGCTAATTTATTTGGGAGGACCAGTCTTGTGTGATGTCTTCACATAGTAAGCAAAAGTATAATTACTTGTTTACCCTTTTTCGTTCTCTCTATTTTAATCCCTGTCAGCCACTGAGTTGAACCTGAACTTGATTTGGGGATGGTTTGAGCGTCTTGGCCATTGATTGGGTGTTTAAAAGTTGGGGGTCGGCAAGGATGATTTGGAAACCATCCTTAGCCTTGTCACTCTTCAGTTTTCAAAACCATCCAAACTGGGTAATTTGGAATGGTTTGAATTCTTATAAGTCTCCGTTTTCTTTTGAACCCTATTTCCTTTCCTTTCATAAAATGTAAATGGTTGACACCAACGACAATATGGGAAATTGCACAATTCAAACTCACCCCACAATCTGTGGCGGGTGAGAGGCCATCTATTTTTACATTAAGTTTTCTGGGCAATGGATTGGATTGTTCTACCCATCCCGCTCCATATCACTGCACCTCACTTTATTACAATGAAAGTAATCTCTCGGAGAACATGTGCTTGGACTTTTGAACTTACTTTGCCTCCGCCATTAACAAGTTTTTTGATGCCATCATACTGATAAAATCTCTAATGATGACAGTAGTATCAAGTGCCAAAACTTTTGCTTCATCAGTAGATTGTGAGAGGATTCTCTGAACTACTGGTCTGAATTCCATTCATACAATGGTCTCTTGCAGCAAGCCATGTGATTTACTTTGTAATTCTCGAGAATTTTCTTGCCTCAAGAGGAAGTATATATCAGGGACTAATTCTGAGGACCTGAACATTAGATTTCTTCTTCTGCATCTTCCTTTATTCTAAGAAGCTGTTGTGATTCCATTTTTGTAATTTAGCTTTATTGTCAAGGGTGTGGACAGCATCCATGAGTCAGTGGATGCGATTGAAGCGGCAAATTATTGGCCGAATCAAGCAGTGTCATAGTTGCAGTATCTGGAGCCATTGACATAGTGACTGATGGAAAGCAAGTTGTTGGTGCTCACAATGGGGTGGCAATGTTGCAGAAGATAACAGCTACTGGATGTTCAGTCTCTTCCCTCATTGCTGCCTTTGTAGCTGTTGATCAACTCCATGCTTTGGATGCTGCAGCAGCAGCATTATCCATATTTGGTGTTGCTGGTGAACTGGGAATGAAGATGGCTAGAGGTCCAGCTTCACTGCGAATGCACTTGATAGATTCTCTGTACGGGCTTGATGAAGCAGCTGTGATATCTCATGTTAAAATCACAAATTTCTCTTAAATCTGTTTTATTCATTTTCAAAAACAAGAAAGAAAGAAAGAAAAATCTGTATGTAATTATTATTGGATTTGGGTTAGTCATAGATCTGGACTATAGTCCCCGTATGGTGATCAACTGAACATGAACAAGGATCAGTGGATGGCATTTCAAACCTGAATATTATGTGAATGATATTAATAATTACTGGTAACTCCTATTTGAACAAGTTTGTGGGAGTTCCGTTTCTGTCATTGTTGCATATTAGTATGGTACAAAATTTCTCGCTCATGATCATTGTCTCTTGCTGATAGCATCGAATTTAAAATTTGTTTCTATTTCTTTGTATCTTGAACAATAAATATTCATTGCCTTTTAAAAGTTATTCTTGATGTATATCAGTTTTTATAATTTTACGTATTGATTGATATTTCTTTCTTTTTGGAAAAAAAAAAGAAAAAGAAATCATTTTCCCTATTCTTCAGTCTAAAATGCCAATGTTTTTTTTTTAATGGATTTGGTATGTCATGCCATTTATCTTTATCTTCACAAAAGCATTCTATTCTAACTACATTTTTTTTAAATTCTAATTAATATATTGCATAATAATATATATTATATAAAATTTAAAAAAATAATGATCGTAACTTGATGGGGGAAACTAGTATGCTAAAGTGCTTCAAGCCCAAACTTCGAATTGCACTTACGTTGCTTTTTATAGTTGTTGCATTTATTCTGTAAAAACTCTCGGGTTAATCTATAATTGATTTTCTCTTGAACTGTTATTTTTAATTAATACTCCCCCCATCCTCTATGTAAGTCAATTTTAACTCACGCATCAATACCCAGGCAAGTTAGTTAAAGACTTCAAGTAATAAAATTATTTTAAAATTAAACCGCTCTCCTTTTTGTTCTTGAATTTAAATAAAAATAATTTGACATAAAGAAAAAGTTTTATTAGAAATTGAAACGATGCATTTCTTTTTAGAGTATGCAATAGGATATTTTTAAAAGGAAAAATCGTAATGAAGGACTTGTATATCAACTTATTCGCAAAAAGAATCAAAGGATTTTGAAATTATCGTGCATAATCAAGAGATTAAAATATAATTAAAATTTAAAGTAAAAAGACATAATTATTCCTCATTTAAAAAAAAAATTCCCCCATGCCACTAAACTAGCAATTTTTTTTAATTATATAATGGAAATTTTTTTATATATTTTAATTTTGTTTTCACTTTTCAAGTTAATATTTATCAAAAACTTAATGGTCACTTATTATTTCACAAATGACTACTTATTAAGTTATAAATGATTACTTATTATTTCATTTATAAAAATCAGTGTATATTAAGTCTTTTAATAAGTTTTATTGATAATTTAATAAATAACTATCTGTAAAATGATAAATAACTGTAAACTCTTAACAAGTATTCACATGAAAAGTAAAAATAAATGAATATACATATACATATACATATATACATATATACATATATACATATATATATATATATATATTTGCATTATATAATTAAAAGTGATTGCTTGCAATCCTTTTGGGTAGTCAAGGAGTTGTAGGGTCAAACTCCCTTGAAAAAAAAATTGATTCTTGTCCATCATAAGTTCAGTTATTAGAGCAAGAGCTCCAACGACTAGTGACGGTAGGGAAAAATGCAAAAAAGAAATGAGAGACTCTTGTCTTTTCATATTAAATTTTAATTATATTTTAATCCCTTAATCTTGCAAAGCAATTCTAGAATCTTTTGATTCTTTTTCACAAATAAATTTCTATACAAATCCTTCATTGTGATTTTTTCTTTTTAAATTTTGAATCAAAAATTGTATAAAATAAGAGAAAATGACTTGAATTAAGTATCAAAATAATCTTTTAAAAGGTAACTGTAACACACCAAATTATTTTTTTTTTAAATAATTTAACTCAACCATAGTTGGGTTACAACCACCCAACACATTTTTATATCAATAATTTTGATATAAAATATTTTATAATTGGCTTCAACTTACACACTATAACATTTCAGATAAATTTTTACCTCCCACATGCCATTAGGCTAAATCACATTTGTCCATCCTTATACTCCCAACAAGTAAACTAAATCACATTTGTCCATCCTTATACTCCCAACAAGTAAAATAAGCAATTTAGTCAATTTTCAACACAAGCCAGTTATTTGGCCTTATAATCATGCCATTTTAACCAATCCAAAGTAAACCAATATTAAAATTACAGTCATCCAAATTGTACCAAAAATAGAAATAGTTTGAAAGGCATGATTACATTTATATATTCATATAATTGACAATAAACATAAAAAAGTCCTAATATTGGCAATATAACACATTATAAATCATAAATTAAATACCCAAAAGAGACAGTGGATCTATACCACTAAGCCTCTGGGACTCCTCCACGTGTCACTCTTGGCTCTTCTCTTGAAAATTGTTAACCACATAATGAGACTCAAAAGTCCCAGTAACCAAAGCCAATTTATGATAGTGTATACAAACAGTTAAGTGTGTGCTTACTAAGTGAGAATTAAAAATAATATAATTCTAACAAATATAAGAAATATTATAATAAACACAAACAACCATCCTTATATCCCTCCATTAACCTCGAGCCGTAGCCCTCACTCGGTACTAAATTACCGGCCAAAGGTAGATTAGCCCGAGCCCTTACAAACCACCTATTGAGCTCCAATAGGGGCGTACCACGTGGCACATAAATACAACAACAATAGCAAGTCTCCCAACACCTCCCACAATAATTAAACAAATTCATAATAATATTGCACAATTATACAATATTACAAAATTCATAATTTTCTCAATAATCACCCAATTAACAAGAAGTAACACTAATCACAAATTAAAAGCATGGTTACCTTGTGGCTTTTTCAATAAATTATTCCTTAAAATTTCTCTCTCACCACAATCTTCACCAGTAATACAATCTACAAATAACATATTATTTATAAATATTAGTTTCAATTTTTGAAACTAATAAAATAATTCTAATAATAGAATTAAAAATATAACATAATTCTTAATCTCAATCTTAATACAAATCTATAGTTAATACTATTAAGTATAGTTTTTAACTCCTCTTTTAATTATCAATAAACATTGATAATCTAAAAATCAAATTTTAAACTAATTTCTATTATCAAAATTTTCTTTTATTTTATAAATTCGTACCTAAAATACCCAAAAATTAAAAATTAAGTCTCTAGCTTAGAATCATAATCCTATAACCATAATAATTCATTTCTCATCCCAAATAATCATCTAAACCTCAATAAATCAACATATATTTTCAGATCTAGTTTAGAATTTGATCCATAAGCCATAAATTCAAAGATCATTAACAAATTTATACTTATAACATTTATTATACTACTGACAACCTCAAAAACCATATTTATTCAACATAAATTCATCCCTCTTTCAGATCTTAAATTTTCTACCACTACAAACTCAGAAACTAAAGAAGAAGGATGACTAAGAAAAATTTTTAGAACACTTACTTAGTCTTGAAAAGCTTAAAATCACACCCTAAATATCCTATTAAAAACTCTTACCTTAAAACCCAGCACCGGTGAATTTGGCTCACAGATGCTCTCTCTGCCGAAGCTCACGCACGAAAGAAGGAATGAAGAAAGAAGGAACAGGTGAGTTTTTATAAAAATTCAGTGGGTCCCACATTTTTTTTAATATTTTCTCTCTCTTCTTCTTCTTTTCTTATTATATTATTTTTTATTGTTACTGTTGAGGCGGCGGACGAAGCAAATTCGTGTTCTTCTTCTTCTTCCTTTCTTTTCCTTTCTTTCTTTTTTATAATAGAAGATATAATTTTATAATTATTTTATTTTTTTTTTATTATTATTAGTTTTATTTTTTGATGTTATTTTTATTTTATTTATTTTTTTTTCATACCTTTTTTTTATAATAATAATGGAATAATACTTTTTAAATTTGTTATCAACCCATAAGTAACTATTAAAATTTAAATTGGGATGTTACATTAACTAATAAATAGAACGGAATGTTTCATTCCATCATACATAATTACACAAATTAATTGTTCTTTTGATATGAAATATATTAAAAAGCTCACAGATATTCTACTAAAGAAAGAAAGTATGCCAATGGATAAACAAAAAAAAAATATATATATATATATATATTAATTTTCTAACTTTATATAATGTTTTTAGTTTAGTTTATTAGTTTTCAATCTTTTCAATATTCTTGCAGTCTCAAATAATTTTTTATATCGATTATTATTAGTTTAAAAAATTAATTTTAACATATTAATATTTAAAAATATTTTGTCAACATTTAAAATTTTAATATCTGCATTTTTTGTTAAAAAATTAATATTGATAGGATTAAAATATTAAATAATATTTTATAAAATTAAGAATGAAATAAAAGCTTTTATAAAAATTAAAGCATCACAGATGTAATTTGTCTAACAGAAGTTAAACTGTAAACTTCCGTTCTTGCCCCAATTTATCTTCTTACAGAGACACGATGTCAGAGAAATTCCGATTCCTCAATAACCAATTTACCATATCTTTATCGTTGAAGGACTTGGGAACCGCCGACAGGCAATCAATAACAAGCTTCTTGCCGAGAAACCCTAGACCTCGTAATGTCATTCCTTGAGGAATTTCAAGCCAGTATTCCTCTTCTCTGACTCCATTATTTTTCTGCTTGCCTTTGATTCTTTTATTCTTCTCTTGGGTAACAGATTTATCTCTTTACGTTAAATCTTATATTTTTCTTAAAATTACGCATTCACACATGAGTTTCCTGTTAACAGATTTGGATTCACTTCCTCATATTCTTCAAAAGAAGTACTCATTGTTACGTGACCTTGACAAGAGTCTACAAGGTACGTTTAATATTTCGATTTATTTTTAGCAAGTCTATCCGTGTTCTTCACTTCTGCCACCTAATATTTTTAGTGCGTCTATTTTAATTTTTCTTTCCTCTTCGTGATCATTACCCTTTTCGGAGTCTAAAATGAAATGTAGTAATTAGAGAAAATAAAATGCTGGAAGAACTCACCCAAGAGCCAAGGTTCTGTTTTATTTCATTGTTCCTTGTGATTTTTTATCATTCTCTGGAATTAGATTGAAATTATTAGGTAAGAGCAATGAAATCTTTGAGAAGGTCGACTATTAGGCATTGCAGGCACAAATAGGGTTCACCCTATTAAACACCGGTACTTTATCTTTGTAGTTTGTAGGCAGCATAGTGTTTGTGTCGAATTTGTACATGCTTTTCTCGCATACCCCTTGCCAGCTATCCCTGTATTGGTTACTTGGAATAATGTTGCCTTGACAACATTGGTTACAATGATTATAGTTTGAAGGCCACTTTTTTACCGCTTTGTTGATATAAAGTCACCTGATCTTGATCTCATGGCTTCTCTTATGAAAGTAATAAAAACTGCAGAATCTCTTTTATCTATTTGTCTTTTGTTTTTGTGTATTTATTATATATTAATTACTTTGCTGTTGCTCATAATTAGATTTAACTTAAAGGAATGATGCAGTTTCTTTCCTTCTTCTTCTTTTTTTTTTTCCTTTCCTTTTTGGTTTGAATATTGAATATTCTGTTCATGCTTATAGGTTCATGGTATCCCTTTTTTTAAATCAATGTTTGTGTTGAAGTTTGGTTTTTATGTTATACTGTATATTTTGCGAGCACTGTAAGAAATTTGATGTATCATGTATATGGGCAGATATTCAAAAGCAAAATGAACAGCATTGTGAACAAGAAATAGAAGATATAAGACGAGGTGTTAGGTCTGGGAACATCACACCTGACACTTCACTTATCAGATTCTCTGATGAAGCACTTGATGAGCAAAAGCACAGCATCAGGATTGCTGACGAAAAAGTTGCCTTGGCAGTTCAGGCATACGATTTGGTACTCAATGTGCATCATCCTTTTCTTTGATAATGAGATCATAAGGAGTTCAGTTGTTATTTTCATTTTTGGCCGAAATGTAGTTGTAAAAAACTGCACTTTACGAACTATAATTCTTTTTAAAAAAATATGTATAATATGAGATCATAGGAGTTGGAAATCCTCAGATAATACCTCTACTTTTTTAAAAACACACACACACACACACACACATGTTGACATTATATGTTGGATCAAGACAAAAAATTCCAAAGCCAAGTATATCAATCAAGAAACATAAAATAAACTGTCATTTCGTAAATTGTATCTTGACAAGGCAAAGACTACAGTGGTAAAGCCTTTTGTAAATTTAGTCCAAAATAACTTTCTGTACTTCTTTAAATATTTTGTGACTGGGTCCTATTCATGATTCTGCGCAGGTAGATACACACATACAACAGCTTGATCAATATCTGAAGAAGTTTGATGAAGAGTTTAGGCGTGGTACTGTGCTTTCTTGTTTTTCGTTCAACGTTATACTAAATCATAACTCCGGCTATGTTTATAGCCGGTCCCAAGCCCGGGTAAAGGAGGAGGGTTGTGTTAGGCCATCAACAGCCAATGTAAAAATTTGTTGAATCTATCATGAACATGGACAATAGACGTTACACTATTGAGGAAAAAATGAAAAGCGGTTGAGATGGTTTGGGCATGTACAAAGAAGATCAAGGGAGGCACCAGTGAGAAGAGTGTAACATATAACTTTGAGTCCGATTAAGAGAGGTAGAGGAAGGCCTAAAGAATACTCTTGGAAGTTGTTGAACGCGATCTCTTAATTAATAATATTCCTAAAAGCTTGATAAATGATAGAGCACAATGGCGTCTTGCAATTCATGTAGCCGACCCCACCTAGTGGGATAAAGGCTTGTTGTTGTTGTTGTTGTTATACTAAATCATGATAACGACTTGTCCCTCTCATGTATGTGTTAAACATTTGTGTTCTGTAACAGAAAGAGAGAATGCTGCAACAACTGGAGTGCCTGCTTCAGGTCAAGATGGTAACACAAAATCTGGAAGGGGTAGTGAAAGTGGTAGAGGAGGGCGCAAAAAGTATGTAGTTCCGTGCAAAAATTCTCTGATTTCACTCATGTAGCTTGTCCTTATCATTTTCTGGTCACTTCTCTCTGACTTCATTTCTGCCGGTGACACTCTTCCAGTTGAGTTATTCATAAGGAGCCCATTCTACAAGTAGAAAATATAAAAAGGCTGAGTTTAATAACAATTGAATGATGAGAAAAATATGATGATCTGGAAATTCTTTTTCTGATATATTTGGATGGCATTGAGAGGGATGGTATGGTCAGTGAATGGAAGCAGGCAGTTCATGGTCACCATAATAACAATGATTCCAAAATAATTACCTGACATATCTAATCTTAATAAAGGATTACGCTTCCCTATATAATTCCCGTTATCACTTGTTACCACTCCATCAGGTAGCAGGTTTCATTTTAACCTTGTGAAGAGGGAATTCATGCACGTTTTTTCTTATTTGATTTAATTTTCTCCGGCTGTGATGAATAATGAATATGTTTGTGTTATGACTGCTGCTACATCAATCATTGTTGGACAGAAAGCAAAGAAACAATTTCTCTATTCTTTTTTCCTTCTTCTTCTTCTTCTTCTTCTTCTTCTTTTTGTTGTTGGGTGAACTCGAAGAAGCCATTTGAATGTTGATTCTCTGATGCTGATTGAATTATGACTGCTGCAGGACACGGCAAGCATCAGTTACAGCAGCAGCAGCAGCAGAAGCCCAAACCACAACTGCAAACCCAGCTGGCATGGATTTAGATTTACCTGTGGATCCAAATGAGCCCACTTACTGCTTTTGTAACCAAGTTAGCTATGGCGAGATGGTTGCATGCGATAATCCTAACGTATGTATTTTGCTCGTTTCTTTTTTTTTTTTTTCATGCATTACGTACATTCCTGCCATCCACTGACATTACCTCTGTTTTAACAGTGCAAAATAGAATGGTTCCATTTTGGTTGTGTTGGTCTTAAAGAACAACCTAAGGGAAAATGGTACTGTTCAGATTGCGCGGCAACAAGAGGTCGCCGTAAAGGAAAATGAGGATGTGTACAAGTTCAAATGACAGTGTATATATGCTTAGAATCTTCAGGTAGGAAATTATTTTGACTTACATGCGATGGCCTTGGAGCTCTGTTTCCGTAGCCTAGATTGTTTAGGAAGGTTTGGAGTTAACACGTTTTACTTAAAGTAGCCGTTATATAAGATCTGCCTTGTAGCTCTTCAGATTCATCCAATGTGTTTCTTCTTTGGAGTTAACGACTGGCTTAAGCTGTTTATGACACGAAATGGGCAAGGGAAGATCCATTGTTAGAATAGTGAACATGGCCAAGTCCAATGCTTTCTGGAGGTAGACTTGTAAGACTGTAGCATAGTATAATGAAGGTTAATTTATAAGGTACTGAAAATATCAAAATCTATAATCAGATGATTTGGGTTGATTAAATTAAAAGGTGATAACCTTAAATAAGTAGCCAACAAATTAATAAATGAACTAAATAATGATACGTTCATAAATAATAAACATGATAAACGTGATTTTTTATAATTACATTTATATTAATGGTCAAATAGCCACAACATAATTATTTTTTTTTATGAAGTTAATATTAATATTTAATCTAGTTTGTGTTTTGTTCAATATGGGGGATTCTCAGGGCTAGGGTAAAATAATTTTTTTAGAAGTTATCTAACATTTTATGCTATATCAATTAAATACTTAATCATGCTATGTGCAAATACCGGCCACAAAAGTAATCGGGTATTTCTGAAAGCTAGAATAGGAAAACTAATTTTCATGGGGTTAAATCAGCATCAGTAATTTGTTAATTTCTAAATTTAAATATTGAATTATCATGTCCAAATTTGCTTCATACTCAATTTTCAAATGGTCCAAATACCGGCCACAAAAGTAATCGGGTTTTTTTTTTTTTTGGTTGGGTAGAAAAAAGAACTATCTTTCCAACTTCAATACTTCATACGCCACACAATATAGAGAAATACAACGTAGTTGAAAGCGACCCCTATCCATGCCAATACAACGTTAACTTCAAAAAGATGCAAATGATGTCTCCCTCCATATCTACTTATAGCACAATTTATTATTAAAATTTAACTAAGGGCAGCGGCCAGACTTTCTAACCAGACAAACGAATAAAACGCAAGACCACCATTTTGAATTGAGAAGATACCAAAACAGACAATGTCTTATTTTGATGATAAACTACTCAGAATTATACCGTTGCAACAATCGGAATTTTTCCTGCCTACGTCCTCATCTCTAACTATGATTACATGAAAGCCTCCTTCACAGAACAAATGGAAGAAAAACCAAATGGGGCTTCGCACCATTCAATGTTCATGATCCGACATCCCTTCAATAGTCCATGCCACCCATGCCACCACTCATTGGGGAAACTTCTTTATCATCCTTTGGGAGTTCGGCCACAACTGCTTCAGTTGTTGTCATCAAAGATGACACACTGCACCAAACAAAGTGATTTAGTTACCACAAGAAGCATATGGCGTACGTGTAATAGATATTACCAAGGGAAAGTTCTTTTTTGAATAGATAAGGCAGGCCAAAGCCTGAATGAGAAACAAACAGGTAAGTAAAGCACCAAGGGAAAGTTCTTGGCATCTCACCTGGCAGCATCAACCAAGGCGGTCCTAATAACTTTCAATGGATCTATGATTCCAGATTTAACCATATCAACATATTCACCTGGTCATGATGGAGAACAGCCAGCAGAATCAGTAGGCAGCAGGAGCCAGATGTCCCTTGACAAGGAAAATCTATACATTTAAAGGAAGCGAAGAAACACACCTTTAGCAGCATCATATCCAAGATCAGGGTCGTCTTGTTCCAAGAGCTTGCCAACAACAACAGCACCCTCAACTCCAGCATTTGATGCTATTGTGTGCACCGGTGTCTGCATTGATTTGTTAACAGGATAACAAAAAGATCAGTAACTTCAAGTTTCAACTATTCTTGATGTTAAAGGGAAACTAGACATGCTTATGAAATTTGAGGCAAGTCACGTTGTTTATAGCATAAGAATAATAAAACTTCATATAAGTATTATATTTAATATTTGATTAACTGAGCTCATTGCGTCACAGAATGAACCCCAGAAAAGACTTCATGCTACAAGAGATAAAACAGAAAAACAATAGTCTACGTTTCCTTTCCTTGTTCTTGCCAAGAGGCGCTTGCTCAGTAGCAAATTGCTATCAAGTCTGTAATTTTTATTTTTATTTTTTGAAAGAAAGGACTTGCCTTGAGAGCGTTTTGGATAATCTGGACACCTATCTTCTGATCGAAGTTAGCAGTTTGGAGCTTGTCCAATTCTTTTGACGCATAAAGAAGTGCAACACCACCCCCTATAAAAACGAAGCAAATCAAATGATTAGGTTACATAGGAGGGTTTAAAACTAACAACCCAATCAGTCAATCACTAACGAAAATATACCTGGTACTATACCCTCTTCCACAGCCGCTTTGGTTGCATTTAAGGCGTCTGTTACTCTATCCTTCTTTTCACCGACTTCAGCCTCACTGGCTCCTCCAATCTGTGAAAGCGCAGATCACAATATAACCCTTACCATTCCTGCTTAGGATGTTTGCCAGGAGAAAGATTGCTGCCCTAGTAAGAGAGGTGAGCATAGCAAGCATACCTTAAGCACTGCAACACCCCCAGAAAGCTTGGCTAATCTTTCCTGCAACTTTTCCTTGTCATAATCTGAAGTACTATTCTCAATGGCTGACCTGATCTGTTTGTCAAAATACATCATAATAACGAAGTCAGGAACATCAATGCCCGTACTTTACAAATCTCCAAATAGATAACCTAACATGGGTAGATTCATAAACAAATCCAAAAGAAACTAAACACAAACCTGCTCACATCTTTCCTCAATTGATTTCTTGTCACCAGCTCCGTCAAGAATGACAGTGTCATCCTTAGAAATTGTCACCTAAAGCATCAAGGTCTCAAATTAGTGATATACATTGATCCATGCAAGGAAAAGGGTGAATCCGTTCGAGCTTTTTATGCTCATAGACATGTTGCCTTGGAGAGATTTGGTTCTCTATCAGAACCATCCAAAACATTTTATCAATAAATGGTACCAAAACACGTTTGAATCTTGTCTAAACAAAGCTTAATTACCTTTTTGCAAGAGCCAAGCATATCCAGATCAACTTTTTCAAGATTCAGGCCAAGCTCTTCAGTGATAAGCTAACACACGACAAGAAAATACTTCATTCAGAAGCTCAGAAGATCATACTTAAATCTAGCTGTAACCAATGCTAGAACCGAAAACTTACTTCACCTCCTGTGAGAACTGCAAGATCCTGAAGATTTGCTTTCCTATTTTCACCAAAACCAGGAGCTTTAATGGCACATACCTAGGGAAGTGCACCAGATGTCACATCAATTAAATCAGCAAAAAACTGAAAGCCATCTATTCCAAGATATCTAAGACCTTAGGAATAGCCAAAAACATTAGCAAGACAAACCTTGATACCAGCACGAAGCTTATTTAGAATAAGAGTTGCTAGAGCATCACTCTCCACATCCTCCGCAACAATCAATAGAGGTCTTTGTCTCTGAAGTTAGGCAAGTGTCAGTCATCATCCAAAGTTTCATAATCAATACGGTGAAACAAAGTACTCCATTCAAAAAATACAAAACATTTTTTAACCAAATCTTATTACCAATAAAGTAATTACTAATTTTCAAACTAACCCTATCTTTCCATATTTACTTCTATTTAATAGAATATTTCACCTAAAATAAATATAAAGTAATCTATTCAATAGAAATACTTTTGAAGGAAAAAAGCAATGATTACACATTAAAAAAATAAAAATGCTTTACATTTTTTAACATTTAATCCTTCAAAAAGTGCCTTACATTTTTAACTAATTCTCACCTTTAGAGCTAACTCCAATACTTTAACCACAGCATTGATGCTTGAGATTTTCTTCTCATGGATTAGAACAAGAGGATCTTCAAGTTCCTATTGCACAATCAATTGCAAGGTTAAGCATCAATTGAATCATATTAGCAAGTATGATGATGCCACAAGGATTTTAAACAAGCCTCCCGTGCAAAATTTTGAAGACTTATCATGCAGTTCACAGAGAGAGAGATAGAGAGCATACACATTTCTGGTTCTTCTGGTTTGTTATAAAATACGGAGATATATAGCCCCTGTCTAGCTTCATTCCTTCAACGACTTCCAACTCATTATACAGAGTCTTGCCATCCTGAGACAGTTCAGAAGATGTTAGTTCGCACCACATACATAAATGCGTAGAAGATAGATTCTGACTGCCCATCCCTTCCAAGGGAAAGGGTAAGAAAGAAGAGGCCCCATAAGGGAGCCTAAAGGTGTGGGTGCAAGAAGGCCGGATCACAGGAAACTAAAGGTGTGGATGCAAGAATATCGTATCGCAGGAAAATACCAGGAGAAAAAGGGTGGAGAACATAATAAATACTTCAGGGAAGAAGATTTTGAAAAGACATTGAAGAGACAAATCAAAAACCCCACCGCCCCTTCAGCCAAAAAATAATAATTAAAAAAACAGCAGAAACTCATTACAATATGAAGAAAAAATAGTAGTTAGTAAGAAAACCACAAGACAACTTACTGAGATTGTGATTACTCCCTCTTTCCCAACTTTCTCCATAGCCCTTGCAATTAACTCACCAATTTCTCTCTCTCCATTAGCTGATATAGTCCCTACCTATGATTTAAATAAAGGAATTAAAACTTAAATTATTTTAAAAAAATCAGAGTCCATGCTGCAAAAGGAAAGGAGAGAATATAAAGAAAAATTTCCCGGACCTGCGCAATTTCTTCGGATGTGCTGATCATCCGGGCTCTACTTTTCAAATTTGTCACCACAGCATCAACTGCCATAGTGATGCCACGCCTCAAGTCCATCGCATTCATTCCAGCTGCCACTGACTTGCACCCCTCAGTGAATATTGCCCGAGTAAGGACAGTAGCACATGTAGTTCCTGCCAAACAATTAAGCCAGACAGCTTCTCATTTCTTTTCTATTACGACAAAAACATGAAAAATAATTGGACAATAAACGGATGGCAAATGTTAAATATTTGGTCTTCCGGCATTTAAACCATTTTATGGCAAGAAGTCAAAGCCAAATCCCAATTATCACAGAACCAAGCAATGTAGCATCAGTAATTGGTGAGGTGTTATTATTCAACTCTATTTTTCTCATGGGCAACATCTCACCATCACCAGCTATGTCGTTGGTGGCATTTGCAACCTGCTTTACAAGACTGGCTCCAACGTTCTTTACTTTATCCTTGAATTCAATGCTCTTTGCAACAGTCACTCCATCTTTCGTCACTTTAGGGGCACCAAAGCTTTGTTCGATCACCACATTACGCCCCTACAACATTAAATATATAAAATGAAGCATCAAAAGGAAAAGACCAGCTGTAAGATCTTCCATTGCTTCTTGGTTTGAAACGATGAAATTATCTAAATGAGCATAGGATCAGCAATTATACTATCCAATCATTCACTTCCACTCTACCATCCTTCATCAAGGAAAACTTTCCGGTTTAATTAAATCAGGAATCAATATAAATATTCACAGCAATCAAAAAACAGATGCAGGTGATCTTAAACAGCAAGGTTACCTTAGGACCCATCGTCACTCTCACAGCGTCAGCAAGCTCTTCAACGCCCTTAAGCATTAAAGCCCGAGCCTCGACACCAAATTTGATGTCTTTGGCCGCATAGTTTCTTCTCCAACTCAACCTACTTCCAATCTACGGCACGCAACATGGATAATACAGATTAAATTTAAGAGTGAGAGGGATTGATTCCAAAAATAAAAGTTTGAAGTGCTATTCAGTGAATACTGCACCACCTGTTGGCTGCTGCTCCTAGCAATCCTGAAATCAAAAATGAAAATTAAATTAAGTCAGGGCATTTCAACGTTTATTGACTTGGTTCTTGTTTCAGCGAAAGGGATCGTTAATCCCAGACGATCAACAAATCAGCGAAACAAGTGACACGATCTAAGATGCCTTTCCACAAAGACCAAAAATAAAAAGTCTGATTCCATTTCACATATTTTAGCGAGTAACTCAGGAGAGCAATTTCACACATCAAAAGGCCACGATGTTCAGACGGTATGTGGTATGGAAAAGAAGCTCAAAACTTTAGAAAGAATAATCGCATACTCAAGCGAAATGGTCGTTTGGACTTACCGAGCTTTGGAGGCTAGGCTAGAAGCAAAGCGATACATAATGACAATGGAAAGTAATAACAAGTAGGGAAATACTAAAGAATGGCAAAGGCTTAGCTGAGGGGACGGAGGAAAGTGGTAGCAGGGCAATGCGTCACAGTGTAACAGCGAAACGGAGCAGAGAGGACTGGAGAGAGCCTGCCTTTTCAAGAGAAGGGAAGGCTCTAGAAGAAGCACCTTCTAGGGTTTAGGGTTTTGTGCTCCAGGTTTAAACCATACATAACATTTCTTTTAATACTTAGTACATTACAATTCATCCAACGGGTCACCTTTTTTCACTTCTTTGCTCTAAATTTATTAGGTCGAAAATAATTGAACCGGTTTCCCCACTCAACCCGCAAAAGCCACCCGAATCCATAAACACGAGCCCGCGGAGTCGGCCGCGAAGTTCCCTTTTCTCTTCGCTGCAATAGGAGAGGCTGGGAATTTTCACATTCCAGCCCATCAGGTTTGGAAGGTGGTGGAAAAATTAAAAAGGAAACAACAACAATAATTGTGTTCAACTTAAATCCCAATAAATTTCTAAATATAAAATAAATCTCTTAAGCCCTGTTTGATAAGAAGGAATGAAGAGTTGGGTTTGAGATTAGTATTGAAAAATGACCAACCAATATCATGTGTTTGGTATGAAAAATTGGGCCTAATTTGGGATTGCTCAATTTTATGCGAGATTACTCAAACCCACCGTTGTATTGGAAAAACAATCCTCGATCTAGAAAATTTACAAACAAAATTATTCTTATTTATAATAATTTTTAGGTAAGAGTGTCCCTATGAATTTTGCCATAAACATAGCAGAATCCTCATCATCATTGCCAATGTAAAGTGCCCTTTTCCATTGCTGTGAAGCGCACATCTCCATCTCCTTTGTCGATCTCACCACAAGTGCTTATGTCCACCAGTCACATAGCATTGCAAACCTTTGTCTCCAGAGTAGGGAGTGAGCAAGGAAGCACATCCCATGAGAGATTGACACTAGTGACTTGGAGCTAGCAAGGCAACAACTATTCATAACAGAGTGATTGTGGCAGTGGAGGAACAAGGTCACAACAATGGGAAGCGATCATGACAAGTGATGAAGCTTTGAATAAAGCAAATTTCTCAAAATATTCAAGTCAAAGATGAAAGTTGATGATGAAAGCTTATGATATAGCAAATTCTTAAAATATTAAAGTCAGAGATGAAAGTTAATGATAAAAACTCTAAAACGATAAAGCAAATTGTATGAGTTTCAAGATCTACACATCTCTAATGGAAACAATTTATCTAAATTTGTCTTCATAAAAGCTCTAGACCATAAATGCTACAACCATTTCATTTTAAATCTAGGTTCAAAGTCTAAGATGAAAGCTTTCATTCCATTTCAAATATGGGTTCAAGTTCAAGATGAAAGCTTTTATTACATTTTAGATTTGGGTTCAAGTCATCCATCCCTTGCGATTGATTTGGATTTGGGTTTGAGTTCGGTATTGTCATCTTCTTCCTCCCTAAAGTGTGCAGATTTGTTAATTTTCATCCCTAGATATGTATTTTTTTTTAATTAATAATAAGGGGTGTTATGGTATTATGTTGATTTCTAACTGATTATATAAAAAAATTAATACAAATATTCCATTCAAATATTACTCCATACCAAACATGTTTTTAAAACCTCAATCCCAATTCTAATGCCAATATCAATTTCAATCCCAATTCTAATTCAAATCCCACAAAATTCATACCTACGTATCAAATAAGGGCTTAATTCTCAAGTGATATTTTATTATTTTTTAATTTTATCTCTCAAATTTACAATTTTTATCTTGTTGTAGTCATAACCCGCTTTCTCAATTTTAATCGAAAACATAAATCTTGATGATTAAATTTAAAAGGAATCATATCATTATTTAAACACGTTCAAAAATTTGTAACTTTTTTTACTAGATTTGTAATTTTGTCAACTTGAATTTGAAACTTATTTTTTCAATTTTAATAGGGGACACAAATTTTAATGATTGAATTTTAATAAAAAATTTGCAACTTTAGCTCTCACATTTTTACCCTCCGCCAATTGAATTTGTAACTTGTTATTCATTTTTTTTATTGATACGGACACTTAATGGATAAATTTGCAAAGGAATGTCATTATTTGTAAGTTTTTAGGGATTTTGTAGCTTCCTCTTCCAATAATCCAGCTTACAACTTTGATTTCCCCATACGAACACAAGGAATATCAAATGTACATACCTATATTCATTTATTTAATCCATTTACATGTGTCAATTGTCCATACGCATATTCAAGTTTTAGATTTAAGAACCCAATTCATTTAAAATTCTGAGAACAGAGCGATAATCTTTGAGATGTAACAAATCAAAAGCATTGAGTGAGACAAGACACTACATGACACCAAAGTCCCAGCACATTTAATTCTCCAAATTCTTTTATTCCCTTTATATATTATGAGTGACGTCCTTGTTCAATGCCCCATTCTCCTTCCTTGCTTAGGGTTTTTAGAGTTTTCATACCTTTTTGCCTTTCACTCTTCAAGACTTTCCAAGCTGGATTACCTCTCTTTCAGCTGACGAATCTCTATATGCTGTTAGTTCGGCAACTTCATTAATTAGCTTCTTAGCTTCACCAATCTCATGCTACAGCCAAATGAGTTTTTTTGATGTTCATCACAAAGAAGCTACGAAGCAACACAAGCAAGCTTTACGGGCAAAACACAATCTCACAGGTGATTAGTGTTTGTCGCTAAGAAGCAATTTTTTGTTTTGAATTTTCCATCAGGTTTGAAATTTTTGGTTGCTCGAGCTTAGTACCGAGAAGTGATAGCATAGGCAAAATGCAATCAATAGGTATGTAATGTGCGACTGCTTTTAACTCAAGTGTTCGTCACTTATAATCAAGGCAGAAGGGAAAATGAGCTCTGGTTGGAAATTTGCTGACATAGTTGTTAAGGGTGTTCTGGTCTTTTCTTGATATATCAAAATGTCACTTGAGGAATAAGGGATTTGCCTGACATTCAAAAATTTGTTGGAATTTAAGCTCAACAAGATGGTTCCTTTAAAATTTAATTGTCATTCTCCTAACAAAAGGAAAAGTGGTGTGAAATTTCTAGCTAAAAAAAAAGTGATGTGGAATTTTATGAAAAAACATGAGGTGGAAGTGTATAATCATTTTGTAACTATGCTCGTACAAAATCTTGCCTATTAAGTTTACTAATTTCCTTTTGTTATTTATGAATATAGTATAATTTTTAGTAAAAAATTTTCATTCATTAATCATCCAAACAGATATTCTCTCAATTCAAAAATATAAGATATTTTTTGAGGAGTTAGATGTTAAAAAATGTAAAACATTTTTAGTCTTTTGAGGTGTAATTATTGCCTTTTTTTTTAAAAGTATCCCTATTGATAATGAATTTATATTTATTATAAGGTGTTTAATAGAGGTAAATATAAAAAGATAAAGTTAGTTTAAAAGTAGGTAACTATTTACGGGGGTGAGATTCGGTTAAAAATGCCTTACATGTTTAAACAAAGGGAGTAATTAACTTAGTTAATACATTATTATATTAATTTAACTTTAATTATTTTATTAATCTCAAATTAAAAATTTGAGATGTTATACTTTGCCAAATATTGCCCATTTTTCATTTAATATAAAACTTTTTATATAATCTCAAGTCTACTAATATTTAGACATTGTTATTGGAGACAATTACGTGCTCGATTGCTCAGTTATATTAACGATCCCTAGAAATGAAAGCTTTTGCATTCTTCTCTTTTTTATTATAGAAAGAAAATACCATAAAATCCCTCCATAAAAAGGAAATTGTTTAGAGGAACAAAAATTAATTTAAGGATGCATACTAAACCGATCACCTTACATACTAGATTTATCACTTTGCATCTCAAGTCTATTACCTTGCACATCAAACCTGACCTTGCATCTCAAGCCTATCACTTTGTACCCTAAGTCTATGATGGGTTAAAGGTCTTTAATATGTCATTCTTTAATACCCTTTGTAATATCTCAACTTTTTAATTTTTTTTTATTTTTCTTTAAATCATTGAATTTTACATAAAATAAGAGATGTTTAGATATCTTGATGCCCTAAAATAATGAATATTTATATTTTTTATGATTTTTTAAAAATAAAAGAGTGTATTTGTGATATTTTTCTTTAAAAAATCATAAAAAAATAAATTTTTATTATTTTAGAACATCAAGATATTTAAATGTCTCATATTTTATGTAGAAGTCAATGATGTAAAGAAAAATAAAAAATGAAATTAGAAAGTTAGGGCATTATAAGGAGTATTAGAGAATAACACATTAGAGATTCCTAGCCCGTCTATGGTCTTGCATTATCTTGCACGCCTGTTAACTTGCACATCAAGCCTATAACCTCACATAACAAAGTTACATGTTAGTCTTCAAAAATGTTATGTAATTTGCATACTTGTGGTTTGAACAATCCATTATTCTTGTCATTATTTTCTTGTAGACTATCACTTTTAAAATAATAAGTTATGTTTTCATAAAATTTGCAACTTTATGGCGTGCACAGTCACTGGCTTCGAGGTGCAGAATAATGGGCTTGAGATGTAAGGTTATAGGCTTGGTATACAAGGTGATAGGCTTGGTGCATGCAAGGTAATAGACTTAAAATATATGATTATAAGCTTGATATGTATGGTCATAAGCTTAGGTTGCAAAATCATAAGTTTGTGATACATTTGGTTCTTAAGTTAGTTTTGGTCCCTCAAAACAATCTCCCAATGAGAGATTTTATGAAAATTTTCCCTTTGATTATCTCTACTCCCACATTTAGTTATTTAAGTGCATTATTGTCAAATTTAACAAGTAACACCATAGATTCTGCAAAGCAAGCTTCATGGAGCGTTAAGGAAGAGAAAGCTAAAAGCCATAGCCACTTGGTAAGCACGCATAGCAAGGATCTCCTGAATTGTTGATTAAAAACAAACACGACAAGGATAAATGTTTAGAGATAATATAAATATAAAATTAAACAACTTACAAGTTTCACTTGGAGTGTAGAAACACGAGTGAAAAAAAAATACGGAGGTAAGTAAT
Source organism: Prosopis cineraria (assembly GCF_029017545.1). Lineage (NCBI taxonomy): Eukaryota > Viridiplantae > Streptophyta > Magnoliopsida > Fabales > Fabaceae > Prosopis > Prosopis cineraria. Next base: position 4,130,887 of record NW_026555335.1, read on the forward strand.
TGAAAATTTTACCTAATTATTTTTTATATATTTAAAGGATAATTTCACTCATAAAGGAGTGTTTGGGTTTTTTCTGTGCAATATTTTCCTTTAACTTTTAGAAACTATACAATGCCACCATTACTATAGATAAAAGTTAATTTTAACAGGTAATTAAAAAATACAAAAAAGCTTCAAAAATTACAAAAAGCAGCAAAAAATATAGAAAATGATTGAGAAATTTTTTTAGTAATTTTCTATAATTTTTGAAGTTTTTTTTTGGAGAATCACATTCAAAAATCTCTCAAATGGTAACTTACTATTGATTATTAGTTTGTGAATAATTATCTTGGGAAGTTCTTGGATGCAATTCTCATTTTTTTATAAATTTTTTCATCAATCAAAGGTCAAAATTAAGATTTGTTAACTATAAAGGCAATATTATATCGTTATCAAGGGAGCATTGGATTAAAAAATGAGTTTATATTTCAAACATTCATCGAGTAGTTTGTAGATAAATTTGTCGTTTAACCTATTTTTATGTTATTAATATTAATATTCAATTATGTATGGTCCCATGAAACATATTTATTTACGAACAGGTCTTGTGAAATTTAAAAATTATAGCCATGTCTAATAGTTTGAAATTAGGGTGCAAAAATAACAATGCTTGTAACATCTTAGAAATTTAAACCCTATTAATTAAGATTAATGAGAGTAATTAAGTTTATTGGTATGATATGTGACTAGAAAGGTCTAATGAGCGTGTTTGATTGTAATTTCAATCCTTAAATACGGGTCTGAAGTAAAGTCAAGTTATTTGGATGTGAAAGAGGGGGAAAATTAGAAGGGTGAGATTCTGTGCCTTATGTCACGACTTGTGGATGATCCATCATAGCATGTGTGCCAATGCGACAGGGCAAGGCTTTTTTGTGCAATACACCATGGCACATGGTACATTTGTCGCAATGCATGTCCGGTTTTTTGCAGAAATAAGAACGTGAACTGATGTAAAAGATTAGGAAAACAAAGGAGTGAATGAAGGAAAATGCAAAGAGCTCATCTAGGGCTTGGGGTTTGAAAGTAGTGAGAGTGTTTTGAAGTTTCTAAACACTAGAGATAAAATTTTTAAGCTTAAATCTATCTTTTTCTTCTATTTTCTCTAAACTTCGCCTATGTTTATAGCCGGTCTCAAGCCCGGGTAAAGGAGGAGGGTTGTGTTAGGCCATTAACAGCCAATGTAAAACTTTGTTGAATCTATCATGAACATGGACAATAGACGTTATAATGTTAATGCTAGGTTGTTGCCCGTAAGTAACGCGCTACATGGCTCGAGTACAGTGATAAGTGAGTTAGAGCCGCTGCATCGGCGCCCGAATGTAGTGTCAAATGAGTAAGGGCTACCGCGTCATTCTGGACGCACGCGGCTAAAGAAGTTAGTTCATGAGAGTAAAATTAGATTTGGTACTTGGAATGTTGGGACATTGAATTGTAAATCTGTAGAGGTTGTCGGGGTTATGATTCAAAGGAAAATCAATATCCTTTGCCTGCAAGAAACAAAATGGCATGGGAAAGAAGCTAAGGATATTCAAGGTTTCAAACTTTGGTATACAGGGAAAGTAAGTGCATGCAATGGAGTAGGCATCATTATAGATAAGGAGTGGAAGAAGAATGTTGTAGAAGTTAGCAGAATTGGAGATAGAATTATTTCCTTAAAAATGATAATTGGACGTGAGACTGTTAGTATTGTTAGCGCTTATACGCCGCAAGTCGGGACAGAAGCCAGTCTTAAGGAATTATTTTAGGAGGATCTGGAGGGGTTGATTCGACACATACCACAGAGTGAAAAGATTTTTATTAGAGGAGACTTTAATGGGCATGTCGGGAGGGAAGCTGGTCAGTATACGAGGGTGCATGGTGGTTTTGGTTTTGGAGAGCTAAACAATGAAGGATAAACTCTTCTTGATTTCTCATTAGCGTATGATTTTAAGATTGACAACACTTGTTTCAAGAAGAGAGATGAACATCTCATCACTTACAAAAGTGGAGCCTCAAGGTCACAGATTGATTTTCTTTTGGTTAGGAACACAGATAGAAGACTTTGTAAAAATTGCAAGGTGATCCTTAGAGATGCTGTAATGACACAACATAGGGTCCTAGTCCTTGATGTGTGTATTATGAGTAAAATCCAAAAACGTCAACAAGTAGTAGCACCAAGGATTAGGTGGTGGCAATTAAAAGGTGAGAAGCAAGATATTTTCAAGCAAAATCTTTTGGATAAAGGAATTTGGGAATCTCAGGGAAGTGATAACATCATGTGGGAGGATATGGCTAAAAAGATACGAGAGGTTACAAAAGTAGTTTTGGGAGAATCAAAAGGTTCTGGCCCAAGAGATAAGGAGTCTTGGTGGTGGAATAATAGTATACAGGACAAAATCAAGCATAAGAAGAACTGTTTTAAAGCCATACATTTGTGTAACAATGAGGAAAATTGGGAGAGGTACCATATGGCTAAGAAGGAAATTAAGAGAGCTGTGGGTGAAGCTCGTTCTAAAGCTTTTGAAGAATTTTATAAGAGCCTTGAGATGAAGGAAGGAGAGCGAAATATTTATAAGATTACTAAGAGTAGGGAAAGAAAATCAAGAGATCTAGAACAGGTAGGGTGTATTGAGGATGAAGAGGGAATAACTTTAGTTACAGATGATGAAATTAAAAATAGATGGGAGACTTACTTTTCTAAACTTTTCAATGATGGAGAGGGTTCATCTAGTAACTTGAAGGATTTAGTAACTGGTGAAGGAGAACAAAATTTGTCATTCTATCGAATAATACGTGATAAGGAGGTAAAGGAAGCTCTTAAAAAAATGGCAAATAGTAGAGCCAACGGACCTGATTATATATCTATCGAAGCGTGAAAATGTTTAGATGAAGAAGGGGTGAGATAGTTAACTAAGTTATTTAATGTGATTTTGCGGTCCAAGAAAATGCCTGATGAATGGAGGAGAAGTACATTAATTCCTATTTATAAAAATAAAGGAGATATTCAGAATTGTACTAATTATAGAGGGATTAAGCTCATGAGCCACACAATGAAATTGTGAGAGAAAGTAATTGAGCACAGGTTGAGATTGGAGACAAGTATTTCTGAGAATCAGTTTGGTTTTATGCCAGGTAGATCAACTACAGAGGCAATTTATCTACTGAGGGGATTAATAGAAAAGTATTGTTGTAAAGATAAAGATTTACACATAGTTTTTATTGATTTGGAAAAAGGCTTATGATCGTATACTAAGAGAAGTGCTTTGGAAAGCGTTAGAAAAAAAAAGGAGTACGGATTACTTATATTAAAGCCATACAAGATTTGTATGAGGGGGTAAAAACTAGTATAAGAACGCCTAGTGGTCAAACAAAGAATTTTTCTATAAAGATTAGACTACATCAGGGATCATCTCTGAGTCCTTATTTGTTCAACTTGATCTTAAATGTTTTGACGGAACATATTCAAGGGGAAATTCTAAAATGTATGCTCTTCGCGGATGATATAGTTCTTATAGCAGATACAAGAGAAGAGGTTAATTACAAACTTGAGTTATGGAGGAGGACATTGGAGTTGAAAGGTTTTAGTCTGAGTAGAAGTAAGACAGAATATTTATATTGTAAATTTAGTAAAGGACTATTCGACAATAATTTGGAAGAGAAATTGGGAGATCAAGTTATACCTCAAGTGGAAAAGTTTAGATATTTGAGAGCCATTATTCAAAATGATGGCGAAATCAGTAGAGATATTTCACATAGAATTCAAACTGAGTGGTTTAATTGGAGAAAAGCTAAAGGAGTTATTTGCGACCGTAAGGTACCTAATAAACTTAAAGGAAAGTTTTATCGCACTGCTATCAGACCGGCAATGTTAGATAGTAGTGAATGCTGGGCTTTAACGGGACAGCAAGAGCATAAAGTTGGAGTAGCAGAGATGAGAATATTACGATGGATGTGCGGACATACACGTAAAGATAAAATTTGAAATGAGCACGTACGTGAAAAAGTGAGGGTGGCACCTATTGAGGAAAAAATGGTAGAAAATCGATTGACATGGTTTGGGCATGTACAAAGAAGACCAAGGGAGGCATCGGTGAGAAGAGTGGAACATATAACTTTGAGTCCGATTAAAAGAGGTAGAGGAAGGCCTAAGAAAACACTTTTGAAAGTTATTGAACGCGATCTGTTAATTAATAATATTCCTAAAAGTTTGATAAATGATAGAGCATAATGACATTTTGCAATCCATATAGCTGACCCCACCTAGTGGGATAAAGGCTTGTTGTTGTTGTTGTTGTATAAGTTATAGGTCCTAATCTATTAGCTAAAATGGATATAATCAGAGTTGTTTAAAGTATTTAAATTTCACATTAATGATTTTATGAATTGTTAGTTATTGGGAGCCATTAATATCAAAAAATGAAAATAATTATGGTTGCTAGGGTTGTGTTGAAGTCATTAATGGTGGTTTAATAGTTCATTAGTGACAATGTGAGTTGTTGAAACCTAATAAACCTATTGGGTATGATGGGTAGTGAGTTTATGACTTTGATGAAAGGGAGTATGTGAAGTTATAATGTTGAAAATTTGTCAAAAAATGGGGTAATGATATTATCCTTATAATATGATTGTAGATTAACTTAATTGGCACCATTCAAGTTTGATAAGAAGCTTTAAAAGTTGGTATTTGAGGGATAAACCTTTAATTTCTTAAAGGTTTGGGGTAATGAGGAGAAAATATTGTTTCTATAATTGTATGTTAATTATTTGTTAGTTGAACTAAATTATTTAAAAAATTATTCGGGTGCTTGAGAATCCATTGATGCAAATGTTGCAATGTGATAAATTGTGATGTGAATTTTGTATAGGAGTGTGAAGAAATAATACGTATGTTTGTACATTTGTGATCAATGATGATGTTTGAGAACATGTTTTTATGAAAATAGTGCATATATGATGATTGGTGATCGCTCTCGCAAGTGTACGAGATCACAATAATAAATTAATCGAAGTATTTCAAGTGTCGAATTCACAGAAAAGTTACACTTTTACTAATTTAAATAATTAATAGTTCAAGAAAAATAAGTAAAATAGATAATTTTGATGAAAATATAAAGAATAAAAATAAATAAAGAAAATAATGATGATGAAAATACAATCACTTTAAGTTACACTTTTACCCTATAGGTTGCTAATTTCTATCTTTTGAGTTGACTTTGATTAATTATAGTAACAACTATTCTTAAAATATCCTAATATTCTCTCAAATTATTAGTCCCTTTTTAATTAGCATTGAATTCATTCTCACAATACTCAAGCAACTAATTAAACTGTGAAGCTATAGTTTAAATCACTATAAATTTTTAGAACTATTCCTATCATAGTTATTTATATTTATTTCTCTAGATTTAGGTTCACTTTTCACCTTCTGGTCCATCAAAATTACCTATAAATTCAATTAAATGGTGCCAAGTCATTAAATCAATATAAAGAATAAGAGAAATAAATATAATTTAAAAAAGCAAAAATATTTATAAATATAAATGCAAAGAGTCAAAACAAATAAAATAAAAAACTAGCTCTCCAATTAGGTTACATCCCTACTCCAATTGGATAATTTAAAACACATAATAAAATCAAATAAAACCGTTCTAAAATTTTCAATAATGAAAAATGATCATGGAGAAAATTAAGGAGTAAAAAAAAATAATTATAATTTGTAGAACTCCTCAATAATCTTGCTTTCATCCTTCAAAATGCTTATATGAGTTCTAAATATCTCAGGAATAATTTTTGAGACACTCAAATAAGTGATTGGATAACTTTTCTCTTGATGGAGAGAGTATTTATAGTTAAAGTAAAGGCTCATTCTTTTTTTTCCCAATCAATGTAAAACTCTAATATATGTGTGTGTGTGTGTGTGTGTGTGTGTGTGTGTGTGTGTGTGTGTATGTATATATTTCTCTAACCTTTTTCCCATAAAATCCTCTTTCAAAATGCGTGATTGCCTCTTTCTCCACATAGATACACGTGATATTGTGCTTTCTTGAATTAGACGTGAGTGAGATTTTGTAGCATTGTTCCTCTCTCTCTCTCTCTCTCCATGTGTGTATATATATTATTTTCTTTTCATTTTCTTGCTTTATTTAATCTATTATTTTCTTGCAAAATATAAAAAGGAAAGATATGAGTAGATTTTGTGTCAAAATTTTTTTATCTTATAATTAAGTGACGAGAGGAAAGTATATAAATATTAATTAAATAGAAATAAAATCTAAATAAATATAATCAAATTCAAATCAAAATCTATACCTATTTAGTTATAAAATATTCACTTATCAATTGGCATGTGGAGTATAATGAAGGAAAAAATTTGTGAATATGATGTGATATGATTAATTGTGCTAAAATGACATTAAGTGTTTAATGTGCATGGGCATGATCATTGGTGGGAGTTTTGCCCAGGAAAAGGAATAGTTTGGGAAATCTATGTGATATTAGTGGCTTATTGTTGGAATTGAAAGTTTGCCTTAGCATCGACCATTAGAATCAGGAGGTAGCCTTTGTCTTTTGATTGATTCGAGACTGTCTCACTTGTTCTTTGAGGGACTCAAATCTAACTAGTTTCTACTAGTTCATAAGAGGGCTAAACTAAGGGTACGACACTCTATGATTATTAGTATTAGAGGAAACTGGGGTACACGAGTGAGAAAGTTAACCCTAATTGGGTAGCTCGTTAAAAGTAGAAGGTTGGGTTAGTTTGAGTTATGGACATAGCCATAAATAGCCACCTGTTTCATGTCGGAGGTAACAGGAGAGTGGAAGGCTAGCATTGATTATGCATATTTATAACTCCCGCCACATAGTTGTTATTATTATAGTCTAGCATGTTTTAAGGGCTCATGATTGTTATTTTTGCAACCTCAAGATGTGGATAATTGTAATATTTAATTGAATGAGTTGCATGCCTAGTTACATAGTTGTTATTGTTGTGGCTAAAGCTATATTTGCTATATGTGTATGATATTTGAAATTATTGCCATTTGCATCCATTTTGAATTGATATGCAACTGTATAGACTAAGTTAATTTTGGTTACTGAGTGGTTATACTGATCCTTCATTCTTTAATATTTTCAAGGTTTAGTTCATCAGATCAAGATCGGGGAAAATAACCCAAGGTATAAGATTTTGAATAAATCATATTTAGGCCTCTTGATTTATTTATATGTGTATTTTGATGGTTAATTTGCTAACTAGGATTTCATTCCATTATTTTGTCTACTTGCATTACTGAAAGTGTTTTGTGTATTTCATATCCGGAGATAGGGCTAATGTAGTTGTAAAGCTTAAATAAGGCCAAAATGCTAATACAAGTAGAGTAAAGTGTATTTTAATTATTTTGGATGAATATTGATGATTAATGCAAAGTTACATGGGTTCTAAATTAAAGGGTTAAGCGTTGAATTTATCATGTATGTGTATTTGGTTGATTGTGGTGTGTTGCGTGGGTTCTGAATGATCCATTAAGTATGATCTAAAGATTGGTATAGGCTTTTGGCGCATTTATTGAGATTTGGACATCCTAGATGTGAGTTAATGTAAAAAAAGAGTGAGTTTGGTATTGTGTGTCCAACCTTTCGTATAAAAATAATTTGGTTGTTAAACTTGTACCATTAGCTAAAGTTAGGAGAAAACTCTTTATAAACATCTAAATCACCTCAATTGAATGTCGGATGGAGAAATGAGATGTGTTAAAAGCTCATTTCGAGTGCTATCAAATGACAGCAAAATGTGTTGTCAAATTCACACAATGCACGATGGCACATGGCACAAAAGCAACACGCCGTAGCACAATAGTGATAACCCGCTGCGCATGTGTTGTTTTCTGCACAGTTCACTGTTTTGAAAGATTATATTCAAATGTTTTGATTTTCTTCAATTCTTAGGCTTTCCCTCATATTTTAAATTCTAATTTGGAAAAATAGAAAATGTATTGGAGTATTTTAGATATTAAAGAACTTGGGATCTCATTTGTAATTTGTTAAAATTTATTTATTGCATTGATGTTTTGAAGATTGGAGGAGGATTATTTAAGGATGACTTTACTCATCTAACCTAGAGTTCACAATGCCTCTATTAAAAATATATTATATCAATCAAATAATTTACAACTATTTTATCAATAATTTACAATTATTACTTCAACTTTTTACAACTGTAATTTCGTGCAACCAATAGTTAAACTAATCATATGTTATAAGTTTAATATTAAATTGTATCCAACTACCTCATTAGTAATTTTCAATATCACTCTAACATTTTACAACTATAATTTCACATGTCCAATGGTTAAACCGATCATGCATTACTAATAAAATTTTATACTAACTATTCACAACTACTTTATTAGTGATTTAAAACTATCATTTCAAAATTTTATAATTATAACTTTACATATTTAATAGTTAAACTGACTATATGTTACAATAAAGTTTATACTAATTGCTCATAACAAACCAATCTCGTATCTAATGTTTACGCAATCCTATAATTATTGAAAACTCGTAATCAGTTTAACTATTAGATTTATGAAATTACAATTATAAATTATTGATAAGATAGTTGTAAATACTCCATGTTAAACTTGTTAGTAATGTACGATCGATTTAACTGTTAGATATATAAAGTTACAACTGTAAACTATTAAAGTAATAATTATAAATTATATATGCAATAGTTGTATATAATTAATATTAAACTTGTAATGCATTAGTGGTTTAACTAATTGATATGTAAAGTTACAAGTTTAAAAAATTTGAAGTAATAATTGTAAATTATTAATGAAGCAATTATAAATAATTAGTATTAAAATTTGTTAATAAATTCATTTAACTATTATATATGTAAAATTATAGTTATAAAATATTGAAACAGTAGTTTTAAATCATCGATGAGGTAGTTGTAAATAATCAATATTAAACTTTATTAGCAATGTATGATTGATTTAACTATTAAATGTGAGAAGTAATATGTTAAAATGATAGTTGTAAATTACTGATGAGATAGTTGTAAATAATTAATGTTAAAGTTGTAACATATAATCAGTTTAATTGTTGAATGCGTGGAGTTATAGTTGTAAAAAATTAAAGTGATATTTGTAAATCATTGATGAAATAGTTATAAATTATTTAATTAATATAATATATTTTTAATAGGAATGTTATTATATTTACACTCTAATTTTACATTACACTAAAGTCTTAAAGGAAATGGTTGACATTTTTTTTATTACAAAGCCACGATAAAGTCGTATAAAGAGACTAAGATCTAATCATATCTAAAGTCATAAAGTCATTATAGTCACACGGAGGAACATAAAAAATGTGATATCGAAGGTATCAAAAGTTGATTGGTGGGCTAAGAGGTTAGCACATTTATTTGCTTCTCTGTAAACGTGATCAAAGGTGACTATCCAATCTCTCCTGATAAGTTCTCTGATTTTTTTTGATAGTATTCGATGATGGATGACTCTTAGAATAAGAGCGTTTAATGAGTAATAATGTCTCTATTGAATCAGAATAATCAGAGTGGACATTGACTTTGGGCAAGTTCACATTCTAGCAAAGGTTATAAGACTTGTAAAAGTTCTCATTAGTTATGCTGCTGTGCTAGGTTAATATTCTAGATATTTGAAAAATTCTTAATCCAATTTTCTTTATCATCTTTGATAATTCCTCTAAATGTTAACAAAACCATATGTGTCGAGTCTAATTCATTCAGATTTAGGTGGGCAAAATGTTTGACATTTAAATTTTCCTAAACTTATATATAAATAAGTTTGGTTTGTAAAACTTACTCATAATTTTCTTCCATACGAGGCTACAGTGTAAAATGTAATGGTCTGTTTGGAAATCTATTCTGAGAATAGTTTTTTATTTCTCAAAACAAGAACATAAAAAAATCTGTTTGGTAATGTGGTTTCAAAAAATATTTTGGAGAAGAAAATATTGTCCTAAAGAATAAAAAAATGAAAACAATTTTTAGATTTTTTATGATTATTATTTTAAAAAATAAAAAAAAATACTTTTTTTAATATTTTTTTATTCTCAAAATATATTATGTAAAATATCAAATTTTAAAATAATAAAATAAAAAAAATTTCAAACAGGTTCTAAGCTTCTTGTAATAGTATGATTTTTTTTTTTTTTTGAAAAAGAAAAATTGGGGAACGACGCAGCGGGAGTGCGGGACACAATCCGCGCCAGTGTGCCCTCTAGGGTAATTTGCAGCCATACTCGATCTCACCTGCCTTAGGCTTCAGAAATCACTGTGAAACCATCGCGAAGGATCGAAGATGACGGAGGCAACGATAAGGAAGAAGCCCGGCATGGCCAGCGTGAAGGACATGCCGGTTCTTCAAGATGGTCCTCCTCCCGGAGGATTCGCCCCGGTCCGATTCGCTCGCCGAATCCCAAACAAAGGTCCCAGCGCCATGGCCATTTTCCTCACCGCGTTCGGTGCGTTCTCTTGGGGAATGTACCAGGTCGGCCAGGGCAACAAGGTTCGAAGGTCAGCTCTCCATCGCACTTCCTGTGAATTTTGATCTGTATTCCAATTTTCGATTTGACGATTTCTTGTATTTGTTGTTCTATGAATTGGGTGCGAGGAATTGGGGAGGAATGCGACGACCTTTTTTAGGCTTTTGGTGATTTTTGTTGACATATGCCGATATGCGATTGTTTATGGCAGGGTTTTTTTGTTTGTTTGTTTGTTTTTTTTTTTAATGAACGGAGTCGTTAATGTTAGAGTTCGTATATAATTACAGTTGCAGAAATGCTTTCTGTTCACTCCCTGGAAGCGAATTATACAAACGTGGGCGTCTTATCGCATTTTATGGAATATGCCAATTGAGAATTCTCTTTCTTCTGTTCTATGGAATTTCTAGTTATCGTTGAAATGGAATTTGGGAGATGGGAAGGATGGGTTTTCATCAATTTTAACAGTGTGAAATATGCCTGTGAACCGCTTGAAGGTTAGAGAAATGGCGAACAGTAGACATCTGATGGAAAATGCCCTAAAACATAGACTCATTACAGACAAAGGATGATCATAAAAGGACGTAGCATCTTTCTGCAATATTGCTTCTGATGTACAGACTTTGGCTTTGGTTCAATAGTAATGCATAGATAATATTATAGAAATAAGCAGAAATGAGTAGAAACCATTTAGAATCTGGGATGAAATGAATAAAGATGAATATAGAAGATGGAAACGATGGAAATCTTATCTTCATTCATAGACTTTGAATCTTTTACAGAACAGCACTACTATGGTATATTAATTCTGATGTTGGATATGAATGAGGCTCTGATGGTTAGTATGAACTTTCTTAAGATCTATTTGAGTATGCTGTGGCTTCTAGCATATTCCTAATTGGGCATCTCTTTAATGCTTTGTAGATATGCTGACTCGTTTTCCTCATAAGCTTTAGAGTGCTTGGATTTTTTAGGACATTATTAGTTTGGAAAAATTATTTTTAGTTAAGAACTTCCTTAAGATTTATTTGAGGATGCTGTTGTTTAGGCTGTTGGCTATCTTTTTACTAATAATAAAGGCACATTTTTAGGATGCTTCTCCTGGAGCACTTTACTTTTAAAAATTGTTGAGTGCTTTTAAAAGAAAAACCTCAAGTTCTTATAAAGTTGCTGTGACTGTAAAAAATATGTACTATATGATGAACTGTAAGTTTTCTCAAAATATATGTAATTTTCCTTTTAAATTTGAAAGTTGCACATTTAATCTAAGAAACAAGAATGTTGGCATGAGGCATTCTGTTCCCTTTAGTTATAGGTGTTACATTATTCTATTTCATTCCACTCTAAAATCGTTAATTCATGCATTTACCACATGATTAACAGGGAGGTTGAGGGTGTCAACCCTGCCTTCTTTTTCTTCCTCTAGTTATAGATTATAGATATAGAGATTAACTGGTTTGGTTTCCAATTTACTATAACAGTATTTGTATGAAATAAAGTCCTTGATGAATTGAGGTTCAGTATATGTTAGACATGGATGTAGAGATAAACTGGTTTGCTTTCCAATTTACCATACCAGTATTTGTATGAAATGAAGTCCTTGAGGAATTGAGGTTCAACATGTGTTAGACATGGATACAACTTTCTTGAAGTGTCCATACTCCGCAACATCTAATCCTATAATATTTTCTGTTGCAACTTTATATAGTGACCTGTGTTTCAAAATGCAACTGGTTTATAAAAACACAATCACCCCAGCTTTTTTTCTTTGGCCTGAAACAATTCACACAAAGAATTGAACCATCTAGATATTTGGTTAATAGTTTGGTTCCCTCAAAGCCATAAGCGTATTTGACCGTTGGGTAATAAAGCATGCTATTTTTTATTCACATTTATCTTTTTAATTTATTTCAATAAGATATGGATTAATATTATTTTGTGAAGTTGCTTTACTTAGACTGTTGGGTTAATAGAAAATCTGTCAAGACATTGGTGTTAGAAATGGTATGTAATGTTGGGGTGTTTTGCAGTGTGGTAGGTTGGAATATGATCATTGCTTTCCTAGCACTAGATATTATTCTATCAATCCCGTTTGCAATTTTAAGTGAATTTCTGGAGAGCTGTTATTTGCTTCCCATTTTGAATTCCTGGGTGATTTTACCATGTTCTTTTTCCTTGCCTCGTGAGTCAGGAGTTTCTCTTCTGTTATTTTTGGACAAAAGGGGGAGGGGCTGTGCAGAAATAATGGTCCATATATGCATGCATGCGTGTGTGTGTCACTGTGATGCCAGAAGCATCGGATTCAAGTTTTTTTCCCTCTTAAAACTGATTTATCTAAACATTTTAATTTCCAGGGCTCTAAAAGAGGAAAAATTTGCAGCTCGCTGTGCGATACTACCTGTTCTCCAAGCTGAAGAGGACGAGAGGTATGTGAAATGTTTCTTCGTATCAGGATGATCTATGATGAAGAAAAATTAGTTGTGTTGGGCATTAAACATGCGTCTACTTTATTTCCCCAGATTTGTTAGGGAGTGGAAAAAATACCTTGAGTACGAAGCGGAAGTAATGAAGGATGTGCCTGGCTGGAAAGTTGGTGAAAGTGTCTATAACTCTGGGAGATGGGTGCCCCCAGCAAGTGGGGAGCTGCGTCCTGAAGTATGGTGAAAATGTTTTAACGCGTCACCATCTAGAGTTGGTTTATCGGATGCTGTTTCCTACATGGTACTTGTGTTCCTGTTTCCAAATCCAATAATGTATCTGGAACTCATGTAATTGCTTTTCAAAATGCCATGACAGTTCGATTTTTATTTGAGTATATGGTGGGCATGGGGATTTGAACCTTAAACTTGGTGTGAATAATCTGAACCCTTCACAGGATATATTTTGAATTTGAATTGGAACTGTGTTTATGGTGTCATCTCGCCGTCAATATAAGCAGGGTAAGCAAACCCCTTTGCCGAGGTTATTTGACGATCTAGTCAACTAGTCTTGCATACAATAGGTTGTCACTTGACAGGGCAAACAGTCTGGGAAGAAATGTATTGACGATGTAAGGAGCGAAGGATGCTGTGGTCTTACATTCTTGCGGCTTGATTGCTGGAAAATTACTTTCTGGATTAAAGACAGATAATGGCGATAAAGGTGGAATACATGGCAGTCCTTACGAAGGAAGAGCATAACATCTCGGATAATATCTTGGAGAGGATGTGAGAGTAATTTGTCTTTGGCAAGAATGTTAACCACATCCACACAATCATGAATCTCCACTGCTCTGGAGCCTTTATCCCAACAAAACTTCAAAACACACAAGTGAATTGAGAAGTCCTCCCTCCCTCTTTCAAATCACCTCAACTCTATATAAACTTTAAAGGGCCTCTTTGGATTTTTTAGTTAGGTATAACTAATTATAAAAAATTGATTAAGATGATTGATTTTAATTATAATTGATTATGTTATAACATGATTATATTTAAATATTATTTTTTTGAAATTAATTTTAACAAAATTGAGAATGTTTGGATGATTTAGTTAAAATCAATTTTAGATATACAAATTACAATGAATGTTATTGCTTTTAAAAATTAAAATATTGATAAAGCTGTATATAATGTTATTAAATTTGTTTAACTTTATTTAACAAGTAAAATATATTATTTAACTCATATACATAATTAATTATAAAAATTATATTTAAAAAATATTTAAAATAGAATAATCTTTTATACCTCATATTGTTGCAGGAGGCTCAAAAATGAGAGTTTGAGATGGCAAAACAGAAGTAAGAGATGAGAGGAGGATGAGCTGTGCATACATTTGCTAGAGAAAAATTGTCGAATTGGTTGGAGGAATATTAATAATTGGATTCATGTAAAAAATAAATAATAAATTCATATGACGGTAAAATTGAATACATAGTTAACACATCTATTTTTCTACTCTAGTTAATGACCATCCTTGTATAAAAAATACCTTGATCAAGTAATACCTAGCATTGAATAAATAAATAAAATCTGAAAATTTGCGCATGTTTATATAAGACACGAGGCCATATATTTCACAGAAACAAATGTTTACACGAAAAAGAAAACCAAAGAGCGTGGCATTACTAAAGGATAATAATGTTCAAGGACGTCTTTGGTATGTGGATATTACTGACAAATAATAAATACACATAACAGTAGAATTGAAATTCAAAAGCTGCTCCCCCAGCTTAAGCCAGAACTTGGTTTTGAGTTTAATAATTGATTATGAGCAAATGGGGATGTTTGGGAATTTTTTACTCAAATCATAGTTATGCCCAAAATAATCGATTATTTTTTATATCCAAATAGGCACTTCAACTTGTCCTATAATGACTTATTAGAAGATGCCGGTCATGACTCAGTTCCAAATCCTCAGAGATGTTTTAATATTGGAGAATCATCCACGTTGTCGTGGGATTCCTTGCCTTGTTGTCCACCGACCGTTCAAAGCCCCTTGGATGAGGCAAAGGGTGGGCTCTCACGAGTTTCCCGATAAGTTGGGGGTTTTCTTTTCGGATTTTGTGGTGCTTTTGCAGTTGGTGATGACTCATGATTGATGAAGTCTCATGGGTTCGCATTTTTGGTTCCTGTATTCTTTGAAATATTGGATTTTAGTGACCATAATAATTTAAAATTTTTAAACACAATCTTTTAATTAATAATATTTTTAAATATTTAATAAATAATATAATATATTAATATTTCGTAATTTATATAGTCAATCTCTTCTAATAATATAAACGTTTGTTGTCATTGTTATATAGTTGGCAATTTTCTTTTTTAACCCTTCTGTGTCACCCTCCTTTCTTTTTTAATTAATAATACAGGCTATAAGACCTTCCTTTTTTGTTTTTTCAACGAAACATTGACAAAATGATTTTGAAACATTCTGTCTATATTGCTTTACAAATTTTTTGGGGTGTTCACAGTTCTTGCAAAAATGCTTCAGGAGTAATAATGCATTTTTGCCCATTTTTCCTTTTTCATGGATAAAGTTTATTTATTTTATTTCGGCAAAGCGATGGTTAGTTCATATATAATTTGTTGATTAGTAAAAAAGATAAAAATAAAAATTTAATGATAAACTGATGATATAGGAATAAAATGCTTAATGTTTCCTAGGTTTCATATGGAATATACATTTTGGCCAAAAAAAAAATGATATCTACTCCTTTAATCTTATTTATAAGATACTTTTAACATGTTTAATCAAAATTAAGAAAAAATTTAAAACCCATTAATTCTATTTAAAAATTTAATAATTTTTCAATGAAAAAATTTATAAATAGAACTAAATTTTTTTTTTTGCCTTATAAATAGAGCTAGGGAGTATAGTATTTGTAGGCCAAAATACTCACATGATTCAGACATTTAATTATTGATATATATTCACTACTAATAACAAATATGGCTATTGTGTTGGACCAAACATTATAAATGACACTCCCTCTGATTTTTATTATAAAATCCTTTTAAGCATTTTATATATTTTAAAAAAATTATTTTTTTTGATATTATAAAAAAATAATATGTACTTTTATTTTTACCATTAGTCTTAAATAATAATACAACTATATCAAATACCTTTATATTAATCAAGAAGGGAAAAAATGAAAAAAAAAGTGGTTTAGTTATTATAAGATGTCTTGTATTTTGGACTAAAAATTACTTTTAAAATATATTTTATAAATAGGATTGGATGATTATATTCCTTTCAATTTATAATATAATTTTAGAGGTGATTGGGTATCTTAAAATAGAAAATAATTTGATAAAAATAAAATTTTATTAAATACTCTCTTCATTTAAAAATGTAAGATATTTTTAACTGAATCTCACCCTCAATAAAATAGTTACCTACTTTCAAACTAACCCAATTTTTTCATATTTATTTCTATTGAATATCCTATAATAAATACAAAGTTATTATCAATAGGAGAACTTTTAAAAAGAGATAATAATTATATCTCAAAAGATTAAAAATGTCTTATATTTTTAAACATTCAATTCTTTAAAAAATACTTTATACTTTTAAATGGAGGGAATATATCATTTTAGTATGACCCTTCCTTTTTTATTACATTCATTATTTAAAGAATTTTATTTACATACGTAATTTTGCCAAGAATTATCTTATAAACTGAAGCATTCAAAGTTCGCCTTGTTGAATTTTTTTTTAAATTGTATATATAAATAATTAAATATTTATTTATTTTATTAATAATGATTTCTGTTCCAAAAAAATAAGGACGAAAATTCTGGAAATCAATCAATCTTGGCGGCACGCAGTTCCTACGAGTGAACTCTCGCGCTTTTGGGCGAATTGCAATACTCGATTTCCTCTTCCTTATTTTCAGAATCCGTAGCTTCATAATCACATTGAAACCATGGGGAAGGATCGAAGATGACGGAGACAATTATAAGGAAGAGAATCAACAAGGCAAGCCTGAAGGACGGTCCTCCCCTAGTCCGATTCGCTCGCCGAATCTCGAGCAAAGATCTTAGTGCCATGGACATATTCCTCACTGCGTTTGGTGCTTTCTCGTGGGGAATGTGCAAGGTGGCCCAGGGCATCAAGACCCGAAGGTCAGCTTTCAATTGCACTTTCTTGTGAGTTGTGAATTTTGATTTATTTTCCAATTTTCGTTCTATACTCTATTTCTTTTGTTCTTTGAAATAATTGTTCAGTTACGTGTTGCCTCATGAGTCTGGTTTTCTTTCTTAAGCGTTTTTTGGAATTAGAAAATTGTTTATTTCGAGTCTGGCTTTCTTTCTTCCATGTTGCCTCCAATTAATTGTTTTGTTATTTGAAATTAGAAAATTGTTAACTGTTGCCTCAGGGCCATATTCCTCGCTGCGTTAAAAAGCTGATTTTTTTAAACATTTGAATTTATCTAGGGCACTAGAAGAGGAAAATTATGCTGCTGCTTGTTACATACTGCCCATTCTTCAATCTGGGGAGGATGCGAGGTGTGTATGTGAAATGTTTCTTCATATCGGAATGATCTATGATGAAGAAAAATCTGTTTGTGTGGATCATTGAACATTCGTCTGCATTCTTTTCTCTAGGTTTTTTACAGAGTGGTAAAAACATATCGAGCACGAGGCAGAAGTGATGAAAGATGTGTCTGGCTGAAAAGTTGGTTTGAGTGTCCATGATTCCGAGGGATGATGGCCACCAGCAAGTGTCGAGCTAGCTGCATCCTCAAGTATGGTGACCATGTTTTGCGGTTCACCTTCTAGACTTGGGTCTACTGTATGCTGTTTTCTACATGGTACTTGTGTTCTTGCTTCTAAATTCAATAATGTATACGGACTTCTTCTAATTGCTTTTCTGAATGCTATGGTGTCAAATTTCTATTTCAGCATCTTCACTACATATATTTTGAATCCGAATTGGATGGTGTTTAATGTTAGTAGGTAAAATAAGGGGTCCTCCAGGTTTTTAATGTGTTCAATGGTGTTTGATCTTAGATAGAATAGAATGTAGATCACACTGAATCAATTTGATATGTTACAGAGAGTATTTGAAAGAAATATAATTATTGGATAAAAACAAAAAATAGAAGTGAAATGTCTTCGGTTAATTATTTTTTTTTTTTTGGTGTGTCCTCCTTCCTCGTTCTTCCTTCTCCTTCTCAAGATTACAACTCCAGATGCAAATTTCAAATTCAGAGCATAATGTAATTATCCAGATTTAAAAAACAAACTGATTACAACTAATCAAATTCAAAGTAAAGTATAAAATCATTTAAATTATCAAAAATTCCCTAATTAACAAAATACTAATATGAAACCTCACGAGTTCATCGCTCTGCTTATTGTCAAGGACCTCGCGGATCCAATTGAAGATTAGCGCGAGTCTCAAACATTGCATGTGATCCAAAAATGAAGCATTCTTTTAACGGGCGTGTATTGTTACATGGAGAGGATTCAAATTCTTAACTGCTACTTTTGATTCGTTGTATTTGACACTTGAAACTTATATAAATGTACACGTTTGGCTAACCTCCAGAAGTTCATTTGACCTATGCTTGGGATATACTACTATTATTAAATCCAACAAATTTTTTAGAAAGGGATTAAGTACGAACACTTACATACATCTACCTACCTACTCCTTTTCTCATAATTCCAACAAATTGATGCTTCTTACAAATGCAAATAGATTTTGGAGAGTGCTTGTGAAAAATCAAATATGCAGGTAATATTGTTAGGGTTTTCATATTATATATAGATAGATTATCACTTATGCATATGAATTAGTCATTGAGGAAATAATTGCATTGTAATTACAAGATGATTAATCAAGTGTAAAATATATACTCCCTTTGGTCCTATTTATAGGACAGAGAGAAAATGATTTTTTTAAATCTTATTTATAAGTCACGTTATTAATTTTCATAACAAAATTTTTTTTACCCTCCATTGAATTTTAAAGAGAGAAAATATATTATTAAAGTATGTATATTTAATAAGGGGTAAAGTTAAAAATTTATTAAATTTTAAGATAGAGCTAATGAGTTTTTAAGTTTTTTTTAGTATTGGTAAAACATGTTAAAAGTGACTTATAAATGAAACTAAAGGAGTGTGTGTATATATATATATTAATAAACAAGGAAAATATATATATATATATATATATTAATTTTATATAAGCGCAAGTGTACATTTTTTATTTTTAATATCTGTTTAATATCTCATATAATTCTTAAAAGACTACTTTTTTCCCCTATTAAATTGAATCTTAATGAGCACTAGTCAAATGTCGATTAACGATTTTTGAAGGAAAATTATATGCCATTTATTAAGCCACTGCACTCGTTTTTTAAGTCTATTTATAGAGTTACCTTTTATCTTTTATTCTAATCACTTCTCTTGATTTATTCTTCAACTACTTGTCTCTTTATGATCCATCCCTTTTCTTTTCTAAAGGTCTCTTCTCTCCACTATAAACATGCTCGCTTTTGAAAAGATCTTTGTTTAGTCTCTATTTTGTTCTTTACCCGTTTTTACTGTTTTTTTTAAAATGATTTTAGGCTTTAGCTCTACTATTTTCTAATTTTTTTTATAGATTAATATATGATTTCTATTCAGGAGTAACGAACAAGATTTTAAAAGAACGATTTGGATCTTGAATTTATCCTGGCAATGCTCACAAGGTATTTGACTCTTTCAATTAAGAATTTTAATGTTTTTTCTTATTTTGTAGTAATGTAATTCGTTTAGTATTGTTTTAAAAATTATCAAAAATTATTAATTTAATTATAATATGCTAGTATTGATTTGTTAGAAGGAGGTTTCACTTACACCAATTGACCAATATTTCATGCCCATTTACTGCGAGACAGTTCACTAATTTTGAGAAGTATCTGTTGTCATAGAATTGACTTATTGGTTCACAATCCACGTTAATATCTTAAGAATTGACTAACTCAAACTGTACAAACACTAGTTCAAATGAGGTTGATGACCTTATCCACCCCAAAATAAAAAAGGGGAAAAAAAAAAAACCTGTTGGTAACTGGTTTCTTTTTTGAATAGAAGAGTTTGGTTGGCCTCATATTCTCCATGACTCCATCCTTAACCTGAAAGGACATTGTTTCTTATGAAATGGAGCGAATTAGAATTAGCCATGGCTATGGAATGAGGCTTCAAGCATGCACTCAATGTGGCTGATTCTGATTCCAGCACTGATCTTATTTTCAGTTCTTAGCAGAATATAAAAGCCTTGTGTATGATTATTCCAGGGTAGAATGAAACGTCTAAGCCTAACATGTGTATTTGTTTATATTTGGTTTTTTTTAAGAGGTTATTGATGCTGATATGTTATTTCCTTTTCAATGACAGCGACATGTTTGGACAAGGTCCCATGATACGAGGTGGTGCAGTCTCTAATAAAAACTAATTACTACATGTAACTGAAGCCACCTATAGTGTAATAAGTTGGCGTCACAACAAAATTACTTCTTCTTCTTCTTCTTGTGCCTTGATGAGGATGTGGAAGTTCAACAAATTACGCTCTGCTCTTCTTCTCTTTGCCTTGGCCGCCATTGTTGCATTTGCTGCTCTTGATTACTCAGACGCTTCAAAATGCTTAGTCTCTCTCTTCCATCTCTGTGCTTCTTCACCTTTTCTTTGTTTAATCCTCCTCTTTCTCATTGCCTTCTCCCTTTCACACTGTATGTCATGTTATATAGCCTTTTCTTCTTTCTTTCTTAGATTTCTTATTATTAATGAGGGTGTATGTGTGTTTCTGCAGAATCCTAAAGAGAGTATTGAGAATAAATATGTGGCGAAAAGAACAAAGGAAGGAGATAGAAAACTGGAGAGGCTTGAAGGTGAGCTTGCTACAGCTAGAGCTCTGATAAGAGAAGCCATAAATTCTAGGCCTAACGACACTAAAAAACTTCAAGATTCATATTATTTCCCGCAAGGAAACATTTACAGAAAAGCCTATGCTTTTCACAGGTACGCTGAACTTTATTCATATATTGATTAATTTTGATTAAAATCTCGTAGTATATCCCAAAGAGAAATCCTCAGGTATATGTTTAAACTTCAAACTTCAAAGAAAGGGAAAAAAGAAAAGAAAAGAAGAGAAAAATAAGCCTTCTTGTTTCAAGAAAATGAAAGAAAACAGAGGAACCGGAAGTCTAATTCACACCACACATTGATCTTGGTGTTAATACCGTTTAAAACAGTAAAATACTTGCATATCCTTATCATATTCTCTAATCAAAATGTAATCGTAGTGTTTCCCAACGAAGAAGTGTACTTAAATTTAATACGTGGAAGAATGAGTATGCTACAGCAGTAGTGCTCATCATGATTAATTTCTTTTGAATTTTATGCGTAAAATGTTCTCAATTGATTTAGATTTGATAATTAAACCATGTAGGAGTTACCTGTTAATGGAGAAGCTCTTCAAAATCTATGTGTACGAAGAAGGAGAGCCTCCATTATTCCACCATGGGCCCTGCAAGGATATATATTCCTTGGAAGGAGTTTTCATCAACTCGTTGGAGATTAATAGGCAGTTTCAGACTCAGAATCCAGATGAAGCACACGTCTACTTTCTTCCCTTCAGTGTTGTGATGATCCTTCAGCACTTGTTTCATCCAGTGATTCGAGACAAAGCTGTGCTGGGGAGAACTATTGGAGATTATGTCAGAATTGTATCCCACAAATACCCATATTGGAATAGAAGTTATGGAGCTGACCATTTCATGCTTTCCTGCCATGACTGGGTATTCTTTCTTTCTCACCTAAATTTGCATACACTCTTTCTCTAAAATCTAAAATTCATTACTCAGATTAGTTTAAATGGTTGTTTACGTGCATAGGGGCCAAGATCAACATGGTATGTGAAGGAACTATATTTCATCTCAATCAGAGTGCTCTGCAATGCAAACATCTCTGAGCATTTCAACCCTAAGAAAGATGCTTCATTTCCAGAAATCAACCTGAAAACAGGAGAAACGACAGGTCTTGTTGGGGGCTACCCTCCATGGAACAGAACAATATTGGCCTTCTTTGCTGGGAAAATGCATGGCAGAATCAGGCCAGCACTTTTCCAGCACTGGAAGGAGAAGGAAGACAAAGATGTGCTAGTTTATGAGACACTTCCAGAAGGATTTTCATACGAAGAGGCAATGAAGAAGAGCAAGTACTGCCTTTGCCCTAGTGGGTTTGAAGTGGCAAGCCCAAGGATTGTGGAGGCTATTTATGCAGAGTGTGTGCCTGTGATAATCTCACAGCAGTATGTTCTTCCTTTCAGTGATGTTCTGAACTGGGATTCCTTCTCTGTACAGATCTCAGTGAGTGAAATCCCAAGGCTTAAGGAAATCTTGATGGCTATCTCCCATGAACAGTATTTGAGAATGCAAGAAAATGTTAAGAAGGTTCAGAGACATTTTGTAGTGAACTATCCTCCCAGGAGATATGATGTGTTCCACATGATTATTCATTCAATTTGGCTTAGAAGGTTGAATGTGCGTGTGATATAATCATCAATCTTGTAGTCATATTTAGGAATAGCTTCTCGTTCTTTTGCCAGTGGAGGTAAATAATTGGTTGACCTTCAATTTTGTGCGTGTAGGAAAATAAATTCCGATAGAGATAAGTTTTTCTTTTCCTTTTCTTTTGCCAGTGGAGGTAAATAACATTTTCTGTGTCTCTTGTCCAAAAATAGAGTTTCATATTTTTGGTTTTTCAACTCTTTCTTTCTTTCTTTGTTTTTTAAATCTAGTAGCTTCTAAAAACAAGTCAAGAAAGAAATGACTAGTTTCACGGGTCTTTTGGTTATCCGTAGTTTTCAATGATGTAGTCCTTGAGCGTTTTTGAAAATTCAAACTTCAAAGAAATGAGTCATACCAGCTCTTGATTCACTCCAACTTCACCAATTATATACTTGTTAATAATTATGATTCTCCTACAATGCCCTAGACCTTTCTGGCCTTCTCCTCCTCCTACGAGCCATGGATGAAGTGAAGTTACTGGGATTTTGGGCAAGTCCGTTTGTTCACAAGGTAATACGGACTCCGAAGTTGAAAGGAGGGAAGTATGAATACATTGAAGAAGACCTTTCAAGCAAGAGCGAACTACTTTTGAAAGTCCAATCCAGTGCACAGGAAAGTCCCTGTGCTTCTTCATGGCGACAAAGCCATCTCTGAGTCCCCTGTTTCCTTGAATATATTGCAGAAGTCTGTCTGCACAATCCGCTGTTCCCTAAAGATGCTTATGACAGAGCCTTATCTCGGTTCTGGATGAAGTTTATATCAGATAAGGTAAGTCTCAGTTCAAATTCTGATACATGTTTTCGATTTGACTGCCTTAATTTTCATCCAAAGACACGTCAAGATAGTTGTCTAGTGAAATTTGAAGAAAATCGAGACAAGAGCAGAAGAGAGGTGGTTGAAGTACTGAAAATTGTGGAAGAGCAAGCTGTGAAGGATGGAGAGTTTCTGGTGGGGACACCATAGGCATGCTGGACATATTCTATGGAACCATTCTGGCTACTACGTATTTCAATGCATGCCAGCACCTAACTATGTATCTTGAAATTCACTCATTGCTTGTTATGATCTAGCTGGTGATCATAGCATGGCATTCTGGCTACTAAAATGTATGGAACAGGACGGTGTGAATCTTGATGATGGCACAATATCTCCACTTTTAACATTGCTTGATGATTCTGAATTATATCAGTTGGCAATGCAGCTAGATTGCAAGATTGTAAGAATAGTAAAACATGGACTGGAATTGGCCAACACCGTTTGCCACTGTCACGGCATATTCTTAGTGTGGCTCTCCTCAAGATGCTGAAAGAGCATTCAATAGGATTTAAGATAGGGAGAGAGAAATAAAGAAAATAAATATTCATTAACATATGAAATCAGAATTTAACTTTATAATATCAATAAGAGAACATGGAATTAATATAAGAAAATAAAAGAAATAAATCTATCAAGATGATATAAAATAAAGATTTCGTTCCATACTTCTCTTAGGGTGTGTTTGGTTGGCTCTTAGGGTGTGTTTGGTTGGAGGGGAGGGACCCTTCCCTCCTCTCCTTTGGTTACGAGGAGGGTAGGGGAAATTTTTAAAATTTTTCCTCCCCTCCCCTCCAAAGCCTCCCCTCCAAATTGGGGGGAGGGAGCTCCTCTCCCCTTCCCCCTCCCTTCCCTCCTCTTCCCGCCCCTTCCTTTGAACCAAACATACCCTTAATGGGAAGCTTAGAAGAATTTTCAAAGATTTAAAAATCTTAAAAGTTTGTTTTATTTATGATATGATTGTTTTTAAATTGCTAAACATATTTGTAATGTTAAATACAATTTAAAATAATGAATAAAATTTAGATAATAAATAATTAAATAAAACTAAATAAAATTTTATAATATATACCTATATAAAGTATTGAATAAAATTTAAAGAATTAAATATCTAAATAAAACCTAAATAAATAGATATTTGAATAAAATCTCTAAGAACTAAATATCTAAATAAAACCTAAATAAATAGATATCTGAATAAATCTCTTCTAAAATCTCTAAAAAATAATTGAAAATTCAAAATAACAATAATTAAATAAAATTTAATTCAACGGACTCTTATCAGTATTTGATTATGCTGTTAGGTTTTGAGATTTGGTCATGTGAAATTCTATGCTTGCTGCTTATTGCATGAACGAGAAGATCTTGCATTCAAAATCTTCATTGACTTGCAATTTCTTAGGTTTGAACTAGATATCTATACTTACACTTATTAGTGCTTGTTCCTCGCAAGTGCATAAACACCATGGAAAATCCTTACATGATTTGGTAATGAAAACGGGACTTGAAAATTCAGCGCCTATTTCTAATTCTTTGATCGCCATGTATATGAAACTAAATAATAGGTGCATGGAAGATGCATTAAAATTTTTCATTTCCATTGAACCCAAGGATAGTGTTACTTGGAACTCCATTTTGACAGGATACTCCCAAGTTGGTCTGAGTGAAGATGCCTTGAAGTTATTTGTACAGATGAGATCTCTGGCCATAGAAATTGACCACTATACTCTTCTGACTGACGTCAGATCATGCTCGGATTTAGCAACACTACAGTTGGGTCAACAGTTTCACGTCTTGACAATTAAAGTAGGGTTTGATTCCAATGAATATGTTGGTAGTTCATTTCTAAATGTAGGATCATTGAAGATGCTAGGAAATTCTTTGAAGCAACTTCTAAAGATAACGCAATTGTTTGGAATTCCATCATCTTTGTCCTTGCACAACATGGGCAAGGAAAGATCGCACTTGACCTCTTCAACTTGATGAAAAACAGAAAGGGTGAAACCTGGCCATATAACCTTTGTTGCAGTTCTAACAGCATGCAAGCCACTCTGGTATGGTAGAAGAAGGAAGCAAATTTCTAGTGTCAGCAAAGTCTGATTTTGGGATTCCACCACGAATGAAGCACTATGCTTGTGCAATCGATCTCAGTGGCCGGGCGGGGCTTCTAGAGAAGGCTAAAGCTTTGGTTGAAACAATGCCTTTCAAACCTGATACAATGGTTTGGAAGACTTTATTAGATGCCTGTAGAACTTTTGGGGATATTGATTTAGCTAGCCAGATAGCAAGTTTTTTTTGCTTGATTTAGAGCCCGAGGAGCACTGTACTTATGTTATACTTTCTGACATGTATGGCAGTCTTAAAGATGTGGGATGAAAAGGCTAGTATAACAAGACTGATGCGAGAAAGGGGTGTGAAGAAGGTTCCTGGTTGGAGTTGGATAGAAAGTGAAAAATAAAGTGCATGCTTTCAATGCTGAAGATCACTCTCACCCTCAATATAAAGAGATATACTTTCTGTTACAAGGACTGATGGGGGAAATCAAAATGTTGGGTCGCAATTCCAATCAAATGCTATTACTGCAATATTTCGATCATCTAGATGACTGCTGTATCGGAAGTTCTAATGAATCCTCTAGTTTGTTTGTTGGGTTTATTGCCAACTTCCAAGAATGGGATTCTACTGTCCTTTTGCAAGATGCTGACAAGGGCTTCATGGTAAGGCAACCACAGGACCGCTTGGTAATGTTCTTACCATCATGGATGTGCTCTATAATGATTTGACTGTCATCATAAACTTCGTAGATCATAATCTAGATGCTATAAAAATGGATTTGTGGTCGAGGATGGTATGGATCTTTTCCTTTCACAATATGCCAACTACAGCTTCGAACATTACCATCACGGATGTGCTTGTATGCTTTAAAATTTGGCGCGAGCTTCGTACATCATGATTGACATCATAAATGAATACGATTGAGGAATTACTTAACATAGGATACCTCAATTAAAATTATCAAGGAGTTTGATAAAATGAAAAAAAAAAAGGAAGAATCTCATCTAAAGCTCACAAGAGATAAAAATTATACTGGTCTAATGTATTTTGAAATTATTCAGTAAGTCTAGGAGCTTTTTTTACAAATATGTTTTAAAGAGAAGGGACACAATTGTCCTTAACAAGAAAAGGTAATAAGTACAAGTTTAGATTTTTACAATTACATGTTCATAAAATGCACAACTTTAGTTCACATATTAATAAATAATTGCCTATTAAAAGTAAAATTTTTGTTTAGGGTTAACATGTTCGACTTAATACATTTACAATTTAAAATTTAAATATTTACAATTACAGGTTTTAAGTCAAAGCCTATAATATATGACTTCATATATTTAAAATTAAGATTCATCATGATAATAAGTTTAGGTTCACATATTAATAAGTAATTATTTATTGATAGTAAAATTTTTGTTTAAGGTTGACAAGTTCGTTTTTGGCTAACTTAATATATTTACAATAAAAATTTGTATATTTATAAGAACATGTTTATCTACTTATAAGTCAAAATATAAAATTTATGATTTTATATGTTTTAGAACTAAAATTCATTATAATAGCAGGTTTAAATTGTTACAATTAGGTGTTCACAAATTTCCAACTTTATATTTATATATTAATAAATAATTATCTATTGATAAATAATTTAATGTTTTATTAAGAACAATTATGTTCTGTTTTTGTAAAATATATTTGTAAAAAGTACCTTTAAACTTGTAAAATAATTTTAGAATACGATGAGTCATAAGTACAATTTTTTTTCCTCGAAGGCCAAAACGATGTTCTCCCAAGAAAATAGTGCACATCAGTGCATGCATTTTCGGGATATCAGGATATGGATAGGACAAAATAGCCGTCCTTCTTTGACAATTGGAAACTTTAAAATCATCATCTATTCTTCTGTCACTTTGTTCTGCTCCGCTACGAAAATATTATTTTCTTATCCACTGATAAGTGGTAAATGACCTTCTCGTCCTTAAAATTACAGATCCCGGGCACTAGCTCTCATATGCATCCCAACAATGGAAGACGTGAAGCTGCTGGGATTTTGGTCCAGCCCTTATGTTCACAGAGTGATATGGGCTTTGAAGCTTAAAGGGATCAGCTACGACTACATAGAACAAGACAGGTTCAACAAGAGTGAACTGCTTCTTCAATCCAATCCAGTTTACAAGAAAGTTCCTGTGCTTCTCCATGGCGGCAAGGCCATTGCAGAGTCCCTGTGATTCTTGAATACATCGAAGAAACCTGGCCAGACACCCCTTTGCTGCCAAAAGATGTCTATGACAGGGCCGTAGCTCGGTTTTGGATTAAATATGCTGATGATGTGGTAACCCTATCTCCATCTCTGTTCTTCAACTATATGTTCTGTATTCTCAAAAGTTAATAAATGATGGGCAATTTCGTGGAAAGTTTAATCTTTGAAGAGATTGAGTTTTCCATGTTTTAATTCGTGACGCGTGAATTTCGTAAGTGTACTCAACGGTGAAATAGGTCGAATCAAAGGGTATGTATTTGAGTTGATTGAGCTTAAATCTGAAAAATTTTCCTTAGAGAGTGTTTGGATTGAGAATGATGGATGATTAGGGAGGAAAAATAATATGCTTGTGTACGTCTAAATAAAGGATAAAAGGTCTAAATTAGGATGTTCCTTCCTTTTCACTCTTCTCGGTCTAAACATGCCCTTGATTCCTTATGAAATAAAGCTCCCGGCAACATTAATATGACGACTTTTCAACAGTTGAATTAATTAAATTAGGTGACCAAGCTCATCTAATGGGATATATATCATGTTTGCCCTAGTCACTCTTTAATTTTTCTTTCCAAAATTTGGTTTTGCAGATCAAATCAGTCACTGCGCCATTTTTTCAAGCTTTTGAGGATGAACAAGAAAAAGCAAACACAATCCAGAAAGCCCTTGAAACTCTTGAAGTGTTGGAGGATCAAGGCCTAGGGGACAAGAATTTCTTTGGAGGCAACAACATTGGATTGGTGGACATATCATATGGAGTTCTTGGAATCTGGTTGGAAGGTTTGGGGGAAATTGTGGGAATAAAACTGATAGAAGCAAGCAATTTGCCTCGCTTGCAAGCATGGCTTCAGAGATTCAAGCAGATCCCTGTCATAAAAGATAACCTTCCTAATTATGAGAAGCTTATGATCCATCTCCAATGGCGTAGGGAAGTAACTATATCAGGATCACTCAAGTCATGAGGTAGAAAGTGAGCGCATGTTTTAGAGAAACAGAGTGTTTATTCTACTACCTTGTGAAGGAAGAATGTGATGGTGAAATAAATTCTGCAATAATAAGATGTCTGTCTATCACTCACTCGTTACAAGTGAGGCCGTTCGGTAGCCTACATTAAAAAGATCGTTTTTGTTACAAAAGTCTTGCTAATAATTAGTGGTCTGTATTTGATTCTAAGATAAGCAAAGGCAGCAAACTGGCATGAGTTTGGTTGGCTAATGTTTGATGAATTTAGAATTATCTGGAAAGATGAATTCTCCGTTGTGTCACATCGCTTTGCGCATGGTATTAAAATATGTATGATTACTATGACATTTTTTTTGGCCAATGAGTACTTTGACATTGAAAAATGTGTATGTTATGATTATAAATACTTATCGGTCATTGTGATTTTTTATTTTTTAATTAAAAAGTTTATTTATAATTTTATGATTAAATTATAATTTGATTCTTGATATAAATAGTTTAATTAGCAAAATAATCGTCTTCCATTCGATCATGGAATTGTTTTCATAGTGGTTAACGGTAATGTTAAAATTGAAAACGAAAAAAAGGTGAAATAAAGATGATGAGAAGGTAGATAATATATATAATTAATTATTTTCGTAGTATCGAAATGAAAATAACCTTTTGTTTTGTTTATAAACCTTCCTTTTTCTTGTTTTTTATTGTTGTTGTTGTTTTTTTTTTTTTAAACATTGAACAATGTATTCAGATCCGCATGCCTGTGAGTCGTGCTTTGAAGACATTGACAATTGACAAATATTCATAAACGTGCTTGAGAACATTTTAGCTCCCTCAATTTCTTAGTGCTACACCCCATTGTTGCTATGGAAATTGGGAAATTTAGGTTTAAGTTATTCCTTATATGCATTGCATGGAAGATAAAATATCCTTTTTTTTTTTTGTCTGGGTCAATCAAGAGAGCAGATACCCATTTGCTTTTAGAAATAATCTTGTTAAGATTAAAGTTAAGTTACATCTTTAATAATAAAAGAGAGTAACTTTGTTAAGGAGGTTGAAAGTTTAGGGGGTCAAATCACGATTTGTTTTGGGATGATATGTAAAATTATTACATATATACATCCATATGTGCAATTTTGTACATCGCATTTGCTTTTTTTTTTTTTAAAAAAAAATCAACAGAAGAAAGCTCATTTTTCATTCATATAGTTTATACGCAGTCCAGTAATAAATTAAATGTGAATATCTGGAGAGATAGTTAGATTTTTTTTTTTTAACACGGGGAATGAATACAATTAAAACTGCACGCGCATTTATATGCGTATTTTTTTGCAGCAGCATACCCATACAATTGAAGCAATTTACTTAACGTAATCGCCATCAAATCCCTCCTGACTACATTTTTTGGCCACTAATCTGAACAGTTGTGTTTTTAGGCCATGACCTGCCATGAAGACATGAACAGTTTAAGCCTGAGAAATGTAAAAGGAAAACAAAAATACGAAAACGGTAAATAACGAAGAGAGAGAAAAGGGAGGCAATCCGCCAGAACCAAATTTTCATATTGCTTCTCTCTCTTCCCGTCCGATCAGATCGGCCGCCTTTTGTCTGTAACGCAGGCCACCGAGAATCTTTCCTTTATTCCGCATATTTTCCATCTCTTTAATTTGTATGTTACGTTTAAATTTTGAAAATTTCTGTTCCGACCGTTGATTATTCGATTTTTGCATCCATGGGCCGAATTCTTGATCTGGATTTCGATTAAAAGTCTCACAAAATTTATTGCATTTGGGATTTCTCGATTCGGCCTGTTATTTTTCTCTCTGCGAATTGTGGCGGGGTCGCAATTTTTGCGTTAATTTTATGAAAATTTCGTGTTTCGGGATTTTTGGTCTCAATGGCATCAGCTCAGGTGCTGCCAAACCCAGCCGCTTCATCACGGAAACAAGAGCATTTGGAAGCTGGAAAGCGCCGGGTATGGATTAGATCCATATATTTCCTGGTAGAAACTTGATAAATATGTGAAAAATAAGTTGTTGATTGAGAGCTCTTTATTTGTGGTTGTGAAAAATAAGTTATTGATTGGGAGCTCTTTATTAATGGTTGTGTAT
Source organism: Prosopis cineraria (assembly GCF_029017545.1). Classification (NCBI taxonomy): domain Eukaryota; kingdom Viridiplantae; phylum Streptophyta; class Magnoliopsida; order Fabales; family Fabaceae; genus Prosopis; species Prosopis cineraria. Next base: position 4,161,671 of record NW_026555335.1, read on the forward strand.
ATGCATGATGTTTATGAGAATTGGGCAACTACTGTTGTACGTGAACTTGGGAAGAAAATGAGTCGATGATATGGGGACTGACGTAGCGGAATATAATTCCATGTTTGTGTTCTCCCATAAATCTTTAATCTCTAAGTTCTTGAACGGTAATTTTCAGTTTTAGTCATGGAAATGTGGTTTGAGACTAATTTTATAAGATAAATCTCGGGCTTGCTTTTTGTGAAGTGAAAATGGAAGGAAGCCAGCAGCAATGAAAATGGAGGGGGAATGATAGGGACTAGGATCTAGGAATAGAGGATCACGACAAATTTAGTAACCATATGTAAGCATGTCTCATTTGTTTGAGCTAATATGTTGTTGCAAATGTAAATGAAAAGTGTTGGCTTAAATTCATGACGATGAGATTTCATGATTGCAAAACTTATGTATTTGTGGCATTCTATTTTTTTTTTTTAAATGCATGAGGATTTGCTGCTAATATGTTGCTGTAAATGCGTGTGGAATTTATTGTCAAACTGAAATCTTTTTTTCTCCTCCTGCAGCTAGATGAGTTTCGTAGAAAGAAAGCAGCTAAGAAGGCTGCATCTTCTAGTCAAGCTAGCAATTCTGATGGCCAAGATGGAAAACAACCTTCTGAAAATGAACATGTACGAGCTAATGAGGCAAACGGAGTTAGCACATCTGATGGAATTGGTGGAACTGTTAATGATGCATCAATTTCAGGGATGAGCAATGACAAAAGCCTGAATATGTTTACCCAAAATAATAATCAGGGTTCTGTCTCTGGCATCACTAGTTCTGCAAAGAATGATCATAATTCTTTATCTACTACTCTTATGGAGACACATGTGAATATGGATGGGGTTAATAGATATAATGCTTCTGGTCTTACTGGATCTATAGATTTTAGTCAAAATGAAGAAAATCAGGTGAATGATATGTATACAAGTCATGCTGGCGGAGTGGCATATAGGACTACGTACAATGAAAATATTGCTCCCAATTCACAGGAAAGTCAGGTGTTTTATAGTAATACTAATCTCTCTTCTCTTCTTGGAATCAATCAAAGCCATTCAAATAAGAGTGGCAGTTCAATGAATGATCATACAGTTGCTGATGATGGGTCTCACTTTTCTTCAAAATTCTCACCTCAGAGTTCTGTTGATACAATACCACAGATTAAGCCAACTAATTCTAGCACTCTAGATAGCAGCTACATGCATGGCTCACTTTATGGAAGTAATTACTTCATCCTGGCCTCTTCATCTACAGTTCCTTTTAACGTTTTTTAATAATTATTTTTTCCCCAATATATATGTTGATTCTAGCTTAGAAATCACACATCTCACCAATGGCCCAGTATCTATGCTGCTGACCTTGTGCATGTTACATGTTGCACTGCAGGCTATGGCAATTCTTTGAGTTCTGGTTTGGAAAAGACCATTTCAAGATCTGATAGTGGTTTCCCTAGTCTGCTTAGTGTAACGATGGAAAAGTTAAATTCTACAGGTTCTGATGCAAGGCATTCATCTAATCATATTCCAACCCATTCAGTGCCTATGGAGTCTAGTTCTAGGAAGTCTCGTCCATCTTTTCTTGATTCTCTAAATGTTGCCAGACCCGAGAAAGATTATTTTTTCTCCAATCATCCAGAATCTAGCATCACTGGTATATCAGAATCTACCTATTTTCCTGATCCATCCATGGAGACCAAAACTATGGCACCTTTCTCAAATTATACACCTACAAGCTTGCAGAGTCAATTTGATCATTCAACAAGCTCAAATTTTAACAGTAATAGTCAAGACATTCTGAGTGGCAGTGCGAAGGAGAAAAATGTGGAGAAGAGACATGAGTTTTATGCTCCTACACAAAATGAAGACTTTTCTGCTTTGGAACAGGTACTTTCTGCTGGTAACATTCTGATTGTTTCATAACTTTTGGATGATGTAGATGATGACTCATGGATTTCATGATTTTATCGCTTTCTTTAATTTTCCATGAAATCTCTTTTACTGAACCTTGCATTTTTATATTGGAAAGATAATAACTACAAAGTTCACTGAATCATCTAGAAACAATCTATATTCCTCTTGACGTTATTTTTTTTTAAATTAACGGCTTCCACAGGCATTATTTGTCTGTCAACTTTTGTATAGTGATTAATCACTAAGAGAGAAGTTGGAATATATGTTCTTCTCTGGGCTTATTTCAGATCCCAAAGTGGATCAACGAATTTTTCTTAGATTTATGTAGTTCCCTGTTCCCTAATAAAATTAGTTGTGCTGGAGATGAAAATAGTATCATTATTTTGATTTTAAAAGAGTAAGAGAGTAAAATCATGCAAACCAACTTACGTCGTGTCTCCTTTGCAGCCCAATAAGCTGGATGTCTCAATAGTGCATTCTTTTTTTAGGGTGGAATTTTGATAAATTAAACTCTTGGAACATAGGACATTATGGCTGTGTTTGGTTTTGGGGGAGGGGAGGAATGGAGGGGAGGGGTTTTTAATGATCTCTTATTTGGTTGGGGATGGGAGGGGATGTATTAACTAGTTTACCATTATATCCTTATATGTGAGTTTTATGTTCTTTAATTATTTTTTTGTGAAAAATAATTTTAGACCTTAACCCAAATTGCATAGTGAAGATGATTATATGCCTTAATTATCACGTCAATTCTACACAATATTTTATTTTAGAATTGAATTATTTTATTTGTTAATTCTCAATGAAATTTTAATATTTTAATTTTTCATTAATATAAGGAAAATGGTTTTTTCTAATAATCAAACATCATTATATCATCACAATAGAAAATTGGAAATGAATCACCAACCACAGCACTTGAGGCTTTGAGGGGCGACTTCAAGTGGACATTGTGGCAGAGAAATTGAAGGTGAAGATCAAAGTTGAAGGTGCCCACAGTGATGACTATAAAGTGCGCAGGAAACAGAGTTACAGAGCTATATACAGAGAATGAGGAAGAAGAGGGCACACTACTAATGCAGGCAGTGAGACGTGACTAGCTTGGGTACTCAGGAAGAAGGCTCAGAGGGATGCAAAGAGAAGGGCAAATTAATGATAAATTTTGACTCCCCTCCAAAAAACCCCAACCAAATGTACCCCATGATTATCTCTTATAAGCTTTCGCTGCAGATGTAGAAAGAAGGAACAGAATGTTCAGAACTAGCTGCTTCATTGTCATGTGGCTATGGTTTTTGGCGCTCTAGTTCTTAGAGTTTGTTTTGTGCAACTGATGAAGAGTGTTAAATAATTTGCTGCCAGGTTAATTAAAAGGAAAATTTGATAGGCTATTATTTGAAAAGTGTTATGCATAAACTAGTATTCCAAGCTTTTCAGTTTGTTATTGATTTATATTTTTGTTCTATCATGTGGAGGATAATCTTTCAGGACATAGGGAGAGTTAATGCATGATCTTGTTTTAAGCATCTACGCTTTTACAAGACTTTCTAACTTATGACAAATTTTTTCCTCTTATTTATGGTTTTCTCTTTATTCGTACTGCAGCATATTGAAGATCTGACACAAGAAAAGTTTTCTTTACAACGTGCTCTTGAGGCTTCCCGATCATTGGCAGAGTCATTAGCTGCTGAAAATTCATCTCTAACTGATAGCTATAATCAACAGGTTGGCTTGTGAATTAAAATGTGATTCTAAGGGATAATCAGATATGGGACTGTTTGAGGTTATATAGTTTTGTCATTATTTTTATGCTGAACCAGATGCTTTTTGGTATTTTTAAATTTTACTGTTTATATGATGCATGCATCAGTATCCAGAATTCCACATGTTGGATTATTGAGTATTTTAAGATGTCTTAGAAAAAGTAGGTGAATATTTAATTTGGGGGAATTTCAGTTCCATTAAGAGGAGCAGTAATAGTGGTGACTTTCGTTCAGTAATCTTGGGGACTTGGGTTGACTTGACCTGACTACATTCTTTAGTAATGGCCCATGTTGTTTATCCCCAAGAAGAAAAGAAAGAAAGAAAAAGTAATGACCAATGTTGAGTATGAGATAGTGAATTTGAATGTCACTGGGTGTTTTTGTCTTGAGTTTTGGTTGAGAGAATTTACATGGTTGTAACTTTGAAGTTATAACCATTGTGCAATTGTCTTGGAAAACAGACATAATTTTTTATGGGCCATTGGTTGTTAGTTCATGTTGGTTGCTTCTAATCTGGGGAGTTACTTAGAATGTTGACTTTTAAGTTTGAACTGAAAATGCAGTTATTTGTCATTGTTCTTTTATAAGCTTCTCAAAGCACTTTCTACCCTGCTTTTGTAATTCTTGTTTGTGTTTCAACAGAGAAGTATTGTCAACCAATTGAAATCTGACATAGAGAGGTTACAGGAAGAAATCAAAGTTCATCTGGTTTGTATCAATAACCCATCATGATTTTCTAACTCTTCTTCTACATTTTTACACCATTTTACAATTATTCATAGTCTATAGCAATATATGTTTATTAGCAGTGCAAGCGCATGCATAGACATTGCTTATCCCCATGTTTATCTCAGCATTTGATTTGCAGAGGCATTTGTATATGTGTGTGACTTGGTTACTATTTCGGAATTTTGATTATAAGATAACCAATAATGTTTTTGATCCCACCATTCTTGGTGCTTTCTTCTCTGTAGTAATGAAAAGAACTAAAACAATATTAGTATAGAAGAACATTTGGAGCAACTGAGACAATATGTAAAAAAGAATTGACATGTCTCTTTGAAACAGACTGGTTATGAATAGATGCTGTGCTTATTGGGTTGAGTGTCTTCATTTCTGAAATGTTTCTGATGAGTGACTTACTTCAAGCTACACAAAAAGTGCTTGTAGAAAAGAACTGAGAGCATTTTGGGTTTGACGTAAGAAAAAAAGAAAAGAGAGTGAAATATTTTGAATTCTTGTAGAAAAGAGAAGTATCCATGACTTTGTTGTTATACCATGCCTGTCTCTATTATTTGTAGCTCTATCATTTGTGGTTGTTGCTTAGTTTGTCTTCTTTTCATGTTCTGGGGATGGAAATTTTAAGTGACTTGTCAGTTCTAACTTCTAAGGTTTATGTGGGCATATAAGAAATGATAAGATTCATAATGAGCATATATGAGAAAGAGTGGCATGACATTTATTGAGGAAAAGATGGTAGAAACTTGTTTAAGATTGTTGGAATGTGAACAAAGAAGGCTGTGAAAAGTATCAGTGAGGAGGGTGGAATAGATAGTCTTGATTTCTATGAAGAGAGGTAGAGGAGGACCAAAGAGAATACTCAATGGAGTTGCTGTACAAGGCCTTTTGGTTAACAATATGTCCAAAAGCTTGGTTTTTGATGGAGTACAATGGCGTCATGCAATTTATGTAACCCGACCCTTTCTAGTGGGACAAGACTTGTTGTCAATTTTAAGGCTTGTAAATCTTAGATTTCTATTCTGAAGATGAGTTTGGTAGAATTGAAATTTTCTGCAGCATTGATTGTCTGTTCTTTGTCATTATCATTATTGAAATATAGCATGGGTCGTAAGTTTCACTCTCCTTATCGTTCCCTCTCTACTCAATTCTATTGTTCGGAACCATTTGTGCCAACAGATTGAACTTGAGTCTGTCAGGAATGAATATACAAATGCACAACTAGAATGTAATGCTGCTGATGAACGTGCCAAGTTATTGGCATCTGAAGTGATTGGTTTGGAGGATAAGGTACTTAATTTTCTTGGCATGTTGAGCAATTAGTTATTTGCTTTTCATACTGCTGATCTGTTGAAAACCACGCTTCTATTAACAGTCTTAGAAGTTATACTTATAACCCTCATGGAATTTAAGCAAAAAGGAGGGAATCGAAGCAAGAGAAAGAAAGATAATATGTCATGTTATAAAGAATTGGATGTTAGACCTTCCTGAAAAAAGGGGTTAGGTGATTTGTCCTATCAATAAATCTATGCATTTATAACTTTTTAATATTAATTCATATATATTATATATATAACTTTAACATGGACAAACGTGCAATTATCTTTTATTTATTTATTATTATTATTATTATTATTATTTTGCAATAAGGTGTTGTTATTCTAATATAAACTTTAGTAGTTAAACTCTTCAATGTTGGGTTAGTAGCATTTATTACATTCCATGTTCTAAAGCTGGTTTGGGTAATGAACCTTGTAGGCGCTCAAACTTAGGTCAAATGAGCTAAAGCTTGAGAAACAATTGGAAAATGCACAAGCTGAAATTACTTCCTACAGGTGACCTTCAATTTTCACTCATGAACGGAAAGAATCTTGGATGGATGGATTAAAAATTATATTCAGCCATGGTTTCTGCATAAATAGGTGTCATTTGTTTTGATATCTTGCTTTATTGGTTCCTTAAATCTGGACTTCTAACTAATATGAGAAGGAAGACAATGTTAGAAGTTTCTGGATTGTGAAGATTTTTGAAAAATGAAATTCTAAGAAGCATTTATTCCATCCAATCTAGAAAACGTGGCTGCAAGTGCTGCATGAGCAGTTCAAAGGAAAAATAGATGAGGATCAAGTTGAATTTCCTTGCCGCGTATCTTCCTAAAAGACTTGTGCATGGTGAATTAGTATATATTTTCACAAGCTGAGTATATGGCCACTGGATGGGGCAAATTAGTATATGTTTTGAAATAATTTGACTTAAATTGTGTTATCTCACCTATTTTTTCAAAGCTGTATTTTCAATTACCTTGTGTCATGAGGTTCTATGGACTTACAAGACTTGTGCACGGTGAATTATGTTACTGACGCGTTGAGTTTTGCGATTTCTGCAATAGATTATATTCATAACTATTAGAAGTGGTTTTTAATTTTTTTTGAATTACTTATGAGGCAAAAATTATTCTTTTTGAAAAAAACGAAATCATTCTGGTTTTATGGCTTCTGACCTTCTACCACTTGGTTTGCCCCTCCATTGTTGATTTTCTCGCTTAGTTTAGTTTCATTGAAGATGATGATAGGGCATACCAAAATGACAGTCCTTAGTAATTCTTGCAGAAAGAAAATGTCCAGCCTAGAGAAAGATCGCCATGATCTGCAGTCAACAATCAATGCTCTTCAAGAGGGTAATTGGGCTTTAATTGTGTTTTTATTACAGCAGTTTCAAAGCACATTCTTTGAACATACCATATTTAAAGTTGTCAGTTTAATCTTCTAGCTCACATATATTCTCTGGTGGTGGTAAGCCGAGTATCTTATTTGATGCATATAAAAGCATGAATAAACCAGGACTTATAGAGCACATCAAATTGGGCTGGAATAGAGAAAAGAGAAGATGTTTCTGGCTTGTTTTTAGTCATTCAGCTGGTCTAGTACTTTGCTAGCTAGTTCTTAATTCTGGGTGTTTTAACTTGTGAGTGCACTATAAAATTAATTAAATAGGATGCTTTTTTTGTCACACTGACAATCATCTGAACTCCTCTTTGCCATTGTATATGTTGGTGTTATTTAAAGTAGTATTTAATACCTGTTTGCTGTCTTTGTATTTGGCTGGATATTGGTGGTTGAATTTTCAAGGTTCTTTAACCGTGTTTGGATCTGCTATGAGATAGGGTTGTTCTTATAACCTCTCTGGTGCTTGGCTATTATTCCTTTTTGGTTGTTCTTCCTAACAGATATGTAGAGTGATGAAGAGCTTTTCTAACCAAGAGTTATTTGTTTTTTCTGTCTTTGATTTTTGTGTCGACTATTGCTTGGCCTTTTCTTGCAATCTGTTGAAGTCATATGCAAACTATTTGGATCCATGTTCATTCTTTGCCTTTCCAATGACATACAGAAAAGAAGCTGTTGCAGTCCAAGGTACGGAAGGCTTCTGGAATTGGGAACTCTATTGAAAATTCAACTAAGAAAAAGGACGTTTCTACATCTACAGAAGATATAGGTACATATACCTTCATTGATAATTATCCTTAAGAAGGATGTTTGGTATCATTGAAGGCATGGAGCATGTGAAATGCAATAACCGTTTATGCACCAAAAGCACTAAGTAAACACTAATGTAGTTAGTGGTCACCTAGGTCAAATCCCCAATGAGTTAGGTTGAAAATTGATTGAAATTGATTTTTAAGTGTATGAACTGTACCGAAAGAGTCGATCTTAGTTACCTAATTTGCAAAGAATTAAAACCTAATTGGTATTTATGATTTTCTAATTTAAAAAAAAAAGTGAGTGAATAAATGGTTCAGGAATGGATGAGAGGCGATCCCTAGGAGTGTAATGGAGAAGCAATCCTCGTTCAAAAAATGAACTTGCTAGGCAACGCTCTCACTGACCAAAAAAAAAAAAGGTTCAAGAGCTATCTCAAACATAGCATTTAGCAAACATAGTCACACACAATCCTAACCATTAGTGATTATGTGGTAAGCTAGGCTTGCATCGTTAAGCATCCAATCTGTTATTATTCATTCAATTAGCAAAGAACAGCCCCTAAACAGTGCCTAACCAAGATTTAACTCCAAAATTAAGCCTAGTTAATTCTTGCCAAAGCCTCACAATGTAACCATACAATTGCTCAAGCCTTAGGCATTCAACAATTCAATAAAACTATGCATTTGACCATTGGATTTAAATTTGGCAGCAAAATTCCAGCAATTAAACGACAAAATAACAAGTCTTCTCATACAAAAATATCATAGGCACTTAATCAAACACCTTATGTGCAAAATTACAGCTTCACAAATCCAAATAGGAATAGAGAAATTGCAAGAAGAAATTAAGAGGAAACTAGAATGTAAAACTTAGCCAATATGTGGCTCCCTTGAACTTAAGCTTCTTCCATCCCTCTCCTAGGAATCAAGAGCCTTTTAGCCACGAAAATCCATCTCCAAAGCACCACCAAACAGCTTCAAAAATGTAGCCATGGGAGCAACTAAGAAGAGGACATCGCACAAGCTAAAGGAGAAAAAATGGATGAACAAATGTGGAGGTTTTGTGGCAGATGGAGGAGAGAAGAGAATGGTCGGTTCTGATTTTGAATTGATGAGAGAAAATGCCGAAAATGGAAGGAAGAGATGAGAGGGACGAAGCTGGAAGATGGAAGGAAGAGATGACGTCCGAGAGAAAATGGGAGAGAGATGGAGAGACCAAGGAAGTTGATGAATAAAGGGAAGAGAGCTCTCGTGAATGAATAGCTGCCCAGTCATGAATTGAGAGAACAATGACTGGATGAATGGGACCAACATGAACTCGTGAATTCTCCAAGTGAATTGTCTAAATGAAGAGCACATGTAAGTGGGAGAGAACCGGTGATGGGAAAAAAAAGAATTATTAATCTAAGTGTTGAATTTATAAGTGAAAATTGTATGGATGGCACATGCTGTGTTATTTTTTTATGAGAAAATGTTTTATTTTACGATTTGGTAAAATTAAAAAATGTTGGGCTCTAACGGGACAGCAAGAGCATAAAGTTGGAGTAGCAGAGATGAGAATGTTACGATGGATGTGCGGACATACACGTAAAGATAAAATTCGAAATGAGCACGTTCGCGAAAAAGTGAGGGTAGCACCTATTGAGGAAAAAATGGTAGAAAATTGGTTGAGATGATTTGGGCATGTACAAAGAAGACCAAGGGAGGCACCAGTGAGAAGAGTGGAACATATAACTTTGAATCCGATTAAGAGAGGTAGAGGAAGGCCTAAGAGAACACTCTTGAAAGTGATTGAACGCGATCTCTTAATTAATAATATTCCTAAAAGCTTGATAAATGATAGAGCACAATGGCGTCTTGCAATCCATGTAGCCGACCCCACCTAGTAGGATAAAGGCTTGTTGTTGTTGTTGTTGTTAAAAAATCATGATAATCCATAATTAATGGAATAGAAAATAAAATGGCAAGTGGAAAGACAGAGAGTGGAAAGTGTGGGAATGAAAATTGGGTAGAGAATTATGGGCTAGTAATTATGAGAATGAAATGGGAGTTTAAAGGAATAAAAAATGGTTAAGAAAAAAGTATAAAAAAATAAATGGAGAAGAAAATAAAATAAAAAGAAAGGGAAATAAGAGAATTGAATTTTCCACTTTATCCTCTTGCTTCTTCTATCTTCCATGTTGCCACCTACACATAAAATAATAAAATCAACAGAAAAAATGAATTTTAGGGGATTAAAAATAATATTTAATAAAATCTGAAAAAATATGCAATAAATTCCAAAAATTCCTCTCTTTTTGCCTTTTACCATAAATATTACCCATTTATTTCAAATTATATCAAAACAAGTGCTAAAAAGTTAAGATAAAAGAGATAAAAGTGTGTAAAATATATGAATTATCAATACGTTAGGTGATATATTTCTAGATCCCAAAATATGGTTTTCAATGCTCTTCTTAACTCTTATGTTATTCTTTTCTTATTTTTGTTCTGTGGTCCTTCATGGGGTGCAATTATGCAACACCTTGAATTTTAAAACTGAGTTTTATATATAAGAAAGCTTTATTTACAATCAAACTCATGGTTAAAAACTAGGAAAAATTTGAACTTTGAAACATTGCTAAGCATGTTGGTATAGTAGTGAATGTTGGGTTTTGACGGGACAATAAGAGCATAAAGTTGGAGTAGTAGAGATGAGAATGTTGAAATGGATGTGTGGATATATACATAAAGATAAAATTCGAAGTGAGTGAATATGGGAAAAAGTGGGCACGGCAACTATTGAAGAAAAAATAGTAGAAAATTGTTTAAAGTGGTTCGGACATGTACAAAGAAGACAACGGGAGGCACTTGTGAGGAGAGTGGAACAGATGACTTTGAGCTATGTCAAGAAGAGTAGAGGAAGATTGAAGAGAACACTTTTGGAGGTTGTTGAGCGAGACCTTTTAATTAACAATATTTCTAAAAGCTTAATAAATGATAGCGCACAATCATGTCATATAATCCATGTAGCTGACCCCACCTAGTGGGATAAGGCTCATTGTTGTTGTTGAAAAGATTGAAGAGAACACTTTTGAAGATTGTTGATCGAGACCTTTTAATTAACAATATTTCTACAAGCTTAATAAATGATAGAGCACAATGGTGTCATATAATCCATGTAGCCGATCCCACTTGGTGGGATAAGGCTTATTGTTGTTGTTGTTGTTGAAATATTGCTAAGCCCAAGGAAACTTCATTAACTTGGAAACTTCATTTTTGGATAAACTCCATTTGACATTTAATAAACCCAAAAACTTCAATTTGTTAAACTCCAAATCTTAATATAAACTCAAGGAAGTTACAAATTACATCTAATTTTGCCCACCTCTCATGATCCTATCTGTAGATTATAGGGAAGTGTCACCCTAGCTGGCCACAGTTTGGGGTCTTGCAATTGGTTATCTGCAATCATAATGTGAGAAAGTTTTGAATTGCTATGATTTCTCAATAGAACCAGAAATGATTAAATGGGAAATAATGATGACAAGGGGATAAGGACTTTAGCAGACCCTTTGTGCATATTTTCTACTTTTGTACCTGCGCATCGTATCTAAGCAGGCATTGGTGTATATTCACTTTCCACTTGATAAATGAATATTTTTAGAGAATAAAAAGAATGAAGAACAAGAGCAGATGGTAAAAAAATTTTGTCTCAAAGGAAATCAATGTTATGAAAGCAAGAACAAAGAAGAACACATCACTAACGAAAAGCTCACCTGTTTGGCATTCTGCTCATTGTTGTTATGAAATAAATTTTATTTTTGGATTGTAGAGGGATTGGGGAGCTTGTTGAAAGTTTGAGACTCTGCAATATTTTATTCTCCCTAGCCTTACTGTCCTCTTTTATATTTTTCCTTCTTTTATCCTTAAAAAATGGTAATTGCTAATTCTAATCTTTGAGAAGGAAGGAAATTTGGTTGCTGCCTTTCTTGGTGGTATAGGATTTTGATTGAACTCATAAAAGTCTTACATGCTTTATATATTATTTACATGTTTTATATATTATTTCCATTTACTGTGGAATTTTTAGTGGTCTTTATTTATTACCTTTGGTGATGTCTATTTACATATCATGCAGTGAGCACAGATGCTGCTGCAACATCTTCCAGTCAGGAAATGCACGACTCTGCTACGGATTCCTGTGGTTTATCCTTGGTTCCTGAAGCTGCGCATTCAACTTTTGGAGGTTTTGCGAATATTCCACCTGACCAGACAAGATTGATTGAGAACATTAATGCACTTATTTCTGAGGTAGCATGTGATCCTGTAAAATTTTAGATTGTTGGTGGTATAACTATATACCTTTCTCCCCTTCCCCATTTTACTTGTTAGAGAATTAATCCTTTTCACCCTTCCTTCTTCAATGTGTTTGATCATATGTAGTTTTAGTAGCCACTGAATAACCCCATAGTTTTCTCAACATTTCCATGTGCAGTTGGCATTGGAGAAAGAGGAACTGCTGAAGGCCTTGGCATCTGAATCGTCTCAGTGTTCCAGGATGAAGGTAAATTAGTTTCTGTCGTTTTGTTTGACTGAGTTCGCACTTGTTGTCTACAAGTTTTGGCATTCTTTTTTATTGTCAACTCCCTGGAATGTCTTTCTTAATCTACTGGCTCTCACTTTGTATTGACCGAAAACGAGCTCTTCTCCTGGAAGTGAGAGTAGTTCTGAACTTCTGAGTTCTTGGTTGAATGTTTTATATTGGTGAAAAAAGAGATACGGAAGCCTTATCAAAGCATTAGTTTGAACGTACTGAAAGTTAGACGTAGCACCATCCCATTTTTCTTTTTTGGGAGGGATATAAAATTAAATTGTATGGGAGAAGGAGAAACCTCCAATGACGGGGGGGCTAAGCCATTTTCCAATAAAACCACAAAAAAAGATGAGTAAAAAAAAAAATAACCCCCCCCCCAAAAAAAAAAAAGCACTCGGTCTCAAATTTTGCTGAAAGTGTTAGAAACTTCCTGACAAATATATTTTGGTTCACGTTTTAGTCTTATCATGTCTATTGCCTTGTTCTCATGAAGGAGTTAAACAAGGAGTTGTCCCGAAAACTTGAGGCCCAGACGCAAAGATTGGAGTTTTTGACCGCTCAAAGTATGGCTAGTGACCATGTTGCAGCAAAACAACCAGACTCTCACACTACGTATGACAATGCCCCATATGCAGATGAGGGTGATGAGGTAACATCTATGTTCAGCTTACACATTGATTAGGTGAACTTAAAAATTTTCTGACATGATTTATATAACATCATGCTATGTGAAGCCTCGAGGAAGTCTATGTTGAAACTTTACGGCTTTTTATTTGTAACTCCATAAGCTGCTAAGAAATAAAGGGGTCGAATGCATGAAAACCAAAAGAAATTGACATTTTTCTCTGTCCTCCTAGGTGGTTGAAAGGGTGTTAGGATGGATTATGAAGCTGTTTCCTGGTGGGCCAGCGAAACGAAGAACCAGCAAACTTAATTGATACATTTTTTGTGACTTTTCACTGTTGTCATCTCAGCCTATACTTGGGTATTGTGGTATCAACGCACGGAGCCAGTAAACTTTGATCCAGAGTCTGCACCAAGATGCCTTTTTGTTTCCTGTCGCCTCCTCAATGCAGTGGAGGCCGTGACCTTGTATATTTTGAGTGAAGCTATGCATTCTTGAAGAAAGATGAGCATCTATCTTTTCAGAGCTGCTTATTGATTGGTGAATCCAGTTGAATGTGTTTTGGGAAGATATGCAATAAAATCTATTCTATAGTTTGATCTCTGATTGAATTCCAAGTTTTGTTAGCCTGATTGTGGGGATGCAAAAGAGAGAATGTACCCAAAAGCCTAGGTTGAAACAGATGTGGGAACATTTGTCAAATATGCAAGTGACATGTGCAAGACATTGGTATATAATAGAAACATGTGTTTTGTTGCATTTGTCATCACTTCTATACCATCACTTGGTTTAGTCAGGAAATGGGCTTACTCTTAATAATCAGAGCTTGGTGAGTCAGATCATCCTTCTTCAACTGTAAGCTGAAAATATTAAATGGGTGAACTTTAAGGGTCTATTATATTCGCCTGTGAATCTACAGATATCGAGATTCTTTATCAACTAATTGATAATGTGTTGTAAAATATAAAATCGACGTAAATATAATATCAAGATTCCTGATTATGATGATAAAGGAGTGGAGATAATTTGTTTGGCTTATAATTTGTTTGAAAATAGGTGCACAACATCCCCAAGAGAGTAAGCAGTCTATTGTTTGGCTTATAATTATACTTATTCGATAAATTCAACATTAATAACATCATTGACACGTGTCTGTTAACTGAATTTTCAAGTTGTTAATATTGTTTTTCCATAATTGAATATTGATAACTATGTATCACATATTGTCTCTAATACGTTAGCAATAGTGCGCGAGACAAACCACATCACAATTCACAAGCTTGATGGTAAGCATAATTTAATGCCAGAAATATCTAAATATTTGAGTTCCCTAGTGTAATTGCTAGTCACTTTTTTTTTATGTTATTCCTTTCGTTTCTAATTAAAAAAAAATAGAGGATGTGATTTTTTATATATAAAACAATTTACAAGCTTTTAGAAGCAATGATTTATAATTGATTGTAACTAATAATTTTTTTAAAATGCCCCTAATCAATGAATAAAAGTACCAGTCCCCCCTAAGCAAAGTTGAGAAAATTATAAGCATTAACTAAAGGCAAGAATGGAAGAAGAGAAAAAAAATTATGACATAAAGTAATTAATTTTGTGTTGATATGTTAAATTAAATAATTTGTCTTATAAGAAAAAGAGAGAGGGACTAGGGAGTATGACGATTTTTAGAAGGGTTTAAGCAACAAGCTTAGTTGTCTTCCCAATCTTACCATTGAAAAAATTTAAAAAGGTTCAAGGTTATGTCAAAATCAAAGTTCCAATAGCATGAATATTTTCAATGACTCAACAAAAATTCTTAATTTTATAAGAAAATTGCTCAAAAAGACTTGACCAAATTTAACTTTGTTAAGGACTTGAGAGAGATTCTAAATTGGGATCTTCACTAACATTAATTTGAAGTTCCAAATGATTAGATTGCCCTTATAATTAAAAGAAAAACAAAATTTCAGTAAGGTTTTTTGCTATCAATATGTGGCACAAGGTATTTCACTATCAATATGTCACAAGGTTATTCGTTATTAATAATTTGGTGATAATATGTAAAACAAGATCCTTTGACATTAACATGTTAAATAAGGTCCTTTGATATCAACGTGTTAAGCAAGGTATAAATTTTCAAGATATTCAATATACATATTTAAATAAATGAAAGCCAGTTTGCATTTTCTTGAAGGACACTTGCATATCGTGAAAGAAGAGTTGCATATAGTTGTAGGTACTTGCATATTGTTATAAAATATGACACTAATTGTAAATTTTCATAATATTTGAAATGCATATTCAAACATATGGAAGCCAGTTTACATTTCCTTAAAGGGCACTTGCATATTGTGGAAGAAGGGTCATATATGGTTAAAGATATGTCTATATTATCTTAAAAAATGACACTAATTAAGTGTAACTTTTCAAAATATTTAAAATGCATGTTCAAATAAATGCAAGCCAATTTGCATTTCCTTAAAGTATTCTTGCATATCGTGAAAAAAAGGGCTATATAGTTGAAAATATTTGCATATTGTCTTAAAACATGATAGTACACGTAAATTTTTAAAATATTCAAAATGCAAGTTCGAATAAATGAAAGTTGGTTTGCATTTCCTTAAAGGATGCTTGCATATCATGGAAGAAGGATTGCATATGGTTGAAAATATCTGCATATTATCTTAAAATATTTATATAACACTAAGTGTAACTTTTCAGAATATCCAAAATGTATATTCAAATAAATGAAAGTCAATTTGTATTTTCTTAAAAGGTACTTACATATCGTGGAAGAAATGTTACATATGGTTTAAGATACTTGTATATCGTCTTAAAGCATGACACTAAATATAAATTTTTAGAATATTCAAAATACGTATTTAAATAAATGGAAGTCAATTTACATTTCCTTAAAGGATGTTTACATACTGTGGAAGAAGGGTTGTATGAAGTTGAAGATGCATGCATGTCTTAAAACATGACACTAAATGTAAATTTTTAGGATATTTAAGATACTATTTGAATAAATAAAAGCTAAATTGTACTTTTAGGATATGCAATCTCATATTCAAATAAATTGAGAGTTAAAAGTGAAACACAATCTCTATAACCTCAATTTTCAGGATATCTGTTTATAATATTCAAATAAAATGAAGGTTAAAGATGACACATGAACTATGTCAACTCAATTTTTAAAATATCCGTACTTTATATTTAAATGTGTCTTAGAACTTAGAAATAAGATATTGTACTAACATTATATTTTAGGGATATTACATATACATATTTTTAAAAAAATTCATTTTTCATTGAAAGCATCAAAGGATATTTTGAAAATATAAATAGATTTTCTGAAATTTTTCTCATTTTTCATGAAACACTTGTGAATATTATGAAATTTTTACACTTAGTGCATTCGTTACCAATCTCTTGCTTCTCTTGCTGTACAATAAGGCCTTTTTTGCAATTTCAATTGCGTTTTTAGTACCAAAGCATCCAACTCCAGCTTAAAGCATAAAGGAAAATAACTAAACACCGACAAATTTAGTTATCATTAAACAACAATATGTTCTTACATTCCTCAATAGCATAATCATTACATTACAACAAGATACTATATGATATACATAATTATATGAAAAATGATTCATCCATAGGAGATAAAACCCGGAAAAAATATCCTTTATACAATCTTTACAAAAGATCATCTATACAAGTTTTGAGATTTTAATTCAATGAAATCTCTTCTAAATCTTCTTCTAGTTCTTCAAAATGTCACCTTCCTCTATTTTCCACCAAAGTTGCAACTTATCATATGCATCGCCTTTAATGCAGAAATTACTTCAAGTGATCCTTCAAACATCCCAGCATCAACTACAATATCATATTCAAAAGAATCAGGAACCATTAATAATGATTTAAGAAAAACATTTCACTAATTGTTAAGGCATATAAAAACAAGTTTTGAGAACATAATTGCATCACCAAATGAGAGTCAATCAATAAAGCTACAAGTATCCTTTCTAGAATAGTCAACCGAACAATAGTAATTAGAAGTTCTTTCGTCTCTTGTGTCTCTTTGCCTATTCGAACTAACAACTCTGTATTTTAGTGCATAGCACACAAACCAACAACCCACAAGTCTTCTAGGCAGTAATTACAAGTTCTATCAACCCCCAATACAAACTAATTAAGGGGAGAAAAAGTGTGAATCTACATAATTAATTACATTGCTCACAAACACATGCATATTGTTAAATACGACAAAGAATACATGATTATCATGAATATTGTATATAAGAGTCACATAATTCTATGCACCTGTTCTGAAGTTGGCAGTACAAATTACCTTCACTAATTAATGCTAGAACAAAACAATTGTTGCTGAGGTAGATCACAGTTCTTGGAACAAGTTATTCAATAAAAACAGACAATCTCTTAAATCTAATTAATATATAAAGTTATCAATCACCAGCACAATATCTTCTTCAAATTAGGGAACCATTCACACCCATATAATATATCTAAGACAAAACTAAGATCATATCAACATCCGCTGAAGGATCAATACCTTTAATGTGGTAATGCAAATGAGCTTCTTGCATTTGGTCAGAAGCTCAGAGAGATAAACTTGCAATTCAATTGCTTATATATCTATATTGCAACTCATATAAAGCTTGAGAACTTGGTCAGGCAAAAACTGCAAGTCAACTGCATGTAACAATCCCCACCCAAAGAAAATTGAGGCATCAATTAAATTTCACCTTACTCTAGATGAAATAAAATGAATGAGACAACCATAAGACATTACTGAAAAAGAGGGGAACAGAGGAGAGGAAGAAAGGTCCAAACACATCCACAATAACATACAAATCCGTTTCCTTCTGAACAGACTTGAAAAGGGATGAAATCTCAAAATATGAAGATGAAGAAGGATGAATCGGGTATAGAAGATTGCAAAATAGAAGCCATGAGTCCATGGCCAATGAAGACAATAAAGGATGATGACTAGTGTAGAAAGGATTTTAGGATTCAAAAGAATTTAAAGTAAGTGATGCGATGCTAAGATAATAGTCAAAAAGAAGGTGAGTGAGATTTGCTAGTTGCGATCAACCTCACCTTATTTGCCGTTGTTCCCATCGTTGTCGAAATTACGTCTAGCCAAAACGATGTACAAGAAATCACACAGGATGGGGGTGGGAGGGGAGGGAGAGGGAGAGAATTTGGTTAGGATAATTTAATCATTTAACTCTTCAAACATTTTATATGAAGGACATTTTAGTCTTTTATTCCTTTCATTTAATGCTAGTAAAGGATTTAATGTTTCAAGTTCTTTTCAGCAATAAATATGTTGGTAAAGTCTTTTTAAGTAATTTTTCTTAATTTTATTTAAAATAAATCATTTTTAACTCACCCACTTATAAACACCATGCAAATGTTAATTTTTTTTTTATGGGGAACTAAATTATTACTTTAAGTTATGCTTTTCAAAAATCGATTAAATCCGCTAATTTCTAGCTAACCAGAATGATCATATTCATATGAATACCACCGTTAGACTTATTAGTACCATACTGATAGGGTATAGGCTATAGAGATACCATTTTTGCTGATTTGTTCTAGTCTAATTTTCCTCTCTTTTGCACGATTTTATTGTGACTGTGTTTAAGAAAAATAATAAGTTACAAGTCTTGGCATATGACTATCTCTTTACTTAACGTGTTATGTATGATATTATCTTTAATAGTTACATGATCAACCTCTTAATTCTCAAACTCCCATTGGTCTTGCATTGCAAGAATCTCCATTGATTAGTAGCAAAGAAAATACCTACTATCAATAATGAACAAGTTCAAATGTGATTATCAATAATCAATAATTGAAAATGATAGCATGTGATGCGAGTCCATGATACGCCATCCGTGAGGTGGCGTCGAAAAATAGCGGAAGTGGAGATAAGAAAACGACTGAGATTCTGCCACGTAGGGTGAGAAATCCCAGCCTTATATATGTATATTGGTTCGAAGCCTCGAAGACATTTGCTGTCCGTGGAATGAAATCGTGCAGTTTCAGACTTTCAGTGTTGAGGTAGCTTCGTCGTTATGTCCTCCTTTATTGGCAAGCTCTCTTCTCTCCCTCTCTCGCTTTCCATCACTTCTTCATCTTCCAAAGGTACCATATTTCTCTGCATCTTTGCTTTCTTTGTTTTTTCTTTCTATCATTTGATCTCTCTTATCTTTTTGGTTAGCAGAACCCAATTCCAGCTCTCCTAATTCGGTGAATTTGAGGGACGACTGGAGAAAGAGGTCTAGGCCCATCCCACACGGAGGCACCTACCCTGCCAAAGACCATTGCAGGTTTCTTTTCTCTTTCTTTTAAATGTTTCTTTCTAGTTCGTCAGCATTTTCTCCATAAAGTTGAATTCTTATCATCTGATTAGTTCTTCTTCATTTTGGAACAGTCAATGTGGGCTGTGTGATACTTATTATATTGCCCATGTCAAGAATGCCTGTGCTTTCTTGGGAGATGGAATGTCTAGAGTTGAAGTAAGTTTGTCTCCTCTATTGCCTTCTTTAATGATATTCAAATCCTAATAATTTTAAAATTTAACTTAATACTGCTAATAATATACTTATTTGGGAGAATATCAACGAAAGACCTCTGAAATAATTTAATATCAGATAGAGATTTGGACAGATTGGATACTTTAAAACTTAAACTTCACTTGTTAATTGTTAGTGTTTATTTGGTAAAAGTCCTTGTTAATATTAAATTCTTTCAAGGGTCCTTTAATGATATTCTCCCTACTTATTCTGAAGAAACGCGCAACCACCTTTATCCTTTAAGGCTCCATTGGAAAATGCAAATGAAAAATAAAGATGAAAGTTATAACCTAATGATATGAAGTGTTTAGTAAATACCTTTTATAGCTTTCTATCCAAATTAATCAATTGGGATATTTGAGAATTTGAAAGATGGATTGCCACTGTTTATATAATTTCAGTAAGCTCGGACGAACTGTCCTTGTATTGAGAAACTTCAATGCACAATAGTTTTTCTTTTTCATCTTAGGTTGTGATATTGAACATGAAATGTTATCATGTCCAGTTTAAGCAATGCTTGATTGTATCTCTGCTCTCTGTTGCAATCTTGAAAACTTGAAGCGGACATAACTGCAAACTATTTTTGTATTGATGCTCAATAATTGTTTCTCCTTTCAGAAACTGGAACCCATAGTTCACGGTAGAGGGAGGAAAGCTGATACATTGGAGGAGACCTACTTTGGTGTACATGAGGAACTGTTATATGCTCGAAAACTTAAGCCTGTGGAAGGTAATTTTTCCTGTTTGTAAATGTAAAATATGTTATTGCTCTTTTGCCAGTTGTATTCATTTGTGATTCTTTCCTCTATCAATCATTGAGGATCTGTGAATCCAGTGCATTTCTTATATTTTTATTATCTCATGTTCAAAACAGTATCAAATATGATTGGGCAAAAATACCAAGTTAATCATTGGATGTAATGAACCTTGCAAAAAGTGCTATCTCTTATCTGAGCCGTAGGAAGACTGAATTTGAATTGGTAGTACTAGTTTTGGTTACCAGATAGTTATACCAAAAAAAAAAATGTTGGTCCTTAGTAATAAATTTATCATAGAAAACTGTGTCATGAGAGCAAAACAATCATAACTTTCTGCATCAAACTTACATTTTATCATGAAAATTAATTTGAAAGGCCAATAAACCATGAGATGATGAATTTCACTTACCAAAACCGCTTCTCTGTTGATACTTGATAGGAGCTCAGTGGACTGGAATAGTAACTACCATTGCTATTGAAATGCTTAAATCAGGCATGGTTGAAGCTGTCATTTGTGTTCAGAGGTAGTGGAAAGAAAATGGAACCAAATGTATACGTATTTAGTGTTGAAGTTAACTTTATTTATTTACTCTGTTAATAACTGTTATTTAATTTTAAACATTATAGTGATCCGGAGGACAGATTATGTCCAAGGCCTGTGCTGGCAAGGTTTGCATCTAGTTATTTCATCATTAGAATAGTCTAAGATGATAGCAATACTATATTTTTAACTCCTAAATTACTATCATGCTTCCATTTCCCCCCTAAATTTCTTGCAGGACACCTGATGAAGTTTTAGCAGCTAAAGGTGTGAAGCCAACATTATCTCCTAACCTAAATACCCTCGCCCTTGTTGAGGTTTGTGAAGCTGAAGTTACTGTCTGGGTGACAGGAATTCCTTCTCAGATCTTGGATATAAAATTTTATTCATGTTTTGTAATTTTATATGCAAAGTTTGAAGTCCGATGCTTATATTAGAAAGGTTTTGATTGATCATGGTTGTTCTTTGCAGGACAATCATGTTTGAGAATTTGAAATGCCTTGATAATATATCTTGCGAAAAACATTATATAAATATTAGAATCAAGTGGTTTTTTTTTTTTTTCAGTTGTCTATACCAGTCCAAAATTAAGAATTTGGGTGATGAAGTTTTGTAAATTTCTTGATCAATATGAGATTTTTTATGATCGTTCCTAAAATATTTTTCCAGTATTCTGTAAGTCAAGTTTGGAATCCATGTCCTTTTATTCTACCTCCTAGGCTGAGCAAGAATTGAAAAGATTGCCTCTATAGTGCTCTTGATATTTTGAGTATTGTATTAATCTGTGTGATGAGTTCAATTCCATCTGTCAAGATATGTTGAACTGTTATTCTTAATATTTGTCTTAATTTTCACAATGACAGGCTGCAGGCATCAAGCGTCTTCTTTTCTGCGGTGTAGGCTGCCAAGTGCAAGGTATCACTTGTATAATGTTCTGGGCATTTCTAATTCCAGTCCTTTTCTTCATTGACTTTGTACTATTGTAATGCAGAATAATTTCTTCAATTTCAGCATTAAGATCTGTTGAGCAATACCTGAATTTGGAGAAGCTCTATGTTTTAGGCACTAATTGTGGTAAGCAACAGATCATGTATTCAGCTAAGTCTTTGCTATTTTTCAAGCAATTCTAGTTTTAAGTGGTTACATAATGCATGAACTGCAATTATACTCTTTTTGCGCATAAATCACTGGTAATCCTTGAAGAATTTGGAGTAATATTATTTTTTTACTTCACAGTGGACAATGGAACTAGGGAAGGACTGGATAAGTTTCTAAAGGCTGCAAGTGATACTCCAGAAACAGTTCTCCATTATGAGTTTATGCAAGATTACAAGGTTCTTTTTAACTCAAATTATCTATAGTCGTGTAAGCATAACTGCCACTTCAATTTTTGGTCTCCAATGAAATGTAGATGGTGAAATTTATATTCTAGAACCACCTTCTGCGTTATCTAGAGTACTAGCTTAGACCTTGGTTAGAAGTTAGCTTAGAAAATAGCTTGAATTCTCATTCAGTTATTATTAGTTTTTTTTTTTAAGTCTCTTCATGTACTAGCAAATCAGCACTATTCTCTGGACATTCTGCTACTTGGGATATGACAGATATTTTTAGGGACTATTGTTTTGTCAATTTATGTAACATAGATCATGTCCTAATTCTCATGCTAAACATCTCATTTCTATTCAAGTGAGTAACATACCCTATTGTTCTTCATATGGTAGTGCAACACCAATTTGATTATTTTAGTTGTCAACAACAACAACAAGCCTTATCTTATCTCACTAGGTGGATTATTTTAGCCAGTTGCTTAAAAATGCAATACAAACTTTAAAAGCCAATTTTCAATATCTATGTTAATTTGTGTAGTTTCCTGCCTGGTGATTCATGAGAATCATTCCGAGTTTCCCATCCAGTGATTCATTTCTCTGAGAATCACTCCTGATTTCCCACCTCCCAAGTTTCCCACGCAGTGATTCATCCTTTGAGAATTACTCTCAAGTTTCTTGCCTTATGATTCATCCTCTAAGAATCACTCTCAAGTTTTCTATCCAATGATTCATTCTCCAAGAATCACTCCTGAATTTTTTGCCCAATCACTTCGAGATTTTGTTTAGATTCTTCAAATCAATACAAGCTTTTACAAACTCAAGAGTATCTTGAGTTTGAGAGGGAGTGTTAGGGTATATTATTTATGGAAATTTATTTTGTTTAGATTTAGGGGAAATTTTGTCTTCATTAGATATTATTAGGATATTTATCAGTTATTATTAGGTTCATCTATATATTGTAAGCTCTTCATATAAATAACGTACACTTTCTGGTCTCATTTTTTCCTCTCCTGACTTCTTTCACCACCCAATGTTCCACGCTTTACAGATTTAAAGCTTGTTAAATTCTTCAAGTCTTAATGTATTACCAAGTCAAGCATTACTTTGTTATTTTACATTTACAATTTTCTGACCAGGTTCACTTAAAGCACTTGGATGGTCATATTGAAGAGGTAAGAGGGCTTCCCTTAATTTCAATATGTCCTCAAGTTTGACAAGCAAACTGCTTCATTCAATTTCAATTTTTAACTAAAACAGGTTCCTTATTTCTGTCTACCAGCAAATGAGCTGGTTGATGTTATTGCCCCTTCTTGCTACAGGTAAAATGTCTGTGGTATGATGATTTTAGATAAGTCTCATAATTTGACCGGCATGCTGTAGCAGCATTCTGGGATTACATTATACAGTAGTTTTCCCTGGATTATATTTTCTTCTGACTTTTCAGAATTTTCTTGTTTGTTACAGTTGTTTTGACTATACAAATGCCTTAGCGGTAAGTTCTTATTTGCGTGACAAACCTTTCATTTTAATGGGAATTTCATTGCACTCTACCATGTTCAAAATGTTTCATTATGAAGTTGCCAATAAATTCACCTTTTATGATTTCAACATCAATCATCCTATCAACTACTTCACACGGTTCCTGTGTATTTCACTTTTTTTTCCAGTTGGATTTAGACTTAACTAGTTTCATTTGCATCATGGGATTATGTTTTTCCTATGCCTTATATCTTCTATAAACATGCTCTTTCTGCATGTTGACATGGCCTTTGTATCATCCAAATTTAATGTAAGTACATAAGTACGTGGGAAACGGCAATATAATGTTACTATTAAATGAGAAAGAAACCTTATCTACAAGAAATAATACATGATCCATGTGAAATTTATTTATTTTTTTACTTTACAAAAGGTGTGATAGTAGTGGTTTTAATCTTTTTGTGTTGCTTTAACCATTCATATATTTCTTTTCTTTTGGGAACGCCTTGTAACCATGGTTTTCATGATATTTGATAGTAGTGGTCTTGTTCTTCCATAATAACTGAATTTCCTTTCTTGACATTTTTCTTGTGGAGTAGTTTTTACATTCTTTGCTAATAAGTCTGAGTTGCAAGTTCCTCTCCTTTTTCTATGCAACACTGTATATTGTGTTTGTCTGAAATTCCTGTCAATACTTGATCTATTCAGATAGTAAGGATAAATAAATAAATTTCAGGACTTAGTGGTTGGATACATGGGCGTGCCCAAATATTCTGGAGTCAGCATGACACAACATCCTCAGTATGTCACTGTCAGGTAATGTTGCTTAAGATGCTATAAGGTGCTTGGATATATGGTTTTCCCAATGTATTATTGATATGTTAAGATGTTAAAAATCTCTTTCTACTATCTTTTGGTCTATATACTTTAAAGAAAGGAAAGGAGAGGGGAAGGAAGGAAGTGAGCGTATGCAGGTAACTTTTAAAGAGAAAGCCCCATACTGGGGGAAGTGAAAATTTGAACTGAGGGAATCCCGTTTTCTAAAATTATGTCATGAAGGCAACCAAAAGCTCTTTCATTTCCTCCCCTTTCTTCTATCCACCCTCATCCAAGCAAGTTAATAGTTGGCATGAATGGGTATTATGATAATAAATTACACACTGGGTGGGATACTGTTTTGTAAGAAGTGATTGCTTGTTTTGCTCTTGAAATGACAGGAATGAACGTGGAAGAGAAATGTTGAATCTGGTTCAGCAGTATTTGGAGATTAAGCCAACCACTAATGGTGTAAATTATCAGCTCTATCCCATTTAACCATATAAAATATTGCTTCATCAAAGGGTTTGAGTTTTTGCCCTTTGCTTCAGGGAGATCGGCGGCCATTTGTTATGGAGACTGTTAAGGCTGATGATAATGCTAAGCTAGGTAAGCTTACTGAAATCTTTGTGCTTAGCATGTGGCCCTTGGTCAGTGTGTATGCCCCTTTTCGGTGGCACGGCGGGTCTTCATGTAGAATAATCTTATGCTGTGTTCATATTGTTCTGCTCTAAAGATTAGATTTTTTTTTTCCAGAAAAAAAATTATTGTTCTTTTCAGAAACTGATGATTACAATTTTGTTCTCCGGGAATATCTCTGCTCCTAAAGATACGTTTTCGTTGGTACTGATGCTTAGAAATTCCTATTTATCCAGGGAAAGGTCCTGCTCAGCCAGCCCCAAAATTTATTGGAAACTTGATAGCTTTTATACTAAACCTGGTAAAATATTTTCCCATGATTTATCCATTGAAGCGTATAACGAATGTAATAATATTTTGACCCTCACTTGCTTTTCAGATTGGTCCAAAAGGTCTTGAATTTGGACGTTATTCACTTGATTATCACACCATCCGCAACTATTTGCACGTAAATCGTGCTTGGGGAAAAGAAAGGTATGCTAAGATAATGTGCCAGCCTGCTAGGATGAATTGTATTCTGCTCATGGTGGTTGAAATTTAATGCTTGCAGAGCTAATAGGCACATGCCTGCATATGCTAAGAAACTCGTGGATTTGTACAACCAAAATGGTCAAATCGACAAGATGCTTTCCAACAAGTGACCGTAGCTGATTATAATACAAGCATTAGTTCAGGTGAATTAATTCCACGTATGAAATGAGTCTTTTACGCTTTGTTCTGAAGCCACATTGCATGATCATGAACCAATACTTTTTGCCTCTGTAGATTAAAAACCAGTATACAAGGGCGCCTAGAGCGTGCATATTTTGGATACTACAACCGGTTAAGGTTTCAAGCTTATCAAAGATTGTGCCATACTTGGATGGTCTGATAGTTCCATATCCATGGAGAAAGTGATTATTGCGGTTGGCCATTACGTACGTATTTGCACGATGCTCTGAATTATTTGGAATTTTTGCGAAGGCTTAGCCTTTAGAATTTGGTAGATATGAATATTAAGATCCGAGCATATTGATAGAAAGTCTGCCTCAGTGTTGAGGCGCAAGAGCCATTTGTAACTGATAACATAGCAGCTAGGAGCTCATTGACAGAAGTCTAAACTCGAGCGAGAGAATTGATTTTCTCTTCTGGTAAGGTCTGTCTGGTCTTAATGAGATTTTGTTGGAGCCACAAAGTATGAGATTAAGTCTTACATCAGGAGTATGATATTGTGATTTGGTTATACTGTTATAGACTCTGGTCTCTCTCTCTCTCTCTCTAATCTCATGGGTTAATTTTTTAATTGTTTCAGTTGAAGTTATTGCCTTTCGCTATACATCCCGTGAAATTTTACTACAGTTGTAACCTCAAGAACAAGCTTGGATTGTGAATCTTCTTAAAGTTTCCATCAAATTCATTCACTAAAAAATGTGTAGTGAATAAATCAAAAACCTGAAATTTGGCGAGGTGTGCAATTGCTGTCTGTACATGTCAATTCTCGGACATCACATGTCTGAATATTTTGAAGTTACTTGTTTTAGTTCAATGTGTTCCCTCCCAATCACAAATTGGAAATCGCGTAAACAAAATGAGCGAGCATACTTTTCTGCATCCTTTTCACGAGGAGTACATAGACATGTAATATATATTTTTCTTGCCCAACACAATCTTATATTTCTCAGAACCTGTAATAGTCAAGTGCAAATAAAAGCACTCGATAATGGCTAACTAGTCATGAATGGTTAATGCTCTCTTATCAACTACTTGCACTATATTCTTGAGTGAATCATGTTTCACTCGGTACATGCACTCTAATCATGTTGTTTAGAAAAGTCAAACTTTGTTCAAACCGCCAGAGCGTTATCCTTAACTGCTGTTCATTATTCTGTTGACGTTTTCTTTTTGACCAAGATACCACGCAAGAAAATCTGGGTAGTTGAAATGAACGTCAAATCAACCGATTCATATGTTGTTCTGAAACATGATGCATGTTGCTTGGACATAAGTATGACATGGGCTGCAGGAAAAGCCATGTTCATGATGATATACGTTAAAGTTGAATCTGCACAAAAACCAGAAAACATATGAATAATGTTACTTTACATCACGTAATGCACAAGTAGCAGAAAATATGAAAAAGACAAAGTGGAAGACCTAATATGATGCAAGCACTGTGATCCAATAATATATCTACTGTCAGTGATTCAGAATACAATTCATGTCAGTAATCAGACATAAATGAGTGATTCATAATTTGGCAGATGATGTAACTACAGTTCTCAACTATGGTGCTGGTAACATTTGTCTTGTGTGCGAATAAGAAAATTGTGCAGTATCCCTCAACAGTTGTAAACAACAAATTAGATGGAGAAGGTGGAATGAACTTGATGAGGGAGAACAAGAAGGAATGGGCTTGCTAGGGGAGGTGGCTGCCCCATGTGTTTTGCTCTCTTGGTAACTGTGATGTCTGCTGCATGTTGATTCATGAGAACCTTGGAACCCTCTTCTGTGAATCGACAACTCTATAATTGTGCAATTCATATTGTAGCCTGCCATTAATGTCCATATCTAGGTGCCAATTTTTTCACACACTAAATCTTTTTGCTCTTTTTGTTGCTTCAGATTCAGATGGACGACCCCTGTTTTCTGACTTATTTTTTTCCAGGAGATAGCAGGCTCAATGTGGGTGGTAATGGTGGTGGTGAATTTGTTTCAGATGGGCCATAGGTGTTATATTATATATTTTAATATCTCTGACTTGATGCATGAGGACTCATATGGGTTGTCTTTTATTTCTTCTTCTCCGACGTGTTTTAGATTGTTCAATCAATTGGTAAGACTGATTTTTGACCATATCTTTAGAAAAGCCAGTTTTTATGCTAAGTGGCTGGCTCACTGTACCTATAACACAAACAGAGTTTCAAATCATGCTGGACAGGACTGGATACATCCCATTACTCAGCTTGTATCTTGTTCTGTCTCGATACTAGTTTTGGTTCCAGTCCTCTGTGTGTGCATGATTGCCATATTCTTTTTATTAAAAAAATTAAAAGAAAGAAAGAAAGAAAAGATGATGGTTGAGTGCACCAATTCAGCATGGATTTTTAAATGGATTCAATTTTGTTGATAATTTCTTATGTGCTAATAAGTAATAACACCCCCTAATTCTGATATATATATTTTAAGTTTTTTTGGCCCAATATATAATGCATTGTTCAAATATTCAAGCCAGTGAATCACAGATGCAATTCATTTCTTTGGGGATGGTTCGATAAGATGTCGGCTTATTAAACGTCGGCATCCAGTTGGCCTATCCAAAATCTAACATGTTTCATTTTTTAAAATTATTTAGACAACATTTTTTATTTTGTGAAATTCAAATGATTGTACAATTCACTGTGTATATACTCTATAGTCTTATTAAATAGGGTAGAGAAAGATTTTTTTTAATTATAAGTCACATTATTAAATTCTCATCACAAATTGTCTCTTTTATGTTTTCTTGAATATTGAAGCAAAAAATATATTACTAAAATATTTATATTTAAACAAAGCTAAAAAATTGTAAGATTTTTTTTGTTTTAATTAAATATGTTGAAAATAAGAATATGTGTGTGTATACACCGGATGCCATGCCTATTTTCCACTCAGATTTACAGGGCACTCACGACACAAATATCATAAGTCATAAAAAGAATTATTAGAACAAAAGTGATAAATTTAATATATGTGACAATTAGACAGCTGGTTTACTACAGGGACAGTCACATTCTCTATGCAAGATTTTGCTTAGTTTAAAAAGATTTGGTTTTAACTTTGAGAAATCGACTATAAAAAGACTTTGAAAAAGTCTATTTATACATATAATTTTACAGAAAGGCTTGAGTGTAATGAGTATTTACATATACTTAATTTTAATTCCCTGGTTTATATTCCAATGGTCAACTGACTAATCAAGGCCAAAAAAGAGCATAATTATAATTAATGGCGGCGAAACCAAATTGAAACGTACAAGAAGGGCACGCAACCTTTTTTATCGTCACTGCGAGTCTGCGACCGAAAAGAAGAAACAAAAAGTCAAAAATATGCGCGCGCATATATGTGTGTGTGTGTGTTTATTTGGTGAGATGTGTATTGCATATTTATTTATATTTTTACAAAAGAAATAGCAACAGCCTATGATGATCTCAGTTATCAAAACAAAAGAAATAACAATAAAGTTTTAAAAGAAATGAGGAATTGAAGCTAAATTTTGGAAGGGGAGGAAAACTGTAGGCTCCGATTTCAGCACGAGTTGCATTGAAATTTTCTGGTTGAATTTAATCAAATGAAATACTATAACATTGCACAGTACATATTTCTCTGATTCTATTTATAGGTAAAGAGAAGAAGAACAAATTTAATTCTATTTATAAAACACTTGTTAATTTTTAATGCTCCTCTTTACATTTTTACCCTTATTAAATGCTTTGAATAAAAATGTTAATAATAAATTTAAGAATATTTATTAGAGATAAATGTGAAAACTTATCAAATTTTAAGATAAAATTAATAAAATTTAAAATTTTTTTAATTTTGATGAAATATATTGAAAGTGACTTATAAATAGAATCAAAGGGAGTATATGCTTTGGGAACAACTGAGAGTAGGTTTTCAAAATAATAATAATAATAATAATTCTATTATTATCTAACAACAGCCGAGAGGCAAGAAAAATACACGTGTTTTTCTCGTCATATTTTCATAGAGATTTTGTCGATGGGGATTTGTTTGGTGCACGTGTTGTATGCAGCAGCGAGATAATAGAAATTGTTTTGGTGACATGGATCGTAGAAACTAGAAAGGTGTTAGCTGATTCAAAATAAACACAATATAAATTCTTTCACGAAATGATATCAAGCCATGCATTAAATGATAACATTACAACAAGTCAACAAAAGATCATCAGCCCTTGAGGAGGGTGAAAGGGGAACTAAGAAACTCAAAACTTTCTTCATTTTGGTGGAGAAAACAATCGGAAATAAGAAAAATTACAAGCAAAAACTCTTAAAAATAGTAAAAAAATTAGAAAAATGATAAAAAAAATTTCTTTAAAATATGAAAATGATAATAAGATCTTGTGAAATATTGTAATTCTTCTCAACTCCCTTTAAACCTTTCTGAGATTAATATTTTTAGTGAAATGACTAAAATTCTCTTAATTTAAAATAAAAAAATAACTACCCAAAAAAGATAAATATCAGTTACGACTTTAATTTAAGTAATGACTAGCTTTTTTCGACAATGACTAAAATGAAATAAGTAATTACAACTTTTTCAATGTCAATTTTTGATACACCAACATCCAAATGTTGTAAATATAAATGACTATTTTAATTTAAATAATGATTAAAACAAAATAAGTGATTACAACTTTTATTATGTAAATTTTTTATTTATTAAAATTTAAGTGTTACAAATATCAATAACTGCTTTAGATCAAGCAATGACCACTTTTCTTATAGTAATTATTAAAACCAAACATGTAATGGTTAAAAAATATTGCATAGCAAAAGTTGCAATTTTTTATTCTATTTTAGTCATTGTTAAAAAAATAATTATTACTTAAATTAAAGTAATCATTGATAATTACTTTTTTGGGGGTTAGAACTATTGACTAGTTTAGTCATTTCACTAAAAATCATTCATATCATGAAGGTCCTTAAAAACTTAAGAGAATTATGGCATTTCAAGGTCCTCATTGTCTTTTGCATATTTTAAGGAAATTTTTCTATCTTTTGTTCAATGAACTTTAATATTATATTTAAAAAAAAATTCCTTTCAATTTTCTTTTATGCCTAGTTTTTTAACTTTTTCTTCCGTCCAAGCCAAGCTTTAAAAAGCTCTTGAGAAGAGGATCTATCTTCTATACACGTACATGAAGTGAAATTCTTTACCATATAAACTAAAACTTCACCTTGCATCAAGTAACTGATTGATGGGAAGAAAAAGAAAAAAAAATAATTAAAGATATTGAAGATTTGAGGAGATTGAAAGATCAAATATATTTTATTAATTCAGAATATTTTGTTTCAATTGTCATAATATTTGAATTATTGTTATCTTTAAATATTTATTGTTATATTTTCATTCAGTTCTAAGATTTTTAGAATTTCTCACATTTAATTCTAGGGTTAAAGTTGAGGCCTACAAACAGCGTCTTAGCTTCTTTGTTTTGTAGACACATATTTAATTGAATAAAAATTATTGTTATCTTGCATCTTTTCTGAATTTTTTCTTGTTTCTATTCTCCCTATTGATCATTTTTTTCCTTTTATATATTCTCTCCCCCTTCTCCTTCCCTATTTTATATCAATTGGCATTAGAGCCAAGGTTCTCACATAGCTTCTATTATCAAATTCATTTTAAAATACCTTCTCAATACCAAGAATCATCATACAAAAACGCTTTAGGAGATAAATTTATAATTTAAGACTTCTTAAGTTACTTGGTAAGGTTCATCAATCCTAAATTTTAGGTCCCTTGCTATTTATCTCCTTTCCTTATTCCTTTTTCCTATTATTATTATTTGTTTTCACTTTTCTTCACTTTAAGCCATTCTACCATATTTCCTTCTTTTTGATATTATTTTGTTTCTTTCCTTTATTTATTCTATTTTTTTTTTGCTTTTCTTCATTCACTTATTCAATTTTTCCTTTGATTTAACCCTTAAAAAAATTTATCTTATAAACAGTTATCTACTTTAGGTTAGTTAAAGTTTTTATCGATTTTTCTAAAGGGTTTCCAAATCCCCAGAAGTCACTATGAAGACTTCACTCAGGTTGTTATTTATTTAACATGTTTGATTCCTAAGGAACTTTTGAATTCTCAGAGGGTCAGACTTATTGAATAGGGTCTTCACCTTTTAGGTGAGGGCAACTTGAGAACCTTTTTTCAAATATGATATTAAAAAAAAAAATCTCACCTTCCATTGCTTATAATCACACAAAAAAAATCACATTCAATCAAGATGTTATGGCCTCATTTAATTGTCAATATGATTACATTGACCATCATCAATATAATTATCATTGTCAATATGATTATGTTGACTATTATGCCAATCATCATCAATGTCACTATCAATACAATTTGGTTAATTAATTAGACTTGAATTTCATATGTTCACATATTGAACTTGTGAGAAATAAAATTAATGAACTCTAAAGATCCATTCGATACACATTAAAAGAAGGGCATTGCTATCAAGTTAAGAAAGAGAAGTTATATCAAAAGAAAATACCTCCTAATCCTCTTGATAGTATCTTAAAATATAAAGACCCTAATATTTTAACTTCTAAAAGAGATAATATGTGTAATCAAAACCATGTACCTATATCAGTGGTGCTATAAAGTATATCATTGCGGATTTTGAGATTGAAGCATGTGATGACATAGAAATTAAAGAAGTCCAGTCGAGTCATCTTGAAGCTTTTGCTCCAACCCTAGGTATAAGCATTGTTGAGACTCAAGAGGCAACTCTTAATCAAAAAGAAGAGAAACTATGGAAACAAATTCTACACATGGTAGTCGAGAATTTTGAGACAATTAATAATGGTATCCAATTTTAACTAACTCCTGCTCTATTTAATTTGTCTACTATGCCCTCTAGTGTTGATGCTATTACAAATATGGAAGCACATATTGTTCATGAATTATATGGTCTCCTTTAATATTATCTTATTTGTTGGAAAAGATAGGATTTTCAATATAATTCAAATAATTGATGGGAGTGTCATGAGAGGACACTTCCTTCTTGTCCTTGTTCTATTGTTGTACGTCAAAGCTGTTGTGGGCATCTATCCATGTGCTATGCAACATGGGCGCACCAGTTTTACAAATTGCAACTTCCCTTCCTTTTTTTCAAAAAAAAATATATATATATGGACCCGAAACTTCTTCATTTCCTTATGATTTTTCTAATTATAATTATTGATATCGTTAGATTAAATGAATCTATTTTAGTTCTAGATTTGATGAATAGTTATAATTAGAAAAATGAAAGAGAAATGATAATAAGAAAAAGAAAAGGTTCCGTGTTCCTTTTATATACCTGCGCACGCCAAGCAATTTTTTAAATTTATATTAGTTTGAATCCAATTGAGTGATCACACAACTGCATACATAAGTGCAAATCTCTTTCAAGAACAAGTATTTTCCCTAATTAAAAAAATTAATTAATATTATTGTATTTTTTAAATAAAAACCCTCCGAAGATTCTCTCTGAGTTATGATTGGAGATGGTAATATGGCATGGTATATATTTTTAAAACCAGAACTATTAATATCAAATTTAAATGAAAGAATTACAATTAAATTTCATACAAAGAAATTAATTACTGTAAAATTTATTAATAATTAAATTAAAATATATTAATAACTAATTTTATTATTAATATAATTTAATTTAATTATTAATAGATCTTACAGTAATTAAATTTTTTTTTTTATAGAATTTTAATATAATTGTCCCAATTTAAATTTCTCCATGCTTAGTGGGCTCTGATTAGGGATAGAAGCCCATGACGGCAAAATTGCTTCGTGCATCCCACCGTAGAGATTCTCTGCGTTGACAAAACAGTGATCTTTTTAAACTAATTTAGCTTCTAAAGTTTATTAGTTTGACTTTTGGCCCAAAGAATGAAAGACTTTTTGTCGCCTCATTTATCAATTCTCGTATAACGGCCATTATTTATCTCTCACCCATTTTATCTGAAATTGACTAGTAAATAAAAGGAACAGTATGGGATATAAAGA
Source organism: Prosopis cineraria (assembly GCF_029017545.1). NCBI lineage: Eukaryota > Viridiplantae > Streptophyta > Magnoliopsida > Fabales > Fabaceae > Prosopis > Prosopis cineraria. The sequence continues at coordinate 4,195,708 of NW_026555335.1, forward strand.
GAAGTTAAAGAAGGAATAGTTTTGAAATCGTGAATCAAGTGTTGCGATCAAGGCGTTCTCTTAACAAATATTAGATTCTACGGGAAAAAAGAGCTTACAATTGAGAATGAGAGGAAAGTAATGAGAGGATACTTTAAAATATATATATATATATATATATGCTCATTTTATCATAATTTATAAGATACTTTAAAAAAAATTTAATATTTTAAAATATAAAATACTTTAAAAATAAAATTTTATTAATAATACTTTTTTATATTATTCTTTTCATTATATTCTCTCCTTAACATGATTGTAAATGAAGCATTAAATAAAAGATATTTTTTAAAAGTTTATATTTTTTGAACAAACAAGATTATAAAGTATATTTAATGAATTTAATATACTTAATTTTATTTAAAAATATTTTATAAATTGAGACTGGGTTGGTGTGATTTTTTGAAAGTTTTTTACTATTCTTCTTTTCTTCTCATGTGAGTCATATTTTTACTTTGGGTAAAAGTATATCTTTGTTCTTGAAGTATTTTTTGAAAAACACCTAATACTTTAATATTTTTATTGAAATAATTATATCCTTAAAGTTATTAAAATAGAGTATTTTTATCTTTAGGATATTAGATACTCTTCAAAAAATATTTCAAAGATAAAAATGTACCTTTACCTTTTTATTTTTTTTAACTTGATGAGTGTCTTGACACCACAGACATAAATTGAGGGGGGGGGGTTGAATTAATTATTAAAACGAGTAAAAAAAAAAAGTGTGATACAATATTTTTCAAGGGGGTCAAATACATATATAGAGCATACAAGCGAGGAAGGAGGAATAAATGAAAGGCAAAAGCAACAAGGGAATGACATGAACAAGCCTCATCTTCCTTGAGATCATTAGGAGGAGTGGTTGTTGTTTGTTTAATTCAGGAGAGGGCTGCTTTAATTCCTTTTGTGGGAGCGAATTAATCAATAATTACCTAATTAATTAACAATATGTGGGGTAGAGCTCTCCACGCCTACATTATTATTATTATTATTATTATTATTATTATTATTATTATTATTATTATTATTATTATTATTATGATCTGCTATCATTCACATTTGGGAATTAAGGACCTTCAACGTCAGAGTTGATCGATGAATTAGAAGTGGGAGATGCATCTTCTGTGACGAGTAGCCACTGATTTCTTGCGTTGCTTAAAGTCCTCTTTCCAACACCTGGCAATGTCATGCGACACACTCACAGCGTCCAGCGATGCACCTGATAGCCCTCTTCTTGTGAACCCTACCGCATACAATCCCCACTTTCCTTTCCATCCGTTCGGGAATGGATTCTTCGGTATCCCATCCTCTGAGAAAAACTCATTCTCCTGTATATATTATATTCACCATTAGTATCAATCTTATATTGATATATACATCTTCCTTCATTCTTGCATGATCAATTATGTTTACTAATTATGTACTCTAATCTCAGTAATTTTAGAGTAAATTTTTTCACAACGTAACTTGGCCTTCTCATGGAACTTGATGCAAATTTAATAATAATTTCGTTCTTTTGATCCAAATACCTTTAACATCTGGGCCACGAGATGTAGTTTTCCCCCGAACTATTTGACCTTAGTTTTTTGAAGACGTAAACTATATGTAGATTCGGCAAGCAATCTAAGAACAAGAGCGATAGAGTTATTCTCACCTTTAGCCATGAGGGTACATTACTGCGGTACCCAGTAGCAAGAACAACAGAATCAAGCTGAAGAATTTGGCCATCAACCAGTTCGACTTTGCCTCTCCAGAATCTCCTGATTCCAGGAACCACCTTTATCTCGCCAGATCTAATCTTCTTCAGCGCTCCAATGTCCAGCACCGGCGTCTTCCCCGCACTGTTCTTCAGCTCCAGAGGCCCCATTTCCGGCCTCTTCAGTCCGTACTTCTCCAAGTCCCCCAGAATCACGCGAGCCAGAATCAGCAGTATCTTGTCCACCATGCACAGAGGTAGCTTCTTCATCAGCGCCACAGCCAGTTCGAAAGTCGATTTTCCAAATACTTCCCTGGGCAGCACGTGAACCTGACCATCACAACAGAACAAAGTTAACAAGATTAAGTAAAAATGCAAACTTCATTGTCAGAACTTAACACATGTTTACGGGGAAATTTCAGGACTCACCGAGCTTCGAACCACCATTGAGGGGCTGGCATGGTGGTTACAGAGATCGAGAGAGACTTCCATGCCGGAATTTCCACACCCAACAACCAACACTTTCTGGCCGGCATGACTCTCTCCGGATTTATAATCACAAGCATGCATGACTCGGCCTCCAAAATCCTCCAAGCCTTCGAACTCGGGAACAACTTTCTCTGCATTCTCCCCTGTAGCGACCACGAGCCACCTGCAAATGTACTCCACCTCGCTAGCCTCCTTGCGGATGGTCTTGACCCTCCAGAACCCGAACGTGTCGTCGTACTTGGCAGATTGAACAGTTTCGTTGAACTGGGGATTGATTCCGAAGTGCTTAGCGTAGGATTCAAGATACGTGATGAACTGGAATTTGGAAGGGTATTCGGGGAAGTTATCTGGGAAAGGGAAATTGGGAAGCTGGCAGAACTGTTTGGGAAGGTGAAGCTTGAGGCGGTCGTAGGTACGGTTCTGCCACAGCGATGCGATGCAGTTGGCTCTTTCGAGGATGATGAAGGGGATGCCTTGCTCTTTCAGACCGGACGCCGCAGCCAGACCAGACGGACCCGCCCCCACTATGACGGCTCCGTTCACCCATATGCAACGGCGCGTGAATAGCACCTCCGGGTCGAAGCTCTCGACCATCGGAGGCATGTTGAGGCAAATGTTGTGCATTTTGTCGTGCAACAATGCAATGAAATCTGCTGTCAAGTGTGATGGTTTGTGTTTGAAGTGAAGAGTTGTGAGGAGGCAGGGGTATATAAGAGGGGGGGAAAAACCTTGACAGTCATTTAATTAATATATTTTGCATTTTTTATTAAAATTATATTTTATTAATAATAAATGTTTTTAAACCGTGTATGATGACTAACTGTTTTTTTTTTTTTGTCAAAATGGTGTATATAATAATTTTATTAGGTCATTTGATCTCCAGAAGTTACATGATAAGAACATTGGACTCTATAATGAACTCAAATTGACTCGATGAATACTATACAAATGAGATGCTAATGTTTTTTTCGTTGGCGAAAAAAAAAAAAAACAGAGAAGCAAGTGTTGTTGAAATTAATTAGAGATTAAAGCAAAAAAAAATTGTTAATTACATGTAAAAAAACCCTATACAAATTCTCTCTAGGGACATTCTAGTTTTGCTCAATTTTAACAGGTGATCTGAATTAACAACTCATTGCTTAATATATCAAGTCATTAGTTATTTTTAAAATATAAGTTATTTTTAATATATCAACTCATTAGTTATTTTTAAAATATATATATATATATCATGATTTTTCATTAAAAAATAGCAATATATAGAAGGTTGTGGGAGGGGGGGGTTTATTGGTATGATATAAGTAGTGGGGATATGAGACGAAGGCATGTGATAACATTTGAAAATGATACAATTAAATTTGTGGGGATTCGTTTCTCGAATCAGATGATAATCCTGTGGGTTGCGCGCTGCCGCGACCTTTTTTGTTTATATATTAATACAAAACAACATGGACTTTTAGTTATGCTTGATCAATATTCTCATATAAATCTCCGTAATCAATCAAATTAATTTTCTCATAAAAAAAAAAAAGAAATTGTGAGTGTAGCCAAGGTTCAGCCTCGTAGTCTAAAATCAGGTCAATTTTTTATACAAAGTAATTTATATGAAAGACTATCAATTTTTTTAAAAAAAAAGGACTTCTATGTAGAATAAAAATGTAAATTTAGGCACATTGTTGAGACCTGCAGCTTTCAAAGTTTGGTAAATCTTGTTAGTTTTCAAGAAAAGTGTGTGTATGATGATATTGCTTTCACAATCAGATGGTCGATTTCAGATGTTATACGGAGTTCGGTCAACTGTGATACTCTCTGAGGGCTAAATCGATTCTCGTAGGTATTCATGTTGATATTGATGGATTAAAGCTCAAGCCTATTTTGGAAGCGTCTAGATATAAAATGGTACCTAGCTACTTTATCATGCCATATAGCACTTTTCTTCCTACACGATTGAGTGCTAGCTTCATGTTATTTAAATTTTGAAACAGGAACACCTTTTTTATATACATTATAGCATTTCAATTTTGTTTATTCTATATATAACATTGGTATTTGGGAAAGTTAGATCTGTTTTTCATATATTATATAGAGTTTAATCTGATGAATTAGTCATGTTCTTTATTATCCATTTTACATTATATTTTCATTTATTAATTACATTTTATATGCATAAATATAATATTTCATTCTATAAATTATTACAAAAGTGAAAGGATCTATAAATGTTGATTAATTAAAGTACTTTTATTAAAAAATGAGCATCTCAATGAAATAAAAATTTAAAAATAACTGAAGCTAAGGAAAAAAAAACCACGCGAGGTTAATTTATGAAAGATTAATTATGAAGACATACATTATATGATAATTATATAACTTTGTATATCATTATTATAATTTACAGAGTATTATATTTTTTAAGTTTGTGGATCAATTTTAATTTATAAATGAACTTATGCATTAAAAAACAAGAAAAGAGGGGGAAGATTATGCATAATTTGTGCGTGCTGTTGAAGATATATTTGTTGAATGCATGTGCTTTGTAGTTGTATTAATTGGCAGTGTGTATATATATATGGATCATAAGGCTTAAGCGAGATATATATAGATGTTAGAGGTGAGGCATTAGCCATGAATTCTTATTTACGTAAATTGAAAAGATTTATTAAAAAAAATTCTAATATCTGCGAAGGTATGTTGGTCTAATTCTAGAACAGAATTAACATTGAAAAATAGGATGAGGACATGTACAGCGAAATTCGTGAATGAACTATGTCCTTCACCGCCCATGCACACACATTACGAGTCATGTTATTGGTGTTGCAGAAGCGCCTAGCTAGACCGAAAGGTGTACACATTTTGATGAAGTTGTGTCGGGTCCCCATAAGATCCATGAGAATGTCTATGATCTCTTCCACATTCCCATTAAGTTAAAGTGTCAAAATCGAAGAAAGATAGGCTCGCACGCACAGTATGCCCACAGATTGATAGTACTTATTCCTTGTGAGATGAGTTCATAGAGAATTTAAGTAATTTGGGCACGTAATTTCACAGATCCATGGTGAGAAGTTTGAGAAGTTCTGGGTTCAGTCATGACTCATGACAGCAGGGGGATTTCGAATTCCATGTAGTCGGTTTCAATGCTAAACCTGTCAGACATCTGAGCCTTTCCTTTTCTATTTTTTTTTTAATTTAAAACATCAATAATCAGATTGAGGAGTCACACAACAGCCCTTGCTGGCTGATCTTTCAATAGGTGCAGAGAGATCATCATATATGCTTTTGGATACTCATTCACGTATATACATGCAAGCATGGATACTCCAATCCCAAAGCGGATTATTTTGGTTACAGTTATTTATAATTAGAAGAAAAATGATACTAATGGACAGATCATTGTTATATTAGACCCCCTCCATCCGAATTTATTTGGCAATTTTTTGGCAAAATTACACACATTAATGAAGTTTATTAAACATATTTTGTAATCTTTTTTTTTTATAAATTTTTAAAAATACCCTTCGTTAATAGAGAGAGGGGGAAAAATTATTTAAGCTAGGGAATGAAATAGTGGAATAATTAACATTGTACTAATGATACCTTTTTTTAAAAAAAAAAAAACATCCCATAGTTCCTCCACATGACACCTTTTAAAAGCATTATTTGGTCCTTGACACAAGACACATGGGTGCTTATTTAGTAATGTTTTCTAATTTTATCCTTATTGTAAATTTTATTTTATGACTCGTTGTATATTGTATGTGCCTCTTTTTTCTTGCTTTTGATAGACATAAAGTTATAAAAAATTTTATTTTAAAGTATATTTAATGAGTTAATTAATTGTCATTCCTTGATTTTAGTAAAGTAGTTAAAAGTAACTTATAATATATAAAAACTGGAAGAAATATTTTGGAGGACTCCAAATTATTTTCAAAAATGTCTTATAAAGAAGGAACCGAGGAAGTAATACTCAACTTGGTCCACAGTCATGCACACTTGTATTTGAAATAGTCAGTTTGCATGTGAGATAGGAGGGTCAAAGGCATGAATTTGGAGTGAAATGAAAGCACGAAGTCCAGGGAATATGGTGAGGAGGATAGGCGTGTGGAATGAAGAGTTGAACATGGACTGCTAGCTAGATCCTAGATTCACACACTCTGTTCATGAAAACGAACCTTATAATTAATTCTATTATGAATGTGATTATCGGAATTAGAAAGCACACATGGATTCGAACAAAATAAACGAATTATAGATGCATGCATAGGAACTAGCAATTCACAGGAGTATACAAATTCAAAAGGGGAATTAATTACTGATTCCCAAGAGAGGATGGTCCATTGTTGCGACTGTGAGAGGAATTGACGATGCATACGTTAAATGGACTCGCACCTCATTCTCACTGTTTTCTCTTCTTATCTTTGGTCCCCCAACTTCAATATTCAATTTCAAACTCTGACTGTGCCAACGTCCACCTCCATACACACCCTTTCGTTCTGGGTTGTAAATTCCTATATTTATTTATATTAATTCTCTTATCCCGTCTCTTTTTTCTAACTTTTTTTCCTTCTACCGCACCCTAATTTATATATTTCTATATATATTGTTAAAATATATTATTTATTGAGATTTATTACATATTATTATGGTATATTATTTGTTGAGATTTCAGAAATATTTTGCATTCGTTAATCATTATTATAACAGTCTATTTTTGTGTATATGTTGTAATTAGTTTTTCATATGACTTTTTCAAGTCTGTTATTCTTCTTCTATGACTTATTAATTTCACACACACATTACATTTAAATCAGTTTGTTCCATTCGGTCACCGCATTATTAATTAAAAAATTAATCATCTGTTTTTCAATTCCTTTTAATATTTAATAGCACCCCAATATTCGCTTATTCATTCTATTTATATGCAACATTTAGAAATCCAAGGTACTCACTAACCTCAATAGATGCATACTTTAATTTTAACTTAATATTTAGTTTTCTAAGACTCGAGATGCCCCTACTACAAGTTGGAACCCAATTCTCATTATCAATTAGTAACTAGTTAATTAATCAATCAATTAATCCATACATCCCCATCCACAATCAAATATCAATCTATTGAACAAGTAAAAATCAAATTTCTACTAAGAACGGGTACGGAGTGACAAGTCCGGACACAGAGGATGGTAAAAGAGTAATGAAAAGGGAAGGATGTCACATTTAGACTCAGAGTCATAAAGCTTGAGCTTATGAGTCATTCTATTTAATTATATATTAATTATTAAGCTCAATTATATATGATATAAGACTTCCCAATATTAGTATGATCTACTCACATTTAAACATCTTAACAATATCTCATAAATGTTCTCATTATCACCTTGACTATATGGATCTAGATCCTCTTAGCATCCTTATTTCTCATGATCCCTCAACATAGTTGAAATGATAGCATCACACGGCTTTTAAAATTTCATGTAAATAATTTGTTTTTAAATAGTAAGTTAGGTCAGGTCAAATTTTTTTTCTTGTTTATCATAGGTCTTCTCTTATTAGAGGTAATTCTACTCATGACATTGTTGAGTACTTTTTAAGTTTTGGTTAAACAAGTTCAATCTATTTATATAAATAGGCCTCATTATAAGTTTAAGTCTAGCCTTTTTGTTGAACAGGTTAGGTTGTGGGTTTTTGCAAGTTTAATCACATTGATTAAATTATAATATTATATATGCATATGTATATGTATATATTTACTTATATTTATATAAGGGCAGAAATAATATTTACTTATACCAATATAAACAGGTAAACCTACAAGTCAGACTTTTAGTAAATAGACATATATAGTATATTTACTTGAATATACTTGGTTGTATGACTTCTTTAAATTTTGGCTTGACCTGTCTAACAAAAACGTCGTTCTTAAACTTATGACTAGGCCTATTTATATGAATAGGTTAAGCATGTTTAGTTAAAGTTTGGCCTCACTCGGTATATTTCCACTTATTCATGATGTTTTAAAATGCATTTTTTTACTATTTAAAAACAAATTATTGACATGAATTTTTAAAAGCAATGTGATCTGATATGTACATTGTGAACATTTTGATATTTCAATGCACAAGATTTGGACGTTGAGAGATTTTGAGAAATTAGGACGTTGAACTTGTTAATCAAGCCTTGTTTACCTCATTTCTAGAAATTCAACAATTCAATAAAGATTATATTGTATTAGAAATTAATATTTTGAGAAATTTATGATGGCAGTGGTGGTCTTCATCTTAATTTTGAGGTACTTGGTTATTAATTTGTTCTCCGGTTTAAATTAATGTTGTGTTCGTCGTCACTTATAATCATGTTTGTGCTTCTTATACGTACCAATATCACTTGATTATCCTAAAATAATGAGACAATCATATGAACAATACCAACTCTTACGATGTTTTAATTTTTTGTAGGTAATATGATGTTTTAAAAATTTATTTAATGTATAATGTTATTTCCGGGCCGCCAAAAGTTACTTTAAAATATACAAAACATTGTTAATTAGGATATTCTTAGCAACATCGATATCAAAATCCGTGGATGGATCCTTAAGATTGTGATCAGGAGCCCCGTAATTATAATTTAAAGAGCTATATCTTTAATCGTGATCATATCTGTTTTAACGCTATTATTAATTTTTTTTATACAATTAACTTTATAATTTTAAGTGCAGGCACATTACATATAATCATTGTTTCAATTTAGCAATGTCTTGGAGAATGGGATATATATATATGAAGGAAATGCCTACATCTGCATATTCAATGAAATAAAAGATCGCCGGATCACATGGAAGCATGAGGAGTTGAGAAATTAAAGGAATAATGAAAATAAATTAAGAGAATATATATAATTGAAAAGCCTATTTGGAAATATTTCATATATCAAAAACTCCTTATAATATTTCAATTTGACTTTCTAATCCCTTACTTGACTCACTTCAATAGCAGCACCAAATACAATCATTGATAATGTACGTCTGAACCATTTTATATTGCAGAGCATCGTCGTCCCTCTTGGATTATTAAATATTTCGAATAATCGGATCTGCTTAAATAAATGATGCCCTTCTTAAAGAAATTATCTAAACAAATGAACACTGCTTTGACCAAAAAAAATACTACTGAGAACATGGCTAGTTTATCTGCTAACTGCTTCAGTAGTGCTTTCTTTTCTCGTAATTAATCAGGGGCTATAAATTTTTATGAGACCTAATTATCATTAATTCAACTTTTTGGGAGCTAATTGTTATTCTCCCAATGTAATTTTGATGTAACACTTGTATAAAGTATATTATTTATAAACGATGAACAGTTCTACGTACTCATGTCAAGTTTCAACATGGGATGGATCACTATCTCACTAGAGTAAAATAATATAATAAACATAGTTATTAAAACTTTAGGGAAAAAAAATTGAACATATTAAACTACAGGCGAACAATTAAAACTTCAGTATACACATATCACATATCAGTCACGTGCAAAGCACATGACAGCCTAATAGGCTAATTACACAGACCTTTCATTAAAAACTAGGATTATCATGTAGAGTATATCTTTTAAGCTTTGACTCACCAAGCATCACATTGCTTACCCAGTAGTGAAACATATTTCCTTAATTCTACCATTAATTCCCAACCCATAACATTAGGATTCACAATTACTACTTATAATATATATAAAGGAATACAATATAATATGAATCAACTATACTTTCAAATAATAATTTATTTGCAACTAAACCAATTCCTTTTGCAAAATAAATTAGGGAAAGACCTCTACGGCTATACCCGATCACCTCTTGCATGTGACATAATTAATCAAAGTAATGTTCTATGTAGACAAATAATATATATATATATATATATATATATGAATGGGGGTATGACCAAAATTTGGTCGTTATATAACAAACCTAACCAACCATAATTGTCTTTTTTCCCCTCCATGATTTATTTGTGCATTATATATTGTTTATTAAAGAGAAATATTAAATAATTGAACAATAATTTCATTTCTCTTTGTTGATTTTTCTGAATTACTTATTTAATAAATATTCCACACAATAATGGAAGAGAGAATCTAATCATGAAAAACAAAAATAGAGATATGGGAGAAGGTTCGAGAAATGTAACATCAAATAGGCAATCACTGATCGTGAATTTCTACGAGCTTACATTTTGCTACATATTTTGTTTTTAAATTAAATTAGAGCTAATTAATTAAGATATACACGAATAATTAAAGATATATGGGCGCAGAGCTAGGGGTCGCTCGCGTTCTCCTGCCGCATCATTTGCAGATAATCATAACACAGTTTCCCATAATTAGATTCGGCTAATGAAGTCCATCGTCAAGCTTAAATAAAACGAAGCTCAGTTCTTCTTAATTTTAGGTCATGTCTCCGTCATTAAAATATATCTAAAGCAAACCATCGAATATTGATAATCATTCGATCGGCTCAACCAAAATCTTTCTTCTTGTACCTCTTTTCTCAAACCTGTAGTCTAACTCTCGTCTCTTGAGATGTCTAAAATTCATGTGAGTTACTAGGCAATCTTAAGTTGATATTGAAATTTTTATATTGGATAAAATTAAACTTAATAAGTAATTTATAATACTAATTAGATTGAATGATCTATATTTAAGTATTGAGATTTAAAAGTAAGATGTGATATTCTTTAACCGTTCTCGTCTATTTGTTCTCTTTCTTGTTTCCGGACCATTTGAAGAAAAATAAAAACAAAAAACCTATTAAAGTCTATTGATTGGTTTTTGTCTTCTTCTTCTTTTCTGAATGTGGTTCAATTGGCTTTCATATGAATTGAAGTGAGAACAAACTTCAGGAAAAAAGATTAATTAGACCCTGAAACAAATGACTGAATTAACTAAGATCATGGATGATATATGGTAGTTTATTAAAAGAAGAAGTTAATCCTTCTGTCTCTATTTATAAGATATTTCTAATCGAATCGTACAAATTAATAAAAATTAATTATCTAATTAAAAGTACAGAAATATTTTAATTTTACTTTTAATTATTGTAAATAAAAAATGAATCTTTTTTTAAAGTAAATTAATGAGAGTACTTATATTTATTTTTTCAATTTAATAAGAGTATAATAACTCATTCCTTAAAAAATATGCTAATAATCTCTTATATTTAAAAATAAAAAAAATTCTAAAAGATTTCTTATATATAAAGATAGAGAGAGTATTTGGCAATATTTGTGGGGATCTAAAAGAGCAGTTTTATCCGTTAGTTCAATGAATCTATATATGGTTTGAAGACTTTGCTCTTTCAAGCAATCAGAAGTTACAATGTGCTGGACCTATTTATTGACGCCAATCCCTGTCTGCTTCTAACTCCATAAAATAATCCCACTTCAATTCAACTTGCTATTAATTAATGAATTCAATCATGTTATGTTATATATGCTTCACAAATATGCAATTTAATCTCATCATTTTATATGTTCACTGTATATTTAATCATTTTTTTAATGAAAGGGGCCTAACAATATCTTTTATTGACTTGCAATATAATATTCAATACTTATATTTAATACTACACTGTATCTCGATTGAATATGATTATTTTCAATAAGAAGACTTGTAACAATAAAAAAAATACATCTTGTATTGACTTATAAATTGTATTGTTACATGTATGATTATATACAAGTATTTGTTTGTTACTGTTGTTTTTCCTTTTGAAACTTTGTCCTTTAGCTTGTCATTAAAGAATATTTTTTCATATGCAATATAAAATAAAATTGAGGGAAATTGTGTGTATATAAATCAACGCAACTAACTCCATAACTGTAATAACTGAAATTGCATAAAATAATTGAGGAGTGAAGTAGAGGAGGAGAATCAGAAGAGAAACATGGGGGACACATGTGATCACATGAATGCTGGAGAGAGAATGGAAATGGAATGGTCAACAACACATAAATGTTGAGAGAAACTTTTAATTAATTAACCAATTAATGACTTATTAATCAATTTCCCAGGTAAAATGCTGCTCCATGTGCTATCCAAATTCTCCCCCAGTGCATAACATGCTCTCCGATGCTTAATTTATCACTTACGCTCATGAACTTATAGTTAACAATACACATTTCAATCTAAATTATCTTACCTCATAAATTGATTCTGAACAAAATAGTCATACAAATTAAGAAAAATTATGAATATAATAAGGAAGATGATAAAAGTCATACGGGTAACCGCTGCTTAAATTTGCAAATTCATTTTTGGAATTCATGTGTTAATGGTAAGATATGACTTCAACAAGATAAAAAAATATATGTATTGTATATAAAATTTTTACCTAGTATTACACAAACATTAATTTAATTCATTCATCAGGACCTCTACCCGGGTTAAACAAATTTACCAGGAAGGAATCATCACTCATGAAAAGCTCTTGTTCCTTGAGCAAGTGATGGTTTAAGGTTACATGATGTGCTTTAAAAACTCTGCCATTAATATACCTAATATAAGCGAAATTAGAAACAACTGACATTTTTCTGTAGAGATTAAGGATAAAATTGACTTTTTTTTAATACATGAACTGGTTGGAGTTGCCCTGTGTATAGTATCAGAGGGAGTAATAATTAATAAAAAGGTTTTGTGGAGGTATGAAAATATATGTATGATGCATTAATTAATAATAATTAATAGTTTAATAAAAAGTCCACATTGCGTTTTTTTATTAAGGAACACAAGAAGTTCAAATCCAGACCACCCTTGGCCCGTTGATCTCACCACAATTATCGTACGAAAATCAAACCATTTGTGGGGACATGAAAGCCCACTTTTATTCATTAGGCCCAAGCCCGTGTGGTCATTGAATCAACAAGAAGGTCCGCTATATTTTTAAGGCCCAATAGGTTCCATAATCCCCCACCATGAATTCCCATTTTTCACTAATTGGATTTAGCAGAATGAGTTAGTTTCTCATAATATGATGAATTAAAATTCAAATTCTCACTAGGAGATGTGCCTACCTAAAGCCAATAATTTGGGCCAGCTAGGCTTATTCAGGTTCAATCTGAACAGGCACAAACTTCCTAAAAAACTCGTATGGCTAAACCCGACCCAAATTCATTAAGATCTTAGGCATCCTCAATACCTGCATTTTTTATTCTGAAATTTAATTTAATTATATTTTTTATTTTAAAATTAATTATTGTTATTTTATAAAGAATATACAATATATTTTTTAATTCTTAAACTGAGGGTGTTCACAAGCTCGTTTAATTTGGTTTTGGGTAAAAACTAGATTGAACTAAACCAATCAAATTGCTTATAATTGAGACTTAATTGGTTTGAGAAAATCAACTTGGTTGGTTTGGTTCAGGTTGGTTAAAGTTTGAATCAAGCTTCAACACATTTATTTGATTCTCTTCCTCTCTTTTTTATAACTTACACCTAGTATGAGTATCATTTTTTTCTTATAGAGTGCATTTATATAGTCACTTGATAGTTTATATAATTTTTAGTTCCTCTAAATATTTTAATAGCATGAAAATAAGTAATAGCAAAGTGATCATATACGAACACCTTCAAATCATTAATTATTAAAAACTAATGAAACTACAGACATTTTTTAAATTATATAATTTTAATTTCGGCACTATTTGATCAAAGTGTATTTAATATAAATTTATGATGACATTTGAGCATTAATTTTTGTAGAAAAAAGTTAGTTAGTCTAATTTCCCAAAAAAAACTAATACAATAATTATTTATTGTGAAATATATATAATTGCATTTTTTTCTAATTGTAGACAATATTTAACTAATTATAGACAAGTATCTTTAAAAAATATCATTTAAATTATAGACAATGCTTAACTAATTATAACATATTTTTAACCATCATTTATATACAACCACATTTAGGAAAGAGAAAAAATGGATAAATTTAAAAAAAATATAAAATAAACATAATAAGACTTGAATCAATTTGATTTAAGTTTCAAGAAACAAAAATTTGAACCAAATCAAATCAATCAAATTTTTCAAAAGAAAAACTAAATTAAATTTTAATTTTAATTGATTCATGTCGGTTTGGATTGATTTTAAACACTTTAAACTTAAACAATGCATGAGACTCATTTAAAAAAAAAATTATATTCAAGTCCTCGAGGAAGAAATTTATTACTAAAAAGTCTCACAGATTTTTCAAAATACTTTCAAAGTCTCAAATTTTGTGCATTAACAACTGGACAATAATCATTTATAATTTGTAAAAAAAATGACAACTTATAATAATAAATTGTAAATAACCATTGCCTAATCGTTAATGTACAAGATTTGAGATTGAAAGTATTTGTAAAATTTATAAGACCTTTTGGGTAATAAACTTTCTTCTGTTAGACTTAAATGTAATACTTTCTAAAAAATATGTGGCTCGTAATATAAAAATCAATGCTAAAACATATTTTAAATATTATCTTAAGATATTAAAAATATTAAAAATATGGTAATATAAATATTAACTTTTTAATATTTATACTAATGCACTCAAATATATGATATCTTAATATAAAAACGATCTAAAACTTAAAAAATTAATTAATATTTATTATATTTTATTTTAAAAAATATATAATTTTTTATTCAGTATTAAATTAAGCTCAAACTTAATTAGGATTTGCCTGAATAGGTTCGAATATAAAAAATTTATTATTTTATTAAGTTTGATTCTAAAGTTTTTTCAAGCTTATTTAAGTCAGTTCATTGAACATGACTTGAATTATTAACTCTAATGTCTAGATTTAGTATCTAATATTATTTTAAGTATGATTGTTTTCAAAAAAAAAATATGCAGGCAACAAAAAAATTCCCTTCAATTAATTTGTTAGTTTTGCCAAAAAAAAAAATGTAAGGCACATACGAAGCATGGCCCAATACTAGCCCAATATTAATATATGTATATATGTATACATATTATCGTAACCTAATGTTCATGTAAATATATAACACACTACAAGCCAAATAAATGAGGAGTTGTTAACTTGTTATTTTTAGAAGAACTAGACTTCATATCTCACCTTTTTTTTTTTCTGCGGAAAAATTATACATTTCTTAAACAAAAAGTTTTTAGCCAGCAACCAAATAGTATGTTTTAAGTATTTGGTAACTCTAATTCTACAATATATGTGGGTAGATATTTCAAGATTTTTCCTAATACGTCGTTACATATACTGATTAAAATGGAAGAAATTGTAGTTTAAGTTTTTTAATTTTCCCTTTAAATCAATAAATAATTTTCTTAAAAAAAAATTCAGGCCGAAGAAAATGTCCAAAATAAGGATTCGATGCTACTTTTAATTTCAGTCAGTCAAACGTATTTTTCATTGCAGTGACTGACTACGGTCTTCCTGGAAATTGCCGGCACTTCGATGGGAACCTGGCAATCTCATCATGTTTGATTTTTCCTTACGTCTCTATTCGCCACTATTCCTCTGTCTTCAATTTCCCTCTTGCTTGATTTTATCGCCTTCTTTATCCTTTTAACTCCCCACGAAGGTTTTGCAGGTTTCACTTCAAGAAACTTGATTTCTGCGTCTGTCTCTTCTTGAAGGAGCAAATCATATGTGTGGGCTTCGACTAGTTGTTGGTTTGTCTGCTTCAATCTCAAATATCCGGGCCATCTTAGATTTAGGGTGCTTAGCTTCCCTCTTGTTCAATTTAACTCCTTAAGGATATTTAGTGATGGATTTTTGCCTAATTTGAGACAGCTGTTTCTATTATTATCACTTTAATGAAGCAATAAATGTTTGGTTGAGATTGTGGGTCTCTTTAAACCCTTTCTATCGTTTCTGTATAGTTAGTCTATGGCTGCAAGCAAAAAACCCCATCCTAGAGATGTGGCTTTGCGCCGTCTATTATACGTTGTATTCATTACGTTATCTGGGGTTATACTACTGCAATTTGTTCTTGGATCCAATTCAAGATCAACCACTGCAACCCTTCCTATAAATGAAGCTGATGATAGCAAAGCATCTGCTGCCTGGAAGTCTAGACAGTTATACAACTTTCAGCTCCCCCAACAGAATGACTTGTCCTTAGAGCTGGAAAAGAGAAACCAGTTGCCTCCAAAAAACCTGGATATATATCCAACTCTGGCCAATGATCATATAATTATCGTTCTATATGTTCATAACCGGTCTCAATATCTCCAAGTAGTTGTTGACAGCCTTGCAAAGGTGGAAGGGATCAATGAGACCTTACTAATTGTTAGTCATGATGGGTACTTTGAGAATATGAACAAGGTCATTGATGGAATCAGATTTTGCCAAGTCAAACAGATATTTGCTCCATACTCACCTCATTTGTTTTCTAATAGTTTTCCTGGAGTCTCGCCTTCTGACTGTAAGGATAAGGATGATGCCAGTGAAAAACACTGCGTAGGAAATCCCGATCAGTATGGCAACCATCGCTCACCAAAGATTGTTTCGTTGAAGCATCATTGGTGGTGGATGATGAACACGATATGGGATGGATTGAAGGAGACAAGGAAGCATTCTGGTCACATTCTTTTCATTGAAGAGGACCACTTCATCTTTCCAAATGCATATCGCAATATACAGATGCTAATCTCACTCAAGTCTAAAAAATGTTCTGATTGCTATGCTGCAAATTTAGCACCTTCTGATGTGAACTCAAGAGGAGAAGGAGGGGAAAGTTTGATTGCGGAACGAATGGGAAATGTGGGCTACTCCTTCAATAGAACTGTTTGGAGGAAAATACACATGAAGGCTAGAGAATTTTGTTTCTTCGATGACTACAACTGGGATATCACAATGTGGGCTACTGTTTATCCCTCATTTGGAAGCCCTGTTTACACACTACGAGGTCCAAGAACTAGTGCAGTTCACTTTGGGAAATGTGGTTTGCATCAGGGTCAAGGGGAGAACAAAGTCTGTATTGACAATGGCGTGGTGAACATTCAAAAAGAGGAGCACGACAAGGTTCCTAACATTGGATCAGATTGGGAAGTGCAGGTGTATAAAAATCAGCCCGGGTATAATGCTGGATTTAAGGGTTGGGGAGGCTGGGGGGATAACAGAGACCGCCACTTATGTTTGAATTTTGCTCACATGTATCACTCCATAGAGGCATAGGCATTGCTTCCACTTTGTAAGAATTGACTTTCTGGCTACTTCTTGTTTCTTTCTTTCTTATTTTCTCTCTGTTCTATTAAGTCAAATGCCATATCATACTGTGTGAATTTTACACGTTTTGAGACAGAACTAGATGAGTTTTACACATGGCATTATTATCTACAATTACTTAGCTAGTATATTTGATTTTGCAGTTCTCATTTGATTGCGACTGTGAAAACTCTGAAAAATATTCATGTTGTTTCACCCCATATAGGAAAAGTCTTCATCTCATGTGACTTTTCTTATGTATGTTTTCCCAAATGTGATTCATTGCATTAGTTTAATACTAGTAACATTGTTGTCTTGTGTTGCTTTATGTCTCGTCTCTAAATAATGTGTTTGCTGTAAACTAATGGCATTGAGTGAAAAATTATACTTTGCTTTTGATCATATGACGAAGTTGATTCCTGTAGCTTTTTAATGTTAAATGCATGCCAACTGTTAAGCTTCTTGAAGAAAGTAAGAAATTAGTTTTTCATTATAGTAATAGAAGGCCGTAGATAATCGTATGCATTTTGGACTCGGCCTGTGCTGGCTTTCTATATGTTTCTATTTTTCCTTTAATGTCTTTATTCAGCTACTGGATGAACTGAGCTATATTCTTTGTGCACCAATGGAACATATTTTGCTATGTGAAAAATGGACCAGCTCATTCTGTACGGTATCAAATGAATTTCGGTGGTCTAAGTCAGCAATATATAGAATAGGGAGTGGGTGGAAGACTGAACTATGCTTTTATTCCTTACCTAAAATGGGTAGATTATCACATGTAAATTTGAAAGAGAGATGCAATTTGGTTTGATGAAGAGATTTGTTTTTAAGAGCCTGTCAAATGTTGCATCATTTAAATAACAGTATGCTTGAGGCACAATCAATCTGCTACTGTTGGATGTGGTCCTTTTTGATTCTAGTTATGATTTTTTTTCCCTTCTGTTATTGGACAAGTGAGCAAATTTGTAGGTGAAGCTTGCATATTATCAAATTGACAATGACTAAATGGAAAATTTCCGGGTGTTATTTTTCTTAAATGGACTGACTGTTGGCAATGAGAATTATTAGTCTAAATTTTGATTGAGGCACCAAACTTAACATAAGAGGGGTAATAAAGCTTATGTTGAGATGAAGGCACTTTCTAAGTTCGTAGAATAATCAAATGAAAGAATGTATATAAATTTGTGTCGCCATGGTGCATCATTGCATATGGTTAATGACTGGGATGTTGAAATTATCTACAGCTCAATCTTCATGGTCTTAACTAAAGTACTCCATATCAACAAGGCATGGTATCGTCGTAGTTTACGCAGCCAATATAATGAGAAAATTCAATTCACTATAATTGAAGCTGAAAATGATTTATTGTGAAAAAGAAAATGTTCTTGAATGAATAGTTTACATATCGCAATAATTTTCGAGAATAACTATTTCATTGCAAAAGGTAATGCAATGGAATGTGCATTAATAGAAAATTTGGAAAAAGAATTAATAGCATGTGTTTTTACCCCCTGATTAAGGTGTGGCTATGTGTCAAGGGACGTGAAATTTTGAGGCAAGAATTCATGAACACAACAATTAGGTAATGCAATGGAATGTACATTAATAGAAAATTTGGAAAAAGAATTAATTGCATGTGTTTTTACCCCCTGATTAAGGTGTGGCTATGTGTCAAGGGACGTGAAATTTTGAGGCAATAATTCATGAACACAACAATTAGGTTGTCGAACAAAATAGTCCTTGATAGATCAATAACATGAAGAAAAATTGTGATATTTTATTGATTTGACCTAGAGTCTCAAAGACCAATACAATTGAAGCAGATTGTGATATTTCTACAACATTACAAAGGGCAATGCTCTTACAACGGTGGCCAATTCGTGGCCGAACAACAATCTACGAGATCAAATCCTCCTATCATACATGTTAGCTCTCAACCACCCCCCACCTAAAAAAAAAAAAAAAAACCACTAAACCCTACAAAGAAATGTACCTCAGTGCCCATCAAAAAATGCAAGGAATGCAAGAAACATAAGAAGTAAACTGGCAGCATGATACCTATCCCGCACTTTTAACTACGGAAACAGCCTAGCATGCTATACAATACTAACTGAGAAAATATCTTACAGCGAGGGCAACAGAAGGTACAGAGAAAAAATTTAGAGGAAAGATAAGGTGGATGGATTTACAGCTTGGTGTCTGACCGGGAAAGAGGTTTTGAATCTCGAACGGTAAGCTGCATTAGAGGAGGACTGAAATCGGGGCATCAATCTTGTAAAAATTGGAAGGCTGAATTCTTAAGTAGTTCTGCTGGCGCTTGTACTTTTAATGAGTTGTTTCCTTGGAAGGAATTTGAAATCTCATCAACTGAGTATGGGATACTGCAGATGGAAAACAAAGACGTGTCAATTTTATTCTTCATGGCAATAATAGATCATCTTTGGACTGCCTAGAATACGAGCAGATGAGTGAGGTTGACCTTGAATTATCGTCCAACACGAAGGAGTCGCTGTCGTCATTTGCATCATCTGTCATTAGAAGTTTCAACCTAGTAGTGACCTGCGTAAGGAGTTGTGTTACCATAACTAGTATCCAGATAACACTACGACTGGGGAAAATGAGTATGTCTATCTTTATCGTCTTCTATCACTTACGTCTGTCGATACGCATTGTTCACTGTCACTACCATCCCCGTAAAGTAAACAAATTTTGTAAAGCTGATGAACACTCAGGATCTGAATTCAACAGATAGAGGTGAGAGAGTTCGCATAAGCATATAATAATGTTCAGTATGATAATGGTTGTGTATTCTCCTTCAAGAGCAATGACTGGTGTTTTCTGGATGTCAATCCAATTGCCAAATCCATGTTTTAGCATGCGCAACTTTCCAGAGTTCTTGTGTTCTTTTGACCTTTCTATTTTTTTTTCCCCCCAGAAAAAAGAACCATATTTCAATACACCCATGCTATCATTTACTCAGATCAGATAAACACACTTACCGGACAGATATCGTTAGTGAGATCATCATAGGATATTGTGGTCTTCTCATTTTTAGCCTGGGAGAAACATTGCATTCAAAATTAAATCAGGAAGAGAAAGTGAAATCATTAATTAATAGATAAGAGGCTGATATTAGCGAATGAAACTGGAAGATCAAAGATGGGCAGGTTGCTAGATAATATAAAACGAAAGAGTTTTAAGGCCAAGTATAAGCACATACCAAGAATCCAACTGCTTGCCTCACATGTTTGAGTTCATCCCAACATGAAGCAGCATACTGACACAGAAGTCATTATGAACCAAAAAGAAATAAAATTATCATTCAAAAATTTTGAACGGCATGAATTTGCATAAAAAGAGGAGGATGGAACTTCTAAAACTCAAGAGTATTCATTATGTTCTCAATAGCAATATTAAGTGAGTGTACCTCTTCTGTGGCTTCACCACACCATTTTTCTAGTTCCTCCAACCCCACTTTTAGAAATTTTCCATTGGTAAATGTGCAATATTCTTTATTTGAAAGGAGGCTAGAGAACCAAGAATGCACAACTCACATGTCAAACCGAAATACATATAATATCATAGCATTACCATTAATTTGATCAAAGGAGAAAAGATACATTACCTATTAAAGAGTTGCACATTGATGTACTGGAAAACCTGATTCAATATCTTCTGAACTAGAACAGGAGGCAACTGAAAAAAATGTACAAGTCAGTTTGCCCTACAAGTTGACCCGAAAAAACAGTTTGCTCCACAACAACAAAAGGGATAGGCAAGGCAAGGGACCCATAGCCGATGAACTGCTAAATTTTTACGTACATGTTTTTCTTTCATCGTATTGAGAAATTTGTTAAGGCAATCAATAATATTCTGCCAAGAACCCGCTGGGGTGCTATTATCATTTGACTGTTCATCTGATATGCTTTGCTCTGATGTTTTAGGTGCCTGGATTGACATGCTTGGAATAAGCAACTTGACATTTACATTTAGTCAACTAAAATAAAATTGTCTCGTACAGCACACACATTGAAAAACACAACCTATAAGATCATTACATGTGATGACAAACTAAAGAACCCCCATACCTGAATGCAAGTAAGCAGAGGCGATAAGTCCTTCTTCAAATTCTCTCGAACAATTCCATGAATTTTTTCCACGTATGCTGTAAGTTGCTGTTTGAAAAGCAGAGCTGGGTACTTAGCATCGACTTGGCGAATGTTATCAAGTGCAGTACCAGCAGTTGATGAACGAAAACTCTGAGAAACAACATTGGACAAATTTTGAGTTTGGTATTATTATTATTATTATTATTATTATAAACAACCTGCTAATAAAAAATTAAGACAGGAATATGCATATCAACATTTTTAATGATGGTAAGATAAATAAAACCGTGAGAACCAGCATTGTATTGCGGATTGTTTAATCTATCTATGATATAAAGCATGATAAAATGCAAGCCAACTTAGTAACTGACTCCATAATTGATGTAAAGCCAACAGTCAAAAAATAGTCTATAAAAAGAGTAGCCAATATTAGTTGATAGGCAGATGAAGAGCTTCCAAAGAGAGTGGTCAGATTAGAATAATGTTGATGATAAGGAAAAATGTGTACCACAAAACCTATAATTATAAATCATATATTCTGGAAAACTTTACACATTCTTGTAAACACAATAACGAGGTAAATATTTAGCAACCAAATAATTGTATATGGAGATCAAATAGTGATGTGATGTATCAAGTATGACTCAGTTTACTTGCAGCTCATGTCACGTGCAACAAGCTTTAAATTAGATATTTATAAATAAATATAAATCTTCATACTTGGGAAATCCTTCCAAAAAAAGATGTTGCAGGGGGTGGAGGTTTCTGTGCTGAAGGTGGTCTGAGACTTTGCTGAAGAAGAAAAAACAATGCAAATGTATTGGATAACCAATAAGCCATGTGATCACTATTGTCCTGATCCTGCAAAAATATCAAATGCGACTCATTTTAAGAAGTTAAAGAGAAATGTATCTCTATAATTGAAAGTTTCCCATTCTTTTTCAATATTTCTTCTTATCATTCAGAGAAAAGATTAGAGCATAGCATAGTTTAATTCACTTCTTTAATGTAAAGGTTCCTACACTGCCATAGGAATCACCGTCTTTGAACTTCAATAATATGATAAGATAGAGATCTAAATATCTTGAAAATATGAGAATATTTTGAAAGAAGCACACAGCAAAATCGCAAAAGAAGTTTTCGCAGATAGAACTACAAAGTCACCGTGTTGGTATAAAATATCAGTCAATTTTAAGAAAATTTTGCATTATCAAGTTTATTAACCCCCCCCCTCCCTGGCGAGAGAGGGAAAGAAAGACTTGCTAAATAACTGTTAACAAACCATAAACCGGATCTGGTATATTAATTACCTCTATAGCAGAACCAACCATCTGAATAAGATGATCAAATACACTTGTCTTTTCTGCTTCAAAAGATCTCCAGTGCAGCAAACACTTGTAAATGGTATAAGCTGCAACTGGTTTCCCTTCGCTGAACCCAAGGTCTGCTTCTGCCACACATTTCAGAAGAGCATCTACAGTCTCCTACTCCAAGGGAAGCAAAAAGTACTTCATCAGTACTGATTCTCACGAAAAGTGACATCAATCTTTTGAACTGAATCATTAAACGAAAGCAACAATGAGCATACTTGTTGTCTTTCAACTTGAGATTTCCTCAACTCTTTATCCGCCTCTGTACCAAATTTTTTTCTCGGAGTACTCTGTGCATCCCATAGAAAATAGGCTTTCCTTTAAAAACTATATTACAAGGACGAGCAGATGATTTGTTTTTTCTTGGTGTGAAGGTAGGTAAAATATAATTTTAAGGGAAAAAAAAAGAGCTTTCAGATCAAAATATCCTCACTTACATCTTGATCGTTCTCTGAAGGCTGCAATAGTAAGAGAAGAAAAAGATGTCAATATAATCTACATTGCAGAGATGTGACGTGATTTCCAACCTTTTTTTTTTTTTTACCTGAGATTTAGAAAAGGATAAATGCCCTGACATTCTCCTAGAAGATGAACTCAGTAGAGCCTGCTGCCTCAAAATTTGATCCTCTGTTTCTATATCAGAGAGTTTTTCTTCAAGCCTGTGATAGACATAAGCAAAATATTAAACCAAAAGAATATCAAACGTGAAATTTTTATAGTCTTACAGAAATAGAAGCCACTATAAGAACCTCTGCATAGCCATCTTCAACTCAATTACTTTAGTTTCAGCTTCTGACGCTTGCTTCAAGCGTTCTTCACTAAGTCTTTTAGTTTCATCAATTTTCTTTTCTAATGAATTAACCAGTGTCTGCAAAGCCAGAGTAAAAACTAGTTTAGGATATGAGAAAAATATATGTTCAGAAAAAATATTTCATTTTTTTTTGATAGAGAATTTATTGAAGAGAACATATTTCGGACTTTTTTGTACGCATACCTTGAGATGTTCATTCTCTGCAGCAAGATTATTGCTCAATTCATTGTCACCAACTGGAAATTCATGTATGCCAGAAGATATCAGCTGCTTTGCTTGCTGGATCATCTTCCTGAATGGATAGTGACTTGGTATCTTGGTTAGTATCTTGGTCTTGAATAAACTTGCTGTCACTTTCTACAGATTTCCTACTGGTGTCATTAACTTTCTTTTCCAATGACTTAACCAATGCCTGCAAAGCCAGAGACCACAATAAGGAAGGATATAGGCAAAATATAGCTAGTCCAGAAACACAAACTTCAAAACATAATATGTGCTCATACCTTGAGATGGTCGTTTTCTGCTGTTAACTTCTTGATAAAATCAGTATCAACAACAGTACATTCGTCCGTATTAGAATTTGGTTCACCCAAACTTTTGGTCTCTGGCCCTCCTGAAAGTGCAATGCCTTAGTCTCTTCCAGGGAAGTTTGCAATTTTGCATTTTCCGCCTTAATCTCTTCCAAAGCAGATTGCAATTTTGAATTTTCCTCCTTAGTCTCTTCCAAGGCAGATTTCAATTTTGCCTTTTCCTCCTTAGTCTCTTCCAAGGCAGATTTCAATTTTGCGTTTTCCTGTTCAACATCAGCCTGCATTCGTAGATAAATTAATAGCAACGTACAATAATAGTTTGATAGTGAAAAACGTACACTCAAAACAAAAACAAGTTCTGTATTTAAGTTGTGAGGCTTTTCTGCCGAGTGGAACAATATTTGTGTAGAATGAAGTTGCCTGGCAATTACAGACATTGACAGGGAACTTTAATGAATATAAAAGTGACCAGACTCCACAGAAAACAATTGAAAAAGTTTTTTTTTTCCCCTTTTTGACGAATGAAGAATTAAGTAGAAAGAATAAAAGTAAAGAGAAGAAGACAACATCCTCTTAGAAGGGCATTCATCAGAGAAAGTTAACCGCAACACTTCCACGTTTTGATAAACTGAAAATAAGTAAATTACCACCATCTTCTTCTCCATTTGTAGACAAGAATTTAATTCTTCAACTTCCTTTTCAAGATTTTCTTTGGCAGCTTTGAGAGCACCGGTTTCCCTAGCAGCCTGCAAATAATTAAATTTCAAACCTTTTCAAATATGTGAACAATTAAGCAAATAGTTACAGTATAGCTTCTTGAAAGAATGGAATTCTTGGGCCAAAATATAAGAGGATTAAATTTAAATTAGTTAAAAAAAAAAACTGTAGGCTTTGCAGGTTTCATGATTTGATAGGAGAAAAAAAAATGTAAAAGGAACAGCTCTCTCAATATTACATCCGTTTGCAAGTATTAGTGCATTGCATGGAAAAGCAATCAGGAGAATTACTATTGTCACTAAAAGATTTGAATTATATAGAAAGTGAACAGGAACAAAGGAACAATTTTTTTTAAATAATTTTATTTAAATTAAATGTTAAAAGGCCAAATGCCCCAAGATAGATGCCATATCTTGGGCAGACAACTGAAACAACCTTAATTCAACAAGAACAGGCAACCTAAGCTCGAAACTCCAAGAAATCTTAATTATAATATTAAGCCTACCAACAGTAAGATATCACGATATCAAACTACTAGGTTTAAAATTCCAATATACTAATAAATAAACTGCATATTCCAAAAGTTGACCCAAAAAAGAAAACCTTTATCTTCCAAATTAAAATTATATCATCAACTAATTTAAATATTAGAATTAAACACTTCTCGTACTTCATCAATTAGGAGAAGCCCAACAAAAAACTTGCCCTTCAGACAAAAAGGAAATTTAGCTTGTCTATAATTAAAAAAATCACCAATTTGTTATATTGGAAGAATTATGAAGAAACAAACACGGGAGAAAAAGAAGGGAATCACCATTTGAAGTTTCCGATGTTCTTTACGGGCCATTTGTCCCCTCGAGGCACACTGGATAATGATTGCTGCTTCCCTTAGCCTCAGGAGTTGAATGTAGGCTACATAACCTCGGCAGTGGCTCTGATAAACATCAACTCACATTAGTTCAAGCATTTAATGTTAAATAAACAATTAATTAAACGTTATATAGTATAAATATGGAAAGATCAACAACTGCCAAGCACTTCCAGTTCCTGAGCCTTCTTCTGTCTTTTTTGAACAGAAACATGCTCCACTAAAAGGAAGTGCAAACGGAAGACTTTTCCAGTTGGCATCCCTTGCTAAAGGCAGAACGAATTTTAAAAATGCCATATCAGACACATATTAGCATTCAATCATGGCAGATTTAAACTAACTCCTCCAATTTCAACTCGCTTATCCAATTTGATGCTGAAATTTTGATAGAAACAAGAAATAAAGCACTCTAACATATCAGGCATGACTCTAGTTCACTGTTGTTAACAAAATTATGTCCTACTTGGATGACAATTGTAGCTTCCGTTCGCCTTCTGCATTGGAGCTCATCTCTAGCAGCCATGCATCGCATGCCAGTTTGAATGGAAACGGCTGAGGCACGCAAAGTTTTATAAGATGATCTAGCAATATACATGCGACCATTCTTTTGAATTTTTAAAGCAGCAGCTTCCCTCCTCATTTTCTCGCACAGACAGCGAGCAAGTTCTCCTACATTAATTTTACAGGACATGAAAAAGAGAAAGATTTCAGAAATCCTTGAAATTAGCCAAAGATGTCAAATCAGTTTCCCATTCATAACATAGAAAAAATCAACAAACGGCAAGAAAAAATTCATGTAAATACCTCTACAGATCGTTTGTATTGTATGGCAGACAACCGCAACAGAACATATTTTTTGTGACCAAAAAATGAGCGGACTTTACACTGAATAGTGGTTGCAGATCGTCCCAAGACCTCAGCACGACATGCATCTAGTTTTGCCATCTGTCCTGCTCTCAGAAACACTTTAGTCTTGCCCACCTGCAACAAGAAGTTTCAGCAAGAATGTTTTCTTGCCTCTAGAAACCACAGCAGATTATGAATATAATAGCACTAAACTCTATCAGTAGCAAGCTGAAAAACTTAATGCTTCCCCTTTGTCAAAGGATAACCACTCAAGCAAAATTTACATGAAAATATAACTCACAAATCATTTTCTTAACAAGTCAAAATGCTTCAAAAAGAAAACGGAAAATATCGGTAATTCCAACCATCCCATGCTAAGGAAAAAGTAAAAACTATTACCGGCTTTAAATGCAAATATCAGCAGGGATCAGTAGGTACCTGATAATCTTCAAGATTTACTTTACCTAGCAGCTTCACGCAAGCAGTCCTCTCATCACAGCTGGAAATATATGGTCATTGTTAATCTGATTCAAATAGTTGAAGGTTGCATATATCTACAGAAATTGAAGAAGAACAACAGCAAAACAGGAAAGGAGATATAAATACCATCCTTTAAGAGCATCAGGTGCCAGAACTGCAAACCGCTTAACAAACTCATCAAATTGCTTTCTAGTCGGGTATCCAGCACAACTTATCCGAATTGCCTCCATTACTCCCTAAAGATAACACTCACAAAATCCTAATCAATTGAGAAGGATATTCACGACATACAGAAAATATGAACAAAATAGCATCAACTTACCCCACATTGAAGCTGCTGTAACACATTAGTGTTCTCAAATATCCTTGGTTTGAGAAGATTATTTGGCTTTATGCAACGAATGTAATGTGGCTCAGTAGCATTCAGAGTTTCAAGCAAAGATTGTAGTTGTTGCTGCATAAAATGAATCAAGAATGAAAATAATATAACAGAAATCAGATCAACTGCGAGCATACACTGAAAAAGAAAGCATACCTTAAACTGGGTGGCTATTGAGGAGAACTTTGATGATTTGGAAGTTTCCTCAGGTTGAGGTGGAAACAACCCTGAAGCAAAGGAGCACTTTGAAGCGCCGAGTAGTGCCTCAAACTCTGGAACAACGTAGTCTTTGTTCTTGTCTAGGAACAAATCAGTCTGATAAGTAACCTGCAATTAAGAGTTTGGCATTTACTTTTAGCTTTTGTCGTTTAAGGTGAAAAAATTACTTAAACCAAAATATACTTCACGTACATCACCAGCATAGTGGCAGATGGTGAAATCAGTACGAGACAACTTTGGTTTGCTGAAGCGTTTATTGTCTTTAAAAGTTTGATATAACTTTTCCGCGAATGTTTCATGTGTTGATCTTGGAAACATACTGCAACAAATCAGCAGATCAGTTTTACACTCTCAAAGTATATGCATAAGCAGATCTAATTGTATATAACATGAAGGTAAAAAATGTAATTACAAATGAACCATCAGAATGCAGATGTCTATCAGAAATGTCAAGAAAGGAAGCAATGGCGCCATTTTATCATATAATACATACCAAGCCTCATCAAGAAGAGCAACGATGCCGCCAGGTTTCTGTATTTATGAAAGTATAGTTTAGAAAAACAAAATATAAGAAAATGACACTCTACTTTATGCATAGAATGGAAACTAAAAGTATAAGCAAACTAGTGCAGCTGTTCAGTTTCCTTCCACAAGAAGTAAATAATGTAAAGCCCAATTTATGAAGTCAAAAGTCAGTACTTCTACTACACTACTATCTAAATCCAAGTAGAGACACGTTTGTTGGATTTCTCGTCAAACAAAAATCTTTTATGAGCAGATCCTTACGCAGATTTTTCTCATTCGCAGTTATTAAGATTGCATTAAATGTTGACTGAAAATTCCTGCTGGGTCAAATTGTTAAATTGTGATACGCCATGTCTCAAATAGTGAACAAGGGATCAGACAAATTGAGTTAAATGGACAAAAACGGCTTATACGTAAATAGTTAAGTGCCAAAATGCACAAGGTAAGCGTAAGAGTAAGATTTCGAGTGTTGAAGTCAAAGTTGAGCCACATGATATTATTCAAAAGATGAAATGAATCAATTTCACAGGATAAGGTCCATGATATCTAGGCACCATCACTCAGCTATATTTCCCATAAGATCTGTCAATTGAACAGAGTATGCGATGCATCCCAGTCGTAGCTGAATATCAATATAAATATACGTTAATAGATATTTACGGAACTTGCACACATGAATTAAATACTGGCTGCCCCAGATGGACTCAAATATAAGCAAGTCCCATTTCCTTAATTAAAACAAAAAAGAATAGGAAAAGAACAATTTCGCCTGGGTGGTAGATTTCGTCTATGCCACATCGTGGTTTAAGTAGAATTTTTTTTATTGCCTACAGGTGTTTTCTTATCAATCCTGTTCGAAGTATGGTCAAGTTCTAAATATAGGTACCTCTTTGAGGGGATCCTTGGTTCACCACATCTTTAAATAGATTTTTTGATCATCATGGTACTCGAACTTTAAATTTCCAATGAATAATATTCTCCATAAGATCTCAGATGACCAGATAAATCTTTTTTTTTTCTATGGTGAAAGTAACTGATTCTAGGGATCACTATTAAGCATCATTTGATACAAGGAATTACAAGGCAAACTTGAATAATTCGTCTAGAGTGAAAAGTGGACTTTAGGATAAATCACCTACCTTCTCGATGAGATCAAGAACATCCTGATTATCAATGAACTCTATATAGCTCCAGTTAATCTCTTCCTTTGTATATTCCTCTTGCTCCATTTTGAAGACATGCTGTGAAATGAAATATTGATTTGTACCAGAAAAGAGAAAAAGAATGTGACAACACAAGTCAGTAAAAGTAATTTAATAGATGATGAGTACCAAATAGAGAAAATGTATAAAATGAAACCTGGTTGAAATGTTGCTGTAATTTCTCATTTGTCAGGTTGATACAGAATTGCTCAAAACTGCACAGGACCCATTATATGACATAAAAAGCTGGAAAACTTAGGAACATGGTCACGCAAGAAAAATTAAGCCAAAAGATATTGATTAATCACAAATATCACAACAAAACCATTCTGCATTAGAAGTCAACAGAAAATTAGGAGGAGGAGATCAAAATTAAGGAAGCCTTATGAGAACAATCCATCACCAAAAATTATTTACCCCAGCAGAGCAATTTGGTCCTTGCATCCCTATAAAGGATATGTACATGAACAGTACAAAAGAAAGTCAAAATGAAAACAGATGCGTCTCAGGTCAAGGATGTCCATCAACTGATGCATCAAAGAGTAGAAAAGTTACAACTTTTGTATTAAAATTCAAATTTGCAAGACTACGAATTTATTTAATTAAGCGTGCCACCTCATCCGTAGAAACCATTTCAAAAATTCTCAGCAAAAAATTATTCCTGTGAAAAACAAAGACAAAAGCGTACCGGTTAAGCACCTGTTTGTCTTGAAACTCTCAAATCCATATATATCCAGAACCCCAATTAAGTTCTTCGAATTTGGATCCTGACCGATAGAGTTATTAATCTTTTTCACAATCCTGGACCAATAGTATTTATGTTGATTAAACTACAAAAACTCATATGTACCCAATTTAACCTTCATAAGAACTTTAAATAAAATAGAAACACATTTACAGGTTCATTAACTCCACAAACAGTTACCAGTCAAACAGCTTTGAGTAAACTATTTTGGCCAATGAATCTCTACTGAGAGCTGCCAAATTTGGATCAAGCCATTTTGTTATGGCCTCACCACGTGTTACCATAACACGTTTGCACAAGGAGTCCTCAAGTGACTTCTCGTCGCACCTAGCATTAAGAAATAAGTAAACTACAGCTGTTATAAACGTAAATTTCAATTCTGTAGAAATGCTAAGATGAAGGGGGAAATCACTTACTTCAAAAGTTCAGCTGTAGTTTTCAGGTGAAAACGAGATTGATCATCCTTTGGTTCAGAGGAATCCGGCTCGTCCCCCTTCGCAAATTCAATGTTTCCTAAATGAAGTATTGCAGCTACTATTCGGAATATAGCATCCTAAAAATACGTGTGACAAAAACCTGTGAAGAAACAAATAACAAAATCATCCATAGACACTGTACTGAAGGATACCTGCTCATCAGAAGTGATACCCACAACCTCCATAGCTCTCCTAGTTGCAAGGTACTCCTTGGATTCATCCAATCCATCCAACTCAAAGAAATTGGATTGGTTTAGGTAATGATATGTTCTTGGATTTTCCAATTTGTACCTTTTAATATCCTAGATAAATAAAAAGGGTACAAGTTCACATTCAGCACTCATTAAATCAGGTAACTAAAAGAAGATCCAGCCAGCAAAGCAAACTCAAAAGTCAAAACCACTTCCGGACAACATTATTATTAGTCTTAAGCTCATTCTGAAGTTTTGAACTCTTATTGAACATTTGGTAACTATTCCATGAAACTTTGTGTTGCAATAAGCACTACCTCATACCACAATATGTTTCTCAGGTCTAGCTCATATATCATCAAGCCTAGCCTGTGGACCATTTTTTAAGCCTTGCATTTGAGAAATATGGCCTCAGGAAGAGATTAAAAACAAGCGAATATGAAGGCAGTCGGGCAAGGTTTTTGTTTCAGATATCGTACACTGCAGAAGCTCAAATATACAGCTTCTCATGGCTTCTAGAAATGCATTATTAAGTTTACCTGCATTTTATCGTATTCTGTAGTCCCACGTCT
Source organism: Prosopis cineraria (assembly GCF_029017545.1). Lineage (NCBI taxonomy): Eukaryota > Viridiplantae > Streptophyta > Magnoliopsida > Fabales > Fabaceae > Prosopis > Prosopis cineraria. Next base: position 4,227,189 of record NW_026555335.1, read on the forward strand.
GTATCAGATTAACTTATATGCGATGGAATAAAATGATAAATTAAAATCTAATCAGGCTATTTTATTTTATACCCAGTGACTAGCATATATTTGTCATAAAAGATTCAGAAAATTAGAACACTAAACATTAAAGAAGAATGCTTCAAAAAGAAGCAGGCTTAATTTCTGTATGCAATAATTTCTTATCCAAAAAGAATATTTCACCTCTTCTGGTGCAGCACAAATCATATAAAAACAATGGTAGTTTCTCTCAGGGTCTGAAACTTGACAGACGCGGGATCGTTCCAGCAAATAAGTTCTAATAGCAGCTCCTGAAATTCTCCCCCTTTGATCAAACTGTAGCTCCACAAACTTCCCAAATCGACTGAAATAGCGCTATGCTCAACTCAGGTCAGAGTTTAAACCAATCAAATGAGCATAAGAATTGCAGAGATAGGAACAAAGAGGACCTTTCTCGACAGCTGAGTTAATACCTTGAATTATTGTTTCTAACAGTCTTTGCATTGCCGAATGCTTCTAAAACAGGATTGGACTGTGAAGTAAATAAACAAAAGGTCCCAATTCAGAACATAAGAATCAGAGTGCTTTATCAAAAAGAAGAATACTTAATTGCCTCCCCCCTTTTTTTCAACCAGTGTGGATCCCGTGTTGTACAGAATTTGAGAAGTAAGCCACACTGTGGCTTGTTAAAGTTTTTATATTATATATAGATATATAGGTTCACCCAGTAAGCAGGGTGGGGACAATTTTTTGTTTGTTACCTCTAGAACTTGCTGCTCCACAGATCGTCCCTCAGATTCCTTTCTCCCGCCCATATAGGCAAGATAATGCATAAGCATCTTTGTGCTCTCTGTTTTGCCAGCTCCACTTTCTCCACTGACTAAAATTGATTGGCTTGTTCCTTCATTTAACATCATCCTGCAAATGCATTGTTTCCCCAAGTTTCATTTTCAAGGAATTCTGGGGACTAGCAAAGTTGTAGATAATGAAAATAACAAAGGCGATGAAAACAAAGTTGTCCAAATTACTCATGGTCTCAAAATTGCCAATAGCTCAGAAACAATTTTAACCTGACGCATAAAATGTTGATGAGGGCAAAAGGCTGATAATAGTTCCACTGTTTTAGATGATTGTAAAGAAAAACAATAATTATCATTAGCATTTAAGTTTTCAAATTGGCATTTTCACTATTTTCATTTTCTCATGCATTATTGATTTAGCTGTACCTACAATCATCTTGATCATACTGATACCTAAGAAGCCAAAACGCTAAAAACTCACAGAATAGATACCTATATGCAGAATCAGCAATTGCAAACGGATGTGGGCTCAGTTCACCAATCGCTGATCCTTTATACTTTTCCATCACATCGCGGCCATAGAGTTGAGGTAATCTTTGAAAAGGGTTCACAGCAATCAATATATTTCCTGTGTATGTCTGGAAAGGCCAGGGAGTCAACTTCATTTCCAAAGATAGTCAGTCCAGTGGGCAATAAAGAAAGATGATGGAATGCAAACCTAATTCTTGTATAATTGAAGAGCAAAGATGCAATATTCTAGTCCACACACGGAAAATGGCAATAGAACAATAAAAGGCAGCATCCAGTGCAGACAGAAAAATGAATGAATAGCAAGCATGAAGGTTGGAGCCGTGTAGTTGCCTTATTATTCATCGAAGTCCCCCTATAGGTTATAAATATTTTGTTGTTACATACAAGGAGTTTCTTCCCGTGTAACATCTAACTAGCTACTGTATATAGCTCATTTTCATTCGCCCCATAGGGGGGAGGGGCTCAGAGCAGAAAACAAAGGTGAGGTTATCATGTCAATGCTTACATATATTTCATTGGTGTTATATCGACATTGCAAATTCTGGAGAACCCCTGGCTCATGCAGATATGCCAGCCTTGTCATATCATCTACACCAGAAGGAGGGAACTCAGGATCCTTGGGATGGACATTGGATGTTTTGACCACAACCTACAGAAAACATATAATGCTTGCTTTGGTTTTTCAACTACAGTACATTTATTCGATAAGAATATGATAAACAGTAAACACAAAAGGCAAAAAATAAGAGGAATTAATTGTACATTAATTATTTAGCTCGCGAAAATAAACTAACAGTTGACAGACAGACAGGATTTGAACTAAACAATTCCGTATGGAGAGCCTCATAACTGCAAAATTTCCCCACAAGTGATAACCAAATACCCAAAACCTGAATGATATATTGCTCTTATATTTTAATTTGAAAATGTCATTGATCTAACGAATATAATTGAAAAGCATCACCATGGCTGAAAACAGTTGTGGTATTCGACAATCCATATTTAAATTCATCCTATTAGTCATTTTTCATATTATCAATCCTTCCTCATCAAGGCTTAACAAGTAACAAATTCAAAATTTTAGTATCTTTAAATATTTAATAATCAAACCGATTATTAAATGTATAAAAGACAATTCATGATTTACTAATTACTAGTCCGTTGGCAGTTGAATGGACATTCACACACACACACACATCAAATTATATATTAGTTTCATATAATTATATAATTAATTCTACCACGTATAAAATAAAATAAATTGACAATGTTTAAGAATATGATGTACATATTTAACAAATCTATACCACGCATAAAATAAAAAGGAATGATCTCTCTACAGGAACTTACTTGATGGTTTTCCAGATAAATTTGAGGGATTCCTATAATGGTATTTTCCACTTATGTTTATGTTTATTCTTTTTCTTTTCCCCCCTAGATATTCTTGTGTAAAAATATCCAATCCTATACTCGTTCTTTTTTCTTTCTCTATTGTTTATAAAACTTACTCTTCAGTGAGAACAACAAATGAAAACGAAATGAACTCGACATTACCAATAATTGTTTTCTTTTGTGACAAACCATCTAGTATCTACTATTAATTAATATGGATACGAGTCAGGTCAAATTTCAGTCTGAACGAAGCTCTCCTAACATTTTTTTGCCATCTTCAAGACTCAATTTCGACAGCTACTTATGGAGTAGTAAGTCCCTTATCAGTCACATTCTCAATAATTCATCAAAAACAGTTAAAACAATTATTATTACAAGCACTCATATAACTTTGGGCATTAAACTTACGGGCCACAAAGATTAACAGAGGAAGAAAGGAAAGAAATCTACCACATCTTGTGTGTTCCTTTTGTGTGTATATAATGAAAAAGATAGCGTCTTTGTGCATGTGCTCAGTTCTAAGGGAGTGGATAAAAATGAATTTCAGAAGACTCACCGTCTTGTCTGATGTACACATAACTTTGATCTCCTCGCCGTTAGTTTCCACAATTTCTCCATCTATCCAAGCTACCTCAGGGTCCTCGACAAAAACTTGAGTTCCAACTCTGAAATTGATTGTCGTAACCTGTACATCCAAAACAATCACCAGTGCCTCTATCATCAGAATAGAGCCGTGTTTTAAGTTGACATTAGCACAAGTGAAAAGAACAAAGTTACAATTAGTTGCATGCATGAAAGCCAGCCGGTGAAACTTTTCTTTCCACATTACAAGCAAAGACTAATAGTTATTAAGAAGCACATGTCAGAGTTAAAACCCTTTAAAATCAGTTAAAGTCAAAAATTATCATCCATAAGCAAACGAGAATCCATTCGCTTATATGCATTTTGTCAGCTCAAAATGGGTAAAAATACGTTCCATGCTAATCCAGATGAAGTACACTTAGGCAGTTTTAGTAGCTCAACTACGTTCACTTCAATTTTGTTGAGTGAAATGGCCAGCCACCGCAGAGAAACCAGAATGGAGTACAAACCAATCATATTGAGCAGGATTTGTATAGTCCGACAACAAAACACATTAAAAACAATACTATTTTATTGGAAAATATATTTTCAGTCATGTCATAAGTATCCAACATGAGGTGCAAAATATTTCCAGTTCTCCATAATATTCAGATGCAAAAACTAACTTCGCAAGAGTTTATAGAAGCTGTATCAAACAGGAACCATTTTACTGTCACAATTTCACAGAAAATGAAGACCTTCATGATAAAAGGCATGGTTTCAAGATTATATCAGTTTTCACTCTCACAAATATTGCTGTATATACAAATAAAATCTTCACCAAGATGATTACAACGTAAAAAACTGAGTTTATACATGAGATGAGTATCCTAATGACCAAAGCATTTTTCAGAAAAAACCTTTACCCTGAAAATCGTAAAATAGGCCACAAACTTATGGTAAAATTACACACACACGTTCCTATCTTCTCTAAGCTAAGAATTTACCCTCATTCCAAACTAACTAGAGAAGAGAACAATGTTACCAGACATGCACATTGCTCCCATGAGCTAAAAATTCTAAACTCGTAAAAACGAAATATAAAATGAATTAACGCACTAAAGGTTTGGCAATAGATACCATCGTTAATTAAATGTTGATCACCCAAACGAATTCGACGATCAGCTGCTCAAACCGAGATTCCATTGACAGAAACTACCACCCAACGTGGGAAAAGACAATGTATTCTATCAATTGATTTAATATCAAGCACATAATTAAGAATATCCAATCTCCACACCCGAGACACCAAAATTGATTCCCGATTCCTCATTCCTCTCCCAGTGTCGTCTTTATATGGTGATCATGAAGAAGCGGAAAATGTCACCCCGGGAAAGCGTTGTTGCAGAAGAGGCTTCATAATGGTGGGGCTTTAACGAGAAGAATATAGAACCTAACCCCTCCTCTGCAATTATCTCCCCTTATTTTCTCTTTCTTTTTCCTTCAGTTCCTCCCTCTCGCCCGCTCTGTTTCGCTTGCGCGCGCGCGCTCTCCCTCTCTCTCTCTCTCTCTCTCTCTCTCTCCCCTTTCTTGCACTTTGTGTTTCCCTATTACGTAATGCGTTAACAAGATAGGCACTTACGCTGGCCACGACCTTCGTAGTTTGCCATTGTTTTCAATCATATTTACATCCATCGCCACTGCCGTGTTATTATTGGTGATTATTTACCGACCATTGATGCTAGTTTTGGTTTAAGTTTTTTGGTATATACTAAATAGGGTGTGCTTGTCAAGATATTCCACGCTTAAGTTTTTTTCCCCCAAGAGAAGAATGTGATTTAGTTACAGGAGTGTCGTCTAGATAAATTTAATGATTACACATACACACAGTTAATTTTTTTATAATCTTTTCAATAATTTTAATTGTTTAAAGCTAGCTTGGGTAAACAGTAAACAGTAAACATGTTCTTATCAACAGCTCGTGTAAAACTTATTGATGAGGAATTTAGCTTATAAAAACTGTGTTTGTGTGTGTAGCTTTGAATTTGTTGGCTGAATATCAACCAACACAAATTTTTGCAAATTATGCAAGTGAAACCTTTCTATTTTTATTTATAAGTCACTTTTAATATATTTTATCATAAATATCATTTATCCTAGTTAAATATATATTTTAATAATATACTTTCTTTCATGAATATTTAATGAAAGGTGAGAGGGAAAACTTGTAAAAAAAAATTAATGACATGAGTTATAAATATGATTAAAAAATTTATTCTCTATTGGTCTTATAAATAAAACCAAAAGGCATATCTTTATGTGAATTATATATTATGTTTAAATGTGAAAGCATACTTTGGTAATTATTATTAGTTCTCTATTTGAATGTACATTGTGCCTCAATTACAAAACCATGAAAAACAAATTGAAATGATTTATGACTTATGGTGTTGTGCTGGTATTAATACATATATTTCTCTTGGAAAAAAAATTGTTGTGAGCAGCCAGCTCAAAATAAAATTATCTTATGAGGTAAACAAATACTCATTTCTATTGTGATTAATTGTTTTATATAAACCAAAAACATAATGAATCCATGGTTAAGTGTTAAGATAACATGAATTAGAAGTCCAATTTATATTTTCACTTTAAAAAAAATCAATGATCATATTAACATGACAAGTTTACTTTTTTTTTTTAGTGGAATGTGACAAGTTTACTCCTATGAAAAAGGGTGCATTACATGAATGAAATAATACAGTGAATCAATCAATAAGTAACAAATCATATGGTTTAATAGCATGAACCTCAATCCCCCTTGATACAAAAGGTTGTAAGTTCTATTTCATATAAATTTAAATAAGTCTACATTAAAATTTGTTAGGCTAGTAGAGCATGTGTAGGGATTGTGTGCTATGTTCTCTATATATATACCTTGCATCATTGAAAAAAGAAAAGTACACACTTTGCATATTTATGCAAAATAAATATGTATATGGTTACCAAAAATATAAAAATGTTTACATCTAATGTTTAAAATGAAAGTAGTAAACATGTAAATTGAATATACATTTAAATTTAACTATTTTTATTTTTATTTATATGAGTATAAAGAATTTAATTGAGATATTAGATTTTTGTTGCCTCGATTGAGATATTATTTTTAATTTTAATTGGATCTCGTGGTATAGAAGAAATAAGTAGCAAGTAATTGATCCGATGGCATTGTAAACATTTTGTAGTCACATGCGGGGCAATTTGGGAAATAAAACATTCATATCTTTGGCGGCACACGAACTCCTGGCCGTTGGAGAAACGGCCCTGCGGGCCCTCCTTTCCTGTCTACGGCTAGTTTGACTTTTCCTTGTCTTTACGCTTAAGTCTTTCTCAACATTTTTTTAATAGAAAAAATGCCACTCCAATTTTTTTGCACGTATAATTATGTTACAAGTAATCTGAATGATGTAAAACAAAAATTAGTTCAGTCTGGCAAAGCAACTATATCTGGTCTTGTTTGGATTTAATTTATGCTGAAAACAAAAGTCTATATTTAATTCATTAAGTGTTCGAATGTTCAGATTCGAATAAAAAATAAAAACTGGATCATGTGAGAATCTCTTACTGATATTTTGAGTGCTGTAATGTTATCATAAATATACTATCTGTTTATCATTTTATTTGTCAAATGTGACTAAAATTATAGAGTTCTATGGTCTGCGTGGATATAGACTGCCAAAGTGTAGAAGAATATATATATATATATATATATATGAAAAAATGATAATAAAATTTATTAAATTATATAAATAATAATTTAATCTCTCAAAATGTCATAATTTTATTAAAGTCCTCAAGAATTTTAGTGTCAATAAATTTTAAAGTAAAAAAATATTTTATTTTTATTGAAAACAGTAAGCCTCAATTATAACTTTTGTTTAATGAGTAATAATTTTTATTCTATGAATTACAAAAGATTAAATAAGAAATTATAATTTGTCAAGTGTAATTTTTGTCTCAAAATAACAAACCACAACTTTCAGATAAGAAATAACAACTTTTATTGTAAGACTAGTAAAAATTGAATAATAAATCACAATTTGTTAAATACAATTTCTATAATTAAAAAATAAGTTCTCAAAATAATAAGCTCTAATCATAACTTTTATTTAAAAAATTACAAAAATTGAACAAGAAATCATAAATTATCGATAAAGGTAAAATGGTGCTTTTAATTTAAAATTTAGTGTAGATATAATTTTTATTTCTATATTTTACTCGCATTTTACTTTTGATCCCTATATTCTTTTTTCGATATTTTAGGTCCCTACATTTTTATTTTTATTATTTTTATCCTTTCAAAGTCCATACACTTTGCTCATAGAGAGATCAAAAATAATAAAAAATAAAAATATAAGGATCAAAAGTTATGTTTATTCTAAAATTTATTAATACAAAAGTCTTTAAGAATTTTAATTGAGTTATGACATTTTAAAGGGTTAAATTATTATTATATAATTAAAAAAAATTATTATCATTTTTCTTACATATGTCTTATCCAATTGAATGATAAACTTGAGTTTGAGTCAAATGTTAGGCCCCCGAGTTTTAATACATAACTTCTATCATGTAGTACTCTTTACGCAAAACAAGAGGAAAAATATATAAATAAAAAATATCAACGATTAGGAATCAAGGTCACACGAACAAGATTTGTCATTCTAAACAAGCAAAGTAAGATTTAGTTCAAATAGAATATGATTTTTTTTTTTACAGGGGACAATTACATATAATACTTACTCCCCCACCCATATTTTTTTTTAATACAAGGATACGAAAAAACCATGTAAAACGAGAATAAAATCAGGTCATGTCAGATTTTATAAGAGATCTGTATCTTAAAGACAGATGATTGTAAATAATAAGATCAAGATTATCCCGAGATGCAAGATGAGTGAACATATTCATACATCTATTTGCTTTTCTAAACGTGTGGTCGAAGGTAATAATCCAATCTTTCATTATTAGAGTTCTGACTTTGTTGATAATTTCAAAGAGAGGATGGTTATCAGGAAAATTATGTTGGATAAGTGAAATTGCTTCCACAGAATCAGAGCAAACGTTGATTTTGTCAAAATGGGCATTCCAACAAAACTGTAGACCTTCTAAAATGCCTAATAGTTCAGCTGTTGTGCTTGGATGATAACCGAGATATTTCAAAAATTCCTTGATCCAAATTCTTTTATCGTCTTGTATGATTCCACCACAAGTAAAAGCTCCGATGGCGTTGACAACCCCATCAATGTCAAGACGGATCCAGCCTGTTTTTGGGGGTGTCCAACGTGCCTCTAGTCTTTCGCAATCACAACTTAAGAGGTTAACTTTAGATTGAAGTCTCATGTCGTTGGTGATTTGCTGGGTACTAGAGAAAGCAATGTCAACATTTTGAGAGATTTCTTTGGAATAGTTTTTTTTGCAACGCGTCTTCCAGATGTTCCAGCAAACTTGAGCGAAAAGTCTCTGCCAAGGGATCTTTCTTGTATTTAGATTTCCTGCCTTAACTTTTGCGTTCCAAATTATCCAATCCTGCACCGTAATGGAAAAGAAAATATTGAGTTTTGAGGGTTTCACCAGTTTAATCCAGACGAGCTTCTATGCAATCTCATAGAATATGGATTGAGGAATCAAGGGAATTGCATCCAAAAAAACAAGATCTTTGAAGAGGAGTATTCCCTTCGGTGTAAGTAGATTTGAGCCGAAGTCTGTCCCAAGCAGCCTTCCAAATAAAGTAATTGATTTTTTCATAAGTAAGTCATTTCCAAATCCTAGCCTAAATGTCGGTGTTGTTACGATCCTTTTGAGAGGTCATAGCCTTGTAAGCCGATTTGATGGTGAAGTTGTCATCAGAGGATGGCCTTCAAACAATAACATCATCCTCCCCATAAGGATTAGGTGGTCTCACCAGCGCAATGAGTCTTATCACCTCAGAAGGGAGGTGACGATTTAGAAGACTAAAATTCCATCCCCCAACGAAATTACAAAGATCGAAAACTCGAGCATGAAGAATGGGCTCCGCAATAGGGTATGCATAAAAAATAAGAGATTCTAGAAGAGGAGACCACTTACTGTACCAAAAGGAGGTATGATCTCCCTTATCAATTTTCCAACCAACATGTGCCATGAATTTATTCTAGACTTTATAAATACTATTCTAAGTAAATGAAGAGGAGCTAGGTTTGTAGACCATAAGAATAGTGGGATTTATACATTCCTTCTTTATGGAAAGAAAACAAAAGCACTCACTGTAATTTTTGCCACGCCTGGCGAGCTGACCCACATCCTCCTTGATAAAGGAAGAGTGTCAGCACCATTGGACTACAAGGGCTACTGACATAAGAATTTTACTGACCATAATGAACACAAATTCGTCAATATATATATATATATATATATATAATTTTGAAGATGTAATGGCATGAATTAGGAATCAGGGTTGCTTTTGGCGAGAACAAAAAAAATTATTATATAAAAATTGTAATGTAAGTACTTATTATATCTTTATTATCACTACTTTAGTATAGTTCCTGTTTTTTTTCCCCTTACGGTCACACATAAAAAATATTTACAAATTAAACATATAAAGTGAAGAAGGTGATATCAAAACCCACTCTTTGAAGGCTCATTTTCTCTGAAGTCATGACGGTCAATGTATTAATAGCTTTGTTTCCATTCCTTAAAACATAGAACAAATAACAATTAATAGCACCGACCTTAAAATACCATGTGTCATGTGCTCATGTCATATAACCGTGCCAATCCCAACCGTGCATAGGGAGACATGCATTGAACAACTTCGAGTAAGATCTCATTATCCATTTCAATATAATGCACAATTATCATCCTCGAGAATCCTGAGCATCTTTTATAGAAAATATAGTTTTGGTCCTTAAAGTCATGTACAATTTGGATCAAATCCCCGGTCATTTTTTTTCATTAAAGAATTAATTCTTGGAGTTTGCATGTTATCAATTTTGATCAAAATTCCTACTATTATCAATTATTATCATTAAATTAGTAACAGGTCACTTGTATGTCATCTCTAATCCCATAATTCTAAAGATAGATCTTTAACTGAAAATAAATCTGAAATTTAGTCAAATTGATCATAGCTCTAGAGACCTGAAAGCATATTTTCCCCATATTTTAAAATCCCCACCGAATTGCCAACATGCACAAAGCCCTCTTGATGGGCCTCCAAGCGCTAAGAGACAATGACCCAAATTTTTCTGAACGGTGTTTCATCATTATTGCTTCCTCTGGGAAGGCTATTTTTCTTACTCTCCATGTTACCTTCACTCTCCTTGAATTGTGAAGTCAGAAAAATGTGGTGCTAAAACTGACAAACTTGTACCAACGAATCAATGGACAGGCACCGGGATGTAAAATAACAACAGTGTATTGGGTAAAAATAATGGCAGACCATGGAGATACTTGTGCTTTAAGGATTAGTTTGAGACTTCGAGTCAAGTTTCTTGCATTGTTTGGTTCTGTCGTTTTTTGATGTGCACAAGGTAAACCTACATATTTTTGTGCGTAGATGTGATGTAAAAACTACTTAACCTGTCTAGAGAGGCAGTCTCGCCTCGAATTTTTCTTCATGCTTTTCTCTCTTTCAGGACAAAATGATTGATTACGTTGGATTATCATTTGAATCCTCTTCGGTGCATCATGTGCCCGTCACTTCTGATGAGATTTGAGCCATTTAAATTTAATTTGAATAATTTGAATTTAAAACTTCAAACTTATAAATTTTTTTAAAAAAATTATTCTTGAGAAATGACAGTTATGATTTTATCTTTATTTTTTACATTGTATTAACCAAAATAAAAATATAAAAATTACAGAAAATAATATTAAATATAAATCATTCACAATGAATCTAGATGGTTAATTTTAAAAATTATACTGTAGAGGTTTTTAATATTAAATTTAGACTGGTCAAATTAAATCTAAATTGTTCAGATTATTAAAAACCATTATAATTTTTATAAATTTTATTTTGATAAATGCAATATCAAAAATAAAGACAATTCTCTTACTGACACTTTTCAAAAGTATTTTTTCAAAAAAAAAATTAAACAACTTAAATCCAAACCGTCTAAATTAAATATGGATCACTCAAGTCCCATCAATGATAATGAATACGAAACACTAACCCGAAGGGTTGGAGTAAGACATGACACTAAGTTGGGGCAAAGAGAAAGAAAGAAATAAAAATGATTTGCGCCAAAGGGAACAAGTGAAGCATGGCATGTGACAGTAATGGGTCGGAGGTATAATACATATTTTACGATAAGTTCATGGGAAGCAGCCATGGAAAGTGACAGCAAATTGGAGAGAGAGAGAGAGAGAGAGAGAGAGAGAGGTAATGAGTTGTCGCATTGGAATATCTTGAGAAATCCACCATTCTATAATTACGTAGAAATCTGGCAGCAGTAATATTGATCCATGAGTTTCTCATATATGAGATCTTATGTGTTTGCGATGTGCATTGACAGGCATTTAATTAGATTAGTTCACATCCTGACAAAAAATAAAATAGAATGCTTGTAAAAATCAACCTTCAAACCCTAATGTAAAAGAAAAATATTACTTATCGACATTTAAAAAAAAAAAAGCAATCTTATTAATATTTTGAATAATATTTATATGTATCATGATGTTTATTTGTGGACTGCAACGGGAATTGCAGAGTTCTGTGTGGTCCATACTTTGCCTAGGAGAAGAATATATATCTTGTCCCATTGATTTCAGGTTGTGTCCGGACTCGGCGCGCTAGTCCATACCATGCCTATCTATGCACTATCAATAATGCCAATACATTTGTACATACAAACATTATCAACGATTGCGACGACAAGGTAAGGAAAATAAAATTTGGAAATATCTTCTATATCATATTATATACACACTATGAATATCGATTGGAGATATAGCTCAATATTTCGAGAGACTTCCGCAATGAGGATTATTTTTCTAGAATTTATATTCTAAAGCCAAAGTTGTAACGGCTTTAATTTGTAATTGAAATTAGAACCCACAACTGTATCTTTCTTTTTAGTTTTCTATGGTACAAAATAGGAATAGGAATAGGAAAGGAAACATGAATAAGAAAGCTATCTCTCATGAGCAACTCAAGAAACCATTCCATTATCTACCATACATGCGTTATAATCATACTTTATCTCATCATTCAAAAAAAAAAAAACTTTATCTTATCTTTTTTAGTTTCTCAAATCCATTTTTTTTACACAGCAAACATAACATATTTTGTGTCCTCTTTTGCTAGGAGTTTGCTATTTTGTATCACAAATTTCAAGTCTGAACATACAGGTAATAGAGATGGTTTGGAAAATCTGATCTTCAGTTTCAATAGGGGACAAGTTTTCTCTCCTCCCAATCATAACAGACAGTCTAAGAGACTTTGAGTAAGAGTTGAAAAAAGTAGATGTAAAACATAAAAATAAGACATACAGAAAATATGGATCACAAATTTTTCTACATTGAACATACAGGTAATAGAGATGATTTAGAAAATATGGTCATCAGTTTTAGCAGGAAATGAGTTTTCTCTCATTCCGGTCAATATCTCATTGACCATGATATTTCCTTTCCCTTGAAATATTTTGAAAACTTTAACCTCCAGAAACGTGGTACTAACCAAACTTCTAATCTGCCTTTTACCTTTTCCTTTACTAATGTACTCCCTCCGTTTTTATATATATAAAAAAAACTATATTACATAATTTAAAAAAGTTAGTTAACCATAATAATTATGTTTGAAAATAAAAAAATTGGACTAAAATGTCCTATATTAATCAACATAAATATGTGTTAATTATTTCTTGTTAATGTAAATTATGAAGGATAACTTAAGAAATGTGTAATAAATGTTTATTGAAATATATGATTTTGCTTATATACAAAAAAAAATAAAAAGTGGTAATTTTTCTTAATAAAAACAGAGTAGTACCTTTATTAACTCTTTTTTTTTTGTAACTTTTTATCTTTTTCTTATGTTAATATACATTTCATCTTTTTATCAAAAAAAAAAATCAAACATGACAATTTGAGTTGGAGTTAGAGAAAATAGATATAAAATATAAAAATAAAACAATAACATCATGTGATTCATATGATTCTCACCTAGTGAAGCAAGGCCTATTATTATTCATGTACCCTCATTAGCTCTTTCTTTGTAACTTTTTATCTTTTTCTTTTGTTAATATACATTTGATCTTTTTATTTAAAAAAAAAAACATACCAAGCATAACATACAGTCAAAGAGAATTTGGGTTAGAGTTGGAGAAAGTTGATATAAAATATAAAAATAAGACAATAATATCATATTATTCATATGGTGTCTTCTAATGAGATAGGATTTGTTATTATTATATATACATGTGAGAGCTGGAATAAGACGAATCAAGGATAATGATTTTGAAGTATGGGTATGGATGAAGGAAGAAGAGGAAGTGATATGCGTCACACAGTGGAAGAAGGGTAGAGAAAGGAATTAAATGAGACAGGGGCCCTGGCAGAGGAATACAGAAAACAATAAAAATCAGAAATGCTGCCTCCAAGTCGTTTTCGAAGCAGGGAATCCAAAGATGGTAATAACATTAAATCTTTTTGTTTCCATATGGAGATGTCGTACGCTTCCTCTTCCCCACCCCGGCGTTGAAGTTCTTGCTCCCGATAGACGACACTACCTGCACGATAGGATGTCTTCTTCCCTCTTCTCAACACTTTCTGGGTTTCACAAATGTACACATCTTTCTCTTCATTCTCTATCATTCAATAGTAGATTCCTTCACGAGTTTAATTATTTCTCTTTTTATGTGAACTTGTTAGCCAGTTTGACAATTTTCAAGTACAGCGTTTTGTTATTTCCTTGCTAAATCAGTTGTGGGACCAAATGGAACTTACAGCGAAGAAGCTAGTCAAAATATATTGTTTAATTATTGGAGTCATAATAATTCTTCCCTCACGCTCCTATTGGATTTTTTTTTTCCTCTGAATTTAATGTGAAACCCCACTGTGTAATGCCCATGTTAATGGTCACGACTCACGAGCCTCTTTTGCCGGTACTTCCATTCTTGAATTAAAGTGAAGTTCACTGAAAAACGTGCGTGTGCGAGTGCGCGTGTGAGTGAGCTTTCGTGTAAGATACATGCGTACGTGTATAATTTCTTTGGGTATTTCTTCAGAAACATCATTACTTTTATTAATGAGAGGAGGCTCGACTGAGAAAATATGTCACCCACAAGTGCACAACCCTATTATCCTCCTCCTCTACAGCCCGCTATAAGAACAAAACCTCTCCATTATATACCATCACTTTTATTAATGAGAGGAGGCTCTACCAAGAAACTATGTTGTCCAGCCACAACTCTATTATCTTTCCTCTCTAGCTCACTGTAAGAACAAAACCTCTCAAGCCAGGACCAGGATGGGAGGAGGGATTAGCAAGAAAAGGAGGTATCTTTGCAAGCGAGAGTTTATGTTTTTGAAAGAGAGAGTGAAGATTCTGCAGGAGGAGATGAAGCAGATGGTGTATGAGAGGGAGAAAGAGAGCATGAGCTATGAGAGAGACATGATGCTGTTCACTTTCAAGGAGGCAGATTGGAAGCAAGAGAGGAAGAGGCTGAGAGAGGAGGTGAGGCACCTCAGGATGGTTCTGCAGGAGAAGGAAGATCAGATCAGAGAATTTAAAGAGCTGGGAAACGACTTCGACAACAGCAACAATAACAATCATAAAGAGTTGGAACTGATGGGGACTAAGCTTCTGGTTCAGAAAATGAAGGAAGAGAGGGTATGGAGAGATGAGGCTGTGGAGAAATGGAAGCAACTATACCTTGCAATCAAGACTGAGCTTGATGACCTCATTCAGAGAACTTATGGTGGTGTGGTCTCTCACTTTTCCTCCTACATTCCTCTCCCTCTGCACCAAAATCATATCATGCAATGAAGTTTTCTAGATTCTTTTCTCGTCTCTCTTCCAGGCTGTGCGTTGTAATCATGTTATATATGTTTCCATAATTCCATGAGCTAGAGTTAACGGGTCTGGTCTGGTCTGGTTTGGTTAAAATATTTATGAACTTGCTGCGAAATGATGGAGAAAGAGGATGAAAACAAGCCATGAATGTTGGTGTGAGCTTATTGATTTGCCAATTTGTTGACAGGGGATGGCTTGTTGTGGAAAGCAGAGGAAGATGAGATCCAGATTGAAAATCTGAAGAGGGAATTGCAAGAAAAGGATGAAGCCATGGAAGCCTTGAAAGCTCAATTAGCTTCAATGGAGTACGAGAAGAACAGGACAGAGAGAGAGTTTGACATGCTAAGGCAGAGCTTGAGGATCATGAATGGTAGCAGTATGATTTCAATTCCAGTGAAAGAGAAGCTCTTCAAAAGCAAATATGGAAGATGAATTGACGTCTCTTTTATGCACAACTGATCAACAATGTGGCAGAATATGTATTAATTGCTTATTCTATACTGAGTTAGATTGTATCTTGCGACCACTGGCTTTTATTTTTCACTTTTCTTTAGAAAATAAGAGTACGAAGATGGTTTTACTGAAGAAGAAGGTTCATTTTTGAGCCTAATAAGGCAGATGAACAAGTTGTTCATAAGCACTGGTAATCCGCAAGAAGATAATTTGTCCACTTCTTTAACTTTTTTACTCTGTTTCATTAGCATAGCCGAACGAAATTTCATTCTTACCAGAAAGTTTCTGTTGTGCTTCTCCTTTTGCGTTTTATATGGGTCACTTTGCAAGTATGCTAGAAAAATGACATAGTTTGCACAGTTAGGATAATGGGCTAATTAACGTTAAAGATAAACAAACACTTAACTTTAAACAAGTCTATAACTTCCGATTTAACAAAACTTGAGGCACCGTTTAGTTTAATGAGTTCATAGTAAATCACATTTTGTTTGAAACGGATGGAATATTGAAAATGTCCAATTCTTAATTTTCTTTTTCTGGTAATACAATTCTTATTATTATTATTTTGTTTAGTGCAGCATATTTTTGTGAAGCAGAATTTTTATATATTAACTTTTAATCTGTTCGAGTACCCAAATAAAGAGATTAGATTTAATTATGCTATTAATATAGTCATTAAATTTATATTTTGGATAATTCTAGATACTACGGCCTGTTTGTTTTCTATTTTTAAAAACTATTTTTTGTTTTTGAAAATAGCAAAATTTAAAAATTTATTTGCATAAGTGTATTTTATTTAGTTGTTTTCAAAATTGTTTTCATTTTTTGTGTTTAAAAGAAAAAAAGTAGAAATAACTTTAAGTTATTTTGTTTTATTTTTTTTAAATACACTAAATTTAATTATTAAAAATTATAATTATTTTTATTAATTTTTAGTATTAATTATCATCATTAACTACTTATAATCATCATTATCAATCGATGTTTAAAATTTAAAATTATTTTTTAATTAATATAATCAAATAAATTTTCATTTTGTTTTGTTTTAAAAACAATTTTAAAAATTATATTATAAAACTGTTTTTAAAAATAAAAAATGAGAATAGAATCTAAACACATTTCGAAATATCTATTCATTGTCTGAACTGTAATTTTCTTATATATGCTTTTGTTGTCAACTTTGCAATCTTTCCTGTGTACGTGTGTGACGTGTCAATCAATTAAATGATAACAATAACGTTCTTCGTTTTTTCCCACGCCATTTTCCAATTTTATGATTATTCTTTTACATTCCTCTTTGGAAGACAAGCAAAGAGCAAAGTTGTGTAATCAATTTACACTATAATTTTTTAGTACAAGACTTAAATCCAGATCAAAAGTATGTGATTTTCATTTAAAGTTGGCATAAATTATACCTATTCTACGTCATGCTGTTATATATATATATATATATATATACACCCTGTGAAATTGTGATGCTGGGTATAACTTTTGCTTCTCTATTTAGATTTGGGTCAGGCCCATTCCGCAATGGACGTTTCTTTAAAATGATAAAACAACAATTTTCGTGCTGTACTGCGTCTCTTATTTGACAGAACTAGATAAATTATTTCCTGTGGAAAATCATAATCACAATTTTTTATTGAAAAACATGTCTCTATTTTTTTATATTTTAATATTATTTAGTGGAGCGTGTGAAGATTTTTTTAAAAAAAATACTTCACTTAAACTGCACAGAGTTCAATGAAATAGGTAAGTAAAAAATGAAATGAATGAACAAAATTACTGCATGGATTGCACAATGCATAGCTTATGAACATACTACTATAACTGTGATTAAATTTTATATTTTATTTTAATATTTATGGTTTATTCACTGTGTGCCAAAGTTAAATTAATGTCTCTATTAGTGCATGGGAGAGTTCATTTAATAGAATGGCCCATTACCTCATTTGAGATATTCCCTATTCTATCAAAAGACCACGGGATTGGATTTTTTTAGTCTAAAATATCCTCAGTTAGAATTTGTATTGACAGCAATGTCCTTTTACTTCTTTTCCCCCTTCTATGATCTTCTGCCTTCTTCTTCACCTTCTCCATGGCTACTCTTCCTCGTCTTCTCTGACCAACTTTTCCATCGACATTCTTCTCTATTGTCGTTAGACCTTCGTTGTCAACCTTTTGCCGTCCGATCTCCTCCTCCTCCTCCTCCTCACTTCCATCTTGCAAGACAACGTCGACTAAAGGTACCCTTTTCCTCAACAAGCTTCAACATCAACATTGGTAAACCATATCTATGTCAACAAACTAAAGCGACAATGGGCCAGTGGCTACAACACCAATGGTGGCTATCAACGAGGAGACTGTGAGGTTGTTGTCTTTGATTTGTCGGCAGTGTCAACAACGATCTAGATCTGGATTTGATTTTCCAGTGTTCATATTTCTTACCTTGTATATTTCCTTTTCTTTGTTAAATCTTTAATGCCTTTGATTATTTTCCATTTTTCCTATAAATGCATCACTGAATTTATACCTTATTATTTGATAATTGACAGGGAATGCTATTGGTAGATGATGGCCACGATCTAGACGTACGAGTTGTGTTGAATGTTTGAACTTTTTTTTTACAAGGGTATAATAGTATTTTTTATTATGATTTTACATATCAAATAGAAATTATTCAATCATACCAAACATGATTTTATATCTCGTTATCACTCTTTATCATATTTATATTTCTATTTTCATTCCTTCAAAAATCATTCTATCATACCTGTTTGGCAAAAATAAAGGGACGTGTGTCACAAGTAGGGGTGAGCAAAACCGAACCGAAACCGAAAATCGAACCGAATCGAATCGAATTTTGTCTATTTGATTCGGTCTATTTGATTTTTCGGTTCGATTCGATTTTTTTATTTTAAATATTTCGGTTGATCGGTTCGATTCGGTTAGTAAAATTTAAAATCGAATAGACCGAACCGACCGAATTACATATAATTTATTAATTTATAAATTATATTTACTTTATAAATTATTTTATTTTTATTTTTATTTTTTATTTTAATAAAGAATAAAAAATAATAACATCACTTGAAACCCTATTTCAATCAGTCACTCTCATCAGTAAGTATTGTGACTGGATTATGAGGCTATTATTTGATCATCGGTGTTTATTTATGATTCTTTATTTGATTATCCATGCCTTTATAATATTTGGGCTTTATGTCATATGGGTATAATTAGAATGGACTCATATTAAAAAAACAAATAAGAAAAAAGGCCCAATTTTGTAGTGTTGTTTGTTTTAATATTTAAAAAATAGGCCCAAACCGAAAAACCGAATTAACCGACCGAACCGAATTATCAAATTTCGGTTCGGTCCTTGTTCGGTTCGATTGGCTTGTTCGGTTCGATTCGGTTTTCATTTTCAGTATTATTCGATCGATCGGTTCTGCACATTTTGAGACCGAACCGAACCGAACCGACCGATGCTCACCCCTAGTCACAAGGCATGTTAAAAATGCAAAATCTTAAAAGAATGAAAGAATCTGACTTCTAACTAGACATAAGAAACCCAAATTCCCTTATCACAACTCACCCGAATATGAGAATTCAAAGTACAAAAAATTAATTTAGATGAAAGGAAGTAAAAATATATTAATTAAAAAAAGAGATGACAGACTATGCCGGTCGTACAATAGAAAAATAAAGACTAAAACTACATGATAAAAGAAAAAATAAAATAAAGTAGCAGATGTAAAATCTAAAAATTTGATTAATAGTTTGTTGATATTGATGATGGCTTTTGTCGAGCGAGGGCTTTTCTATTTATGAATGATCCTAACTTGATGTTTACATCCCATGATCTCCACTTTCATTAATTTTATGAAACATTTTCTCTATTATGGTCACTCATCATGAATAAAATGATGATGATCTTGAGTCAATGACTAAAACTTTATAAATATTTTTTAATTATTTTGAAATCAATTAAATTGAGCTAAACTCAAATTTTTAAATTTACAATTTGAATTCAAACAATACCAATCAAGGCATGAGAGATTTTGATATTCTCTGCCTTCCTCCAACCCTAGTTTAGACCTTGTTCATGACTCTTATTACTGGGGACCTTGGATTGCAAAGCTTCAATCTCATTTGCTTGCCAAACTTCTTTTTTGATGAATCTTCACATGAAGGATTTGGTTCGATGATTGCAAAAGACATTTGCTCTCATTCTCACCAACTTCGATACTGTCTACACAGTGAGTTTGCATTCAAAGCTAATACAAGCAAACGCGTGTCTCTCATATTCTGGTTTATTCTTTTGGCTTACTGTATGTATTGCTTTAATTTTTTTCCTTTTTTCTTACCTGCAGATACATCTGGAACTGTTTGTCCTTTTATCAGAAAAAAGGACACAAATTAAACAAGAAGAAGTATTTATGGGTCAAGAACCAGTCTCGGTGCCCCATATCCGGAGCGTCCAGTGGATATAATTTAATGTTAATTTTTCATATCTATAATATATTATTACTTTAACGAAAGATATAAACTTTAAAAATAAAAATAATCTTATAATTATATTTTGTCAACAAATAATCTTTTGTATAACGAGGTCACGAGTTAAAATTTTTACACGTTTGAACCGTTAAATTAATTTTAAATAATTTAAATCTCACTCCAATGATGATAGTGTTAAAATTCATCCCTTGGCTTCGAAGCGTCAGCGTTTTCGGCTTCCCTTGGAGTCATTGACAAGCACTCACCAACCTTGAACCATGCCGCGTCTAATCAATCAAGCTCGTAATGCACCGACACACACCATTGAATTATATTTTTAATCATATAATTACATAACATGAAGAATGAACCATGTTTTTCACAATTTTTTTTTTTGTGGCCAAAATGTTTTTCACATACAGCTGAGAAATATAAATTATTATCTTAAAAGATATTCCATTAAACAATAATATCACCATGTAGTGGAGGCTGAAAACAACTAACCAATAATGCATTGTTGGCCCAAAAAATGTGTCTTAATGCATTATGGTTTTAACAAAAACAAGTAATTCGAAGAATCAATGCCAAGTTTGACCCCAAATAATCGATCAAATTACTTTCAAAATGGTTAATCTTAAATAAAATTGGGCAGTATTATTTGATTATCAAACAAATTGGGATTCCAATTTCAAGGTTACACACGGGCCTGCCCTTGTCCAACCACTTAACCTTAATAGATGTGATGTGAACACTGAACACTGAAATCATTACCGGTGAATGGCGATGAGGGCGAAGTCGTTTCAGTAGTGGCTTGCGTGTATGACAGCAACACTTGCACTATCGCAAGCTTTAGGTTGCTTCCCTTCCTAAGTTTCTGCTTTATTTTTGTTTTTTGGGCCACAACCAATATTTCTGCTTTCAACCCTCCGGATATGTTTGTCATTTATTCCCATTTTCTTGTACCTTGTCCAACTAATTTAATTTAAACAATAATATACTCTCTTTTCCTTTTGCGTTTTTTTTTTAATTAGAAGAGAAACATAAGACGGCAACTAACTGCATCCTACATTATCGTGCCTAATTGAGTTAGACATGGAATGGCTTGGTTTTTAGAATTTTATTACCACAAGGGAGGTTCTTGAGGCTGATACCTGTGTATTACTATCATACATCTTGATAAGATTAGAATTAAGGGTAATCAAAATACAAATCATTATTATTAAACTTTCAAATTGACTCTATAAATTTATCATTTTTACATTTATAGTTTACAAGATCATGTTAATTCGCTCATGACTCAAATTATATAAAATTCAGTTAAAGTCACGAATTAACTTTTTAAAATTACTTTTTTTATGTTTATAGCTTGCAAAATTGTACACACTTGCTCATAAACTCATTGAGCAAAACAGGCATATACTGTGTAAAACTTGATTCACATAAGTGGTAGGATTTGGTTCAATGAAAAATACAATTAAAAAAACAAAAACTAACCATAAAAAAGAAAACAAAGAATACAAAAATAAGTTGCCATATTTTAAATTTATATATTGAGCATAATAATATGTGAATGTAGATAGATTAAATTTCAATCAAAATTATGATCTTATTTTATACTTTAATTATTTAATCATATGCTTTTAAAAACTATTTATTACTAGTAGCAAACTCTCACGAGTTTATGATATAAGTTTGCATTTAAAATTTACATCTCTATCATAAATTTATTTAAACATACAAGTTTAACAGCCTTGATGCAAATCATTCATACCAAACCAATATGAACATATTAAAACTAATTATAACTAAAGTTTGGTTTAGTGTTTCTTTTAATAACACCAATCAATTTGGTTCGATTTATGTCTTTTCTCTTGAAATTTAAACTAAATTGAACCAATCTTTACTATAATATCTATTATATATGCTTTTATAAAATTTTTAAATTTTTCCTCTCTCTTGAGTTTAGTTATTTGTGGATCACTAATAAAAAAATATTATAATTAACTAAATGTTGTCGATAGTTGTTTTTGATAATTTTGTTTAGAATCTATAATCAAGTTTTAATTTTAAAAATAATACATTCGTCTTTAATAGTCAAGTGAGCTAATTAATCGTTAAAATCCTCAAGTTTTTTTTGTTGAAAAATAATAATTAATAGATAAAAATTGTTCGCAAATATGTGTATACATTGATTATAAGAAATACCTCACAAAAAAAATTCAAACTTAAACTAAACATAAATCAAACTGCTTAAAAATATAACCCAACCAGCAAGCAAAAAATCTGATTAAATTATCAGTTCTGGTGGATCAATTAGTTTAGTTTAATTTTATTTTTTAAAATCAAACCAAACTGAATTTATAACTACTTTATTCAGAATATTAATTATTACATCAAGAAACATCTATAAAAAAAACGCATGCATCTGGGCCTCCAATTTTGCTGGTTAGACCTGGGCCTCTTGTCCACCCCTCAACGCTCACCCTGTCCAATCAATGGGAGGCGATGCGAATAACATTTAAGTACTAAAATATTAAATTAATGGCAATTACATGCTGATAAAAGTTTTAAAAAAACTATAAATATTAATTCAAATAATTATAGTTTCATTTGAAATTTAAATATTTTAACTGAAATAAAATTATTGAATTTAGAATTAAACCTGAATCAATATTCTGAACTCTTTTTCAACAAAAAATATAATGAATCTTAATTGTTACTCATTCAAATTTTCCAAACCAAGTTGTCATTCAACCCCACTGAATCCTGGGGAGAAGAAGACCCGACTAAATCGATCCTGACAAAATAATAATAAAATATTTTAAAATTGTATAAATAATAATTTAATTTTTTAAAATGTTATAATTTCATCAAATTTTTTAAGAATTTATGTATCAATAAATTTAAATTAAAAAGATCATTTTATCTTATCAATAAGTTAAATTTATCATTCAATTCTTCTAAATTTTTAAATAAAAATTATTATTCTTTAAATAAAATTATGATAGAAATTTATTATTTTAAAAATTTATTTTTAAATAACATAAATTAGAGTGAACAAGTTATAATTTTTTTATTCAATTTTTATAATTTATATAATAAAAATTATTATTTTTAAATAATAATTATATTGAATCTTGTTATTTTTAATTTAAATATTTTAATAATATTATGATTATGATATTTTAAGAGAATAAATTATTATTTATATAATTTAAGAAGTTTTTATTGTGAATTTTCCCCATCCTCACCATGATTCCCAGAATCTTCGAGATCCTATGCCATCAATCCACTCGGCAGATCACCCCACTTTGAATATGCCACGTCTCCGGCTAAACCAAATGTTTGGCCCCTCACGTGGCCACCAATCACTCCCGTTGGTACTGTTCCCATTCGGCGGACCTTTGCTTCATCCTCCTTCACCCATTTCCCGCCACGTGTTGGCCCTTCCCGCCTCACTTTTTCAAATTTTACTTCTACTCCTACCCTCAGGAAGAATGCACTGCCAAACGCTCCGATTTTCCCTCATCCTTCCCTTCTACGTTGGGTTCAACCGAAAGGCAGGCACTTCACGTGAGGTGTCACTTTCCCCCACACGTCGCTTCTCCGTTGGTTCTTACATCTATCACTACGCGCGTTTCGTGGAAGCTTCACGCGCAATTCTCATCCCACCGTCTACTGTCACGTGAAAGGGACATCGTAGCCGTTGCCTTCTAAACCGTCCCTTCACTGCCACGTACTCTATCGGACACGTGGCAACAAAATATCGGCTTAGAGGGAAGAAAAGATTATTTTAATCTTATCCTCAGCTCAAGCCCGGTCTATAAATTCCCAAGATCCTCCGTCCCACTTTTTCCTCCACTACAGCTCAAACTCTAAATTCTAAATTCTTGAATCTCAACCCGATAAAATAGGGAAGGGGTTACAAAAACTTTCAAACTTTTTCAGTCTTCTTCTTTCTCGCGTTTTTCGCTTGATTTTCTGGGATAAGTTCGGTATAAAGAATGGCTTTGAATATCACACATCAGATTGGTAGCCTTGCTGGGACTCCAGCAGGAAACATACAATCTGAGATAGGAATTTCATCGGGAGAGTCCACTGCGACGGTAAACGCGGCGGCCGTGTGGAAGACGCCGGCGACGAGTCTCCGGTGTAAGGTGAGCAAGTCGGAAGGCGTGGACGCGCTCTCGCCGCCAGTGAGCCCTTGCAGGTCGCCGGTGTTAGGCGGAATTCGGGCGGATCTATCAGTGGCGTGTCAAGCATTCGCGACAGAGGTTGCGCCGATGGCGGAGGCGGGGATGGCGCCCGTTCCGATGAGGAGGTACAAGGAGGGAGGAACCTCAGGGAAGGTGGAGGGAGTGCCGGTGTACGTGATGATGCCGCTGGATAGCGTGACGATGGGGAACACGGTGAATCGGCCAAAGGCGATGAACGCTAGTATGCAGGCTCTGAAGAGCGCGGGGGTGGAGGGAATTATGATGGACGTATGGTGGGGATTGGTGGAGAGAGATTCGCCGGGAGAGTACAAATGGGGTGGCTACACGGAACTCCTGGATATGGCAAAGAAGCACGGCCTCAAGGTCCAGGCGGTGATGTCATTTCACCAGTGCGGCGGAAACGTCGGCGACTCGTGCACGTTCGTCTCTCGTTACTCCCATCTCTCTTTTTTCAACGTTTATAAATAGTACTATAAAAGTATAAATATAAATATATATTTTTAAATTTAAAATATTAATATAAATATAAATATTTTATTATATGATATTTTTAACTGTTTTACATATTTAATTTTTTAACATTATAAAAAAGTGAGAGTTATTTTTTATTTTTATTTTTAACTTTAAATTAAAAAAATAATTTAATTATTATGATATGTTCCTATATTTTTAATCAAAAATTATTTTTACAAAGTGTTTTGTGAATAGGATAGTATTTGATTACAAGTATTTCTTTTCTGTTTTTTTTTTGTGCGAGCCAAGATTATAAGTATTTGAGTATTTTGAGATTTGAGATTATTTGATATTTTTATTTGGAAAACCTGCATTTTTCTCTTTGGGTGATGACGGTGGGTTTCCACGGGATATAAAAGAAGTGTAACGAACACGGGCCCAACTTGGGGCTGGAACGTTCATATTTTAAATAATTAATAATTAATTAAATTTATTTTTATTAATTTTTAGAATTTATTATTTTCAAAATTATTTATCGTTTAGAATGATAATAAAAATGAGCGGTCAACCTATGGCTGATGCAAGTGACACAGGAAAAAGGGTCAGATACCGAAAAAGGGGACACGGAAGTTGCGTGTGGTTTTCTGGAGATTTGACCGGAGCCCACATGAACTTGTTTTCGACTCCTTAGTTGCTTCTAGAAAGTATACTAGCCATTTGGCCTTTTTCCTAGGTCCAGGACAGTAGGACTTTTCAAGATTTGTCATTTGTTTGTTATATATTTTGCATGAATATAAAAGAGACGTTTTAAATAAATTTTTTGTAGCTAAACATTGGCCGATTAATTTAGGTATATGATTGGGCTTTTTTTTGGACCGAAAGCTAAAAGTTGGGGGTTTAACGTCCTTTTAATGTATTTAAGGAATTCGTTACCCAAAAAAAAAATGTATTTGAGGAATTATTTTAAAATATCTAATAACAATCTTCATGGTGCTGAACGACTGGTTATATTGCATGCAGTATTCCCCTGCCCAAATGGGCTTTGGAAGAGATGGATAAAGATCCAGATCTTGCATATACGGATCAATGGGGAAGAAGAAACTACGAATATGTGTCTCTTGGGTGTGATACCCTGCCTGTTCTCAAGGGCCGAACTCCAGTCCAGTGTTATGCTGATTTCATGAGTGCTTTCAAAGACAAGTTCAAACACCTTCTTGGTGAAACTATTGTGGTAAATATTCATCTCAAGATTCTATTCTAACTTCTAATATTATGCTGTTTTATGCTCTAGACATCTGAAACACCCATTTTTATTCCATTCAGGAAATCCAAGTAGGAATGGGACCGGCAGGGGAGCTGCGTTACCCTTCGTACCCAGAGCAAAACGGGACATGGAAATTTCCCGGAATTGGTGCTTTCCAATGTTATGACAAGGTACTACACATTTTCCTTTTAATTTATACTGTTCTTGGCTCATCCAGATGATTGATAGCTACTGAGTTATATAGGTGGGAAGCGGTTAGAAGCCTAATTAAGTGTTACTGACCTAGCCAGAAAAGTTTAAACAAGGAGTTTTCACTTTGAAAGGAAGTGCACATTAAACATGTGAAATTATATTTTTGGCTTATTCAGTTACCTTTTGTTTTCATTATGGTGTAGTATATGCTGAGTAGCTTAAAGGCAGCTGCTGAAGCTGCGGATAAGCCAGAATGGGGGAGCACAGGCCCTACTGATGCAGGTCACTACAACAACTGGCCGGAAGACACACCATTCTTCCGCAAGGAAGGTGGAGGCTGGAACAGTCCATATGGCGAGTTCTTCCTCACCTGGTACTCCAATATGCTCTTGAATCATGGCGATAGGATCCTCACCGCGGCCAAGTCAGTGTTCGAGAACTCTGGTGTTAAAATTTCAGTAAAAATCGCGGGTATTCACTGGCACTATGGCACAAGATCCCATGCCCCAGAGCTCACAGCAGGCTATTACAACACCAGGTTCCGCGATGGCTACCTCCCAATAGCTCAAATGCTGGCTCGTCATGGAGCCATCTTCAATTTCACTTGCATTGAGATGCGAGACCACGAGCAGCCCCAGGATGCTCTGTGTGCACCAGAGAAGCTTGTGAGGCAAGTGGCTCTAGCCACGCAGAGAGCCCAGGTCCCTCTGGCTGGTGAAAATGCACTGCCAAGATACGACGAATATGCGCACGAGCAGATCATAAGAGCATCACAGTTGAATGTGGATGGTGGCCAGAATGACTCAACAATGTGTGCTTTCACTTATTTGAGGATGAACCCTCAATTGTTTCAGCCAGAACACTGGAGGAAGTTTGTGGCTTTTGTGAAGAAGATGAAGGAAGGGAAGGGTGCTCGCAAGTGTTGGGAACAAGTGGAGAGGGAAGCAGAGCATTTTGTTCATGTCACCCGGCCTTTAGTGCAAGAGGCTGCTGTTGCACTTATGCAATAAGAATCGTTGTTGAGATTGAACTTGGTTTCTGCAGCTATATTTTACTTCATTGGGTCTCTATAGGTCACAGCTGGGCTATGAAATTTTTAGGGAAGAAGTATCCTAGACTTTGTGGCCTATGGAATGTATAAACATGTATTTAATATAGTATTCATTTTGTCAGAGTATTTATGCCAAAAACAGAAAAAGGAACTTGTATTTTTAGAATTGGCAATTATAATTCTCCTACAATCATGATCTGTCATTTGTCTATACCACCCTGAACTATATTTGGTGGTTTTTGTTTGATCTGAAACTCATTGAAGAAATATCGAAGTGGGAATCTAAAGCAAGAGTGTCGTTTAAGGGGGAAAAAAAAAGAAAAAACACGTGATCTCGTGTTGCGTTCACATTTAAATAATTTAAGCCTTTTGCTTCTTCTAGCAGTAATACCATATCAGCATCTTACTCGCTTTCTGGATGCCTTGGGATTCAAATATTTCGAGTGCCAAAGTTTAATAATTTCTTTTACTAGGATGAGCTGCTTTATCACCGGCTGGATGTTATTTTTACATATTTTTATAAATTCTTCTAACTGTTAAACCACGATTCATACATGTTAAGTAGTTGGCTTTGTCATTCTTCATTCCTTATCATCCATATTTGCTTCTTTTTCTCAGGCCAATTTCATTAAAGTGAAATTATTACAACCATGACCTGGGGTAAAAAAAACTAAAAGTTAAGTTTTATTTTTGCTCTTAGATTTTACATTTAAGGCCGCAAGTATTTTAAACTTGACATTGGGTTATTTTTATCTTTAAGCGTTTGAAATGCATTGTCTCATCATCCTGGTGTTAACACAGCAATTTTTTTTTTTTTGGAAGGGAGGGGTCTTACCATTTATTATTAATTTTTTGTAATAAAATATTAAATTAAAGGTCACTTTTGCTTTTTAAGTTCAAGATATCAACATATCACAAAAGTGACCCTTAACTTAAAATTTTGTTAAAAAAAATGGTGGGACCAACTTTATTATAAAATGGATGTTAACTTAATGATAAAACTAATAAATACCTATGCACCATTGTTGATTTAAAGATGTTAAAAGTTTACAAAGATTGAAAGGTTACTGCCAAACAAATCTCCAGAGATAATTTAAAATGTGTTGATTACATAGCAAAAACTGTCTTAAGGGTTAACATTAAATTACTTTAATCTTATCTTATTGATTGTCTAGACTTAATGTTGTCTGATATGAGTGCCTTTTAGGTGCACTCCTTATTTTTAAGCTTCGTCTTACCTTTATATTAAAAAAAAAGATTTTAAAAGCTTTTGGAAAAAAAAGTCTTTGAATAATTTTGTTCTTTAATCCAACATCTCAAATTTTCATTAACAGATGTTAAGCTATTTTAACTATTCAGGGAATGATGTCCTCATTAAAAAAAAGTTCATGGATATTTCTATATCTTTTATTAACTTAAAAATATTATATGCTTCAGGTGAAAATTTTTTTAGATATTTTTACCTTTCAATTCTTAATTTAATAGTAATTTAAATGCTTTCAAGCCAAAGTTTTATTATATGATAGATGATTTATTTTGGGAGAATAACAATGAAGTACAAAATAAAAAATTTATGACAGTCAAGTTCTCAGTAAATTTTTTTAAAAAAATAAGTTGCAGAAATTAATTTAAACATTTATTGACAATTTTTTTAATTATGACAATTTATATATTAAGATTTTTTTTATGTCCCCGCCAAGATGTAAGAACCTTTTGCCATATGATGTGTCACTGATAATCTTCATGTGTCTTACTTAACACCGCTCTCCCACTGAACCACGCAAGCCTATAGCTGTAATACACTTTAAATCTTAGCTTAATGTAAAAGGGTACAGGCTGATTCATATAATTATTTACAAGGTTATTCTCGTACGTAAGGGCTCCATCACGTCGCAGATAATTAGATAACGATAAGAAGAAAGGCTGGGACACGAGCATATATCCATGTCTGGAAATCGCCAAAGAATACAAGTGGAAGGATGACTCAGGTGGATAGAAATAGATTCAAAGATCATTCATGGCAAGAGTTGAATTTTTTGGTCCTGATTGCGTCCATTCTTAATTTTGTTCTTCTTACGAACATACAAGCTTTTGTCCAATTGGACTAAATACTTTAATAAAGTCCTTTGAAGCGCTGAATTAAAATCATTAAAGATAAAGATTAAATTTATTTAAAAGTAGTAGTTAGATTAATTTAATTCAAACTAAAAAATTAGAATATTTTAGATAAGGAAATTCAAACTTATTTGAATCAGCTTGACTAAGGGATCAATTAATTAAAATGATCAAAGATGTTGTTTGCCGGTGGAGAGGATTAGGTGCATGTTAATATAATTCTTCACGACATCTGACTCCGTGCAAATCATGCGTGAGTCCACTCCGAGATAACACCCTTCCAATTTTTCTCCATCCATATTTCTCTTCAGATAAATACTTTGTTGTTATGAAATTAACCAACTAAAAAAAATAAGATATATGAAAAAGAAATGAAGACAAAAGAATGAAAGAATTTTTTATGAATTATTATCCATTTCAATACAAATAATATGTCTTATTTATAAGTATCATCTCACATTAACAGTTACATAAATGATAACAACAAATAAAAGATAATTAATACTCATAATGTTGGAAGTTTCGTGAAAAAAAATGAAGATATGAAAAAAATGAACTTACACACTTTTAATATTCATTATATTTGTCGTCTTTATTTTGATCACAATAGAATTGAGTCCAATTTTGATGTTTTTTTCATGTGGGTCCCTCGCACTCTATAGCATGCTTGCAGACCTCAATCAAGTCCGTAGGATTAGTAATTTAAGAAAAAAAAAAATAGATACATAGAATAAATTTAAATAGTAAGTTAAAGGATATATGTGTTTTAAAAAATGTTAAAATGCATCTATAGGCATTAGTCATAATAAAAAGGGCCATGACTAATTAAATATGGGGTTTTGAATTCTAGATCTTATGAAGGTAGAAAACAATTTTGAAAAAGTTAGAGCCAATTTAAATTTTAGTTAGGTATAATTGATTAAAAAAATTAATTAATATAATTAATTATAATTAATTATGTTATAACATGATTGTGTTTGAATATTTTTTTAAATTGATTTTGACATAATTGAATATATTTGATGATTTAATTAGAATTAATTTTAGATGTATAAATTATCATAAAGGACATTAATTTTGAAAATGAAAGTATTAATAAAGTTGTATAATTTAATGTATGTAAAAAAATAAATTAGTATATCCAAATTTAAATAAATTTAATAAAAGAGAAAGATATAATTCTTAAATTTATGATGCTTAATTTATGAGAAATGTTATGGTAGTTGATTAACTAACGTGTTATTCCAATTTATTTTAATTGCGATGTTGTGGAAGTGTTTTTTCGTAGAAATATAAAAGCCACTTGCAAGTTTAATTCATAGACTAATGGGTTCAAAGGTTAACTGTAAACAAGCAACTTAGAGAAGAATATAAAATTTAAGAATATAAACAACGAAAATCGAGACACTAATACATGCAAGGGCAGATCGTAGGGGTATATTTGGGCAGCTCATATTTTTGACAAGTAATAAATGAGAGTAACAGTATAATTGAAATTGATAAGTTGCTTCAAGCAACTTATTTGAAAATGCAATTCTACCTCAATCATCAATTATCAAAATTTTTGATTGTTTAAGTAATTTTTATTGAAATTGATTATTTAGCCCAAAAAATTGATTACTTGCTCAATCCAAATAGGTTGTTGCTCTTAATTAGACTGGATGATGTTTGGAGATAAATAACCATACAAAAATATAAAAATTTAAATATTAAAGAAAAGGGTAAAAAGTTGTGCACAGATTAAGAAATTTTAGCACATAGGTGATGTCCATACAAATTATTGACATTATTGATATTGATGTTTTTGTTAGGATAATGTTAGGAGGCAGGCCCAGAAGGCAATAACTGTCACCGTATAACGACATAACCTACCGCATGTTCCAGAATGACCGTTGCCTTTCCTCTTCCGGTTCCGTGGCCATGCACGACTCTTAAAAAAAAAAAAATAATAATAATGATAATAATTTTTACTTATAACTTTATTAAATTTTACTCTTAATTTTTATAATTTTTAGAGTTTTAATAAAATTAGGTGACCTTTATCCTTATAATTTTTATTTTTAAATAATTTTAGTCTCACAGAATTAAAAACACTGAAACAAAATAACAAGAATTAAAAGCCAGATTCGATACGGGGAGACTCACTCCTGCCTGTCCTTTCCCATCAAATTACGCAACTCTGCCACGCCCTCTTCGAGGCTCACTCCTTCGAGCTGGTCTTTGCTCTGTCTTCCATCCACTGTTTCTGGCTCCTCCATGGCTTCTCTACAATCATTTCAATTCCGCTGCTCATTCTTCCCTCTCTCGCCCAAGCTCCTTCCACTCTCTCGGACCCCCCAATTTTCACTCCTTTTCCCCGCGTCATTTCCTCGTAATGCACGGGTTTTCTCTTTCAGCGGATATGCGAAAACCAGAAATGAAGTCTACAGAATTCGCTGTTCCTCCAAAGTCGGCTCCGAAATTGAAAAACTTTCGATTCAGAACGACGATGAACGGCCTCCTTTTGATATCAACCTTGCTGTGATTTTGGCGGGATTCGCATTCGAGGCTTACACTACCCCACCTGTATGTCAATAGCCCACCAGCTTCCTTGAATATTTGAACTTTCCTTAACTTTGCCACACCTTTGCAACTTCAAATACTTTCTTCTTCTTTTTTGGAGTCTCTCCTGTGATACTCCAACCACCCCTTGAATTGGCTATTCCTTAATTGAAAAATCGAAGATGCTTCGGGGAAATAGAGTTGTGAGAAAGTATAAGGAGAAATGTGACTGCAAAATTTAAACTTCTTATATGGTGAAGCATATTACTTACACTACCATTAACTTCATGATCCCTATTGAGTTAGAAATATGCTGACTATTTCTTCAGTTTTGGGTTATCTTCTTTTCATTTGCCAAGGAACAAATAATATATTGGGGTTGATGTTTAGACAAATGGCCTGTGAAAGTCAACTTCCTTTTGCTTATGCTTCTTCAGCGTTAAATAACATCACTATAACTAAAGCAGGTGTAGAATGCAATTCGGTATCTTACATCAGAATGCTACGCTGGACTTAATTGGAATGTGTTCGTGATCGTTTTTGTGCCCTTTTCATTTTTATTGTAATGCAGGAAAACGTAGGAAGGCGTGAAATTGATGCTGCAGATTGCAAGACAGTGTATCTTTCTGAGTATGGTTCGATTTCTTTTTGTAGCTATTCTTAGGGTTTTTCTTATTGTCAAATTCCCGATACCTTATCAAAATGCATTTAAATATGTGGTGCTTAATTTTTGCCGTTCCTTCTAGTTAGACAGAGAAATCGATTCAATTGGTTGAATGTACAAATGGGCATGGTTAACGAGTTATTTTCTTGGTATATGCAGGCAATTTGTTTCTGAAATCTACGATGGCCAACTGTTCATAAAGTTGAAAAAAGGATTCGATTTCCCTGCCATGGATCCATGGGTTGGTTATCTTATATAATATTTACATTATTGAATAGATCTCCGATTAGCTAGTCACTTCTTGTTACTTTGCTTCATATCTCACACTTAATACTCATTTAATATGACGAATTTTTCCTTTGATTTATTTTCTTGGACCATGTGTTCTCCTTTGATCTGACTTCCAGGGAACAAGTGATCCGTATGTGATCATACAATTAGATTCTCAAACCGTTAAAAGCAAGATTAAATGGGGGTGAGTTTTCTTATCATATTTTTCTCAGGCTGTTATTTGATGGCTGAAGAGACTTTAAAATTTTTCCTGGTTTACAGCTATAGTTACAGGAGAATTTGTGTAATTTCTACTCATATGGCCTTTCTTTTCTTTTTCTTTTTTTTTTGGGGGGGGGGGGCAAGTTAGCTTGTCCTATCAAGCATCACTCTAAGGACTTAAAGTATCTCAAGCTTTGACTTCTTTAATTGGTATATTGAGTGACAACTGAGAAAATAATAATTGGTCAAGATAACCCATGACCAAATTTTGATGTATTAAATGGAGCTTTGCATTTATATATTGCCTTTTCAAATTCTTGTAAGGAGTATAGCTTCTAGAATTCCATTGATGCATGTGATTCATTCATATTAAATTAACTATGTCAGGACAAAAGAGCCAACATGGAATGAAGAATTTGCTTTTCATATAAAGCAGCCTCCAACTAAACCACTTCAGGTCAATATGAACTCTCTCTCGCCCCCCCCCCAACCCCTCACTCTCACACACACGGCCTTTTGCATATCTAAGATAATCTACAAAGGGGAA
Source organism: Prosopis cineraria (assembly GCF_029017545.1). Classification (NCBI taxonomy): domain Eukaryota; kingdom Viridiplantae; phylum Streptophyta; class Magnoliopsida; order Fabales; family Fabaceae; genus Prosopis; species Prosopis cineraria. The sequence continues at coordinate 4,261,017 of NW_026555335.1, forward strand.
TCGTTCTCTCTAATTGACATGGAAACTTTGCATAGAATGCATCTGCATACCCTTTGACATAAAATGAAGTGGTAATCGCTTGCTACTTGTACTATGTAAATATACATCCCCTCTTTCATAGTCCCTAATTTCTTTGATTCTCTTTTTAAAACTCTTAGAAGTATGTCTTAAATACCAATAGTCTAGTACTCAAAGTTAGATTACAATATTCTAAGTGCTTTTTCTTGATGTCCTTTTGGTAATTATAGTCTCATAGCATACTCTTGACATGCATCCAGATAGTTGTTTGAATGTATTATCTCTTCATATTCCCTGTAAATTTTGAGAGCCATGTTCATTTTCTTTAATTTTGATTGCATAAGTACAACTCCAGTGAATGCTCTGTTGGTGCCTTGATGGCACTTGCATTCTTCTTGTGTATACTAATGCAAGGTCTTTCGTTTTTTCCCCACTTCTTGAAGGCTGGAAATCCTTTTGCATTCCCTCCTCTTATCTGATTGCCAATGTACCATGATGAAGGAAAAACATTTAGGGTCACCCTTGATTAATGTGTAAATGTATCTAAGGGGCATGCTTATTATACAACATAAAATAAGAAAAAGCATACGTGATTTTATATCAATAACAGTTTTATACGTATATGCGTGTGATACCTGCAAATGGGGTTGTGAAATATGATATCTAGAAATTGAAAGAGTTTCTAAAGGAAGAGAGAAGAAACAAAGATTTCAAATAAAAGCTTCAAATTTAATTGGGAGCCTGGTTACAGAAAGAGTGCAATCAGCATCAGAGATTTCCTTGTCACACTATCTTGAAAAGCAGTTATCTCTCTTTTTCATTCCACCCTTTTCTGTATTTTTGCATCTTATTTTTGTTGTAGTGACTGTTATTATTATAGAGAGTACAAAAATAATTTCTTTTTCCTGTAATGAGGTAAACACCTATGATACTGTAAACTTCACTGGTTTTTACATATAAATTTTGAAGTTTTCCTAATTGGAATCAGTGCACGAAGTGTATGTGCAATGTCAAATAAATTTTTAAGTTTCCCTAATAAATTTCATTTGAAATTTTATGTTGGTTTTCTTTGATGCTGTGATATATAGATTGCAGCTTGGGATGCAAACCTTGTGGCTCCCCACAAACGCATGGGGAATGCAGGAGTTGACCTGGAATGGCTTTGTGATGGTGAGTTCGAGAAAATCACTTGCACCAAATAGTTGATGCAAACTTGAAAAGTTTTCATGCTTTTAGAATTTTCAATTTGTTAAGTTTACAGTTCATATTACTTGGGAAACATCTTAATTTTGTTATGACATCAAGTTTTTTTATAACTGTCAACAGAATTGATGTATTTATCAATTTCTTTTTCTTTAAAAGTAATTATTGCTTGAAAAACATTTGCTCAAATAACAATTACGCATTTGTTTTAGGAGACTCACATGAAATAACGGTGGAGTTGGAAGGAATGGGTGGGGGTGGAAAGGTTCACCTGGAGGTAATTTTCTTGCAAGTTGTAACAATCAGTTAAGGAACTAGCAGTATAGATTTCATGTTATGGGAAGAAAAAGTATTTCTTAGTAACTCTCAAATATTGGAAGAATTTATTATACTTTAATATATTGCTGAGAAACTTCTGGCTTATCCAACGACAAGTTCTACTAATTAAGTAGAAGTGGTGAATGAAGATACTTTGATATGATTATCACACCCGTTATCTACAAGTTGGAAGTTTATTATTGGGAGCATTGTGATTATCCCTTATCATTATACTTATTATGTGGGAGTTGTCACCCTCTTGGAGAATTATCTTTAGTATTCAAATTTATCCAGTTTAGTAAAAATGTGTGTGTGTGTGTGTAACATATTCAAGAGGAAATCCCGAAATGTATGCTCTTCGCGGATGATATAGTTCTTATAGCAGAGACAAGAGAAGAGGTTAATTGCAAACTTGAGTTATGGAGGAGGACATTGGAGTCGAAAGGTTTTCGTCTGAGTAGAAGTAAGACGGAATATTTATATTGTAAATTTGGTAAAGGACTATTCGAAAATAATTTGGAAGTGAAATTGGGAGATCAAATTATACCTCAAGTGGAAAAGTTTAGATATTTGGGAGCCATTATTCAAAATGATGGCGAAATCAGTGGAGATATTTCACATAGAATTCAAGCTGGGTGGTTTAATTGGAGAAAAGCTAAAGGAGTTATTTGTGACCGTAAGGTGCCTAATAAACTTAAAGGAAAGTTTTATCGTACTGCTATCAGACCGGCAATGTTATATAGTAGTGAATGCTGGGCTCTAATGGGACAGCAAGAGCATAAAGTTGGAGTAGCAGAGATGAGAATGTTACGATGGATGTGCGGACATACACGTAAAGATAAAATTCGAAATGAGCACATACGTGAAAAAGTGAGGGTGGCACCTATTGAGGAAAAAATGGTAGAAAATCGGTTGAGATGGTTTGGGCATGTACAAAGAAGACCAAGGGAGGCACCAGTGAGAAGAGTGGAACATATAACTTTGAGTCCGATTAAGAGAGGTAGAGGAAGGCCTAAGAGAACACTCTTGGAAGTTGTTGAACGTGATCTCTTAATTAATAATATTTCTAAAAGCTTAATAAATGATAGAGCACAATGGCGTCTTGCAATCCATGTAGCCGACCCCACCTAGTGGGATAAAGGCTTGTTGTTGTTGTTGTTGTTGTTGTTGTGTGTGTGTGTGTAGGAGAGGAAAGCATAGTTGTGTGTTCCCATTGCCCCTATTTTTCCATTTTAACCATGAACTTCAACATAATTGTTTAGTTTTAAAATTCTTCTGAGTGGTTTTGGCTCTACTTTATGTTGAAAATCTTTGCTGCTCAAAAATTAGTCAAGATCTAGTTTTATTGTTATATTAGTTTTAAAAAAATGGTTTTATTTCAATAAAAAAATGTTTTATGTTCAGAAATTCAGGGAACTAACTTTCTTTTGGGTCCGCAGGTTACTTCACTCAACTGAAGCTTTTGAGATTGCTTAATCTTTTTATCTCTCCTAAGTTTCTCTCCATGTTTTTCCTGATGTTTGTTTTCTTCCTTCTGTCTTTTAGTTTTAAATGTTTTGATGTGATTGGAGTCTTTGGTCTCAAGAGATGTTAAGCTTTGAAACAAGTTTGTTTTATTTTTTTTATTGTGTAAGAGCACCGGAGAATTATATGAGTTTTGGAACTCATTGTATATGATATCTTATTTTACATAGACATCATTGGATATCTTTCGTTCTTTTGAGTCAGCACTCTAATATTCCATAACTTGTAATGAGTTGAATAGTCTAGTTGCCGTTTTACAAGGCCCTGGCCCAGCCAATTGTTTAATTTTCTGCTTACCCCTGTTTTACTGGGGTAAGACTGAAGTCTAACTATGGTCAGCCATCGATGCCTTTTGGATTCTTGTAGAATACATCAAGAGTCTAAATATTGTTTTCCATATGTTACAACTTCATGATACCCAGAATATATATTTACAGCGTGTGATTCAAATAAATTATCATCAACTGAGAAGTTCTATACCATGGAACTTATATACTTGGTCTTCTGTCAAGTCTTAGTTTTAATTCTGCAAAATTCTATTACTTGTATGCTTAATTTGGTTTAAATGTGTTGCATTGTTGCATTTTAATGAGCTGTAAGTTGTTAATTTCCTGAGTTTTTTTTTTTTAAATTTAGGTTAAATATAAAACCTTTGATGAAATTGATGATGAGAAAAGGTGGTGGAAGATTCCTTTTGTTTCAGAACTTCTAAAGATTAATGCTATTGATTCTGCGCTAAGAAAGATTACCGGTTCTGATACAGTGCAAGCCCGCCAATTTGTGGAATATGCATTTGGGCAGTTAAAGTCCTTCAATAATTTTGATAAATATGATGCTGAAGGCTCTGGGACATTGAATGATTCTTATATCGCATTAGATACGCCTTCAGAAGAGGCTGGAAATTCAGAAGCCTTCAGCAGTGAAACTTCTAGTGAACAGAGATATATGGAGGAGCACATGCAGAACTGTGATACTGAGAATGGACATGTTTCTGAACTATCAAAAGAAGTTGGCAAGGAAGAGCAATCAGATCAACTTTTTTGGCGGAACCTTGCTGATGTTGTCAATCATAACATTGTCCAAAAGCTAGGTCTCTCAGTTCCTGAGAAGCTAAAATGGGATGGATTTGAATTTTTAAGCAAAATTGGCTCTCAGTCACGAAGTATTGCAGAATCATTTTACATTGAATCTGGGCTTGCAACATCAGAAGGAACAGAAGATACAGCCAGTAAAACAAGCAGCCAACCTGCTATTGCTGCAATTCAATCTTCAATTCCAGAGGTGAAAAAAGCAACACAGAATTTGGTAAGACAGACTGAATCAGTTTTGGGAGGATTAATGCTTCTGGCTGCAACAGTTTCCAAGATGAACAAGGAAGGACATTCAGCAGAAGAGGGGGAAAGCAAAGATGGTAAAGTAAGAGATGCTAAAACACAATATTCCACTTTGCAAAAACTTCCTACCTCATGGAATGGGTCTGCATTGGATGAGAAGAAAACTGAGGAAATGAAAAATCTTTTTTCAACTGCTGAAAGTGCTATGGAGGCTTGGGCAATGCTCGCAACTTCACTGGGCCATCCTAGTTTTATTAAGTCTGAGTTTGAGAAAATATGTTTCTTAGATAATACAACCACAGACACCCAGGTATTTTGTTATCTCCTTGCTGATAAGTCCACTTTCCTATGTTACTTTGGTTGTAGTTAACTAGTCATTCCTCTCAGTGTACTGCCAATTGTTATTTTGTTCTGCTCTGTGTAAGCCTTTATAAATATAACCGTGGGACTTTCAGGTTGCTATTTGGCGTGATTCTGCACGGAAAAGGTTAGTGGTTGCTTTCAGGGGAACAGAACAGGTAGGTCATATTCTTTTTCCTTTTATGCAGAGTTAGACGAGTTAGACTTCAGGTTTGTCACTAAGGTACTTATGTTTTGATGCTCTCTAGGCAAAATGGAAGGACTTAAGAACTGATCTAATGCTTGCTCCTGTCGGGTAACACTCAGTTCTCATCTTGATTAGTACAAATGATTTCTTATTAGTCATGAGAAGTGTTGTCAGCCTGTCAACATGTTTTCATCTGTAACATCTACTTCGTTTCGTGTGTTATTTCTTCTCAGATATATGGTGATGTATGCATCATACAGTGGGAAATTATGTAATGAAACTATATATATCCTACTTTTGTAAATAAAAAAGGAAGGGTGATGAATATTTGGGAGAAAAACTGAAGGAGGCTGTTGCTGACAGAGAATAGAGGAAGTTGAGGAACTGAATTTGAGTGAACTAGGGAGGCTCAAGACTTTTTTTTTTTTACTTGGTCTCAAACCCTTATCAATTCTAGTAAAAGGGAAGGGATGTAGAAGACAGAAAAACTCTAGTTTAGATTGGAGATCATCTTTTAATTCCTTTCCTGGATTTCTTAGGAAGCTCTCTTTTGATGGAACAGCATTAATGAGACTATTGACTTTTCCAGCAAAAGAAAATAATGACTAAAATAAAACCAAAGATAATGATGGGTAAATAAGTAAATTACCTTCTAAACTTTAGGTCTATAGTATCATAGACTCTAAACTCATTTATTGTGCAAATTATTCCCTCAACTTCTAAAAACAGTGCAATTTGCCTCCTACTGTTAATGAAAGTTAACTTTAATTGTTAATTGACCAAAAAAATGACAAAAAAGGACCTTAAAATTTACATAAAAGGACCAAGAAATTACAATATAGGACCCTAAAATTACAGACAATGACCCAAAGAATTATAAAAAATTACCAATTTTTTTTTCTTTTTCTATAATTTTTTAGGTTTTTTTTTTTGTCATTTTTTGATCTAATAGTCAAAGTTAACTTTTATTAACGGAAGAGGTTAGGTTATTCTGTTTTCAAAAGTTGAGGGAGAATTTTTGCAAAATAAATGAGTTTAGGGTTTATGGAGCTATTTGAGTTAAAGTTTAGAGGGTAATTTGTTCATTTATCCTATAACGATAGGCAACTAAAATGTTCATTATACATAAAGTCAAAAATAAAGTTATTTCCTTTTACTAACGGCTCTCTTATGGCAGTGGTGACTTAAGAATAAGGCCATTGGTAAAAGAAAATAATTCTATTTTTGGTTATTTGAAAGTACTGATTTTAGGCAATACGGTTTGGTTATTTCAAAATTCCTAGGCAAAACTTGAATTGTGATTAACAGCACCAAGTTGGGTCCTTAGCAATCTGATTTGAAAATTGCTTGATTTGTCAATTCCTTGCAATTTTTTGGGGAAAGAACAGTAGACAGACACCAAAATAATCCCTACTTGAATGATCGGCAGTTAAAATATTCGTTTAACAAAATACTTTTATTTTTCACCTTTTCAATTAGATGGTTAACTTAATTTGAAAATATAGAAAATAGAATTGTCACTAATACAAATTGACACTACAATATTGATATGCAGATCATTTTGAATAAAATACCATTTATTATATTATTTGAATAATTTAAATCCGATTACAATTTCTCATCCTGGAACCCCTAGCGCTTCAGGGTGCATTTTTCCTTTGATTACCATCTTAGGGGCGCTTCAATATTATTCACCAATGTTCTTGCATGCGTAATTTTGAATATGTATTTACTAAAAGGCATTCATTTTGTTTGGCCTTTTCATTTTACTTGATGATTTCAAAGCATAACTAACTTTTCTATCACTTCCATAGGTTAAATCCTGAAAGGATAGGTGGTGATTTCAAGCAAGAAGTTCAAGTACGTTAATCAATATCAGGTTTACATATGTCAAACATATTTATGAGATGCCTAGAAAACTACAAGAACAGCACATTCCACAATAATGGTGCTGTAATTGATGCAGGTTCATAGTGGTTTTTTGACTGCATATGATTCAGTTAGGACCAGGATCATCTCTCTAATTCGACTTGCAGTTGGTTATAAGTAAGTGATACTTCTGTATATATTTGATTAAACGAATCATTCCTTTGAAATACATATGTATATACTTACATCAAGTGATTTTTTTCCTGATCTTGCTTGTGCTATGATTATATTTTCCATAATTAACTGTATTATATGTCTTTGGTCTCAAAGAACGAGAATTCTTTGATGTAATTTGCTGAAGTGGTTCATAATGTGGAACCTCTTCTGAAAATTTAAATTGTTTTCCTTCTGACCAAATCCTATCGGCAATTATTAGTTTTAGTGGCTACCTTGAGCACACATTTCATTATTTAATATAATAACCAATTACCTTTGTCATCTGCTTTTTTTTTTTCCTGTATGTTTTAACAATTTCTTATCTTTTTACTGTGGTAAAGTATTCCTCTGGATTGAATTTATTTATGGTTACTTGTTACTTCCTAAAATGCCATTTGAGTATTGACAAAATACAAGTTATGTTATTGTGCCAGAGATGATCATTCTGAACCACTGCACAAGTGGCATGTTTATGTGACTGGTCATAGTTTAGGTGGTGCATTGGCAACCCTGCTTGCTCTTGAACTTTCATCTAATCAACTAGTGAAGTAAGTTAATTATCTCTTTTGTTTGTCACCTTACTTTCATTTATATTTTATTTCAACTGTTCTTTTTCCCTGTAAATCTTCTGGTATTTATAGTTGCTAATGGGCAGAGCTGGATTTTGTTTCTTAAATGACATGATTCTTCTCTAATTGGTTTTCTTGTTGAACATGTTGTGTTTGATTCTTGTATTGTTTCAGTTTATGGGGTTTGTTGCTGACCTGATGCAATGAATAATCAATTTTTGTCAACCTATAGTAACCTGGTATGCGATATCAGTGACTTTAATGGAACCTTTCACCGATATTATGCTCAATAAAACCAGAAAAAATGCTAGAGTATAGTCTAAGTGGAGAAACATAGGCACAGCTGAAGTAAGAAATGGAGATCAAAAGAAACAGCGGCGTGCGCACTCAAGTTAGCTTTTAAGAGGCTAGTTCCTTTCCTCAAGTCAGTACACAAGCCGTTACCTTTCTCAAATCCCATACTCACCCTTATATTCATTATTCTCTAAACTTACTCTCTGCTCTAACAAACAAACGTTTAAGTTTCCTCATTCACCCTATTTGTCAGAGTTGGACCAGATTGGCGCAATCCCCTATCCTACCCAGTATCAATGGAAAATATTTCTGCCCTTGTGTATCATTACTGCATAATCCATATAGGCTTCAATGTGAAAGTTCAATTTTTTTTCACTTCATTTATGCCTGCCCATCTAAAATTTGTGGTAGTGAGTATGTATTTACTATTTTATTTGTACTGCTTTGCAGGAAGGGAGCAATTTATGTGACGATGTATAACTTTGGCTCTCCCAGGGTTGGCAACAGAAGATTTGCAGAGGTTTACAATGAGGTAAGACAAGACTATATTACTGGATTGATATTCATAACACAGTTCTTTTCATTGCTACGAATAGAATGCTGAACTGAATTTCCTTCACTGGGCTATGGCAGCTATAGAAGTTAATAGCTGCGGAAAAGTCTAATACTGCAGATTATGAGCATATTCACAATCTTGTGTTGCAACTGTTTTTGGGTGTGAACTCTGAGGACAGCCGCAGGATGCTAAACTCCTATCTCATTGGCTCTGTCTTCTTAAGCAATGAGCACCTTGAGTTTAGGGTGTCTAAAACTAATCCAAACCAATCACACAAACCAAACCAAACTGACATAAACACAAACCAAACCAAGCTGACATAAATCAATTATAAATGAGGTTTGAGTTGGTTTTTCTTTTGGAAAATGGTTCAATTTGGTTCAAGTTTTTGCTCATGAAAATTTGAACCAAACAGAACCAAGTCTTGTTATATATATTTTTATAAATATGTCAAAGTTTTTTTTTTTGGCACTTTTTCAAGTTTAGTTATTTGTAAATCATTAGTAAAAATAAGTTACAATTAGCTAAATGTTATTTATAATTATTTAAGATAATTTTTTAATTTTATAATCAGTGTTTTAAAGATAATCCATTAATTTTTTATAGTTAAATATGCTAATTAATTGTTAAAAATATTTTTTTGTACTCAAGAAATTTTTTCATTGCAAATTATAATTAATAGTTAAAAATTATTTGTAAACATGAATATATGTTAGTGATTAAGAAAAATATCTTATTAAAAAAATTCAAACTTGATCCATACCTAAATCAAAATGAACCAAACTGCTCAAAAACCAAACCAAATCAAACCAATTAAAGAAAAAAAACTAAATAGGTCCCAGAATATAAAAACCAAACTGAACTCAACCTGTGAACATCCTTACCTTGAGTACACCATAACGGCATGTAAATTACGTGACTGACTCCTGTTGAACGGTTTCAGTTACGTGCGGACATATCAATGAAAATAGCGTGTGTTCAAAATGGCATGCAATGATGCAAGTTTTCATCTTGTGTGAATAAGAATGTGCCAAATAAAACATTCTATGCTGTCCAGTTGACCATTCAAGCCATGCTCCCTTAATCTATTTTTCCTTCGTCAAGAGTTCACTGGAAATGAAATTTCTGTGAACTGTTTGGCCTAAGCTTTTACTTTGTCAACAGTTCACTGGAAGTAGCCACATCTTGGTTGTTTTGTTTGAATTTCCAAAAGCAGTAAGAGCTTGGCCAATGCGTTTGCAGAAAGTTAAAGATAGCTGGAGAGTTGTAAACCACAGGGACATTATACCTACAGTACCTCGGTTGATGGGTTATTGTCATGTGGCTCAACCTGTATATCTTGCTCCAGGAGATTTTAGAAATGCGATGGTTAGTGATTACTAGAATGCATTATCTGTATGTATATCGTTATTTTGCCGTGACATGTTGATTTTGTTATCAAATGTTCTGTGCTGTCTCACTTTATCTTGTTATGCATTTGGGGCAATTTTTATGAGCTAATTGATTTGACCATTAGCAGTCATGTATTTTATTCAGACGTTGAGAATAATTTAATCTACATTGTGCGCCTTTATTTGGAATTAATGTCTCATTTAGTGCCATTCTCTTGAAAATAAATGTTTGTGGGACTCATAAAATCACAAAGATCTTGAACTTTCAGAACCTTATTGTTTTCCAACACCTTTGCAACTTTGACAAAACGTTGGTTAGATGTTTAAATTAGGTTTAGTTCATTTTGTCATGTTGAAAGAGTACTATGAAAATCTGGATCAATCTCATGGCTGGGTGAATTCTTCTCTCTCTCTACACAACATTGCTTGGCCTTGATATCGTATAATGTAATTTTACATTTCTATGAAGAACATGACAATAGATGTGTTGATGCTTGGTTGTCCACTTCAAACTAACTAGAGGAATTATGGAGTTACATATCACATGGAGAATTTCTGATGCCTCACGTCTCTGCTGATGGATCTAATGCATGCTATCCAGGAAAATATGGAGATTCTTGGGGATGGATATCGAGGCGATATAGTTGGGGAATCCACACCAGATGTTCTAGTCAGTGAATTTGTATGTAATCGTTATCTTAATTTTTCGTCGTATTTGAATTCTGCGCAAATGTTTATTAGCCACACAAGTACATATAGAGACATGCATATCACTTACCTACAAGATGAACAAAAAGAATAATATTTTGATATGTGGCAACATTTATTGAGATTATTTATTTTTTTATTCTAATATTAAAAAAAGTTAAATGAAGGTTTCACTTCTATTTTTGATCAGTATTATACCTGAATTTATTAGCAAACCAATTGATTTATTAGTATACTGCTCTTTCCAAAAACAAATTGAAGATAATAAAAGAAGCTTGTTATTCATCTCGAGTGTTTCATTCCTCTTTTTTGATGGATGCAGATGAAGGGTGAGAAGGAGCTTATTGAGAGGTTATTACAAACTGAAATCAACATATTTCGTTCAATAAGAGATGGGAGCGGTCTTATGCAGCACATGGAGGATTTCTATTACATTACGTTACTAGAGGTACTGTCTCTTTAACAATCTTGTCGATTGTTTTTCTATTGCCATTCATCATATATGTCCACTGAATAGAGGAAAAATCATGTCACATATTGATTTTGCTGACCCTTCTTTATAACTTTATTTTAGAGTGTGAAATCAAATTACCAAACTGTATCAAGTCCACAGCCAGATGAACAACTATTTCGGAGCCAATAAAGTTTCTCTCTTTCAAGGCGGGTTACCCAATTTGATGTTTACTTGTTAAGACGGTAGAAGGACTGGTTGAGCTGAAGCCGTAGTTCAACATTTCAGAGAGCTTATAACCAAGCGTCTACTGGTATGTTACCCTTTGATTTTTATCTATGCATTTTGTTTTCCTTTTACAAAAAACCAAAGTTATGAAAAAGGCACCACATGCTTTCCATTGGATGGCAATAATGTTTTTTTCTGTTGACATCTGCATTTCATTGCCTTTTAAAGACTTGGTTATTAATAGGACATAATAGCGTCGTGTACTCCATGTAGACTATAACTGATTTTATCTAATAGAATAAGGCTTTTTGTTGCTAGTGTTCATTGAGCGAATCTAATCACCACCTAATTCATTGCCGGATTTATTATGTTTGACTCTGTTGATGTAAGCGGTCGTTTTTATTGTGGGTGTGATTGATAACTTATTATAGTATCAAAATTTATATCCCAGTTATGTTTTTGCCTCAGAACAAATTCTTTTGATGTTGTGTGCTTTAAGTTTGGAATGGCCCATTGAAAAGTATGTTTCAGAACTTGTGGAACGACACAACTGAGAACAATTTGATGTTTACTTGTTTCAAAACTTGTACAATTCTAATTGTACACTTGCTTATGTTGCAGGGCTTATAACTATTGGGGGAGAACATCAGAATTCACAATGAATAAAACACAGACCAAACCCTGAACATGTCAAAAAAATGTACAAATATTCTTTCCTAGCTTCATTTATTTTGTGTGTGTGAGAGAGAATGTATTCGATACCTTAAACTAAAATTGACGTGCTAAGGACTCGTTGTTTAAACAAGTAGTTGGAGATTTAAATCTCAACCTTTGTGTATGTCCCTATTTAATTCAGAGAGATTTACTTTTTTTTTTGGCCAAAAAAAGAGTCATTTATTAATATCAAAAATTTAAGTACAAGCACCAATAGCCGAAGGTTTAAAAAAAAAAAAAAGAAACACTAAAAAAGACCTATTAATACAGCCTAACACATCAAAACTCACAAAAAACAGCAAAACAGAAACAGCAATAACAGCAAAAGAAAACACTATCAGTACAGCGAAAAAATTAACCAATACCAATCTTAGTAAATCCAGAAATGCAATACCTTGTATTCATAGAGGTTTACCTTTTGCCTTTTAGCTTTCTGGCTGGATTTCATGCCAATAATCCATGTGAAGGAGTTTCTGCCACATTGCTTTGGATTGAAAAAATATTTCAATTTAATTCTTATAACGTTAAATCTGAATTGACCCCCCCTTTTTTTTCACTGTAACATTTCTCCTACGTAGTGCCATGAGCATGAATTTGTTGGATTTTTAATTTTTTTCAATATTTTTAAAATGAAATAAAAAAATTCTAAAATATGGAATGTTTTGCAGATGAACACTTGAATGGCCCGCCCCTCTTAAGATCTCGTGAAAATATGCACATAAAGCTTGTTACTTTCCAAGATCGAATGACAAGTTACGGTGTCATGTACTGATACTGAAATGTCTAAACAAAATTTGCTATCATCTCTATGACGCCTAACGTCTACGTTTTCCAGTAAGTTTGACCTAAAAGCCTAATGCCTTAGTCTTACTATCTCCGCCCTACAGCTAGAAATATTCAAATAGTCTAATACGGGATATGAAAGTAGTCGCATTCTTAGTCAGACACAATGCAAAATCGATTTGGCAAGGAAACTTGTCTTTGCACAAGTTCCAGTACCCGAATGCATATAACAAGGTCCCTTCATAAAGACCACAATCAATCAGAATTCAGAGGGGAAAAATATGTATCTTCGATCACAAAAGGAGCAAATCACACAAATCAAGATATGTATCATATTGGTAAAATTAATCCACATCATACAAAGTATAGAAAATCCAAGAAAAGGTTTAAAATTTCCCTTGTCCACCATCAATAGCAAAATAGCTCGGCTCTAATACAGTGAACCCCTAAATTCTCAACTCAACGAACCAAAAGCACCATATTGAGTAGTAAAAGAGTTGGGAAAAGATGGGATACGTCAGTTGATATCAGTATCATCGAAGTCGTCCTCGAAGCTGTTAAAAAAGTCAGCGTCGGCGAGCTTGTTATCGGCGACGATGACCCCCTCGCCGAAAATATCGAGCGAATCAACGTCGTCGACGTCCATGGCCATCGCCGATCCTTGCTCATCCATCTCTCCGAACAAGTCCATCGGCATCGGTCTCATCACACGACTTTCTCGCCTATTCTCGGAGATTACTCCGCCTTCGATCATGTCTATCAACTGCACTTCGCGTAAACGATGTCGTTTCTTCAATTGAATGTAAACCTCTTGCCTTGTTTCTGCTGTCGACCCGCGGTGTTCCTTTATAAATGTGCGAGTCTCAGACGAGAATTACTCAAGTAGGTGCGGGACATCATCTGTGATTTATTTAACTAAAACGATTTAAGTAATTTTATATAAAATTTTATGTGATATTTTTTAATTAATTTTATTCTTATAACAAAATGCACATTTAATTTTTTATATTTTTTATTATTATTATTAATATTATAATTAAATTATATTTAATATTATTTAAATATTATATATTTATTAGATAAATTATAAATGACATGATGCGCCCAATATACTTAAATGTTTCTCGCCTCAAAAAAAAAAGTTTTACTGTTTCAAATGTTACTTTTAAAAGTTGTTGGGTATTAATTGTATTATTTGAATATGATTTTCTAAAAGAAATTACAAACAAAATAATTTTTTAAAAAATTATTAATGTAACTAACTTTTGTTTTTTTTTGCAAGATAATTAAAAATGATTTATATAAGAACTGATTAGAGTTTTATGTATCCATAATAAATATTTCATATTACTTATTTTTTGATGAAAATGAGAGTATAAATCCCTTTATGAAGAAAGGAATCACATTAAGAGAAGTTGAGAGTTATACTAATTCTTTTTAATGAAAAGTGTAACAATATTTCATCGGGAAAAAACTATATACAAAGCATACAAAGATCAATTCCTCTCATCATTGACTACCTCTATTTTAGGAGGAAGTTGATGATTAAAGTCCAAAATAGACTATTTGTACTAAGTCCTATGTTAATAAGATTACCCAAGTGATGATTATCATCAGCATTGTAAAAAGAGAAGAAGGCATTCCCAAACTGTGTGAGTAGCAATCTGGTTTCATGTACAATATCGAAGAAAGGGTGGCCAATCAAATTACCTCGAACAAGGAGATTGTAGCATTGGACATTCTAAATACAGACTTTCACACTTTGAATTCCTCTGTTTTCGCAAGCTCGTAAACCCAATCTAATGGCATAGATTGTAGCAATCTCATGTGGTTATAGCATTGAAAACGTATAACCACTAAGGCGATGAATATTTCTCTGCTCTCTGACTTGTTTCTTGATGCTTAACCAAGTGCTTCATCTTAATTAGATTGCACAAGGTGATGAATATTTCAAATCAAACATAGTATTTGTGACAGCAAAGTTATTTACCCTAACTAGGGCAAGAAAAGAAAGTGTTGAGGCTTGCCAGCTGAGGCATCAAGCCTCACATCGAAGAGTTAAAACAACAAATGAGAAGAAAGTAACTATAAAAGCGAGCTGGAGAGATCTCAGAAAGCATAACTTTCTCGACCATTTGGCTTAGATAAGTGTAGTATCTGCTACAGTATCTTTAGTACATGATATGTGGGTCATTGGCTCACATGATATTAAAGACGTATTTGAAGTTCTTTTTGTTTTATTATTCTAGGAGCCGGCATTGCACGAGAAGCATTAACTAATTATATATCAATAACATTCCGTGCACATATTTCATTTAAATTTGTGTAATTAATTTTTCTTTCTTTTCTATAAAAATTTGAAATATAATAGATCAATTATGCTAATCATTTGTTAGAACTAACATGGAAATCATGGATGTAATGGAGATATATTTTTAATTTAACTTTTTCCACCAACATGTTTTAAAGCTTATAATATGATTAATTGAGTATATTTTTCAAAAGTTTTTTTTTTTTGGCAATCACATCTTTCTTTTCAAAAAAATATATATACCAAAGTGACATTGTCAAGTATAGAATGATTAGATAACTAAAATTGTATTAAAAGCTAGTTATCATATAACATAATTAACTAATTTTTTGCCTGAATATAACATAGTTAATTATACATGATGCATTTACTACAGCATTACACAATTTGATATCAATGTCATTATGTGAACATTATTTATCCAAATGTATCTAATTAATTTTGTTACATTTACTTATAACTTTTAAATATAATTAACTACTCATGCCAATTAAAATAATCTATGTTCTTACAATAATTTATTATATTAGTAATCATTAATAAAATAATATAGACTAATTTAATAATGACTTTATTAGTGTTGAAGAGATGTTTGCACAAAAACTTACTATTGTCTTCTGGGTTTAGTGCTTCCTCTCATTATTTTCACTAAAACCTTACTATTGTTTTCTTAGCATTTACTCCTTCGAGCAATTTACAAGAAGAATAGATATAAATAGTAGTCAAATATCATGCTTTGACAAGATTCAAAATCATTATGGTCTCCTTTAATTACTAGAATGAAATGAATTGAAAATAAAAAAAAAAGATAAAAATAAAGTAAATCACGCTTCCCCCAATAATAAATATGATAAAATTTATTAATATATACTATAAATGTGAGAATTATCACACTCTCCAAAAAACTCATGAATCATAATTCTTAATTTTATAAATTAAATTACCCCTTCTCTTCATGAATATAATCACTTATCTCTTTTGAATGTCTTATTTTTTTATTTATTTCATTCTATTTCTTTCTACTAAGCAAATGGCACCTATAACTATTAAAGAAATCTGTACTAACATTACAAATCACTTGGACAAATTAAAATACAATTAGAAAATATTAAAATCAAGTAGTCAAAGTGATTATGATCGAGCAGACATGCGAAAACAATGTATAAGTTTTCAAGAAATTGATAGTATAATTGATGTACTACCTTGGGCACACGTGCACCAACGTTATGCAGATCTAGATCAATATTTAATGCAAGTTATGTTTAGCCTTTAAGATGTACTGCCTTGTGCATTGCACAAGGGCATTAATTAATTAGATATCAATATTATTCAGTATACATAATTTGTTAGTTGGATAGATAATGACATTTTAATTGAGAACCATTTAGAGATAATGTTAATGGCAAGTAATTGACATTAATAGATGCTCACCAATATATATCATGATAACTTAAAACATTTTATATTCTCAAAATAATTTAGAAAATTGGCTATCATCAATTTAACCAGCATAGACGGATTAAACTACTATATTTATGTTGAAATGATGCTTTGCACAAAAACTTACAATTATCTTTTATGCTTATCATCAAAATTTTCAATAAAAATTTATTATTATCTTATAAACAATTACTCTCCCGTGCAATGCTGCAAAACAGTAGACCTAACTAGTAGTTATATATTTTGCTTTGACATCAATTAAAATCATATATCGATTCACAATCACTATGAATATGAATGGAATCAATGGAATTAAAAAAAGGGCACCTTGGGACATCAGTTTCTTAGACAATATCTGCATGGAGAGAGTGGTAAAAGCAACATCCTTTCATTTTTTGTTGTGCTCTTAATATATTTAATTTTAAAAAAAGTGCCAACTTTTGATTTTTTTTTAAATGTATAAATAATATATTTTTACTAAATTATTTGATTGTTAAATATAATAACATAAAAATACATTTTTTAATAACTAATTTGATTTTAAATTAATTTGATGATGTTAATTTTAGTATAATTTATGCTTTCAATTTCTTTTTATATAGATAATTACATGAAATATGTTCTATTTGACACGAGGGTATTATAGTAATTATAATATTTAATTAATTTTTTCTTCTCTATTTTCTTCTATCCATCTAAACACATTAAATGATTTTTTTTTTTTCTAGTTTTCTTTTGTCTTCACCTTCTCTCTTCCCATGTTTTGAACTGTCATCTTTTCTTTTTATCCTGAGGAATGGATAAGGTTTTTAAAATCTCAACTTGAATTTAAGGACCGGACTTTCCCTTCAAGCATCGTCTTGAAACCCAATGATGAAAAAGGAAAAACCAGTTTAAAATGCTTCTCTTTACCTTCTTGAGGATATTATCCTTTAATTAGTTACTGGGATGCTTAAGGACTTGTCTAGTCATGAAAGTTCAATATCACTTCCTGGAATCAAAAAAAGACCGATCACATGGAATCTATTGAATAGCTTTTAGCAAAGTTTCGGAAGTTTCTAGTCAAACAGGAGATGCTTCAAGCAGAGTTTTAGACAAAAGTTCAAGTTTACTTTTCATAAGGAGAGGAACTTGTTGTAGATGTTCTGAAATACTTGATCCGTTAGCTGAAGATATCACTATTGAAAACTTTATCTTAAAGCTGAGAAGAAATCATCCGAATCTGTGAAAGGCTTGCTTTTTAAATTATAAACATCATTCTTTCAAAAAATTATAGAAAAGGAGGATTTAAAATGACAATGAAAATAATCACGATCATTTCACATGCACGCTGTTATTTAGACGATTCAATTAGTTACTTAAACACCACTAAAATATTAAATTAGTAAAAAAATTAGCGCTTAAAAATTGCTATAAATCTTGGATCAACAAAAATTCGATTGGGTAATATGAAACAATGAGTCTAATGATCAATTTGATCTTGATCAATGTTAAAACTAACTTAAACACACGCATGCTTCATTTATCAACAACTTCCACAAAGAAGATTATTTTTTGCCAACAAAATTTGGTTTGTTGGTAAAGATTTATCTCACTGATTTTTATTTTATTTTTTGCTTCGGTTTTACAAGAGAAATAAATTGAGTTCATTACGAATTTATTCATTTTCCAGTAACATGTTTTTAATTGATTATATCAACAATGTATGACAAAAAAAAAAAGGTAAAAAACTATCTTTATTAATTTAACATATTTTAGGTATGGCCTTGGTTCGTTCGTTTGGCGGGTAAACCGGGTGAACTTCCTCCTTTGTGTATGTGATCCATCTTGCAATTCACCATTGTTATGTCTATGGCTCTATGCTAACTTTACTTGACTAAGGCATTGCCCTTTTCTCGCCCTCATCCCAACACTAAGCATTGACCTTTTCTTTTCCAATCTAGTCTCATTGTGCATTCGGATTATATGCATCGCACGGTGACATCGTTTGAATAAATGGCAACTCCCCAACATCCATGAGACATAATGGTATGATATCAATACTTGCTTTTTCAATACTTTAACATTTGTAGGCAGGCTTGGCCCAAGAGAAGAAGTTTCATTTGAACATATTTTAAGTGCTCACCAATTATTTAAATAATCACTATCCACAAACATCTTCTGACATAAGGTATACTGATAAAACATATTGAAATAACTTTACCTTGTAAAGGTGTTTGCCTCCTCTAATAAAAAGTTCTTCCTATTGCATTAAGACTAAAATTGGCATTATCACGTTTAGTTAAAAAAAAAAAATAATGAAAAACTTCCTTTCTTACGTGAAGCACAAGATGGCAGATAAAATAAGATAGTGATAGTGGCTTGCATGCCTAAACATCTTGTGAAGAAAAGTTAATGGACCTCTCAATACTTTTAGGGGGTGAAAAAGCCAATCAAAAGCTGAAATAATATATCATCAAAATGACACAGGTTGGGAGAAGAGAATCATAAAGCAAAAGAGATTACCAAGTGAGTATCTTTCAAGAGGCAATAGTTATGTTGGGAGGCACAAAATAAAACGTGTTATGCAAGTACATGTTCAGTTTAGCGGGTTAAATGAAATCAAGTATATGAAAATGTGTGCTTCATCTTTTACAGATTGAAAGTGTAACAATCCAAAAAATATATATTAGAAAGTATCGCTCTACTTATTAATTAAATTGTAGATACGGCAGGCATCAGATAATATTGACGAATGTAAAGCATGCTAATGACATTTAAACCTAGAACATGCGAGGTATACTAAAAGAAATAGCTTGTATTCACGTGTGAACCAAATATTTTATATAAATAACCATTATACCCATGGTGTAATTATGATTATTTTATACAAAGAAAGGAATGAAACAATATTACACGAAGAAAGGATGCCTGTAACTTCTTCAGATATAAAGCATAACTCTACTTTTCCATATCTAAACCTACCTCAAGCACCTGACAATATTTAAAGCGCAATCTCTCCCAATATTCTCATAATATTAGAATCATCACATTACATCATTGAAAATAAAGAACATGTTTACTTTAAAAGGTTTGGGACACAAAAAGTTTATTTTAAAATCATCCCAAATTGATCACCTAACAATTAATGCACAGTGAAAACGAAAAAAATGCATTTACATCCTTCAAAACATAAATCAAATACAAACATTTATTCTCAAAAGAGGGCATTGCGCTACAGCATGTTATCATATAATAGCACGGAGTCACCCTTTGAGCTTCGATTCAGTGTTAGGTGTGCCTCTTTCATGAGACGGTCGTCAGCTTTTTTCATGATAATACATGAATTATTCTTTATTTTACTAAAGAAGTTTTTTGGAATATTTTTAGGGATCCAACCTACAATTACTCCTATTTTAGCATAGGTGAAGCCAACTCCTAATACTATTTAGTCAATTTATATAATTTGAAGAGATTTTATTATTATTTTTTTTAAATTTTTTTTTACCTGTAGAATGAAAAATTGTTCCAGGAATACGTTGCCAAATCACGTGTTGCTTAGGCGTTCCACTGCAGCCTGGGCCTGGTGCGCCCCACTGTCCTGAGCCCTGTTTAGCCGCGGCTGCTCGAACCTTCTATCTCTGCTTTATTTTTTCTTCTGTTTATTTGTATTTTGTCGCGATGCAAATTTTAATTCTGCCTTTCTTTCTTGTTCCTCATTGTCTCGGTGAAGCTACCTAGTGCGTAAGTTTTTGGCTTCTTAAAACGATGAAAATTAATGGCTTTTTCTTTTTGTTTTCGCATGTTTCTGAAATCAGTTTGTAGATAGGTTTTTCAAACCACCTAGTCAAAAAAACAAAACAGAGAATAGGTTTACAGAACTATTTGAAAACTTGCCTCGTCTCCTCAAGTCTCAGACGCAGGTAGGAGCCTTTAGAGTCTAAAGAATAGATAGGATAGGACCCTATAGAATAGATCCTGTTCAAGCACGGTCGTTTGAAAATTTGTCTGGGAAACACGGAAGCAGAAATATAGGTGATAAATTTTTATTTCGCAGTTATATGTATTGAGGCATATTCCAAAGAGGACACAAGCATTTGCAATGTTCAAATTAAAGGCATACATTCAACCAATGAAGGCACTCTAGTGTTTATGCATATAGAGAAAATAATCAAGAACCAGCTAACACTACGCCAAAAGGCACCAATTTGTTCAACCAACGCCACAAGTCCATTTACAGCCACTTTTGAACTGTCTTTCAGCTGTCAAGCTTGGTCAGATCAACCCAATAAGACAAGCCATATCCAAGAAGATCTGCTACAAGCCTAGAATTCCTTCAAATTGTTCTTGCGTTTTTTAATCATCTGTTGGGCAAGCACTAACCGTTTAAGATTGTTAAGTGAAATTAAACTTGCGGCTTTCCACCTAAAGGAGCTTACATGCCATTAGATTGAAGATCATTAGCATTTTTTTAATCATCTTCTAAAACAGAGTCTTATGACATCCAGGCCACAACACAAAATGTAATATCTAAAATACAACAAAATATATAGAGAGAGGTGGGGGTGAAAGGCAAGACAGATATTATGAAAAAACGAAGAAGAAATGAATAAAATAAAGGTGTGTCAGTGTTGCGGCAGAGAACGGAGGAAAAGGATCTGAGACGAAGAGACAAAAAACAAGACGGAGAAACGATAATTTAAGTTCATCAAAGCTGAGAGATACAGTAGAGAGAGTTGACCACAAATAGGCAAGCTCCTGATCTGAAGTCTGAAATGACATTCAAGTAGCTCGATTTTTTGACAACAACCTTCTTAGATAGTCATAATAGCATTAACTACTTCAATAATATCATAATAATTCCTTCCGAATCCATAACTAGCTATAACTGTCTCCACCACTGGTACGTAATTAATATCCTAGATCCCCACGCCGCGTCGTCCTTTCTCAGATCTGAAGCATCTCAATCTTTCAAAGAAAAACACATAACTGCATTTATATCACCAATCCAGTATCCAGAAACTGAGATATCCCATTTGTTCTATTGATCCGAGTGATTAGGAGGTTGCTTTAACAGGAAAGTTATGAATCTCATCCCTCCACGGACTCTTCTTAGACGCAGGATCAATGGTTTTCAGAGCCACCCACACAGCAGTGTTACACTTAAACCCAGACCCAAACGCCATCTGCCACACTCTGTCACCTTCCTTCACCCTCCCCTTAGCCTCACAATAAGCAAGTTCATACCACACAGAGCTAGAAGACGTGTTTCCAAACCTATATAACGCCATCCTCGAGGGCTCCATGTACCAGTCATCCAGATTCAAGCTCTTCTGCATTCTGTCCAAAACCGCCCTGCCACCAGTGTGAATACAGAAATGCTCAAAAGCCAGTTTGAAATCTGGCACGTACCCTTCAATCTTGCTCTTCAACACCTTCCTCTGAATCAAGTTAACCAGAAACTTGAGTTTCTCAGAGACGGGTAAGACGAGGGGCCCGAGGTTTGTGATGTGGACTTTGAGGGCGTCCCTGGCGACGTTCATGAGTTCTTTGGAGAGGGCGACGCCGACTTTCCGCTCGTCGTCTTCTTGCTGCATGACGCAGTTGTAGCTGTTGTCGTCGGCACCGACGTGGGTCCGGAGGGTGTGGAGGAGACGGTACTTGGAACGGCGGGCGTCGGAGGAGTGGGAGGAGAGGAGGGCGGCGGAGCCACCCATGCGGAAGAGACAGTTTACGAGGAGCATAGAGGGGTTGTTGCCCCAGTACATGCTCGATATTCCGTTCTCTGTGCTCAGCACCAACGCGTAAGAGTTTGGATGAGCCTGTTACCAAATATCATGTTAATCCAGTGTCATCCAATATCTATTCATTAATTAATTTATTCCACCTCGTGCACAACAATTCCATGGCAAAATATGTAGCACCAAACTATTCAAGTACGTTATTGCAGGTTTTCTTTACCGTTTTCAGGAGAGATATGTATATCCTTGCATAAATATATACATGAACCATGCTGGTGAGTGAAATTCATGATAGCCAGACAGATGTTCCGGTGCATTTTTTACCTAAAACCCGGGGCTAGATGAACAGGCTTGTGTATTTTAAGGAATATATGCTAAAATATCTATCTTAATAAATATTTTACTGAATTAAATATTTCAAATAGTGAAAAGCTTGATCTATAGCTAGCTAGCAACGGGGGCAGGGGATTTGGGGTGTCTTGTTTTTGGGTGTCTGCTGTTTTGTTTCAAGGAATTAGATAAAATTAGTCTGACCACTAGATGAAATGAAATGCTGAGATTTAGAAGATCAAGGGAGATAGCGTAGAGAACAACAAACATCCTAAATCCGAAAGCGAGGGAGGGTAAGGGATGAAGAGAAATAGTCCAGAGAATGAACCTTTAGGAGGTGATTGGCAAGGTCAACGGCAAGAACACCAGCACTGCACCCCATTCCACTGAGATTGTAGCACAAGACATTCCCTCTCAACTTGTAACGATTCACAACCATGTCAGCGAGAGATGGTGTGGGATTAAACACACTACAGTTCACTACAAGAATATCAATGTCCCTCGCATCCACTCCCGTCTTCTCCAAAAGTTCATCGACTGCTCCGAAAAACACCGTCTCTGTCTCCTTCCTCGCCTCCACCAGAGCCAGATTAGGAGGAACCTCCAACAAAGCCTCAGGCACATACGTGTCCGGTCCCAAACCAGACCTGTCCACTATCTTCCTCACAAGCTTCAAGCTCTCTTCTGACAAGAAACCCACTCGCTCTGCCCTGTCCAAAAGCATCTCCTTGTTACACAGACATGACAGTGCCGGTTTGAAGCACGAAAAGTCGACTAGGTATACTTGTGTTGATCTGTTCATGAAGTAGTAGTGGGCTAGGAACAGTAGGGCTGAGCATGAAGGTAAGAGTAACAATGGAGGGAGGTTCAAGTGATGCGTTTGAAGTAAGTGTTGAACGTAGAGACAAGCTGGAGCTCCAGCCAGGAAGGCCAGGGAAGCGAACAAGAGGTTCATTTTGTTGGAGAGCATGAAATAATAAGCATGTTTGACGAACTTGAATGGGGTACAGAAGGATGGTGATGGAGGCTGTGGTGGTGCCATTATTTTTGTAGAAACTCAAGCTGGAGGATGTAAGAGAGAAACCCTAATGGTGAATTGAAGGCCGGGTTCTGCTCTGCACGAATATATATAGAGTCGAGAAGAACAGAAACATTAATTATGGCACAATACTGTAAGGTGTTATTTTTGGGATAAAATTTATATGGAGTTTCTTTGTCGGCATTGCATGTTTGTGCATATACGTGTGTACAAATTATCATATCGTGCCAAAGGAATTTTTCGTTTTATTCATATTTGTTTTAGAATTTTCAATATTTATATATATATACACACACACATATAAATATACAGACCATATATTTAAATCACATTAGTAAAACAATATTGCCTATAATAACAAAAAAGAACAATTATATTGAAGTTTCACATGAGAGAATTAATTACTGCAAGGTGCAACACAATCAATTATCAATGCAGTTTAATTCAGTTATTAATAGACATTATAGTAATTAATTTTTTTGTATGGGACCTGACAATAACTTTCCCGAACAAAAAATACATGTAGATATAACAGGAAGCAGATATGTAATGTTATTCTTTAATTTGAAATCTAAAATCTTACTAATTAATCACAAATTGTCA
The DNA here is from genome assembly GCF_029017545.1 of Prosopis cineraria. Classification (NCBI taxonomy): domain Eukaryota; kingdom Viridiplantae; phylum Streptophyta; class Magnoliopsida; order Fabales; family Fabaceae; genus Prosopis; species Prosopis cineraria. The sequence goes on from NW_026555335.1 coordinate 4,285,183, forward strand.
ACAAAATTAAAATAAAATATAGTTCATTCTTATGGAACAAGTTAGCTTGAAAGTTGGTTCAGATGTACGTGCATGAATTTTGCGATGGAAAATGCAATAATTTTGTTATAGTGCTATAAGGTACTCCCTTCAGTCCACTGGTCACATTCTAAAAGAATAAAGTGTTTTACTTTATAAGTCATTGAATTAATAGTGATATCTTATTTTAAATAAAATGCCTAAACTATCCTTAAAAAATATGAGAGAGAGAAACAAAAAAATAATATTATATAGTTTATTTACTTTTTGAGGGTTATGTTTGTAATTTTATAAAATTTTATTCTTTGTACTTTTATTGTATTGATATTGATAAAATTGATAAAAATAATTTATAAATAAAACCGAAGGAGTGTAATACAAGTCCCATCAAATTAAGGACTACTAATAATTAAAGGTGATACATGATCATATTTAGTAATACTAATTAACCCAATTAGTAGTACTAATACTATAATAATAATAATCATCATCATCATCATCAAGAAGAAGAAGAATGTATTTGTTTTGCGATGATATTTTACAGGTGGGAATGGGCAGGACGTGGAGGAGGGGCACATGAATAATTAATAGAGGTTATAACTTTTAGTAATTGATAGTGTCAAGGACAAATAACACTGCGCTCCTGATTCATTTTTACAGCCAAATATTATCCAGATCTGGGTTAGGTTAATCATTCAACCATTGCTTCATGTTGATATCCACTTTTTTATTACAATTAAATATTACCTAATACAGTGTAATTTTTTATGATTTTTATGATGCGTGGTTGATTTAACAAACAATATTAATTTCTTTTAACACCATCCATCACTCCCCTCTGACATACAGCGTCGATTCGAATTTATTATTGGGCAACTTTCAACGACATGCATGAATCAATGTTATTTTATTATTATTTTAGTGCCTGGTCGGAGCAAATCCCAACGGACCAGGATCAAATCTCCTGTTTCTGTTTCAAAGTATTTCAAGAGATGCAACAGTGCTCGGAAAAAAAAGGAGGGAAACTTTATTTCTGGAACTAGAATGATTGAATAAACAAATATAATATAAATTGTGCCCTGAAACTTGCATTTCAAAATATATAACAAGAAGGGAAAATTGTAACGGAAACATGTTGATACATGCATTGATCACACAAACAATGAATGGTGACAAAAAAGTATTGATATGTAGCAGGGAGATGTAAAGGTAAATTACAAAGAAGTTGGTGAATAAATTTAATGGGATTACAACAACTCCATTTATTGGGTGATAATTAAATAGAGTGAAGCACTGTATATAGGGGTACTTGTTTATTAACTACTAGCAATATACCGCTCCAATGATCATTGAAAAAATTGATGTATTGAATTTTTTTTTTTTTGAATAACTACTGAATTCATTCATAATCGTGAAAAAACTAATACAAAGTACAAAGAGAAAAAAACAATCCATCGCCATTCACCTCTTTTTGTTAGAAAAGGCATGGATGATCAAAGACACAGTAAGAGCTCTCACATGTCACGAACATGAGCTTTCCTAGCTAGAGAGTTCGTATTTGAGATTACATCCCTACAAGAAAAATAATAAATACATTGATTCGAGTTTCTATTGAACAAAAGATGAGAATATAATTATTAAAAAGATATAATTGTTTTTAAGAAATTAAACAACATTTTTTAAAATCATAAATTAATTATCAATATCTTATATTGTGGTTTGGAGCAAGTAATTGTTATAAGTTATTTGATGGGTTATTAATTAAATTTTTATAATATTCAAACCTATATATAATAAAGTCATTTTAAATATGAGAGAATATAATGCAAATATAAAATATATTCTATGTTAGATATAGGTAAAGTGAGATGTTTATTTTATATTCAGACAAAATTAATAACTCAATAAATTGTTTAATTCCGGTAAAGTAATTAAAGCAGCTTACAAGAAAGATTAGAGTAGTGAAACTTCTGACAAGGCAGCATGTGTGGATTGGATCCCAAGAAAGGAGGCGTGATGAGTTGTAAACAAAACAGGTGAAGGAGAAGGTGTGGGGCGGCCGAAATGGGGGCATCTTCAATGAGGGACATGGGCTTTCTGACCCAACAAGGACGCACATGTACTTCACCATGTCATGTTATCTCCCCCATATCATGGACTGACGTATCCAATTTATTTTGGGCGGCGTTTTCCACCGTACAGTTGCTCGTTGGCACATCTTGTTGGCAGAATTTCAATTAAGACCCTCAAAATGAAATTTATCACATGCAAGGTTCAATACATTTTATAATTCTTTTACAGGCTCAATTACTAAAATACTTTTAGTTTATATATTTAAAAAAAAAAACCACCATTGCTGAAGAACAGGCCGCCACCACTCCGAAGGTTATCGGCTATATGTTGCCGGACCTTCGACACCAGAAAGTGGTCGACAGTGGATCAATTCAAGAAAGGCAATCCTCTGGCTCTCAGGTGTTAAAAAGCAGTATTGCCACTAAATCACAAAACACCTTTAGTTATATATGTATAATATATTATAACTTGTTTTTAAAGCATTTATATGATAACTTGTTACTCATAAATATATTGTTGTTTGTATTTGATCAATCACTTGTAAATATTTAAATATAATTTATTCATGCATTAAAAAAGTAATTAATTCTTTAAATCTAACTTGTTCAACGTTTTTAACAACTTATTGTTTCAATATTGCTAAGTTATCAATATTATGCTAAATGAAAATATATGTGTTATAAATTTATTTTTTAAGTATTTTCATGTGCTTTATTTAATCATGGACACATAGTTGGTCATATCCAACCAATCAGTTGTAAATATTAGAACATAATTTATTCACACATAAAAAAATTATCAATTTTTTAAACCTAACTTGTTTATTTTTTTTTTAACAACTTGTTGTTTCAAGATTGATGTATTATCAATATTATCCTAAATAAAACATATATACATATATACATGTTATAAATTAATTTTTTAAGTATTTTCATTGACTCTAGTTATTCATGAATGCATTGTCATTCATATCTAAATAATTACTTGAGAGGAAGGGAGGGAGTTAGAGTTTTATATACGAACAAGTCATGTTTAGATATACATAAATAATTATTTGTATATGAACAACAATGTGTCTGTGATTAACCAAAGCCCATGAAAATGTTAGAAAAATAAATTTAAAATATATATTTTTTATTTAGCATAATACCGATAGCATGTTAATGTTAAAGGAGTAAGTTGTTAAAAAAATTTAACAAGTTATGTTTAAAAAATTGATAACTTTTTTATATATAACCAAATTATATTTAAATATTTATAAGAGATTGTTTGAATATGAATAATAACACATTTTAGACTAGCAACAAGTCACATAAGTACTTGAGAGCAAATTATAATATATTATATTTTGCTATATATAGCTAAGGGAGTTTAGTGGTTCAATGGCAACATTGTTTTTCAACACCTAAGGACTTAAGGAAATCATCCCTTGGCCCCTTTATTGCATTGAATCACTGTTAACTACTTGTAACTCCACCAACTGGTAGCTAGAAACTAAGGTCTAACCCCCATCATGATAGTGATCTATCAAGCAGTTGATAGCTCTGACAATGGTGGGTTTTTTATTTTTAAAAAATAAGGGTATTTTAGTAATTAGACCAAGAAATTTAATTGGCCCATGAAAGAGTCTCAAAATGTATCGGTCCTTGCATATAATTAATTTCATTTTGTGGGCCCTCGTTGAAATTCTTCCTATCTTATTTCCCATACCTCATACATACCATGCTCACTTATTTGTTTAAGTAGTTTTATATCTAACCATCCACCTTTGTAAATATTTCTATAAATATTTTTTAAGTTTGAAAGCATGACTTAGTCTTACTAAGTCCATGAGACCAAAGTCAACTAAAATTTTGTATATGTGTATCTAAGCATGCACTCATCATATATAGATCTTAATTAGGATAAAGTTATACAAAAAATCAACCAAACTTACTCTAAATAAGAGTTGGACAAGTCCAACCTGCTTGTTCTCCCCCTTTAAATTTAGGATCGCCTTGAAATTGAGAATTTTAAGTAAAAAAGAGTTTTTAGATCCCAGCCTCATAAATCTCTTAAACAAAAGGTTAAATCCTAAATAATAGGCTCGGACACAATCTAACTCATAGGCTCCTTTATCTTATTTTTTGAGTTTATGTAAGAAAACTGAATACATGTAACTATCTTGCTCATCCATTTGGATTCTCCAACCCAAAAAGCAAGTGCTCGAAGCTCTAGCGAAAGAGTTGCTTCAACTCAAGATTCAAATATTTTATTTTTGAACTATGGAGACTATGATTGTGAAAGATTTAATTTTGTACATTGCAATTTAAAATTTAAAATGTTTATATTCAATCCTTTATAGTTTGGATTTGTTTATTTAGTATCTTGGATATTGGATTTATATTATATAAGTTAGATGTGACATGTGATGATATCAAATTTAAGTTTGAAAAAAACAATTTTAAACCCAAACAATTATAGTTGAACTTCATAAAATGATGAAAACTAGGGAAGTAGGTCTTGAAGGCCTAAACCTTAACGGGCTAAACTATAGGCCAAGCTCTCCTCCTATTCCTAACTCTTCCTCCACATCTTGTCATACACATACACTCTCTTTGCTCAAGATTATAAGATTTTTTTTTTGAAGTATCATGCAAAAAAAAAATATTTTGAACTTATCAAGGTGAGGTTAATAAGGTTTTTTTGAAAGGGAAATTTTCAGTGAAAACTCATAGACCAAACTTAATTTAAGTTAAAATTATAAAATTTCATTGCATACGTGGGGAACTGAAGTGAAATTAAAAAGCTGATTGAAAAACCCGTATTGTTTCAGTGAAACTAGAAACATGAACAATTCTTGTAAAGAAATTAATTTCTAATACATGAAAAATGAACAATTGATATATGTGAAATTTGTAACTCTTCATAACACCACTATAAATTTACAATTCTCATTCCATCCACGTCAGTTGTTCATTTTTCCTACAAGAGTTGTTCATGTAATTAGCTTTATTTGTTTGTATTCACATTGGTGTTATGCTATTAACGAGAGCTACAAATTTTACATACATCAATTATTCATTTTTCAAACATCAATTGCTAATTTCCTAACACAAATCGTTCGTGCGTCTAGCTTTATCAGGAACAATAAGGTCACTCATTCAGCTCTCTAACTTGATTTCAATCCTCACCTGTACAGTGAAATTTGGTCAAGTCAAAAGGTCCTCACTGAAATTTTTCCTTTTTCAAAAATGCATTTAATTGAGGTTGTAATTAATAAAGTTTTTTTGATTGAGACTATATCAAATAAGAGTAAATATAAAAATAATATGTAATTTTAAATTTTATTAAGTAACTTAATTAAAAGATAAATTCTTTACAGTATTAAGCTCTTGTGTGGCTCATCCCAAAAGATTTTATATACGTGTGTGTAAAAGAAAGACCATGAAACTAGGAGATTTATCATTTAGGAATGACATACTCACTCCATTCAAAAATATAAAGTATTTTTAATTAAATTTTACCTCTTAATAAAATAGTTATCTACTTTTAAACTAACCTTATCTTTTAATATTTACCCTCTATTAATGTAACATCCCAATTTAAATTTTAATAGTTAATTTAGGTTAATAAAAATTTTAAAAAATATTTAGAGCTAAGCAAATTAGTAGAAAATAATTATTGAATCTAACTTAGGATATAATTTTAAATTAATTTTTTTAAAAAAATTATTAATTAATTAATTAAAAAAATATTATTAAATTATTATTATTATTATAAAAAAAGAGAAAAGGTATGAATAAAAAAAAAGGGAAGAAGAAGTGAACTTCCGACACTCTCTCGGTGCAATGATTATGTATATACAATAATAATAATAAAAACAAAAGAAAGAAGAGAGAGGAAAGAGGAAAATAATAAAAAAAATTTTAGGACCCACATTCATTTTTAAAAAGCCACCGTTCTCTTTTCATTTTTCTTCATTTCCTTCCTCTTTCGTGTGCAATCAGAGAGAGCGTCTGTGAGCGTGAGTTGCCATTGCGAAAGATTTGAATTTTTAAGATAAGAGTTTTTAATAGGATATTTAGGGTGTGATTTCAAGCTTTTCAAAATTAAGTATGTGTTCTAAAAATTTTTCTTAATCATTTTTCCTCTTTGATTTCTGATTTTGTGGTGGCAAAAAATTTAGAATTTGGAAGAGGGGTGAATTTATATTGAATAAATATAGTTTTTGAGATTGTTAGTAGTATAATAAATATTCTAGAGTATAAATTTATTAATAATCTTTGAATTTGTGGCTTAAGGATCAAATTCTAGATTAGATTTTTATTAAATTTGAAAATATATGTTGATTTATTGAGGTTTAGATGATTATTTGGGATGAGAAATGAATTATTCTGGCTATAAGATTATGAGTAAGCTAGATATTTAATTTTTAATTTTTAAGTATTTTAGGTGTGAATTTATAAAATAAAAAGAAAATTTTGATAATAAAAATTAGTTTAGAAGTTGATTTTTAGATTATTAATGTTTATTAATAATTAAAAGAGGAGTTAAAAATTTTACTTAATAATATTGATTCTAGATTTGTATTAAGATTGAGATTATAAATTATGTTATATTTTTAATTCTATTATTAGAATTATTTTATTAGTTTTAAAAATTGAAACTAATATTTATAAATAATATGTTATTTGTAGATTGTATTATTGGTGAAGATTGTGGTGGAAGAGAAATTATAAGGAATAATTTATTAAAAAAGCCACGAGGTAATCATGCTTTTAATTTGTGATTAGTATTACTTCATGTTAGTTGGGTGATTATTGAAAAAATTATGAATTTTGTAATATTGTATAATTGTGCAATATTATTATGAATTTGTTTGATTATTATGGGAGGTGTTGGGAGACTTGCTATTATTGTTGTATTTATGTGCCATGTGATACGCCCCTATTGGAGCTCAATAGGTAGCTTGTAAGGGCTCGGACTAATCTACCTTTGGCAGGATAATTTAGCACTGAGTGAGGGTTACGGCTCGAGGTTAATGGAGGAATATAAGGATGGTTGTTTGTGTGTATTGTAATATTTTTTATATTTTATTAGAATTATATTATTTTTGGTTCCCACTTAGTAAGCACACACTTAATTGTTTGTACACACTATCATAAATTGGCTTTGGTTATTGGGACTTTTGAGTCTCATTATGTGATTAACAATTTTCAAAAAAAGAGCCACGAGTGACACATAGAGGAGTCCCAGAGGTTTAGTGGTATAGATCCACCGTCTCTTTTGGATATTTGATTTATGATTTATAATGTTTTATATTGTTAATATTATGGCTTTTTGTTTATTGACAATTATATAAATATATAAATATAATCATGCCTTTCAAACTATTTTTATTTTTAGTACACTTTGGATGACTGTAATTTTAATATTTGGTTTACTTTAGATTGGTTGAAATGGTATGATTATGAGGCCACTGGCTTGTTTTGAAAATTGACTAAATTATTTATTTTACTGGTTGGGAGTATAAGGATGGACAAATGTGATTTAGTTTACTTGTTGGGAGTATAAGGATGGACAAATGTGATTTAGTCTAATGATATATGGGAGGTAAAAATTTAACTGAAATGTTGTATTGTGCGAGTTAAAACCAATTATAAAATATTTTTATATTAAAATTATTGATATAAAATGTGTTGGGTGGCTGTAACCCAACTATGGTTGAGTTAAATTATTTAAAAAAAATTTGGTGTGTCACAATCAAACACCCTATAATAAATATAAAATCACTATTAATGAAGGCACTTTAAAAAAAAAATTATTATATCTTGAAAGACTAAAAATACCTCACATTTTTAAATATCTAACTTATTAAAAAATGTCTTATATTTTTAAATGGAGGGAGTACGATTTATTGTTGTTTTAAAATTATATATTGAAATATTAATGATTATTCAGTGAAGACAATAAAAGAGACGTTGCATCTCGTAAACTATAATACTAAACTTGATGACAAGTAAATTTTACTATTAATTAATTTATAAATAGCATGACTTGATAAGTGAATTTTACTTTTAAAATATAAGTGAACAAAATTCAGCTTCTTCCAAACAAAATTTGAAAAATTAAATGAATTTTTGAAAGATTGTTTTGTTTGAATAAAAATTTCCAAAACCATAATATTAGGATCAGAATCAATTTTTAAAAATATATTCAAACAGACCGTTAAGTGCGTGTTTCGATATGTAAAAAATCGATTTTTTTAACTCAAAATATCAATTTTCTAAGTGATAACCCCAACACCTGAAAAATCATTTAATCAATTTTTTTCAAAACCCACGAATATGAGCATATGTGAAAAAACTAAAAAAAAATATTGGAAAAATTATAAAAAAAGGCAAAAAAAAATTATAAGAAAGACACAAAATTTAATAAAAATAAAATCAAACTCTCTTCTCTTCTCTTTCATTTTTTTAATAAAATTTAAATTTTAAATATTTAAAAAAATTGCTAACATAAATTCATGTGAATTACCACTCCCTACTTAACACTTACTATAAAGCTAATTAAAAAAAAATATTAATTGGCAGAGAAAATTTAATTTAATTTAATTTAAAATTTATGATCATTATAAAGATTGTTGTAAAGGTCCACAGAGAAAAAGAGAGAGATTTTTGCTTCATTTATTACATTGCTACATTTTTTATGTTGTCAAAATTTTAAGATAATGCTTAACATCTTCGTTGGCTCATATCCATAATATCATTAGAGATCTATTTATATATTATTATATTCATTAATTATTGTAAAATTGATGTTTGATATTTAAAAATTAAATCTTTTTATTTTATTAAATTTATTTGAACGAAAATATATTAAATTATTTATTTACGTAAATTAAATTATTAATATTGATATAATTTAAATTTTTATAATTAATCAAATATGTAATTTAAATAATATATTTTACTTCTTAAGTAAAATTTAATAAATTTAATGATATTGTATACAAATATATAAATAATTTAATTTTAAAAAGTAATGTCTTTTATAATAATTTATACAGTTAAAATTAATTTTGAATAAATTATTTAAATATTTTTAATTTTATTAAAGTTAATTTAAAAAAATATGACATTCAAATAAATTGCATTATAATATTATTAATTATAATTAAAATTAATTATTAATAATTAATTATACTTAATTGATAATTCAAACGGGCCCTAAGAATACCATGTTTGGTTAGAATTTTAATACTTTATATTGATATTGATTACATTTCTAGATTTGTACGTATCATCCTTACACAATGACAATGCTAATCTTGATATTGATTACAAATAATAATACGGTCATTTGTAAATTAAAAATTCGAGGCGAGGTAAGAATTTTTATTTATAAAATTTTTACATAAACAAAAAAAAAATGGAAGAATTGAAATTGATGATGAGTCATGGAGAAAGATGATGAGGACGTGGCAAATGGAAGCCCATCACTGCTCGCGCCTCTTCTCCAGCGTTCCTCGACTCCGACTTCAACCTTGTCCGTGGCGATTCCTTCTGCCCCCACCCCCTTCACCTCCCCACCTCTCTAACCCTAGACCATTCTCTCTCACTCGTATCTACTTCTCCATCAAGTACCCCCGTTGGGATTCCAATGCCGAAACCGTCCGAGACCGAAAATTTAACTTCAATTTCAGAGGCAAAGGCGCGGAGGACGACTACGACGACGAAGAGGAATATGGGAAGAAGAGACGGTGGTGGTGGTCCGATGAGCCACCAGAATTCGAGGATGATACAAGTTGGACCTGGGAAGAGGCCATTGATGGCATATGGATTTTCAAGGTGAATTAATTTTACCTTGGTTACTAAGCTTATTTTATGTGTGTTGGTCCTGTGCTTGGGTTTATGATCCCAGAATTACGAATACCGAATATCAGAATAATAAACTCTCTGCCTTCAAAATTATTAGGCATTTTTAGCTAACTAACCGATGATATCCACCCTAAAAATCTCATTAATTCCAAATATTTGTTAAAGACGTTTTTGGAAAAAAAACTTTATTAATTACTCTTGAAAAACACTAAATCTCTTATATTTTCAAATATGAAAAGAGTAGGAAAAAAATGCTTTGTAGTCCTGAACGAAAGGAGTACCAGTTTATCCCATACAATATAACAGCCTCTTTTTTTTTTTTTTAACAGAAATTTAACAGCCTCTTGATTTCTTGCTAATTGAGTGTTTTCTTTTCTTTCGGGATAAGCGTTATCTATAATCTTCTCTCTCTCTCTCTCTCTCTGGGGACAAAATCTTTTCTTTGAACTATTTATAAGATGTTTGAATATAACAATATATAAAATTTGAAAATTATCACTTACGTGTTGAAACGCATATGTCATCCTCAAATTCTTAATAACAAAGAAGTTTACAAGTACTAGGCAAGCTAGACGCATTTCCCGTGTTGGAGTTTGAGGTTAGCTTCCATAGCTTATTAATTGCTTGTAAGTATTGGCTTGCTATATACTACTGCAACACTTATCCCACTAATTAAGTGCAGTCGGCCATATGGCTTTTTATATGAGTATTGGCTTGAGTATTTTATTATTTATATTGATTATCGCTTGTGTGTTGAAATGCATGTCATTTTAAATATTCTATATAAAAAGAAGATGAAGAAGAAGTTTTCAAGTATTAGGACAGCTCGACACGTTTCCTTGCATTGCACGGAGTCTAAGATAAGCTACGCTATTTATGGCTTATGAATAGTACAATTTGCTATTGATTTTATTATCTATATCAATTTACATTGACTAGAATGAACCGTATTTTCCATTTCTCTCTCATTTCTTGGCATTCATAGTTCATAAATTACATAAATAACAATTAGGCTGGACATTGGGATCTCTCCTTTATTTTTATTGCCACAGAGATAGAAGAGACATTGATAGATGCCAAGATTATTATTGTTCGTTTTATATTTTTGTTGCACTTGAAGAGCTATCAGAGTAATTTATAATTTCACTTTTCCAATTATGATTTTTTTTATAATAATTAAAATAAACCTAGTGCAACTCTACATGTGTATTTTCATTCAGACATTAGATTGCGGTTAATTAGTCTAATAAGTGAACTGTTGCCATGCATGGAGCAGTAACTCAAACCTGATATACCCATATATAGTAAGATGTGGAACAGTTGGCATAGACGAAGTTAGATAAGATGCAAGCCGCAAATAAAATGTCTTACTGAACTCTTGCTTTCTGCCAAGTGTTATCTCAGTTATTAATGCATTTAAAAATTGACAGATGATAAGGGAAGAAAATTTTTTTACGTTATACCTTTGGCATTATGGAAACCAATGCTCTCACGTTACCAGAAAATTATAATTATAATTATAATATTTTTAAATAATGTCTAATTTAGAGAAACGTGATTCTTTACAAAATTGGCAGACAATTTAATTTTGGTGTAGTTTTTTGTTGAAGGCATCAATAAGCAACCACTGCACACCCTACTTAGCATAGTCTCAGCATTAGGTAGTTGTTCCTTGTGTGAAGTTCTTTGTTGAGGCAAGCAGTTGCCTGGCAAGTTGAGCATTTAAGTTGGTTGTGTTTCAACACATTCAGATTTTAGTTTGGCTACCAATCTTAGAATTTACAGGGCCATAGATGCGCTTCATTATTCAATATTAATAATCTGGATATGCATAACTTCTGGTCAATTTATCCTATTCAGGAAGAAATGATTTGTCATTTCAGCAGGAGATTTCCTACTTCAGTCATCACTACTAGTTTACAAAGACATAATTTTGATTCAATATCTGGACTTTTGATAAGTACATTCTACAAAATAACTATGCATGAGTGATGAGAGAGAGAGAGAGGCATGAAGGCACCGTGACCAACAAATGTTTCAATTATAAATTTGTAACCGTAATTCAAACCCTAACAGGTTCCTCTGATTCTAAACAGCTGGTAAGTAGTTAGATAATCTAGTGAACATCAGCTCAAACAAGTGTCTAGTTTTCTTGTAAGGCAGTATATCAGGGTGATGTGGCTCTTGCAGCTTAAATAGCTTTGTCTGCCATTTATATCTAATAATTTTGTGCTTAACTTCACATCTGATGCTCTAAAGGCTCTTCTAAAGCTTCTATATGTATTTTTCTGTATTCCCTCCCAAGTTACTTATGATTTCTACTTTTATTTAACCTATGTAATTTGGTTTCTCCATGAAGATATTTAATGCCCCTGCCATCCTATATAAAAGAATGATTATCATTCAAAGAATGATTAAAAAAATAAAATAAAATAATTCACTTACTCTGAGACGTCATCTTTAATTGAATTGTCTACTATATGAGATAAGGTTCCTCAAGACTTCCATCATCCTGTATGTGTCTAATTAGTAATTACATCAACTTTTCAATTGTTACAAGTGTTCCAATACATATCATTTCATCAGTGCAGGTTTTCAAATCCTATGGTTGGACTTTTCCAATCATAATCGTTTCTTGGTTGGTGGCTACTGGCCCAAAAGCTTTCCTCATGGCATTAGCACTCCCCCTTGGTCAGTCAGCACTTGCACTAGCATTTGAGAAATTGTGGGGAAGGGATAAGAGCAAGCCAAAACGCAAGTCCCGGATGAGGAGGAAGTCATCAGCCAGCACGGTAAGTGGCTCCAAAGTTGAGGAAGAACCGGGAGAAACTCAGGGAAGAAGAAAGGGAAAGACAAGCTACCAATCATGGGTGGATAATGGTTCCTTTGGTAGGGATAAGTCTAGTGCACCTAGTTTTGGTGGGTGGGATGATTTGGATAGAGCTGGCCCGACAACAAGGTCATCTCGAGTGGCAAATGGATCTGAAAGATTTGCCGAGGAAAAAGGCAAGTTGAGTAGGACAGTGAGGAAAAGTGACAGGCCTCTTCTAGTGAGATTGCTGATTGCTCTTTTTCCTTTTCTGGGCTCATGGACTAAAATGCTGTAGTAGTCACCACTCACCGCCATCTGTGTCGGCCTTGGGATTATTTTGATGAATCTTGCTTGGATGAGGAAAATTCAAGTAACTATCTTCCACTTTAAGACGTTTCAAGTTCCGGTTGAATCAGAAGGTTCCGTTGAGCGAGTACATTGTGCGTCGTGTATTGAATATGTCCTGTTGTAAGCTCTGTAGTACTTGTGCATGGGGAAACCAGGCTCATTTTGTTGAGGTATAAATTCTTGATAATAATTGGTCAAATTCTTATGAGAAAATCATATTCAAGGATTACTCAAACAAATTAATTATAGACAAGGATTAACAATGAGTTCTATTCTAGAAAAAAACAAATTTACGTTTTCATTTTAATAATAACTATTTTGTATTAATCATTGTTTATGAATAATTTATTTGGATGATTATTGGATGTGTGTGTGTGTTTTTTTTTTTAAATCTGTTTGACAATTCTGTGAAGGAATTGAGCTTTTATGTAATTTTTGTCGAACTCATGACGATTTGTACCATAGCCTTCATCCTAGTAGCAAAGGATAGGTAAATCATGTTCAATGTTTTTCTGCACCCTACTCGTTTGTTGTGTCAGGCCTCCGGTGTGGTACTTGATGCCCTGGCTGGCATAATGCCTAGAGACTTGTTTGTTTTACCTTATGCATGATCACGACACTTTCTTAAGCTTATTAAAAACCAAATAAAATTGTTCAACGTTCTATAGTGGGATTAAAAGTGTAAATCTACGTTCACCAGGTCGATGTGAAATAAGCCTTTAAAATCACCTGAATATAGAATAATTAGAATTTAGTCTCGGATAAAGCCCAACGGGACTTTTAAATGTGAAAGTGATCACAGGAAAGTGGCAAATGTTTTTTTTTTTTTTTTTGAAATAGAAGTTCTTTTTTCATGGGTTTGTGAACCAATTCGTGGGCGCCAAGGAATTCAGACGGGCAAATCGTCGGTCCGGCTGAATTAGTAGAATGATATAATGTCAGTTTGTTGAATTGGCTGACGGGTTAAACGTCGTTGAAGATTTAAGTCATCAAATGAAACATCGCAAAGATGGTTCGCTCTTCTCAAAGACTCATGAATAAGCGTCTCCAAAGTCCAAAGAATGCTTAGATCGTCACAGCTAAAGGAATTGTTAATTCTCTGAAGAAAGAAGAAACATTTCGTTATCTTTGCAAAGCTCCGAGATGCAATCCCAGTTTCTCTGCATTTACTTTTGTATTCAATTTCTGTTTGCAAAGGACATGGATCGAGTAATAACTAACCATTTCGGTCCAAGCATCCAGTGAAAGAACGCATTGAGTTTGATTCCATCGAACCTGAATTGTTGCGATGAGAACTCATACGCTTTCATCATCATCGCCATAATTTTTAATACACACACGTGATAGGTAAGCTTCACTCAAAGGAATTTTCTTTCAGACGTTACAACCACTATCCATTTAAATTTAAAATACTTTCAAAACATCTAATAAAATCAATCATATGGAATTATCCAAAAGATATTCGCATAAAATGGCTCCTTTTTAATGCAACGGCATTGTCATGCTTTTATGATCACATGCCATCATGTTTCATGTTGGCTTCATTACATTTTGACGTTTCAGATCGTGGGAATGTTGTTTACGTTTTACACCAAACAGAAAGGAAGAACCAAATAACAAGGGAATCGGTAGCACTCACTACTGTTTCTTCAATTAGAGACAAATGTGATCATCACTTCATCAGCCATCAACAATCAGCAAAACTCATTACTTGTTGTCAAAGAATTGCTCTCTTTTCTCAGAAATTAGCATGACAAGACAGTCATCATCTTGCAAATAGCTGTACTCTATTGACATGACAAGAAGAAGCAGGATCCTGGAGGCAGTTGCAAAAGCTATCCTCGTCCTTAGGAAAGGATGCTGGCAGAGGGTGGTCGGGCATGATGCCAACCTATACATAAGTCCAGAGGTTAAGTAAGAGGAAGAAGTTGGGAAGGAAGATATAGCGATTGAAGAGTCATGAAGATCACACCTTGTCGATATCGGTGTGGTCAGGTGTCTCATAACGAGCAACAGTAACGACCAATCCTGAACCATCGGAGAGCTCGAATACTGACTGAATCTTCCTGCAGGTAAGAAGAGCACTTGATGTGAGCGAATGGGGAATTTTGGTTTGGCTTGCTTAATTTAAACGTGAGCAAAGTTAACTACCCTTTTCCAAATGTGGGTTCTCCAAATAAGATGGCCCGTTTATTATCTTTCAACGCACCAGCCAATATTTCACTTGCACTAGCTGTTCCCTTGTTCACCTAAGATTGGCTCAAGAAAATAACAGAAAAGTTAAATAGGATACCTTATTTAAATCAAATACTGATTGATCTCAAATGGACCAGTATATAAAACACATAACAGAAATTGGAATTCTGAAGGACAGAACTTTTTAACCCAGATAAAAATCATTTTGACGCAAGCACAGATACCAGAACCCTCACACCCAAAGATTTCCCTTTTCTTGGTAATAAAGAGGGCACATGGACTGGGGCACAGAGAGTGAGAAAGGTACAATATAAAATTGATAAATCCATGTGAATCGCATCAGGACCTCCGGCACAAGTTTAGGGGAGATGCTAATTGAGCGAAGACTATCGGATTTCATATCAACATTACAGCAAGAATAAGCAATTTAAAGATGAAAAGGTTACCCTTGTCACAATCTCTGATACCAAATGAAATCAATGCAACTAGAAAAAATAAAAGAGATACCAATACAGCAAGAGGTTCTGATGTTGCTATGGCATTGCTTCCATCTGTGTCCAGTATATCTCGAACACCACGACTATCGCAAATATATACAATCACACCTTTGTCCAACCTGATTAGAAATATATGTTAGAAATTCAAGATGAAGTTAACATAATATTACTTTCACACAAGTATATAAAGTAAAATTAAGAATCCCAATTGGATGTTAAATATTGAAAGAACCTGACACCCAAGGTTTGCATTTCAATGCTAAACCACTTTGGCAAAGGTACTTCTGATAATATGGTCATAGGACGGTTAAGCAGCGCTTGTGTTAATTATATGTACATTAAGAAACACGTAAAAGTGTGATAAACATTTAGGTACAAGCATTTGATATGACGTACCCATTTAATTTAATTTAAAGCGAGCAAAGAAAATTTGATTGTTGTCTAGGTATTGCTTGGTGTTGTCTGAAAATAGAATATCTTTTTAGTATATCACAAAATAGTCTTTCAATTATTTCCATTTCTAGAAACATGAAATGCACGCATCAGTTTGTTTTACAAAATTGCTTCTTCATTTACAAAATGTCCATTTGCTTCTTCATTTAAAAAATTCTATTACAAACTCTAGAGTACAACCTACCATCACCAACCTGTTTTTTTCCATTCAACAAATACAGAAAGAAATTGCAGGGAAAAGCTAAGAACACTGGGGTGCTGGCCTTAGCACATGCATAGGAAATAATTGTGTTGTGCAATATAACATGTCAGTTTGCCAGTAGTTGATAAGCATATCTTACCAAATTTTGGCAATCTCGATTCCTTCTGGGAAGAGACCACCACTGCAGTAAATATATGCTTCAGAGAGACACCCTGCCAGTAGGCAAAAGCATAAAGGAGGAAATGCTAAATCACCTATTATCTCTAAGGTCCAAAACAAACGCATTAACATTATCGGTCCTCAATGTATTGATTGCTTCCTTGACAGCATCTGCAAGGGACAAAGATTAAAATTACAAAAGCAAGGACACAGTAAAACTAGAAAAACTTTCAACTATCTAAATCACATTTCATTTAACACACACGTAACTTCATTCTTCACATTGTAACCCCCAAAAAAAAATCTTCAGATGTTCCTTCAACTTGTGCATTAAATGATTCACAAAACAATCATATATGGAAGAGGAAGAAAATCCAAATTGGTTTTGATGTATCATATCTTTGTAATATAAGAGCTTGATAAGCGATTCACTACTTACTGGATGCCTTTTGGTTGAAAGCTGTTAGTTTGATATAACCAATTGACGGGGAATCATTTCCTGAAGCAGGCAGCTTGCATAATCTTGACTTTACTGGATTCAATGAAACTTTCTCTCGCCTGGAAGGCAGAAAATCTTACTTAAGAGAAATCTAAAAGAGAACAGTAGAGATAATAAACCAAAAAACCTCATGATGACAACAATGACCATTTCAACAAAATAATTTAAGTGGGAAACATACTACACTTACCATCGGTAGCTTAGTTGAACCTAGTGATACATTATAAAACTAGCTTTTCTAAGTATCCTCATAAATAAAAAGTACTTCTGAACTTCAAGCCTATATCCTATTTGCACGGAAAAAAAAAGTGTAATTCACCAAATTAAAAAAAAAAAGTAAAATCAAGATATACTTACATCAATGATAGGTGCTTTACTTCCTGACCACTCCGAAGGGTCAAGGCTACAGAGCTTCCATCAGGTCCCCTGCAATTTCCTTTTGAAGGTCAGGCAACCCAATATCATAATCAAGGAAAATACTGAGCATGTCAAGAAGATCCATGCTTTGAAATGTACGTTCAATTGCATAAAGACGTGGTGTTCAAAACTAGGAAGGGCCAGAATTTTAGAAATTTCTTGGAAACTAAATTATAGTGACATAACTAGATGCCATGCTCTAGATAACTGCTGGTGCATAAATTTACGCTTCATGCTTAGACCTAATGATTGGCAGTCATACTTAAGTACCAAAGGCAACAGATTCCATATATGATTAGCTCATACAGCATTGAGGAGATAGAGGCACATCAAAAAACCTTCCCTCTCTTTCTGAAGAAATGCTTCTGGCAAAACTAACTTCCATCAGTATCACATTAGCAGATTCAATCTGAAACTTCATCAATATATTTTTATTTTTGGGATACTAAATCTCATCAATGCTTGTATCAACATATTGCTGTACTTTTTACTTGCTGGAGGACAACTTTAAGATGTGAACTGAATTATATCTATTGATCTTTCCACCAGATTAACATTGTTTTTCTTTCATTGCTTTTTGGATTCTACCTATTCCTGGATGAGAATATTGATTTAATAGTAAAAGTTGCATCAAGGAGAGGAAACCAACTGTAGTCGTTCTGCTGCATCATATAACCCCATGCTTTCTGTACTTGTATCATCAATTGCCAGAATAACATCTCCTGACAAAACGCCAGCTCTATATGCAGGGCCTCCTGGAGAAGCTGAAATGACGACAAGTCCAGCAGGTGGTCCATCAACTTTTGTAGGGTAGCCTATTGACAGTCCCACACCTGTAAGAGATCCTTGAGTTCCAGACTGCCTTCAACAAAACATTATTTTTGAGATTAATATATACTGATGAATGTATTCTGCCAGATTAAGTAATGGCAATGTCCACATCTACAGTCAGGACTGTAAGCTAAATAATTTGAGATTAATATAAAGTGATGCATGTATTCTGCCGAATTAAGTAATGGTAATATCCATATCTGCACTCAAGACTTTATGTTAAATAAACCAAAGGAAAAGTCAATTTAAGAAAGATCCTCATACCCGCAAACTTTTGAATTTGTCAGGCTCCAGAAACCTTGTGAAAGGATCATCTAGTGTCGCAAGCATCTTCTTTATTGCTGAATCTGAGTACAAATACACCATTAGGAATTTGGAGCATATTAGGAAGATATATCATTTATGACTACATGTGATGATCTACTCATCTTCAGGTATCTCAAAATCAACTATATATACATGTGATGATCCACTCATCTTCAGGTATCTCAAAATTAACTACATGATTATCCTGAAACAATTTGCATCATATGGCTATCACTGATGAAAAGGTCAGAAGAGGGAAAATAGGATAGGAGTACTATTTATAATTAACCTTGATCAGTCTAGAGTCTAGACAAAAATAACATGATGAATGGGGGCCATGTCCTCCAACAGTCGCATTATATTTTCCATCATCTACTTCAGTTTGAAATAACATGCATGGAAGTATAAAAGTAAGCTTCTTTGTGATGATGAGAAACTTCGATCCTTTGGGCTCATCCTCTCTAATTTCTTGACAATCATGGCATACAGTACACATGATTCTCTCATAACCTTCCTTCATATATTAGACTACTAAAAGGACCCAGAACATGCTTTAATGAAAGAGGATCTACTTATATTCCCAATTTAGGATCTGAACAAGATTCTGATAACCACAATACTAGGCAAACGTGACAAATTCAAAGCATTGATGAGAGGCTAGAACAGACTAAGCTAGTAAGCTTCACCATGATAAGAAATCCTCAAAATTTTTCTGACATTCAAGCATCTGTATTTGACAAAACACTACTTTTCACTTATTCCTCCCTTCAGTTTCTTTATCTTTGCTAATAACTTGCCATATTTCAATTAAACCTTCCTACTCTCATCAAGTAGGGCTAAAGCTATGAAATTAAAAGAGTGATCCAATGACAGATCCTACACCTCAAAACTTATAGCTACTATGCATAGTTCTGTACGGAAAAAAAGGAGAATTTACCATCTTATTATATTTTCATTATCTGGCTTTTATTTTCATCATTGTCTACTTGGTTTGCTAATGTGGTTTTCTCTTTTGGCCAGAGTATTGCTAATGAGGTTAAAAAACAAATGATGTATATATTTAACCATATTTTGTTTACAAGGCCATCTAAGTCGATAATAACCCGTGTGTGAGGTAGCTGTAACTACCGATGTCACATCTTCATAACAAAGGGACGTGGAGAAAGTGGAGATCAAATAATCAACTTCACAAAATAGAATCCATACATGTCTCTTCTCGAGTGTTCATGGGCTCATTGCGCAGTGCATTTTCTCTATACTTAAACCAACTTTGTCCATTAAAAGTTTTGTCAACATATGCTCGGTCAATTGTTCTCCACGCCTCCAAAAAGAGGAGATTCTCTTCAGTGAGTGCCCCTTCGAAAGAAATGACACAAAAAAGGGAAGCATCATTAAGACGTTAACGTGACAAAAGTTGAGCATAAAAAAAAAAAAAAAAAAACTAAGTCAACTTTTAATGCTGCTATCCATTGAAAGTCTAGTATGAGGACAGATCATACTCACCGGATGAATTGCTGAAGACAAGAGAAAATGACATAACCAACATCACTCCAACAGCCAACCGCACAAAAACAAATGAGGCCTGCTGTCTGAAGTTCACTGAATAATGCGTTATTCTTTTAAGACTGGAATTTTTCCTCCATCCAGTAAGCCAGCCAGAAGTTATTGGAAACAAACTACGGTGAGCGGAACAGCTTTTGCTGAAGCTGGGTACCAAACGAAGTGAAAATTCAGTTTTAGAGCCTTTACTTCTGAAGCTTGGACCTCTTTTCCCGTTATACGTTAAGGAAAATGGAGTTCGTATCACCCCAACAGCTATAGGTTCCCACTTTGACACCTGCAAGGAGTCAAATGGCCAAAATACCTTAAAGAGGTGTTCATAACGTCATATGCGTTCTTCATTGGCCTATTACAGATTTTTCCCCTCAATTATATACAAAAAGGTAACACTCAATCATCTAATTATCCTTCTTTTCGTCATAACCAAACAGAAAGAAGGGACGAAATATGAAATTGGAGAAGGCGAATTAATGCATGAAGAATAAAAAAGGGAAGAGAAAGGAAAATAGAAGCTTTGGGAGAAAAGATAGAGAACCTGAGGTATGGAGAAGTTTGGGGCCATGGAAGCATTGATGGAGATGCTAACGACCTCCATGGGAAGAAGTGAAGCCCCGGTGTTCTTAAGCTTTTGGTTTCAGCATACACTGTGATACTGATACCTTATCGCTGCTCTCTTGTGCGAAGCGTTTTCCTACCTTGCACTCATCCTGTCTAATCCTTCCGTGTGCCAGTGGTCCTTGGGCCTCGACTAGAAGAAGAAAACCAAAATGCTTAAAAAAGAGAGAATTATCATAATTTACAATGGGAGAAGCACACTCAGGCCCTCTTAAAGAATATGCAATAGACTAAAGCTCGACGCATTTTAAAAATTAAAATAAAGTTTTAGGTGTCAGATATCAAAATGTCTCTCTTTCTTTCCTTTTTTTTTTTTTTAAGGTGTCATTGTCACCGGAGCTTCATGGCCAATGGGGAGGGTGTCACTAACACTGGCAATCAAATGTGCCAAGAGACCGAGAGAGATTTGAACTCTTGAATCCTTGGTTGATCAAAGTATAAGCCACCAATGAACCACCTATCACCAAATATTACATATATAAATGCATATACAAACATACATATTATGAATTTTGTTTCCGAGCATTTACATGAAAAGTTGTTATCTTGTATGAGTTATTATTAATATCCAAACAAAAACTTGTAATATATGAATGTGGTTTGTGAATATTCAAATAAATAAGTTCTTAATTTTCAAAATCTAACTTGTTTAATTTTGTATCACTTGTTCCTAAAATATTGACAAATTATTAACATTATGCTAAAAAAACAAGATATATTATAAGAAAAATATAATAAAATCACTTTAAATTATATAAATCATAATGTAATCTCTTGAAATCTTATAATTCAATTAAAGTTCTTGCAAATTTTTTCTATCATTAATGAATTAATATAAATAATTAAATTATACATAACATGTGAACTTGTGATTTACTGTTGCATTCTTGCAATTTTAAAGAAAAAATTATGATTTTTCAAAAAAACTTGTAATTGACACTTGTTATTTCTAGCATTTTAGCAATATCAAGAATTTGACATGCAAACTTATAATTTATTATTGTATTGTTGCAATTTTAAAAAAAAGTTATGATTATTTGAATAAAACTTGCGACAGAATCAAGAATAATTCGATCATTTATATTAATTCATTAACGTTAAAATTTTTTTAAGAAATTTAATAAAATTATGATATTTTAAAGAATCAGGTTGTCATTTATATATTTAAAAAATTTATTATCGTTGTCCTTATTTTTTACATCAAGTTTTCCAGCATTTTTGTGAGTTGTTATTAATTCTAGATTAATTGTTGCTACATCGGAACAACAATTTGTCAATATGAAAACATGATTTACCAATATTTAAGTAAAAACAAATGCACGAGAAATGAAGATTAGGTCTAGGGAATGGCGATTGAATGCAACGAGCTGAGCAGGGTGAGGAATGAAATTTAAAAAAATATATATACATATATAAAAGCAAGCTAACTTGCAGGTTAGGCAGGCAAGTTCACTGTAAGCTCGGATTAGACGTCGCGGTTTGAAATTGGCTCGCATTGATCACAACATAATTAACGTATCAAAAGCCTCGCAATTCACGGTCCAGCCCACATTACTTGCTCCAGATCCAGTGTCCATTTTGTTCGGGCATTAATACTCGGGGAGCTACACGGGGGTGGATTGTAAAATAAGCCATATTATATTTATAAATTATATATGATGTAATTTTTTATAAATAATATTATATGTATCAACATACTTGTATTGAAGTTGTGAGTGGAAAACACTCTCTTGGATACTTATATTTAAAACAGCTGGTCAAAAAAGATCACTATATTTAAAAGAAAAACAAATAATAATCAGATTTTAAATAAAGTTATTTATTTTAAATTTAGTGCCTGCAACAATATACTCCTTCCGTTCAATGTTACAAGACACATATAAATTTTAATTGAATTGCACCCAAATGATTTAGCTAATTATTTTTAAAATTACACGCCATTTTTATGTTTACTCTTATTTAATAAAATATCTCAATTAGAATTATATATTGAAAAATCTCATTAATTGCACTTAAAATATTAAAATACCTTATATTTTTAATAAGAAACATGACAATTAGGAATCTCATAAAAACTTTAAAATAATTAAAGAATCTAGATTGTTAGAATTTTAATAACAAACTATGGTACTTGCAACAAATTATCTTTTATTAATTGGTTTGAGATTCACAAGACTTCAGTAAATACCTAGCTAATACTATAAAGATTTTCAACTATTTTTTATTATTTTTCAAGCAATAGAAAAAAGTTATAAATGATTTACTTTTGATTCACAATTTATTATAGTAAATTTTTAACTAATAGTACAATTAGTTTAAATGTATTTAGTAAATTTTTCAGTAATTTATCTATATATTGATAAAAAAATAGTAGATGATTGACTTACAATTCACAATAAACTTCATAAGTTTCTAACTAATGTTATAGATAATTTCAAGTGCATTTGCTTAATTTTTTAAGTAATTTATTTGTATATTTACAGCAAAAAATTAAGATTAATAACTTACTCTCGTAAATTTTCAATAATATTATAAATAATCACAAGTGTATTTCGTAAATTTTCTAACTGAATATTTATATTTTTTTAATTACAAATAAGGGTCATAGTTTGTTATTGAGATTTTAATAATTTAAATATTTAATTGTTATTAATATTCTTATAAAATCTCTAATTATTATTTTTTTAATATTCTATATTAAAAAAAAAATCTTATATTTTTAAAGCGAAATACGAACTCGTAGTCACGATAAACTAGTTGGTTCAATCTATGTACCTCTATCCCCCCTTAGCGTCGTGTCAATTGTTTTCTACTAACTCCGAAGACCCATCGTCAGCTAATCAACCAAGATCAATTGCTTATTTTGAGTTTCACATGTTTCGGCAGTTTCGCTGGGAAGGAAAAAAAAAAAAAAAACAGACAGACAAAAAACAAAACCTTTGAGCGCGGTAGCAATGTGGTATACAATTATTTGTGAGAAGGGGAAAAGAAAAACAGAAGA
The DNA here is from genome assembly GCF_029017545.1 of Prosopis cineraria. Taxonomy (NCBI): domain Eukaryota; kingdom Viridiplantae; phylum Streptophyta; class Magnoliopsida; order Fabales; family Fabaceae; genus Prosopis; species Prosopis cineraria. Next base: position 4,309,032 of record NW_026555335.1, read on the forward strand.
AGCAACTGTTAGACGAGCTCCCTGGGGATAATTTTCTCTCTGAGATTAGGCAAGGTGCGGATTGTTTTCCTAGTCATGACCATGATGAGCAAACCAAATAATTTATGTTGCCAAGATTTGTTTCCTCTTAATTAACTATTCAGCATCACTTTGATTCATTACTCCTCGAACAAAATGGCCGAGAAATAGCGGGGAAACCGGCTGCTCTATCCGCCGAATGAATTACTGTATCTCACGAGATTCAGGAACATGTCAAGAGATAGAAATTGAAAATGGTAAGACTGGTCGATATATCCCAAGGCAACGGCAAATAATATTTTATTATCTGTTCAATGCGCCGGGGCCAAACCCAACCCCCCCCCCCCACCTGTCGCTTTTGCCTTCAGTTTTCCTCTGGCCTCGTTTTCCATCCGCGTGGGGAGGCCGCTCATCACAGTGATAAGACATGTGGTCCAAAATTTAAATTATTACTGTTATATATTTTATTTTTTAAAATAAAAATTTATAAAAAATATAAAATAATTTTAATAAATTTTTTATTTTTAATATAATTCAAATTTAATTTAAAGAATCGGATGTATATAGTAATTATAAAAATTTTAATATTAAATTTAACCCTTTAAATTAAATTTAAATTATATAAAAAATTATTAAAATTATTCTATAATTTTTATAAATTTTTTATTTTTAAAAATATAATATATAATAATAATTTAAATTTAAATAATTCAGATGTTTTATCAGCATGATAAGCACTCCTCAAACCAAACTCAGGAAATTTAACACCATCGCTCCAACATCATAAACATAATACAGCGTAGTTTTGAAGGGTCATTCTTACTATTCACTAAAAAACAAACAAATCACACAGTTCCAACTTTGCAGCGAAGATTAGGAGGCATGCTTATCTTTTGAAGATATAATCCCTCCACAACATGTGGCGCTGGCCAAAAGTTATGGCACGCATCAAAAAGACACAAATCTATGCATTCACCCAGATCACCAATGAACCTCAGCTCTGTCTGCTCTTCCAAACATGTTGGCCTGGCGCCATTATTACTCCTTGTTCTTTTGCGCTCCATATCCACGAAGTCCATCACCCTCCCCTACTGCCAAGCTCTCATTAATTGCTGCTGTAGTCGCTCACTTCCTTGGAGCAAGAATCTCTTCATTTTTTTTCCTCCCTTTTCCTTCACGTCCCCATCTCTATCATTCAAATTTTTTTATTAAATAATTTTTTTAAATAAAAAAAAATAATAAATGGTGAGAACGAAGAAAGTGAAGAAAAATAAAAAAAAAAAAGTGAAGGGATTCCACTTCCGACTTCAAACTTTCAAAAAAATTAAAGGCTAGCTTCAAACAACTAAACCTACACCAACATGCTTACATACACATTAATGGCAAGTGCAGAGTAATCTCTTTGATCGTGTTTCACAAATACTTAGCATTTCTCATCAATGCAACATTTTATACAAACAATAACACATGCAGTCACATTAACATCTTGAAATCATATTTGCAGAATCTACTGTGTGGTTTGAGCGCTTGCTGCATTCGGCATTCTTTCCATCTCCAACTGCATCCCATTCCTTGAGGATGAATCCTCGTACGCATACGCAAACCCACCGTGTCGGGTGAGATCCATACCCTCCAATTCATCTTCTCTGGAGATTCGCAATAGTTGGAGCTTGTGAAGAATCAAGAACAGAGGGCCCATGGTAACGCTGACCCACCCAATAATCACCAGAATCTCCACTATATTTGCCGCCAACAGCTTAGCCCCTCCTCCCATGAACAACCCGTATGGCCGATCCGCCGGTCCTCCGTACACCTCGTTCACGTACTTCTTCTTCGCAAACAGCGCCGTGAAGATTAAACCCCACGCTCCGCACCCGCCGTGCAGCTGTGCCGCCTCTAACGGGTCGTCAAACTTCATCTTCTCCGCCAGTTTGTTGCACGAAATCAGTACCGCCGCCGCTACGAACCCGCAAATGATTGCCGCCCACGGCTCCACGACGGAGCATCCGGCGGTGATGGCGGCGAACCCGCCGAGCAGCCCATTGCACACATCTGTCACGTTCCAATGGCCCGAGTCAATCCTCTTACCAAAAAGAGTCGTCAGAGCAGCAGTGCTACCGGCTAAGGTGGTGGTCACGGCGGCTCTACCTACCGCGCTCCACTGCCCGTAGTAGCTTCCAGGCTCGTAAGGGTTCAAAATCTTCAAGAACGAACCCGGGTTAAAACCGTACCATCCGAACCAGAGTAAGAAAGTTCCTAGAACAACCAAGGTCGCGCTGTGCCCGCGAAGCGAGACTGGTCGACCGGAATGGTCAAATCGACCAATCCTGGGCCCTTCTATGAGTGCGCCCCACAGACCAGCGACGCCGCCCACCATGTGGACCACACCAGACCCGGCGAAATCGATGGCGCCGGATCCGAATAGAAGGTCTGACTCTGGGCGACCAGCGTTAGCCCAACCGTCGGAGGACCAGACCCAATGAGACACAACCGGGTAAACGAAGCCGGTTAGGAAAGAGGAGTAGATTAGGTAAGCAACGAACTGAGTCCGCTCCGCGATGGAGCCGCTGGTTATGCCGGCGGCAGCGATGGCGAAGGCCCATTGGTAAAGGAAATAGCTGTAATCGTAGAGCTTCGACGGGAAGTCGGTGAGGCCGAAGGCATGACGACCAATGAACACGTTGGAGGGGGATCCAAAGGCGAAAGCGAAGCCAAAGAGATAGTAGAAGAGGCCACCGGCGGCTGCATCGAGGACGTTGGTGAGCATGATGTTCATGGTGTTTTTGGCACGAACGGAGCCGGCGCAGAGCATGGCAAAGCCGAGCTGCATGGAGAAGACGAGGTAAGCAGAGAAGAGAAGGAAGGTGTTGTCGACGGCGAAGGTGGTATCGTTGAAAGTGCTGCAGATGAGGTCGGCGGCGGCTGTAGCGTTGATGAGATTGGGACCGAAGTACTGGGTAAGGTTCGCGGAGCAATTCTCCATTGCCTTGGCGTGAGGGTAGTGAAGGAATAGCTGAACGCTTCTGCGGGTGGATAACGAAGAGGAGTCTCCGTCGTTTCCCGTTTGATGATGTTCGAAGTGAAGGGCTGTGAATGGTTGATGATTCAGTCCAAAAGAAAAATGAATGATTATATATATCTATATATATATATATATTGATAAAATGAATTATGATATTATTTTAACTTGTCCATATTTTGTTTAAGGTAACATTTAGTATATTTTATCAATAATTTTTATTTTTATTTGATATTTTACTGTTTAACTGTTATATGATGATAGGAATTAAAAATTATCAAAGTAATTCTAAAATATAAATATGATTTTTTAATAATGTAAACAAAAATATAAATTAAATATGTTAATATTATTAATGAAATAGTCTTTTTGTAAGAACAAAATTGTGATAATACAGCTTTTTGTCTTTTATATTTATTTCAATTATTAATTTGATTCTTTGAATTCAACTTTCATCAATTTAATTTTTTACATTTACTTTGATTATTGATTTAGTTATTTTTAAAAAAATAACATTATTAAAATTTGATGACATGAATTACAGAATGTTAATGACAGGTATATAAGTAAAAGTAAATTATAATTGTTTAGATAAAAAAAATTAACGCTAAAGTTTTAAAAATCAAAATACAATTTAGAGGATTATGTTAATAAAAATTAAACTGATTTAAAAAATGATTTATTATCATTTAGTTACATATAGATATCAAGTCATTAATGTAATTTGAAAATCAATTTTGTTTTAAAATTTAAAGAACTTTCATAATAGTTTAAGAAGATAAAGGAGATTAAATCAATAAAAATTAAAATTTAAGAAATCAGATTGATAACAAAAGCAAATTTAAAGAATTAAAAGTTTTGTTATCAAAAAAAAAATCGATCATTACATGCGCACATATCAAATTATATCTTTTAAACAAGGAGAAAACAAATGTACAAAAGTATAAAAACTTCACCGCTAATGAACATGGATCTGTGATGGAATGTGTTGTAACATCTTAAGCTTAACTGCAGAACTCTTTTGAAAACTTTTAAAATAGTTACCTTTAGTTAGACTAAATAATTATTGTTTTAGAGTCAATTGGGCATTAGGATCAAATATGGGAAGAAATGAATTTTTGTTTTGTAGTTAATTTAATTCAATTTTCAAAGTCAGAAAAATTAATTTAATTTTTATATTTAAATAATCACCTGTAGAAGTAACGACCAGCGTTAATGCGAGTCCCTAAACTTGACAAGAAATAACTGCATTATTATAGGAGCAGTATAGTTGTTTGAACGAGTCCAGAACCTCCTATGAATCTATTTATTTCTATTTCTCATCGTTTAGATTAAAATATAAAACATCATTTAAATAAGTTACAAAATTAATTGGGTTAAATAATTAAAATGTTAGGCTGAATATAAATAAAAAAAATTGGCCCCAATATTCGATAAAGGCCGCAATAAATAAATATATTGAAATTTCGTCAGCTGTAAATATTAGACCATTGGCATGAAAGGACATGATTTCAAGTAACGTTACAACCTACCTTATGTAAATATTTTGGTAAACGGGCTGATTACCAAAATGAAGGGCATGAAGTAAGGATAATGTCATATGGTTCGCGAGATCCCTAATTCTTCAGTAAAGCGGCTAAGTCTTTAAGAAAAAGATTACCAATATTCTGACACTATAAATAAAAGATGAAGACATAAAAAAATTAAGTTAATACTCAACTAAAGACTCACAATTTTATACTTTTTAATCTTTTAATTTATCAATTAATTTTTTAATTTAGATTTATAATTTTTTTGCATGTCAATAAAATTAAACATTTATTTATTAAAATTTTATATTTTTTTATATTTAAGTGAATTATAATAAAAAAATTTATTATTAATTGAAACTCAAGCGCATGTATCACACCTAATATTTATTCTTCACACACGAACACCCACATGCCGAAAGAGGAGCACCAAATTTTGCTCAAAAAAAGAAAGAAAGTAGCACCAAAACGCCGTACTCCCTTCTACTCACATCAGCTTGGTTCGGTTCGGAGTCCTGATTTTACTCTTCTCGTTGCGGCGTACGGCCCCAGTATATAGCTCTTCTTCCTTCCTTCACGTCCATATCATGCCATTGCTGCTATCCAGGGCCTTCTTATCCTTATTCGTCCCATCCAAACCCTCATTCTCCAATTCCATGGCTCTTTTTCCCGCAAATTCTTGTCCCAAAGCTCGCCTTCGAGGCGTCATTTTTGACATGGACGGCACCCTCACCGTCCCCGTCATCGATTTCGCTGCCATGTACAGGGATGTGCTCGGCGACGATGAGTATCGCAGGATCAAGAAGGAAAATCCCTCTGGAATTGACATCTTGAACCTCATTGAGGACTGGGATCCCGAGAAGCAGCGTATTGCTCACGAGACTATCGCTGATTACGAGCGCCAGGGACTGGATCGCCTCCAAATCATGCCTGGTTTGTGGTTCGCCCTCTCCCAATTGTTCCTTCTCTTCTTTTGCAATTCTTTGATCGTGGTGAACAGTTGAATTTTTCGGAACAATGTTGATGAAATTTGTTAGGATTTAGGAACGAAGTAGCGTGCGCTTCCTTATGAAATTCGGTGACATTCTACTTGTTTCTGCATCGTTGTTCTCCTGATATATAATTTAATTTGACTACACTGCAGCATGTTCACGCTAGAAGTTTAGTATGTTTGCGGGGAACAGAGGTCGATACTTTCCATGAATATTTAAATTTATGTTCACTTGTTTTTTTTTTTTAAATGATATCATAGTTCATATTCTGGTCAAAATGAAGACGACCTTTAGTTTTTTGTTAATAGATTACAAATTAGTTGGTAGAGTTTAAATATTCTGTTTTGTGGTGCAGGTGCAGCTGAACTTTGTGGTTTTCTTGATTCGAAGAAACTAAGGTCAAGTTAAGAACATTATCATCCATTTCTTGTGTCTTGACGATATTCTTTGTCTTTTACAGTCAATGCGATTTCGGCCTTTGACAATAATTGTAATTTCTAAGTTTCGATATTGTATTCCTTTTTTGGGAAATTTACATCTGAAGTTCCATATAGCTGCCTTTCTTGAGAACAGTTTCTTTTGCGTCATGTTATGTTCCCTATTATTGGTTTTGTTTATTCTTATAATTTTTGAAACATGATATAGAGCTACTAATTGTTATATTTCTCCTAGTGAAGGAGTAGCATGTTATGCTAATATGTAAGAGATTGATAAGTCAAATAAGCTGCAAAAGCATTCCATTTGCTCTAAAGCTATAGCGAAAGCTTTAATTCTTCCATTTCTGCCATTACGTTTAATATGAGGAATTCTAAGTTATTAGAGGGACAAAATGCTTTTCTGGTTCATACTAGGAGGAGCTTCAGATATTAAAAGTATGGCTCCAGCTTGTCATTAAAAAAAGAAGAAGAAGAAGAAGAAGAAGGTATGGTTCCAGCTTCCCTGCCGTGGATTATCAGGCCAGAAGTAAATATTTAGTCGAAAGCTTTACCGTGCAACGTAGAAGAAAGATATTTGGACTTAAACAGGGTTCAAATTTTCCATTTTGTGACCTTTAAATGATATCTCCTCTGCTTTATGAGCCTTCCAATCATTATACTACTTGGGGTGTCTTTGAATTTTAATTACTACTTTACCAAAAATATCGTAGCCTTGAAAGTTTTTATGCTAGCTAGGGACTGTTTGATTGGTGTTCGAACCCTTCCCTTCTTTTACAGGTTAATGCTCTTTCGTTCTTTGATTAAACATCTAATGTGTTTGCATTTCAAAGTGTGAAGTAATTTACTTTTAAAAACATTATTTATTTCTGGATTGAAAACATCTGACTGATCTTGGCCAACTTTCTTAAAATATTTTTAATGACAACTTTGTCTTATTTCTTATGTTTGTAATGACATGTGCTGGGCAAATGACTGGAGAGCAGTGGCCTTGCTTCTGTGCTCAGGGCTGTTCAATTCCAGTTAATTGACTGTTTAGTTTGTTGGGTGTACTAGCAGAAAGATAAACTGCTTCTGGCTTGATGTATGTGTTCATAAACCTCTTATGGCTTTGGATGCATAGCTACATTTTTAACTTCTCTTGAATTTAGGTTGCATCAAATGCTCCGTGAATTATTGTATGTGGATTTAAGTTACTTGCAACATTTCAAGTCATCTAGTTGTGACTTCAATGGCGTATGAGAGTTCATTGACATAGACAATGGCATCAAATAATGTGTTGCATGAACATGTGTGGTTTTATATACTTATCATTAATCTATGTTCACAAGTTAAATGTTTCAATGTCATGTAGACAACAATATGGCAAGTTTATGATAATGGAATTTCTCGGCATATGTTTCTTTTGATTACACCTCCTATTTGTGTTTGCCAAGAAAAAAAAAGATTGCATATCCTATGTCTGGTCATTAGAAAACTTCATTGCAAAATTGATTTTTTTTTTTGGGACCAATGCAATAGTGTTTTTTTGATAGTGATGTATGCTACTCATGTTGATTGAATTGGTTTGAACTTGGTTTGGATGAACTGGTTGGTGTCAACAATGACAGAGTTGATAGTTCTAGTCCTGGGCTATGGCTCTATTTCAAAATTATTCATGATAGATAACTTTGTCTGTCCTTGTGCAGGAGGGGATTGATCACACGCAATGTGAAGATGGCGGTTGATATATTCCAGAAACGATTTGGGGTTAGTTTAAATAAATGCAGTTGTATTCACATGCCGTTTTTTGGGGCTGGCCAGGTCCCAGGTGTGGTTCAAAATGATGTGGAGGCTGTGTAATATGAAAAATAACACCCAACCTTTATTTCCATGAGAAGAGCGACATGAATGCAGTTCAAACAGCATACTTGTATTTGTTGCTTGTAACACTGACCAGTCCGTATGATAACATGAAAGTTTTACACATACACCTGGGCAGAGGGTGATGCTTTCTTGATGTTGCATTTTTATCGATTTGTTGACAAAATATAAATGATACTATCAATATACTGTTACATGTGTGGTGAATTTAGAACATGAACATGCCTTTTGTGGTGCATTGTTGTAAAAGCTATTGTGCTTCTCATGCTGCAGATTACATTTTATCCAGCATTAAGCAGGGAATTTCGTCCTTATAAACCAGATCCAGCTCCGTTGCTGCATATATGTTCAGCTTGGGGACTTCAACCAAATGAAGTGATGATGGTAGGGGATAGCCTTAAAGACGATGTGAGTAGTTCTTTTCCGGATAACACAATGTCCTCACTACGTGTATACAGCTACAGGAATTTTGTTGTCTTCGTAACCAAGAAAAAGAAAGTCTTTATTCTGATTACTGTCTTGATGTTTATGTAGCACTTGTAGATCCAATGGTTTCTCTTTTCACCTATTAAAATCTAGACTCTCCAATGCTTCATACATATACTTGTACTGTAGAAGGAGGAAGAACCGTAGAAAGAATGTTCAAACCAAATTCCGTGAGGAGAGAAAAATTGAAGATATTCATCTAACCCAGGGGTTTGTAGAATATTTCAGGTTATCTAATCTTTTCACTAGATTTAGACCAAAAAAGAGACGGATGTATGCATAATTCATTATTCACGCCATATTTTTTCCTTATGGCACAATGCACACGTAATTAGAGTGCATGAATAAACTGGTCTTATTAGCACCGTAAAAATTTGGCGTTGTCCTACAATTTGCATTTCCTATTTTAAATGGAACTAAATATCTGGCACAGTTATGAATTAGCTTTAGTGCGTGTTACCCCCGGTGTAATACTAAATATTTCTGAAACTGCACATGTATATTGATTGATGTTGCTTGAGTTTTTTCTTTTTTACAGGTTGTTTGTGGAAAGCGAGCAGCAGCTTTTACATGCTTGCTTGATCAGACTGGAAAATATGATTCTCCTGTGTATGCCGATGTTGAATTCAAACCTGATTACAAGGTGACTTCCCTTGCTGAAATTCCCTCAGTTCTGGAAGCAAATTTTGAGCTGGTACCATGATGCCGAGTCCTGTTCACTAGAAGACATTAACACTCACCCAAGCGATTTTTTCTTTTTTTCTGACTGGATCACCCCAAGCGATTTAGCTTGAGGTTAATGCAAAGCATTGTGTCGAGGGTCTTTTTCTATGCCTCCGCTTAGGTCATTGAGAAACAAGAAACCTCTTAAAAATGATACCACGGCATCCAACAGATACGGGTTCAGAGATCGATGGATCTCATACATTCTTGTGCCCCAGAGTCTAGTAGGCTATGACTAAACCAAGCTCATTTTTTCTTCGGCATTTGGTGGCTCCAGTTTTTATTGGACGCGATTCTTCGACTCATGGTTGCCGTTGTAGATACGTAGATACTGATAAAGCCACAACTTGCAGCATTGCTTATCACAACGTGAACTCCATTCGAACTCAATGCCCGTATGGAGTTGGGGTTTGGCTCCCCCCGCCCCCACCCCAAAACTTACATTTCTTTTGTTTTTCTAGCTAAATTAACTTAAAGATAATGCTAATCACGACTTTGACCATGGATATCTAGAGCAATGAATTTGAATTCCGATTAGTTGGAGAAATTTTTCACGGCTTTGAATTCCATGAGAAAAATACTAGCATTGTAATCGGTCAAGTGCACCTTTAACCGTGAATGATTCTAACAAATTGATAGAGGATGACATTATAGTTATACTAGTGAGAATCTAAAGGGTAAAGAATGATAGATGACATTTCATTCCATCGTAGCCAACTTTAATTACTTCACTGATTTGGCTCTTGGAATCGAAGTAGTTAGGTATTATTTGACACTAATGCTCGTGCATTACATTAGTTTATACATGTGACTTTTTTATACATCAAGACAATGAATAATTTAAAAGCGTAAAGGAACGATTTAAAATCTCACGAGATTTTAAGTTGTTAATAATAATAATAATAATAATCTAATCCTTTTTCCCCAATCCAACCCTTGAGCCCACTCTTGCTGTTGCCACCCACTGTTGCATAGAACTCAATCACTTAGAAATCATACATCACCGCCTAAGCCAGCGTCCATCTTTAGATAGGCCAAGGGTCTATTTCACCAGCACCCTTAAATTCCATCATATTGTCGCTGCTACTAGGATGCAGACATAATCACGTAGAAAGTTCAAGTTTACACCAGAACGATCCTGCAAATAGCTTCTTGCGAGCAGGCAAGTTTTGGGACGCTTGGGCAGGCGAAAGGGATTATTTGCAGTAATGGAACTACTGCACTCGAGGAGTGTGAGATAAAGACAGAATTGTTGGAACTCAACAATAATTGCCACGTCAAACTACCATGCCAAGATAAACATCCAGCAACTACCAGCAACCACACCATTGCTATCTTTCTCATATTTACTGACCTACATGTCTTGATCTCACTCTACATTCCTTGACTCAACTCTATTCCTAACAATCCCAAATTCTACACAATAATTTAGGATTGCATTTGGATGGATAAATTCATATTGAAAATTTAAATTTAAATATCATATTTGAAATTTATAGATTCTAAAATGTTTGTTTGGATAATATAAAAAATTTTAAATTATAATATTAAAATACTTTGTTTGAATTTCAAGTAAAATTTCAAATTTTAAATTATATGTTTGAATTTAAAAGCAACTTGGACAACGTTAGTGATCTAGTTTCATCAAAGTCAATGGCCAACTTCTACCAAGACCAAACTGCTAGCGCTTACTGGCATTAAACGATAGACTTCCAGAGGGACCATACCATTGGCAATTATTGGACCAAAATGGCCCGACTTCCATCGAGACCGTATCATCGGCACCAACCAGGCTTGATTGCTGGTACCAACTGAGATAGGATTGTTGTGTTGATCGAGACCAAACAGCCAACTTCCATTGAGACCAAATCTCCAATGCTAATTGAGACTAAAGTGCAAGGGACTATTGGGACCAGACGGTCGACTTCCACCAAAATTAAACCACCGATATCGACATAGGCAAGACCGATCATCACCTACACTCTAATCTTGGTCAGCTCCAACAATCCAATCCTAGTCAAGGTAGCTGGTTCAGTCCCGATTAAAGTAGTTGGTCCTTGTCGTAGTGGAGATTGTCCAGTCCTAATCGATTTTGACAGTCATGTCTTAGTTGGCACCAACAGTCTTGTCTTGTTCGAGGCTAGTGGTCTGGTTTTGAAGGAAACTGTCCAGTGAAAGTCAACAGTCTAATCCTCGTTGTCAACTACACTCTGGTCCTAATCATCGCCGACAGTTAAGTCTCGATTGACATGGGAGATTCAGTCCTTATGGAATTCAACCGTCTGGTCTAGATTGGTGTCGGTTGTCCGATCCCAGTTGGTGGTGGCAACCCGGTCCGTTCAGCAGTGGTGGCAATCTGGTCCTAGTTGCTGTCAGCAATCTAGTCCTATCAGGCGTTGTTGACAGACTAGTCAAATTACAAAGAATTGAGGTAGAAATTGAATTTGACAATAGATTTAATTCAAATCCAAATCTCAATTCCTATACATCCAAACATAGCAAAAATAGTTGGGGAGATATAGTTGCATCTCTCTCTGAAAAACCATGCTTCTTCATCCTACAGGCGCCATTTCTTCATCTCTTGACTGGAGATCATGGAATGTTATACTGACAACCATCTGTATCAAGTAAAGCAAGCTAGACAAATTAATTGAATAGTGAATGACACGAGGTACATGTGTTCTGTGTATGTAAAATAATTGACCTCAGCCATAGTATGTGCATTTTGTTGGCTTCTCTACCAGCTGTGAACTGTTAAAATCCTCTGTGCAAGAAGTGCCCAGCAATTGAGTTTGAGCATTCACCAGCACAAAATCGCCAGGTCCATCAACTGCCAGCTGCCAAGACAGCAAGTGATATAATGAAAGGTAAACAAATCCTTTTCTTGGTCAAGGGCAAAGAAATACAGGGGAAACCAAATCCAAGTATCAACATGCCAGATTGTGTTATTTAATATCTTTCAAACATCTTATACCAGGAATTTTGGCATGCCAAAAAAGCATGGCTTCCTATAAATAAATTGTAACAATGTATAAAACATGGGTATTGAATGGGGCACACATCATGGAATAAAATTTGAAGTCGACAGGTAGAATTGGAAGTGCCGTGTCATTTAAGTTGTCCAAGGTTCAAAGCTTACGACTAAAGTCACGTAAATAGACATTTCAAGCAAGAATTTTGTGTGCGTGTGTTCATTTTATTCTGTTACATAACAATATGGAAATAGATAAGCTACAGCCAGAAAGATAAAAAAGCAAGACATTACGAAAAGATGAGTAAAGTGAACATAGAGACAACTAAACAAAAAAAATATTTGATGGTAACAACTCTAAAATTTACAAATATGATTTACGTTGACAGATTTTGAGATATATCCGCAGATTAAAACAAAGAAGATAAGTAATAATAGAATGAAAGGACTTAATTTACAAGCTAATAACGAGAAAATTTTACAAAGACCTGCGTAAGGCATGAGTTGCCAAAAGACATGAAGGGATATAAGAGGATCCCAAGTTCATGAAGAAAAGATACTCACCGAATACCACGAGGTATGGTATTGTTTCTCTTTCAAATTTCCCTGCAGAAAATAGGATGCATGATTAGTTCTCTCAATAAATCTATCTCAACTCATTACAACAATAACGAAAGACAAAACAAGGCAAAAATAAGATGAAATCCTGCAATCCTATAATCCATTTAAACTACTCAAGCTAACACCTGCAAGGCAAAAACTAAGCAGATGAGAGGCTCAACAGTACCTTGTGCATGGTAGCTGCAAGCAACTCTGCATATATTTATATAGATTTCAGATCATCTCCTATAGGGCTTTAAATGGTACTTTTGGAACTCTGAACCAAATGTTATTGATTCCTCATCAAGCTTTTTCTTCAACCTTCTCCAAGTTCTCAACATATCAGATTGTATTAAGCCTTTGTAGAGGGTCTCAAAAGTAACTTTCTGAGGAAGAAACCCATTCTCGATCATCTCAACAAAATAACCGCAAGCCTGCCGCCAGTTTTGTTTCTCACAAAGTTCATTTATTAGTAGCGTATAGGAATCTAAATCTGGTCCCACCCCAGTTTCTTTCATATCATTCCATAGTTGTTTCACAACCTCGATTTTGTTTAATTTCAAAAACATAACAATTAATATGTTGTATGTGTGCATGTTGGGCATGCAAAAACCATCTTCCTTCATTTTCTTGAACAACTTCAAAGCACTATCTGCATCCTTTCTGCCCCTATATTCCTTATAGAAGCAATTATAGGTTGCAGCACATGGACTTATTCCGTTCCTTACCATCTCATTGAGCAACTCCCCAGCATCTTCAAGCCAGCCACATGAACAAAGACATTTAATAACGGAAGTATATGTCACAGCCGTTGGGCAGATTCCTTTCTCCTTCATCGATCTTAATTTATCAAGGGACAGTTGCGGTTTATGAGCCCGACTATAGACATGGAGCACAATGGAGAAACTAGTAACATCTGGCTCAACCCCTCTCTTGTGCATTTCATCAAACAAGTTATCAGCATTTCTTAATGTCCTTTCAAATCTTTCTTCTGGGTGTAAACTTGCCCGCCTACAAATTCCATTCAACAACACATTATATGTAACAACATTAGGCTCAAGTCCTTTCTCCACCATGTCCTTCAAGAACCCCTCTGCCATTTTAATGCGACCTATCTTACACCAACCATAAATCAAAACCGTGTACATTTTCACATCAGGCACAAACCTGTGCTTCTTTTGGTTAAAAACTTCAACGGCAACTTTCACGTACCCGTACTTACAAAGGGTATCCAGCAAATAACAGAAATCTTCAGAATGCACCTTCTCCTCCACAAAATTATCGATGTCATCGAATGCACGTATTGCTTGGCGAGTAAGCCCAGCAGAAATAAGCCTGCGAATCATTATCAAGAAGGTAGTAGAAGTGGGGTTGAGCTTTCTCTGGTCCATCTCGATGATGAGTTGCCAAACGACATCGAATTGGCGAACCCTGCCCATGATGTCGATCATGAGGTTGTAGGAATCGGAGCTGAGAGGTGGATCGGGAAGGGATTTAGAATAATTGAAAAGGGCAAGCGCGATTTTTGAAGAGTTCCTGAGGCGGAGGAGGACCTCGTGTAAAAGGTGAGGGGTAAGGGTGATTCCATGGAGCTGCAGAGAGGACTCCGTGGCATGAAAGGGATTATGGTGCTGGAGAAGGATCCTTGATACCAGTTCGGAGTCATTTGAATACTGAACGGTTGGGGATGAGCTGTTGTCGTGGTCTTGGTGAGGCTGTGAAGATGAAGATAGGCGGTGGGGCAGCGGAGCAATGGCGGGGAAGAGTCTCGCAGAGACGGCGGCGCTGATGCTCCGAGCGGGGACCTTGGGAAAACCCATGGTAAAATCCAAGAAGTGGTATAGTTTCCTTCCGGACTAATTGTACCGGGTAGAACTGTGCAAAAGGCTTGTGGTCCAATCTAACCCGATCCGGCTCATGAAAACTCGATCCGGTCCGGTCTTGAAAGATGCTGCTCCTGTAGAACCAGAAAAACTAAAAAGACAAGACTAATTTTTCAATAAGACTGGACCAAAGACCAAACATCTGGACTAAGTAGTCCAATCTAGTCTTATATAATTATTTTAATATAATTAAAATTAATTTATGAATTATTGATTCATAAGTCTTAGTCTTATTGTCTTAGTTAGTCTCATCTTACGTGAGCCAGATAGATTGATAGGTTAGTTCACTACCATTCTCGTTAACGAAGCCCTAGCTCCTGCCTTTCGTAGCTCTGCTAGTGTACTACCACTGTCGATCACATCTATCGTCGCCTCTTGCATGTGATTCACCCTTGAGCACGTCACATCATCGCCCTACCCTTGCTCTCCATCACCCCTAACCTCTGATTCATTGTCAGCACGTTACACCTTTGACCATGCAGTCGCCAGGTATGTTCATTTCTAGTTCTAGTTTTTCACATTCCTTTTCCCGTTGAATTCTTCTTAATGGAATTGCATATGCCATGAAAGATGGGTGTTTTATAACTGTTGTTTGATTAGCAATCATGGCTAGTTAGTTTGATTCATTGTTCTTAATGAACTAAGCTTTTATTGAACTTTTCAGTGGTTTATTATGAATGATGGTTTTATTTTTGCTCTGTTCACTTGTTTCTGTTCCTTTTTTGCAACATGAAGCAAGGTAAGCCATCCTCTCCCCACTTGTTTGACCCTTTGTCAATCTCCTATGCTCTTATCAAATTTCAAATTTATTTATCTACCATAGCAATCATAAGGTTAGGCACAGTGAGAGAAAATTCTCATAAAATAATGATGTTTAGTTGATCATAGTGATGATGCTCTTATTTCAATATTCTCATTATGCCATCTTATTTTTGCATTGGTTTTTAGCTCCTTACCAGAGCCACTACTTAATCATCATGCTATTTTTGTTTTAATCTCTAAGTTACGTGTATGGTGTATGATAATACTTTTGTTACCTACAATTAGATCGGTTGCATTGGAGATAGGAATGAGTAGATATGAATGTTGTTGTTGTGTTGTTGACCTCTTAGAGAAAGAAATACTATGCCCTTCCATCTTTTAATTCTGGAGTCTGGACACGTTAGAAGTTATTATCGTTCTTTATTACATCTACTTTTATTGTATGAAAAAACATTAAATTTCCTTGTTGTTCTTTCTTTTGTTGTTGTACTGTTTCATTTTTTTACTTGAAAAAAGATGTTATGCTTTCCCTTTTCCTAAAAAATAATGAATATATATGTCCCATCTCTTTCTTTTCTCACATGGCATCCATACATTAGATGAATGAAGACACCGAAAAGGATTCTTGTTGGAAGTTACAATGTCTGAATGTTATTGTTTATTATGTCATGTAATGTGATTCAGTTTAAAGAAGTCTCCTTATTTAATCTCATTGGTAATATTTTGTATTTTATTATTGTGAAGTGATGGATATTGAGCAAACATCTAGCATTGACCAAACTTATTTGTCTCTTTTTACTGGTGAAAATGTGAATTCAACTCCTTTTGGACCATCTTTGACACCTACTCCACCTCCCCGGCCCCCAACTACTATGGAATGTCCTCCTTCTCTTACAACTGTAACTGAAAATGAAGCTATAAAAGATAGTAGAAAGAGAAAGAGCTCTACAAGAAAGGTATCAAAAGTGTGGGAACACTTTACTAAATTATCATTGGAGGAGACAAATGGAGAAGTTAGAGCTGCATGCAAGTGATGTAATTTAGAGTATGCTTGTGACTCAGGAAAATATGGTTTAATATCCTTGAAGAGGCATGTGCCAAAATGTCCCAAGAATCCACATAAGGCTACATAAATGACAAAACAATCTATATTGAATTATGTGATACCAAGTGGGTAAAAAGGAAGCTTGGTACCTCACATGTTCAATTAGAAATGATGTCACGGGGCTCTAGTTGAGTTCATCATATGTGATGAGATGCCATTTAGGCTTGTTGAGAAGGAAGGCTTTAAAAATTTTGTGAAAGAGTTAGAACCACGATTTCAAATCCCTTTAAGAATAACAGTGGCTAGAGATGCCTAACAATTATATCTTGGTGAAATTAGAATCTTGAACAATTTGTTGAAGAAGTGTACTAATCGTCTTTGCCTCACTATAAATTGCTAGACATTAGTTCAAAACTTCAATTATTTATGTTTGACAACCTATTTCATTGATAATAATTGAAACTTGCATAAAAGGATTCTAAATTTTTGCATGGTTGAGAATCATAAGGGTGATACGATAGGGAAGACAATTGAAAGATGCTTATCAAATTAGGGCATACAAAATGTGTTCACTATAATCATGGATAATGCAACTTTCAATGACACAGCCTTGTCTTACTTAAAAAAGCGTTTAAAGAATTGGAAGGGTCTTGTTTTGTGGTGGTGATTATCTTCAACTACGATATTCTATTCATATTCTTAATCTAGTTGTTAATGATGATTTAAAGGAGTTGAAAGATACTTTTGAGTCCATTTGAAATGCTATTAGGTATGTTCGTTCATCTCCTGCTCGCTTGTAAAGATTTAAAGATGTTTGTGAATTGAAAATGTTGGATATAAAAAGTATTGTTTGCCTCAATATTAGTACTAGATGAAATTTTGCATATTTAATGTTGGATGTTGCTTTGAAGTTTTAAAAGGCATTTGAAAGATTAGAAGATGAGGATGAAGATTTTGTTAACTACTTCAACAGAAGTTTAAAGCGTCATGCTTAAAGTGACTTTGCTTGTTTAGATAGTAGTATAGATGCCTATGTTTATAGGCAAGGTGCTGGACCTGATAATAACATGAATGCTTTTGCTTACTCTAGGCAAGCTCCTCCTAAGCGTAATGGCCTTCTAAACAAATAAGATTGGAATAAAGCACGGTTCTTTCTTGAGTTCTTGAAGGTATTTTATGATGTCACTTTACAATTTTCTAGCACATTGAAAGTTACTGCACATACATGCTTTCATCAAATTGCTTTAATTCAGGAGTTGTTAGATGAGAATATTGAAAGTGATGACCTTCTTCTTAGGGAGATGTCTTTGAGCATGAAGAGTAAGTATGATAAGTATTGGGGGTAGCAGTTAATTTGAACCCTCTGTTCATTATTGTTATGATTTTTGATCCTTGATACAAGCTTGCTTATATCAACAATGTATTTGATCCTCTTTTTCCTAACCCTGAACTTTGCATGTCCATGAAGAACAAGGCAAGAAACACTTTGTATTGCCTATTTGAGGAATACTCTACAACAATTGGTCCTGATACAAGTAGTTTTGGTAGTGCCAACTCTCCAAGTACTCCTGACACTAATACTTCAAATGCAAATAAAGGTAAAAAAAGACCCTAGTCATAGATGGTTAATATCCTAAAAGTAGTAAAAAAGCTCATCAGTTAATATCCAATCAGAGTTGGATAGATACCTTTCTGCTAGGGCATCTAAAGACACCCCTAATGATGATGATGATGATTTTGATATCTTGACATGGTGAAAGGTTAATTCTATTAAATACAGAGTGCTTTCGTTGATAGCACAAGATGTATTGGCTATACCAATATCTACAATTGCTTCTAAATCAGCTTTTAGCACTGGAGGACGTGTTGTTGATGATTATAGGAGTTTTTTATCTCTTAAGATGATTGAAGCACTCATTTGTGCCTAAAATTGGCCAGTTGCAAGGTAGCCTCTTTCAAAATTTGTCTCTATGCTTTATGAGGTTGATAATTTTCAAGAGATTGACAACGTGGTTAATGTTGCAGGTAATATATTCAATTTTATATCTCTTAATTTAATTTATATATTGCATTTTTACACTTATTAATCACTTTATATATGTGTATATAATTTATTTTGACAAATTCTTCAAGTATTATTGACGCTAATGAGATAATTATTTAAAAATTTGTTGAGTTTGTTTTTATTGAAGCTAAGGAGATAATTACATGACAAATGTAATGTAGTCTCGAACTTTATTGACTGTTGTTTTTGTTGAAGTTATAAATTTAAATCATTTGGAGTTTGGACTGTAATTGAAATATTTTTTTCTTGTTGTTAGAAATCATTATGGATTTATTATGATTATAAATATTTTTATTATCTTAATTGAGTTTATCAGTAGAAATAAATTATCGCTTATCATAGAAGAAAAGAGAAAAAAAAGGCTAAATGAGTAATGAACTAATAGAACCAGTCTCCTAATCCTATGGATCAAGTCCAATCCTATTAATTTTTGGGTTATTACAAGTTGCCTAATCCAATCTTTTTCATGAAAAAGACCAGACTCCAAGTTAGGCTAAAGTTTAATCCCGTCCAGTGCTTTATGCAGCCTTAGCACCAGGTGTGAAGGCAGAAACATGATGCCGTTTCGCATTAAAAAAGACGACTAAAGGACATTTTTGTTTTTAAATGATACATTCTCTTGTGTCTTTTTTTATAAATCATCTTCTATAAAATTTCTTTTCATCTTTTACATAATTCACTTTCTTTTGATTTTTGTAATTTTTAATATTAATTTCAAAATTACTCTCCAATAAGTTTTTTTAAGTGTAATATATTTTAATTTCTTAAAAAATTATTTTCACATATCAAATCATTTTTTAAAAGTAGGAATAAAATTAAAAATAATTTATATTTAAAATAATTTTATTATTCTAACTGACTTACATTAATTTTGATGAGTTCATAATTGTGGGAGCCCATAGGCAAATAAGACTATTGCCTAAGGCCCCCATAAAAGCCTTGAATACTTCTAATATGTATAAATTAAATATATGGATTTGTACTGTAATAAATGTCAAATGAAAACAAGTAAAGTTTTAATTAATTTACTTATTGAAAACTTTTTTACATTCTCAAAATAATATTCATTTATTGGGTTTGTCTTAACAACCTAATCATTAATTATTATTTATTCTCTTTTTACAATTATCATCGTGTCATGATTATCTTTAACGCTCTCACTTTTCATCTTCACTCTTTGAATTTTTTTCCTTTTCTTATTTCTATTTTATAGCCTAAAGAAAGCATCAGTTATCAGACACCTTTTTTACCACAATTTTTCTTTTTATATTTTGGATTCAACCTAAGCATTGGAGCATGCATCATTGAGCAGGAGCTTTGTATTTTTTTTCCCTGTACTATTCACTATTATGTGTATTTGTTCCTTTTTAATTCAACCTTTCCTTTTTTTTCGGGAATTGAAAGTTTTGAGGGAAATATTAACAGAAGAAATTAATACACCAATTGAAACATAAACTATTTTTTTAGTTACGTTTTCAAATGTATTGCTTATAAAATATTATTGACAATATATATAACAATTACTACTATAGAAAGAAGTTTTTTTTAAAATTAAAGTTGCTCAAATCCTTTTTGAGATCAAGTATTTTACAAGATAGATTGAATGAATTAGCCTTAATATCTAACGGGAGTGAAATGTTAGAATTATTCAATTACAAAACTTTGTTAGTTGATGTTGCAGCTTAAAAGATTGGAAAAATAATATAAGGATTTGATAAATTACTATATGTTTGGCCTTTTTACTCATTTTGCTTTAAGCCTCAAAATCTCTCGAATCAACCTTGGATGAATTCATTAGAAATGATTGATAAAAAGAGCTGAAGCAAAGTAAACGATGACATTATTTACTTGTAAGTAGAGCTAGTAATTCAAGAGGGTTAAGCTTATTCAGACCAAATTCCAGACCAAATTCCGGAGTACGTCGTTTCTCCGTCCGATATTCGATCGACGTGATTCCAAAGCCCACACAAAGCTTATAAAAGGTTTTACTTGTGACCCAAATTTTAGAGAAATCCAACGGTCAGATTAAGATTTGGACACCCGGATGTAAAAGTGCAGCTTTTTGGTAAAAACCATTTTCAAAATTGTCCAAATCTCATCCTAATGGTCACAAACCTGTAGAAACACTTTGGACACGTGAAATAAGATTAAAAACACCTGATAGAACATTCAAATGATGGAAAACCCCCATACATCAAAATTTGACCACCCGGGTGCCATTCCCAAAATGGACCATAAACCCCCGAAATGCACAAATCATACAAGAGTGGTCACAAATCAATCCAAATACCATGTATTTATATAAATACATATGCTAAATATTTTCACTTGGCTCAGAGCTCCTTGTGGGGCCTACGCACCCACTCTCTCTATCCAAACTGTATGTTTTCCTATAGCACACCATTTGCAATGCAACCACTTTGCATTTGCTTATAAAATCACATATATATCAAAATAAAGATCTGCTTGTAATAGAAACTTGGTCTACTAAGTAAATCCATCAAAACCACACACCATAACCAAGTTTCCTAGCCATAAGTCTGCAAACAGACAAAAATTCATACACAAGCACACAATCCACACATATTCACACACACACATAATCATATCCTATAGGCACCCTAATCTTAAATACATTACAATATATTTGCTCAAAAGAAAGGGGTTGCAGTTCTTTACAAATCACAAGCAAACCCCTAGCTTTACTCCTTTCCCCGTCCACCACTGGATCCTTCGCCTGGACCTAGAATATTGAAAAGAAAGGGGTGAGACAACCACAGTCTCAGTAACAGCGAAATTTACATTGATTATTATAAAGTAAGCCATAATCAAATAAACGAATAATAAATTCAACATAGTATATAATTTAACCATTTAAAATGCATGAATGCATGACTTAGGCCGGTATGGCCTTTCATGACCAACAGAATGCCCCCTGGCACTCTTTAACTCGCAGGTAAACCTTATACCTACTTGTACCTTCAAAGGCACAAAACATAATCTAAGGCATGATCTAATCCACCGAACCGCCTATGCCCCTTCGACGTGAATCCTGAGCAGTCAAAGCTAACTCCCTCCCAGAGCCAGCCCGACTTACTCTCCATGTGAGGGCTACCTTGGCCTAGGCACTCAACCTCACACTTCATATGTCGGATTCCCTCCCCCATTGAGAGGTGTCGAACACTCAATACACTAACCACTTTAGTGCACTGAGCCCACAATACGTAAGACAACACTGAGTACTGACAGTGTGCCATAGAATATCAAAAATCCATACCTTCTCATTGGTGAACTCCCACCGAGATCATGCCTTTTACTCTTGTCTACCTTTCCTGAGTATTGACCATTCAACACTCTAAAGTAGTATAATATTTATAAATCTCATTTCCATAAAAACATTGTTATTAAACAATTAGAAAACATATTTGCACTATAATCAAAGTAGTACCCCATAACCCCTTATAAAGCACATTTAATCTTTTAAAACATGTAATGCATGATAACTAGTAATATTTATTCAAAAATAGCTAAAATAAAGTAATAAGAAATATAAATTCCCCTGTTACCTCAACCCTTTGGTACTAAAAGGGTTCCCCTTGTACAAAATAGGGCTCGGCTTGTTCCTTACTTTTCAATAAGTTCCACCAACAATTTTCTACAACATATAAGTGATCCACATCACTTATCATGACAAATAGCATTAATGAAGACTATAACTTATACCACACAACTTAGGTTAATGAGTCATAATCCACCCTAATGGTCCATATATTAAACCAACCATTCACATAGTATCACTTAACCACCAAAACCATTTATTAGCCATCACTAGGCTAATTTTCAATTTATATAATTTTTAATCAATTAAAAACCTTTACTTAGTGCCACCAACTTTCACCATTAGCCCTTATAATGAAAACCAAACCTTAATTTAAATCTTATTGGGCTCAAATAGCAAAATTATAACTAAATCAATAGGCTTAAACCATTGAGGAGCAAAAACTCAATTTCTCAAGGTTTATTTTGTGCCCAAAACACCTCTTTTCATCCAATTATCCAATCAAAATATTAGATCACTATATAGAAACTCAAAACATGCTCCCTAGGATCCAAAGAAACAAAAGCTTACAAGAATAAAGCCTTTAAGATCAAAATCCCAAAATTTCCTCTTTCAAAAATTGAAGAAAATCAAGAGAAAGAGAAGAGGATTGAAGTAGGAAGTTTACCTATCGTGTAGCCGAGCTCGCAACGGTCGCAAAGACTCCTAGATCCGAGCCTAACTCCCTCTCTTTCTCCTTTCTTCTTCCTCTCTCTCTCTCTCTCACTCTCCCGTTTGTGCGTTTCCTTCCCTTGTTCATTTTCTGCGTTTTCTGCATCTGTTTGCTCTTTAAAATGCTGGTCAAAAAGTTTGGGAAAAATTACAAGAAAGGGCCCAACATTTTTTATTATTGCACAAAAGCCCGGGTCAACTTTGGTAATTTTTCCCATAGTTAAAAATCAAATAAAACCAAACTTTTGCTTAGTAAAATTCAAACTCTAGACCTCTATTAAATTATTCTAAATTTTAATTTAATTATAGATATTTTATTTTATTTTTATTTATTTTTTTTAAATAAATTTGAGTCTTAAAATTTTTAGGATGTTACATTTTATTTTTTAAAATAACTATAATAATACACTCAAATATATAGTATTTTAGTATAAAATGACATAAAATTTTAAAAAGTAATTAATATTTATTATATTTTTAAAAAAATTATTTTGTTTATTCGGGTCAAGCACGAACCCAATTGAACTTGACCTAAATTTTTTCAAGCCTATTTGAGCTTACCTGAATAAATTCAAACATTAAAAAATTAATATTTTTTAGATTTAGTTTTAAATTTTTTAGGTGAGTTTGAATTAGCTTGTTGGGCTTGATTTAAATTATCAACTTTACTTGTAAGAAGGAGAGCTGAGAAAAGTGGGCTATGTCATCTCAAATAGACTGGCTTGATGTTTTTGTGTTGGGATGGGATCGTAATTCTCTCATGGCGAGAACACATCCTCGTCCCTCCTACCCTCATAATGTGGAGGATGAGGTTCTCCCATGGTTTGTGCTTAGTAATCCTTTTATTTTACATGCCTCGCCCTGACAGCTCAGAAGAAGACCTTGATGAACTGCGACCTTGGTCACCATTTTTGTTCACGAGTTAAGGAAGCTATAAAGAATGCTTAGCCAGATTATTTTATATATATATTTTACAATATTTTGAGTTCTAATTTTTTAGCACTAACTATATGTTGGTCTTGCGCGTCACATAAAGTTTGAAGTCAATTATACAGTTTATAATTTATAATTAGTGCAATATTTTAAGACTTGTATATTTTGCATTGAACACTAAAGAAATTAAACAATGACATCATTAGTATTAATTTCTAGGGTAAACTACATTCTCGGATTTATTTATAAGCGGCTTTACGTGGGTTGATATTGTATGCATCAGGCATGTAGATAAATAATCCCATAAACTTATGACGAAAATAATGGCGTGCTTGGCATGCGAAAGACCAAACGGTCTTAACTGTTGATTGTTGAATGACCAGGCTCCCACCAAGACGGAACTGTGCCTGAAGTTCTTTACTATAGTTTTCGATGATGCTAAAATGCAATCTAAATATAAATTGAATAGAAAAGACTTATATTGAATAAAAGTAACGCGGGTTATTGCCAGCTATACAAAGCTAAGGGGAAGGCCACGAATTAAATGTATGAAAAAATCATAATAAAATCTCATCCAAATATATCATTAACAATCAAATTTCTTGAAATATTATATATCCTCTAAAATTTTTAGATAACTTTATGACATTAACAGGGTTAAGGATCATTTTTACCTCTAAATTATATGCAAAACGTCACAAATTGTCCTAGATTCAATCATGAGTTACTTTTAACCCTCAACTTTAAAGATTTTCTTTACAATTAACTTGCCGTTTCTCATAATTAGTGCACTCACATTATATTTTTTTAATATTTTTGTTATAAAATATTTGAGTTGAGAGGAAAAATAACTATTTGAATAGAAGTTGAAAGGTAAAAAATGACTCTTAAATTAATAAAAATATTAAAAAAATATTGAGACCCACTAATGACTAATAAATATTAAGTATTTTTAACGTCAGAGTGATAACGGAGGGAATTTTAAAATTGATGGACAAATTAAAATTGACTCATAATTGAATTTAAAGAGTATTTATGACTTTTTATATATAATTAAGAGATGAAAATGATCTTTAAACCTAAACAATAATACATTAAATCTCTTAAATAATTTTGCTTTAGGCTCCAAAATCACTTCACACACGGCTTTCCCTCAATGCAAATAGGTTAATTGATGGAAGGTGAAATGACTTTGGAAGATGCGGCGGAGATTAAGAATAATGATGAGTTCCTAACAAGTATTCTGCTGTTGGACATTTTTATGATGATTGCTCATTACTAGCTCCCCGTGACTCATGGAGATTTTTTTTTAAATAAAGATAAACATAAAAAATAAAAAAATATCTTATAAATAAAAATAAAAATATTTTTCTCTTTATCTTATAAATAAGATTAAAAGAGTAGTATGTTATCTCTACCTCCCCTACTTGTTTTTAACAAGATAATATTACACATGCTCTTAAAACGTTCATGTGATTTGACTTTATTTTCATTTTATATTTAATGAAAAAAATTAATAAATTATTATTAACAAATTTGTCAAGTATTACAATAAAAATTCTAAGATATATTAAATGCGACGTGTTTGATATCTATCATAAAATCATTTATCCAAGAGCTAAAAGGTCATGTTTGATCTCATTATTGTGTTGATATATTTATTTATAATGCTTATCAATTGAAAGAATTAAATAGTAAATTTAATAAGTAAGTAATAACATTTCTTAAATTGAATGAAACTTTAAATTCTAATAAAACATTCAAATCATTCAATGCTTGTGGAGAAGATAAAATTTTTATCAATTTAATGATAATTTTATTGAGTAAGAAATTGCTAAAAAGCTTACACAACATAATAATTAATGATTTTTATTTTAAGAAAAATCAATGAGTAAAACTTAAAAAATGAAATATATATTTATTTTCATTGTATATTTATAAAATTGATATAAATACATATGTTAAAATTTTTTATGTCATGTTAATGAGAGATATATATATATATATATATATATAAAACTTTTCTTTCATTATTATCTCTCCTTTATCATCTCGAACTCCTTTAATAAAATTTTTTAGTTCCACTCTTGTTTAGACCGTGTCCACCTTTTTTTTTTTTTTTTTGTTGTTGTTGTGCCACTTTTAGGCTCTACTCACTTTTAGGTTCAAACATTTCCTAAACAAATTATTGAAATTATATGTATTCGTTTTTTATTTTAAAAACATCAAGGAAAGATTAGTAAATTAGCTTCCCACGTTTTTTCTCTTAAAATGATGAATCCTATATATCATACTCGGATAACACATCAATCCCTAAAATTACATTCATGGGTCCTCATAATTTTGAAAATTAAAAACTCTTGGTTCACAAGGAGTACGGTATAGCTAATTAGGATTGATGTGAATTCTGACAAACAGGTTGACCGATGATTCAGTATAAGTTAGCCCCTCAAATAGAATTGAGCCCATCATACTATCCTCACATAAATTAAATGGGAACTATAATGTCGCTCTAGTGACGGCTGGGCTTCAATTAATTAGTGACAACCAAAAATTGTTGGTTGCACTTAAACTGAATTAACATCATTAGCTTTGAAAGCAAAAGGCACGAGCACGCAAGAAAGCAATCGAGAATGGCAACGTGCTGAAGTAAAACCCAGTGCCGAAATGCTGGTCGGTGGAGTTATTAATATGTGTATACAAACAAGTACGCACAGACATGATGCTCGGAAACTAGTACGGAATCATGAGAAGTGCAAGTCGATGGATAAGATTTACCAGATATTGTTTCTATATGATCCCCAGCAAGTGCGTTCTTGTGTTTGGACTCCCAAGACAATATCAGAAACACGCGGTCCCCAAAGGATCTGCATCAACCTCAGGTACATGTAGGCAGACAGGCATGCACTAATATGCACAAGTCAACATGTAAGTAACAACCAGTGGCAATGCATCTAGCTATTCATTAACTAGAAATAGCTTCCGGCGCCATCTGGCTGTATATATATACATTTTAACGATCGAGGAGTGACCACCATACTTCCCTTATTCTCTCATGGCTAACGAATCACTCTGTTTGGTCTTTCCCACACTAGTTCTGCTCATTCTCTCATCACCATTGTCGTCGGCTTCTTCGTCGGCTTCTTCTTCTGCAGTTACAGTGTCCATTGATGGCCGAGGAGATTACACCACAATCGGCCAAGCCATTGCAGAAGCTCCTTCCAACAGCGACGCAAAATACACCATCCTCGTTCGACCTGGAATCTACGAGGAGCGTCTCCACATTCCCCGCGACAAAACCAACATACTTCTCATCGGCAACGGTCGCCATGATACTGTCATTCTCGGACACCACAATGGTGGCATGCTGTCTCAAACAGCCACAGTAGGTACGTTTAATTACTCAAATAAGGCCATCCATCTATCATCTAGCATCCAATATAATATTACTTGTCTCGAGTTCTTGTCAACTTCTCAGCAATTCAAAGAGCAGGCTTCGTGGGCCAGGGAATAGCCTTTGTCAACTCAGCTGGGCCGAAAGCGGGCCCATGCCTAGCTCTCCTGAACACGGCGGACAGGTCCGTGTTGCACAACTGCTCCATCGAGGGCTTCCAGGACACCTTGTGGGCCTCATCAGGCCGTCAATTTTACCGGGAATGCGACATCTACGGCTCCGTCGACTTCGTCATGGGAAACACCGCCGCCGTCTTCCAGAACTGCGTGCTCTACACCCGCCTCGCCGGCTTCTCCGTCTTCACTGCGCAGTCTCGTGACGACCCCCTGGAACGCACCGGTTTCGTTTTCCAGTACTGTCGTTTCACGGCGTCTACAGAGGACTCCGGGAAGCAGTTATCCGGTGCGGGCAGGGCAATTTTAGGACGGCCGTGGAGGGCGTATTCGAGGGTGGTGATCATGCGGGCGTACATAGATGATATAGTGAGTCCGATGGGGTGGGGAGAGATGGAGGGGACGCCCACCGATAAGGCGAGTTACATAGAGTTCGAGAATGAAGGGTCTCGATCGAGCACACGTGGCAGAGTGAGGTGGGTTGGTGTGGTGGAGGTGCCGGATGCGGATCAGGTGAGGGAATTCACTGTGTCCAGGTTCATAAAAGGTGACGCTTGGATTCCTCAAACTGGGGTTCCATACATTGGAGGATTATAATAATTATTTTTCTTTTTGTTAGATTAATATCTACATTAAACATTTGCTTTGGGTGATCAAGAAGTACGGATTCCGTATTTGAAGGGGAAGCAAATTAAAAAGCAGGAATCTCAAAGTATAATTAACGTAGTGCATCTGGGCGTCTTTTCTCGTAAAATATAATATATCCTTTTCTGCTGTGTGTGCGAAAGGCATTTCTGCATTCATAAAGTTTCGACGAATATATTCCCAGACTACTACTTACTGCGATATTAATACATGTATAATATAGTAATTAACCTGAGATTGTAATCTCATAATTCAGAACAAAATTTTTAAAAAGAGTACAATTAGATTCACCTTTCTATATTTATGTCCTTTTTTCCTAGGGGAGGAGGACCAATCCTTTGATAATTTATCATGGTATAACTTCTGAAGATAATATGAGTTTAGTTTACTTATTTTTTCGATAATGTGACTTAGAAATGCAGCCTAATTATTTAAGTTTAGAGTTAAAAAAGAATTAGTAGGTCAGCCTAAACTATATAAATATACGTACTCCCCTGAACTATAATATAATGCATATTTTAAAAACTTTACTTGATTCAAAATATAGAGTGTTGAATAATTTTTATATTTATTTTTTAAATTATATCTTTACTTCATTTATTACTTTTTTTTTTTAAAATTATGTATTAAAATTTTAATTATTATTATCACGGTTTTTATATATGATATTTAATTAGAGTATAAATAAAATATGTGAACATTTTTTAAAATTTAAGATTTTAAATAATATTATTCAAAAATCATGAATTAATTAAATATAACTTATAATATGAAAGGAGAGTATAAAGAGCGTGACGTTAATTAAGAAGTAACAGGTATATACGTACTATAACATGTGCACATGCATACCTATATGAAACACGTTATATCTTGCAATATAAGGTTAAAGCGATTGAGTGAGTTAATTAAGAATATTAGTTCCAAACTGTTTTCACCAGTAAGCAATTAATCATTACTCATACGGTGCCGAACAGGTTCAAGTTTCACGCAGCCCAGGATTTGTCCATAATTACGTTCAATAATTTCAAGTGGCAGAAGAAAAGAGGAACCTATCCCGTCAAGCTTCTTCAGAAAATATAGTAATTTGTCTTCATTAGCCGTTTCGGGGGCATTAAGATGTGAACGCTGAAATAGTCATGCACTCCTCCGATTTATATATTGATGACTTTTTAAAAGTATAAATATAATATAATTCATTTTATAAATTATTAATTGATAAATTATTTTATTTTAAATTAAAATTTTTAAATTGTCCTTAAAAAGTAAAAGAAAGAAAGACAAGAAAAATAATATTACATTATTCATTTACTTTTTATTTTTTATTTAAAGGTTGTATTTAAAATTTTACTTATTTTTATTCATTATACTTTTGTTATATTGATATTGATAAAAATAATTTATAAATAAATTAGGGTATATTTAGGGATGAGCATTCAGTCGGTTCGGTTTTAAATTTTTTAAAACTGATTGACCGAATTATATAAAAAAAATTTAGATCAAATCTAATTGAAATACATAACTGAATCAAATTAAAATCGAACTGAATTTAATAGTTTGATTCAATCGGTCTATTCGATTCATGGGCTTTTAATTTTTTCCCTTAATGTTTTAGGTTCAACAAAAACATAAAAATCTTATACAATAGTTTATAAAAAAATTAACAAGACTTAGTACTATTACACTAAAAAATAAATTATAAAAATAAAAAGATTAAAACATCACATCACATACACACAAAAAAATATCATTACAAGTAATAGGAAGATGTTTCTTACTTACCTAAATGAGAATTCATTCACATTTTTAAAAATATAAAAAAAAATATAAAAAATTTAATCAGTTCAATTTATTTAATTTTAAAAATTTTAAATCAAATCTAACTGATCAATTAAAATTTTTTAAAAAAATTAAATTAAATAAATCTAGTTAAATAAATAAAATTTAATTTGATTTAATTTTTAGTTTCAAGTTTGTTTCGCTCATTCCAAGTATCGTTTTGTATGACCGTTTTTCCGTGCCGCCGTTGATGTAACGCAAGTGTCGTTTTCGAGTTAATCAGAATAAAGCAAATATAAGGACCAAGCCACCAAGGTAAGGTGGTTGAGTCACATCGAGGAAGAGCGTGGAGTCTTTGGAAAATTCTGGGCCCACTGGAAATTAATCCAACTTCAAATTTTGTTCAAGCTGGGAAGGTAATGTTGTCCTTATTTGTGTAGGTTTTCTCTTACAATGGCATGCGTTCCATCAATAACTGAATGTTCGACGTCCAGCTTATTTGAATTAAATAAAAACCACACCTAGAATTTTAATCCAATATATTCTATATATTTCAACCTAATAGATGTTCTGACTGTTCAGCAAACTACAATGTTCAGAGAACTTGTTTCCCTTTTCCTCAAAGCGTTGTCATCTGCTAAATACACTCAATGATAAGCTCTATGAATGATTGCCATTTTTTTTGAGTTGCTACTTGTTTGAACAATTTTTTTTTTCAAATTCATATTCTATGCAGATGGGATTTTTTTAATTTGATATGTAAAATAAAATGAAAAAAAAACTAGAAAAATGTTTTAAACTATCATTATACTAGTCATTACTTAAAAAAATTAAAATATATAAAATTCAACTATTAAATAACAATCAAAGTAATATAATTAATATTAAACATTTAAAATAATGTTTCTTTCCTTGCATCAAATAAAACAAGCTCTCTAAATTATGCCTGGAAAAGTATAATTTAAATAATTATGGGAGAGTTACATATTCCAATTAGATCCGACAAATGCTTGAACCAATTCAATTACAGTCCTATAAAAAACATCAAAAAATTTAAAAGAGGTACTCAAATTTAATATCTAACCATACCTCAAATAGGTGGTCGATATCTGTGAGTAATAAAAAACATAGCATATATGTATTTAAAAAGTCTAGTTAAATGAATATTTAATATATGAATATATTTATTTATTTATAAATAATCAAGTTCACTTGTATTTCATAGAGGAACAAAATTTATCATGTGATTTTTCTCAAACAAAGATTGGTATGCTAATTTTTAAAATCATGCACGTTTTTAGGTGCACTCTTGTGTGGTCGTTGAGTTTGTCATTTTCATACATCCGGGAGTGTCATATCATGTGGTGGTTACATTAATGATGTTAGCAACTTATAATTAACGCACTCTTAATTAGTCAAGGGGATTGGCATTGTTCGTTGAATAATCACTTTCAAAAGATGCCTTAGCCTTTCAAATGGAACTCTCTCTGTCGCTCTCTAGCACAGCAGTATTAAGTGTGCCCGATAACTTTGAAGTATAATTAATTAGCTAGCCGAGGAATATATAATGTTCCACAAAATATGCAAACAGTGCATAATTATTTTTTTAATAAAAAAGTGCTCCCAAAGTGGATAAAATTTGGTAAAGCTATTTTTAAAGCAATTAAAATTCTTGAGAAATAATATACCAATAGGTGTTAGTTATAGTGAAAAGAGCCATCACCGTTTAAACATAAAATTTCAAGTTTAAGTTCATGTGAATGCAAAAGACGCCGATTAGTTGGTTCAATTGTAGAATTCATCAATTTGTGCGATCTTAAGAAATTCATTTAGCAGGCAATTGGTTCAGTTGAATGTACAACTTGATAAATCAATAAATGTATAATTCATTTATAATTTTTGGGTTTGCTAGGGTATTTTTATAGTTGGCATTCGTGGTTAAGAAATTTGAACATCGTTTGAGGGTTTGTTTTCTTGCCAACGACGCTCTCTATACACACTCTCTAAGAATAAAAAACCCCAAGAATATTTTAATTTATACAACACATACAATCCATTCAAGTTAATTTTGACTTGAATTATACAGCTGAACCAACCGGCTGGGAATGAAAAGAGTGTGAAAAATGAAGTTTGGCTCTCTTGACCATCAACTGCGTACTAACCACTCATCCACGTCTACCTACTAGCTAGCGAGATACATGTAATCAAAAAAGACTCTTAACAATTTTGTCAGAGTGAATTATCTATCTGGTTCCATTTCTCACTGTTTGCAACGTACCAAACAGCCACTTTTCTAAAGTTAGTGGCCAATTAATGCCTCACCATACACCATGACGATAAATCCCAATTCCTTGCACTATCCACCTTCCATGGCTCTCGGGCTACGTTTTTCCTTTCTCAGCTTCATCATTTTGTTTATAGAAAAAGAGCGAATGATGACAAAACTTTAACTCACCATCACTTCCACTTCTCACATTCCATACACACCACGTTCAAAGCCAGAGATCAGACTAGCTAGATATATACGTAGGTGGCCATATAATTAATCAACAACACTTGGATATAGCAAAATCACTGTGGTGATTGATCTCGTCCAATGGCTAGCTTCATGATAACCTCTATCCTGCGTTTGATGTTTTTTGTACAACTTTCTTATTCTTCTTCTTCTTCGTCTCATCATCATGGACGCGTAATAGTGGTGTCAAAGGATGGGGATGGAGATTACGCGAGTATAAGTGAAGCAATAGCACGAGCTCCGAGGCTGAGTGGAAAGAGAATCAGAATAGAGATCAAAGCTGGAATCTACGAGGAATATCTCAGAATCCCCTCCGACAAGACCAACATCGTCCTCGTCGGAAGCGGCACCCAAATTACAAGGATTACTGGCAATCGAACCACAGCCACCGATCAAAGTGCCACACTAGGTATATATATATATATGCACGCGCACACATTTATATGTCTGTAACATAATCTCTATATACATGTTGCCAGCCCTAGCTCTCTGAGGATCGAGATATTTTATAAGTAAAAATGAATTCTACTGTATTGTGAGTTGTAAAGTTTACTCTATTTTAATTTTCATCAGAATGCTAGCACAGTACAGTAGTACCTCTCATATGATTATTAATGGATCGATTTTATTGATCATGCATGTATTGGAAAAAATCGAAGTGCGCTTTTGTCTCCATGCATGCTTGTGCCCCACCATCATAATAATGATCATATATTTCAAAATAAGAACGTGTCAGCGAATAATGAAGCCAGAATTAGGAAATCTATCCTCAGCCTAAGAATTTCATTGTAGAAGTCACTTATATTCAATATTTAATATGATAGGAAAATGGCAATACTCCATATGTTGGAGGTCCTTTAATTATTTACTTATTTGAAAGTTATTGAAATTGTACTGAGTCACTTACACTTGTTCATCCTAAATCCAAATCCGTTA
Source organism: Prosopis cineraria (assembly GCF_029017545.1). NCBI lineage: Eukaryota > Viridiplantae > Streptophyta > Magnoliopsida > Fabales > Fabaceae > Prosopis > Prosopis cineraria. The sequence goes on from NW_026555335.1 coordinate 4,342,064, forward strand.
GATTGTTCACTCAAAAGGGAAAAAGCCAAAAAATGATGCTATTAATTAATTACTTGTGCATTTCCTTGAGATTATTTGTTAGCGTTCAAAAGCACTAATAACCTGTGGAAATTTTTTTTTTCCAATAGTTACATTTTAAACTTACACTAGGTAAAATATTAACATGACATTTAGAGAAGCTTCCCTGAATTCTATTTTCATACAATTTGCTGTCCAACAATTTTATTTTCATATTGTTGCTTTCCTCTTTACCAAAATGACCTGATGGAATGCAATCGAATCCTGATGGAATTAACTCGGCCATTTTTACGAACCAAAAAATAACCATTTAAGTAATCGACGTTGTTAACGAAAACTGATCTGATAATCAAGCTTGTTTTGTCAGCGATCTATGGATCAGGGTTCGTGGCCGAACACCTAGGATTTGTGAACACCGCAGGGAGCGATGCCGGCCCCGGAGTGGCCGTATTCAACCAGGCCGATCACAGCGCCTTTTACAGATGCTCCATCGAAGGCTTCCAAGACACCCTGTGGGCCGTCTCTGGCCGCCAATTCTACCGCGATTGCGACATCTACGGCACCGTCGACTTCATCATGGGCGACGCCGCCGCTCTCTTCCAGAACTGCAACCTCTTCGCCAGGCCTAGGGAGTTCGTCACCTTCACCGCCCAGTCTCGCTCCTCCGACAGTGAAGCTACCGGCTTCGTCTTCCAGTCCTGCCATTTCACCATATCCCCGAAGGACGCAGATCAGAAGTCGAGGGTGGTCAGAGCGACGTTAGGGAGGCCGTGGAGGGCGTATTCGAGGGTGGTGATAATGGAATCGTACATCGATTCACTGATTGATCCGAAAGGGTGGGAGATTATGTATGGCACGGCGCGTACGGACAGGTTGAGCTACATAGAGTATAAGAATAAAGGGCCGGGGGCGAGGACTGGTGATAGAGTGAAGTGGCCTGGGGTTAGGGTTGCGGCTGATCCGATGGAAGTTGAAGGGTTCGCTGCTTCTGCGTTTCTGGACGGCAATGCTTGGATTCCTCAACTTCGGATTCCATATCGTCCAGGTCTCTAGCGCCAAGTTGAGTTCGCATATATTTTTATTTTGTTAATTTAATTTCCCGATTATTGCGTTTGTGTGTGTTATGTGTGTTCATTGAGCAAGTGATCGAACAATTAATAAAGTGCATGGATGGATAATTGGAAATCGATTAGATGAATAATGTTCAGTTCGTCGAGTCTTTTGTTCATTGTATTTAATTAATGGTCGTGATTTAATTTTATGGCACATTTTTTGTACATTTCAATCATTTTTTATGCAATGGTGGAGTAAGAATCTTAAATTAAAAAATATAAAATAATTTAATAAAAAATAATATTTTTTTAAAAAATAATTATACTACGAGTAAAATTATAATAACATAAATAATTTTAACATATTTTTTATTTTAAAAAAAATTATATTGAATAAATTAATATAGTCTTTTATTATAAATATGCTCTTCATATCCTATTTAGATCATTAAAATATTATTTATCTAATAAACTTTTAAGCCTAAATATTTTTCCTTTAATTTAGAGGGTGCAAAATATCAAGAGTAGAGAATGCAAATTTATAAATTTTATATATCCCACTTATAATTTTTTTTTGAAGTGAGGGAGTGCATTTGCATCTCTCAAACCAATGTGGCTTAGCTACTGGGAGTGGGGCGTGTTAGTGATTCTTATTTTTAATATAAAATCATAAAGTTTTGTACATAGTATGATTTATTGGAGAGAAATATGTTAAATTCAAGTTAAAATGAAGGGTTAATTATCATTCTTTTTACTCCTTAACTTTATCTAAAAAGTCAATCAAATATGACCCTCAATGTCGTTTTCAATCACCCTACCATCTTCTTCTCATTTGTTAGCGTTAGTGGGTTCCATAATTTATTTTTTAATATTTTTTATTATATGATGTTCACTCTTTCTCCTCTTTTAATATTTTTATTATAAAATTTATTCACACTCTTTCTCCCCTTGATCTCTTTCTCTCCTAATTCTCTCTCCTTTCTAATTTTTATATGTCTCATGTCTCCCTTTGTCCTTACATACTTATCATCTTCTGCAATGTGTGATAGTAGAGCAACCCTTAGAGTAAGGATGAATTGGGCCTCTTGCTTATGGAATCTTCTTCGACACCCTTCAAGTCATCGTGGACCAACATTATGGAGGATGACAATGGTGTTGTTCTTCCCCCATAATGTGTTTGTGGCAACGATGGTGGTTTCTTTGCCACTCTTCACTGAACTAGTTCTATTTTAAACTCTAATTTGAATATATTGATAGTGTATGAGAGTATTTTTAAATATTGAAATCTTGAGATTTCATTTGTAAATTGTGAAAACTTAATAGTTCTTATTGAGTTAGACCTTGATTGCCTTGGCTTTTGATATTAATGGTGATTGGAGAAAATAGATTACACATTACATATATTTGACAACATTGCTAATATCATTTGACAGCAACAGGGGTGAATTTTTGACACTCCCCATTGCTCCGTCCAATGTTCGATTGAGGTGATCTATGTGTCTACAGAGAGCTTTTTCTAGCTCTAGCTAATGAAACTAGTTTTACAATTGAATTGTTTCTCAATTAAAAATTGGACACCTATTTCACAACTCACTCCCTTACACCACTTTAACATAATCTGGGTGTCCTAATTTTATACCAAGTGTCAAAAGCTTCAAACACAATGCAAACCATACTTAATAGACTATTTCAGACTTGTGCAATACACTACATCACTGACAATACATATAAAACATATTCTTAATGCTCAAACCCTTTGTCATAAAAATACAAGGGGTAGCCTTAAATTCATAAATCATCATATCATTTCACAATAATCACAATCTTACTAACTTTTTGCTTGTACTAGTATTTTGGCCTTATAGTAGATTTCACAATCAGTATATATACACCCTAAGGCTCAAAATACACAATATAGTTTAACAACCTCCTAGTGCAAGTAAGCTCAAAAATATGGACAACCCTGATTGGTAATATCATTTGAATTATACACATAATACTAATCAAAATGTATGAGGCTTGCAAGTGTTAGGATAGAATCTTAAGCCTCGGATTGTTTCCCTTGCTTTTAACCCAAAAAGCTAACTCCTGTAATATTGAAGAGAAAAGGGTGAGTACAACTACCTAGTAATCAAGATTCATCTAACTTATACTAATGCATGTTAATTAATTTAAATACAAGTGGCAAAGATATCATTCTCGAATCATTTAACATGTTCAATAACACCATTCACATTTTTCATTCATAGTAGCATATACTCACGTGATAATGACTTAGGAACACAATTTCACATGGATTTAAGGCTAATCACATGATTTTCATCACTAGAGTCACAATATAGACAATCATGTGCCCTTTGTATCATAATAAGCATGATCACACCTCCTTATATCTTTCTTATGCTTTTGACATGAAACCGTGGGTTATAACACATTGGGATTGTTAATGAAATTGAGACTACCCTAGCCATTCATGCGTGAAAAGCTACCCTGTTAAGGTCCCCTATCTCACTTGTGGTTCACGGTTTCTCCCAACTCTTACACTATAGGGGTGTCATTTTCCTTAAACTAGTTTCCTTATATAACAAGTGAAAAATTAATTAGGTTTGAATCCTTCATTGAACAAGTGAAACGATATATATAAATAAATCCAAGCAAACCATCAAGCTCCAATGGTAGCCTTACTATGTGAATTTCAATTCTCTACTCATTTTTTTAGGCGAACTCCTACCTTTTATGATCATAAGATACATAATAATGTAACATTTCAGAACATGTGATTACTCAAAATACAAGCATGTATAATGCCATTATTATGATCTACTCATACATGAACATCACATAGACACGTATAACTAGTCAAGTATAAATTAATAAATTAATTAACACACAAAAGCACAATAAAGAATTCTTTTAGTTACCTCAAACTTTTAAGAGGTCAAAAATTTACCCCTTAGATTCACATTTTCAAAGTTTCACAAAACTTGAATGATGCTAAATATGCTTACTTTACTTTTAACCACAATATAGATCATCAGCATCTCTTTTTTGGATAATTTTCAATATCTATCACTACACTTCTAAAACTCTCAATAGAATAATCTCTTCTTTTTAGACCTATCCATTAGGTTTATTAACTCCTATTATATCACAACAATTTCATTGAGCTCCTAAACAACCATTAATAACATTTTTAACTCCCATCCACCACATTAATGGTGGATTTTCTAGCATTAATGGCTATCAAATACCGAAAATACATTCTTTACTCTTCCTAAGGTTTAAGGTACTTAAACAACTCCTATTAACCCTATTTAAGTTAATAAGTTTAGACCTATAGCCTCTATAAATTGAAAAATATCTTTTTCAACCAAGCCCTAACTCCCAACATCAAAAAAATGCAAGAGAGAAGAGAGATTTAAGCTTAATGAACTTACCTCTAGTGTTTAGAAGTTTCAAAATACTTCTAATGCTTTCAAACTCTAAGCCCTAGTAGAGTTCCTTATGTTCCCTTCATTCACAATTTTGTTTCTCTCCTTTTTTTCCATCAGTTTCATGTTCTTATTTTTGTAGAAAACATATTGTGTGTTGCGATGCCTATCCCTATACACTGCAACATGTGGTACAAAGAGGGTGCTCTTACCTTTTGGTGGCTCATGCACCACGGCATATCATGTATGCACTGCAGCATGTGACATAAAGCCATTTCTCTCTGTCTTTATCACTTTTTCATGCCCCAACAACCTGACCTTATTTTGAACTCAATCTTAAGGCTGAAATCACAACTTATAGCACCCACTATCCCTTTGCAACCATACACCACACAAATTTACTTAACTAACTTCATTTATTCAACTAATTAGAGATTAAATTCTTTAGGATGTTATAGTCAGCCTCTATAAGCCACTCAAGAATAATCACTCTAACAACTATGGGCTCCAACACTGAGTTTTGTGAAACTTACCTGCTCACCCTTACTCTTCAAGTAAAAAACAAAGTGTTCTCGCATAAGAGCTATATTAGTATATATATTGAGAGTGGAAGGCAACAAATGAGTAACTTAGAAAAAAAATAAAGATAAGATTATTAGTTGGGTTGTTCTATGTTAAAGGAGGCATATGATAGGATGAAGCTAAATAAGTCAATTGGTTCTTCATTTTTTAGGAAACTTATGATGCGAGCTTAAGACGGTGAAATCACAGCTGTTGTTGACACTGATGAGTGTCACATCTTAAGTTTTAATTTCGTGATTAATTAAACCTAATTAAAGTAATTAAGTAAATTAAAGTGGTGTGTGACCATAGAGGTCTAATAATCATGTTTGATGCTATTTCAGCCCTAGTTGTGAGTCTGATATTGAGGCAGACCACCTAGGTATCAAAAAGAAAAGAAAAGGAAGAGTTGAAATTGTTGTGCCACACATCGCAGCACGTAGATCGTCCATCGTGGCGCATAGCCATCTCTGAGTGAGGGAGGACCTCTCTGTACCATGCATCACGGTGCATGGCCATTTTTTACACTTTATCAAACACAAAATAAGACAAAAAAAGAAAGAAAAGAAAGGAGAAAAAGAAGAGGCGTGCCACAGCTCTGCTAATGTTTATTTAGGGATTACTTTGAGAGTATTTTGAGGGCTACAAACACCTAAGGTAAGTATCATATTCATTAATCTCCCCTTTTCTCTCACATTTATAAGTTTATGATTAGGGTTTGATAGTAAAAGTGGGATTTTGGTCCATAGAGGTTATGAGTTTGAATTTGTTGACTCAAATAAAGTTAATGAGAGTATATTATAGTATTTAAACCTAGATATAATAAGTTTTGGTGTCTTAGGTTGTTGGACACCATAAATACCTAAAAATCTCATTTATTATGGGTGGTTGAAAGTTTGTGATGCCGTTAATGAGAATTTAATGGCTTATTAATGCTATTGAGGGCTAAAGGTAATTATTAAATCTAATGGTTAAGTTCCACCTCTTGTAAAGTGAAGGTTGGGCAATTTAGAAGTAGAGATTGAGGGTTCAAATGTTTAAGTTTGTTATGTTGATGAAATTTAACTTGGTTAATTGTAGTTTTAGTTCTTGGTCACCTATTGGAGTAAAAATTCAAACTTAGAAGCTAATTGATTGAAGAGTAAACCTTTAACCTCTTAAATATTTGAGGTAACCGAAGAAAAACTTTACTTTCAGTAGTTGTATGTTAATTGATTGTTAAGTATGAATAGTGAATGTTACATGCATGAGATTGATTTTTATGTAAAACTATATATATATATATATATATTATTGAGTGCATAAAAATGTTATTTTTGACTTGAAAGTACACTATGTAAAGTCAAGAGATTTTTAACTATGAATGTTGTTGTTGTTGAAAGATGTATGTGATGAGGTATAGAGATAGTTTTTTGTTAATGAAAAATGAATTTTTAAGAAAAGGTGAAAATACACACTTGGGTAGTGCAAGGTCATGAGCCCAACGTGGTTGTAATAATAGTAAATGAAAGTAAAAAAAAGTAAACTCAATTGAGAAATGATTATGGCATGATCAGTAGCGGGAGTTCACATAGAAATTTGGGAGTAGAGAAAATTCATATGATAATTAAGCTGTCCTTCGGTACACAGAGGCTCTAGCCTTGTCCTACTATTTGTCAAGGGACTATCTAACAGTTTGTTGAGGGATTAGAACCTAGCTATCTCCACCAATTCAATGAGGAGAATAGCCTAGGGTATAAGACATCCCAGGGATTCGAGAATGGGGGAAGCCGTGGTCCGAGAGTGAGTCCTGTGATCTTTGGCCGGGTCACATCTCGTGATTGGTGAGCTTGGACAGTCCAATCACACGGACGAAGCCCTAATCAGTGTTATAGTCCACGATTTTAGTCTGAGAAAATAAAAAGGATATAAGGTTAGATGATCATTGCCTAAGTAAATATATGACGTGTTACACGGGCTAAGTGGTGGCAGGTCACAAGAGTATGGATCATGTCATATATTTGAGAATATGGTGACAATGCACCTAGTTATGTGAGTAAAGAAGCTACAAAGTGATAAATGATAAATAATAATATATGTGGACTTGCGTTACATATTTGATCTCCTTGTACATGTTTTTGTTTTATAATTGATATATAACTGCATAGGGTAGGGTTAATCTTAGTTATTGAGTGGCTAGACTCACTCCTCTTATTTAATACTTTTCATGTTCTAGCTCTGGTGTTGAGAGGGAGAAGACTACAGAGGCAGGGAATTGGCATATTCTTACTGTATACCTCTAGGTTAGTTTTAATTGTGTAATAGTATATAGCTTGCCAATTCTAGAATGCATATTACCTTACTTGCACTATTTTGGTTGTTGAAAATATTAGAATTATATTTTGAGCCCTTAACCTTTGTGTATGTTGTCATATATATGTTTATAGGGCTAAAATACTAGTGCAAGTTTAGAAATAAAGTTTTGAGCATGTTTTGAATGATTTAAGTTAAATGCAATGTTAAATTACCTCCCCCTTTGCTTATAATGTTTATAATGGGGTTGAGGAGTGAATTTTAGTTATAATGATGTTTTAGTACTTGTGATGTACTGTACTGATAGTTTTAAGTCCATTAGACATGGTTCAGGTGTTAGGAAAAGCTTTTGGCACTTGTTAAGGGTTTTGGACACTCATTTTGTGTAAAAGTATTGAAAAGTGGTTAAATTGTGTTTGGGTGTCCAACTTCCTAATGTGACTTGTTTTGGAAGTGAAACCAATGCTATTATCTAGTTTATTTAAAGAGCTTTCTGTAGACACTTGATCACATCATTCGGATGTTAGACGGAGAATCGAGGCTAGTTGGAAGTTCCCTTGATTCTGTTATCAAATGACAGCAAAAATAATGAAATTTCGTGCAACACGCCACGGTGCATGGCGCCTGAGCTACGGCGCATGGCACAGAGTGCATCTTCCATGGCGCATTGCTCTATATTTCAATACATAATTTGTTTTCAATCGTTTTTGACTTCTTTCACTTCTCTGAGGTATCACATGCTTCCGAAACTTATTTTTACTTTGATATGAAAGGTTTTAATCGATTTTTAACTGTTTTTATTTAAAAAATTAGGATACTTTTCTTTTGAATTAAAACTTGGTAATCACTCTTTAGAACTAATCCCTCAATTACCATAAGCTTTATTTATTAAGTGTATTTAGTGGAGTGAGAACATTACAATTAGAGTCCTAGCCACTGCCATCAAGAGGTATACCACTCTCAAGCAACCTTTGAAATCCTCCTCGTTAGCCACAATTACTTTTGTCATGGAAGTGGAGTTATTGCACCCTTCGTAGTTGAGGATGAGGATGAGGATGAAGACAAGAGAGAAAAGGAGGAGGAAGAGAGAGAAAGTAGAGGAGAGAGAAGTTTTTTATTATAAACAATATAAAAAATATTTGATGGGATCTACTATTGAATATTTTATAATAAAAATATTAAAAACTTTAAATATGAGACTTATGGGTAAATAACATCAAGGGCATGGATAGCCAAATTCCTAAAGTTAAGGGATAGAATGACCTCACAATGGAATTTAATGTGCCTAGTAACCCTTCAGGTAAAATTTAAAGGCAAAGATGACTATTAACCCATAAATTAAATAGTATATAATATGGTAGTAAATACTCCCTTCAATTCAGTTTGTAAGATACTTCCTCCATCCCTATATATAAAGTGTTTTTAACCAAATTTTGCATACCAATAAAATTTTTTATTTAGTAGGACTCATATAAAAACACAATAATTTTTTAATTTTACCCCTAATAATATCATAATTAATATTATGATAGTAGTAAGAAAAACATACAATTAATAATCTATTTCTTTTTTCAAGACAAGGGTAAAATTATCTAGTTACTCAAAAATATCATTGCCACTTATATTTAAGGATAAAATAAACTTCTAAAAAATACTTTATATATAAGGACAAAGGAAATACCTTCTAAAAGTAATTTTAATTTAAAATATTTTATATTTTAATAATTAAACTACTTTTTTAATTTTATCCTTTATTGATTAACACGAATGTATTTAATATAATTATATTATAATTTAAAATTAAAAATAAAAATAAAAACATATCTTATTTTTTATAATATTATAAAAATTAATTTTATTTAAAATGATTTAAAAATGTTATATAATAAAAACAAGAGAAGGAATTAAAAGATTTATATAATTATTTTTATTTATTTGTTTCTATTTAAAAATTGAACGGATAAAAAACTACTACCAATAAAGAGGCAGATGAAGTCGGCCCTGGTGGAAAAGCGATGAACGGATCGAAACCATCCATTCGGAAGTGACAATCCCGGGCGGTCTCTGTCCTGCGAATGATGATTCCCTGAAAATGCTGACGGCTCAGCATGGTCTCGACCCCACGCGTCCCCATCTCCTCGGAATTAGGAGCGCGCTGCCGGCTCGTTGCCTTTCGGAGGGCCCTTCCGGATCTCGCCAAATTGCCCCCACACTGCACTAAACAAAGCCAGATCTAAGGCGCAGCCGCAAGAACTCTCTCCATCTCTCTACTCTCCTGTACTATTTTTCTTTTTTCTTTTATCTTAATTTTTCCTCATACCCACTATTACACTCTTCTAGATTCCTCCCTTACCTGTATCCTTTCTTTCTCATTATGCAACTTCACCTGGTGGGCAACGGAGTTTAATATTTGACCCCAGATTCCTCATCGCCAACCGCGAAGCGATGGTTTACCCTGCAATCTCTTGCGAGAGCCCATTTCTGGGAGCTTTCCCGAAACACTCTTTGTCGCCAAAGAAACCGCTTTTTTTGCGTTGCTCTAAGCCTCCTCTGCTTTGTTATCAGCACCGTCAGAATCCTAATGCCATGGACAAACCCACTGTCTTTATAAACCCAAATCAAGTGAATGTCGACAAAGGAAAGAAACGCCACATGGTGTCTGAAAAAAATGAGAGGAGGGGATTCCCTCAGGTTGGCGGCGGACAGATGTCGCTCTTGTGTGGGTTGGGGTATTGGGTGCAGGGCTTTCGGTGCTTTCCATGGCTAGCTCTCAACTTTCACATGGCCAACAATCTTAACTTGGATCCCTCCACATTGCAGCTTGTGCAGAACTCTGGTAATCTTCCCATGGTGGCCAAGCCCTTCTATGGAATCCTCTCTGATGCCATCTATATTGGCGGAGCTCATAGAATACCTTATATTGTCATTGGAGGTACTCTGTCATATCTTCATGCTGTGTCTTTTGCTTTCTTCTCTTTGGTTAATGGTTACCACCAAACTGAAACTTTTTTAGACTTGTCTTTTGCTTGTGTATTTCACTTTCCCTCAATGTTGTAGAAGGCCGATAAGAAACTAACCAATTGATATAGCTTGAGATTGCAGGAAGGGATTCTCATATTTTAATGACATTATCTTTTGAATTTTCAATTTCTTATAAATTAGAGCGGCTACCAATTACTATACGGGTTGGGATAGAATACAAATTACAGTGGATTTTTATGACTTATATATATAACTTTTTTCCTATATCGTTTCATTTAGTTTTCCTTTATCTTGAATGATATTCAAGTCGAAATGACAGTACTGAGTGCAAATACTAGAAGCCATAAAAATTGAACTGACAGCAGGAGCATGCGTGAAAAAAATGAGGGCTTGATTAGTTTTTTTCGGATGTTTGCGAGTACGTTTTTGCAAATAGTTCTGATACGGATGGTGTAATCACAATTAGTTTTATTTATGGAACATACGGCATCGATTCAGCATTTACCATATAACTTGGAAGAGTATGCTTTATATCAGCATGAACTCCATTTAAGTAAAACGGTGGTCCTGAATGAACGTGATATTAAATAGAATATACATCTTGATCAAAGATACTTAGTTCAATCTTCTCAGTTCTTTTGCAGGTCCTGTCTTGGGGATCTCTGGCAATGATCCCTGCTGCAAGGGAAGTACTTCCCAACTTAATTGCTTGTGTGCTTTTCAGCAATCTGGGAGCATCTATAACAGAAGTGGCTAAGGATGCTCTTGTGGCAGAGTATGGCCAGAAGCACAAAACTGGGGGCTTACAGTCATATGCATTCATGGCTTTAGCTGCAGGTGGAATCCTAGGCAACTTTATTGGTGGTTGCTTCTTAAAGGACATGCAGCCCCGCACCATGTTTCTTATCTTCTCTGGTTTACTGTCTCTTCAACTTGCAGTTTCTTCCTCCACAAGAGAGAAATCTCTGGGCTTGCCACAAATTTCAGGTCATACTTTTTCTTGGAAGTCGTTCTTGGAAGATATCAGAAATCAATTCTCTAATCTTGTCACAGCAATCAGTGAGGAAAGCATTTCCCGCCCTCTCATGTGGATTGTTGGGTCTATTGCCATGGTTCCAATACTTTCAGGCTCTATCTTTTGCTATCAGACACAGCACCTAAACCTTGATCCTTCAGTAATTGGTCTCTCTCGAGTGATTAGCCAGTTGATGCTTCTGTCAGCGACTGTTCTCTATGATCGTTATTGGAAAAAAGTTCCAATGAGAAAGCTGATAGGGATAGTGCAAATTTCGTATGCTGCATCTCTACTTCTTGATCTGGTTTTAGTAAATCAGATAAATCTTAGACTGGGAATTCCCAATGGAGTGTTTGCCCTTTGCTACTCTGGTTTTGCAGAAACTTTGGCACAGTTTAAGCTCCTTCCCTTTTCAGTGTTTTTTGCAAGCGTATGCCCACAGGGTTGTCAAGGGTCTCTCATGTCTTTCTTTGCGTCAGCTGTATGTCTGTCATCCATAGTGAGTGGGTTTTTTGGCGTTGGATTGGCTTCTCTGCTTGGTATTACTTCTGGTGATTACTCAGGCTTGACCATGGGAGTTCTGATACAATTCGCCGCAGCTCTAGTTCCATTGAGATGGATTCATTCTGTACCCATGTCTCAACCTACTGTTGAGAAGGGAAGGAGAAGAGGTATGAATAGAAGAACTCGAAAACATAGAAGAGTTGGAAAAGTTGTTCTGAGTTCTATACATGGTTATCGCCGTGAAAGAGAATCAGAGATACAGAGGTGAAAATAGGTCATTTTTACATCTGCAGTCGTGCTGATCATGGAGAGATGAAAAGAAAATTGGCTCCTTTGTATGTGCCTCTCTCTTTCGATCTTCTGAAGATTAGGCGGGAACCATGTCTGATCAGATATTTTCTCCATGTTGCATAGTTCTGATCTTTTTCCAGCACCTGATCACTTTTGATTGTGGAGCAGAGACTGGTCCTAACCACTACGTTCAAAAATCTTCAGATTTCAACGTTCAGCCTCTTGATTTTTCTGGAAGGCTCAGCAATCACGGTCCATAATTGACGAGGTTTTCCATCAATGCATTGAGGGATGGATACCCAGAAATTTTTATTTTAGTCAACAATCGATACAAGAAGAATCCATGAACCTCTATGCTTTGAGCATTGCTTCAAGGCGGCGGCGGCGGCATTGAGGAAAATATTAGGAATAATATACGCATAAAATCGGACATTATTTCAATTGATGTAGAGATGACATATTATTTCATTAATCTGGATTTAATTTATTCCAGAAATACTCTCCAAAGCAAAGGGCCAAGCCAACCAGAGGACTTCTAAAACCATAATAATTAGAGAGATGAATACGAGGAGCGTGCAAGTTGCTTAGCATTTTAGTTGTCACGATCTTGTGCAAGGCGGTAGAGTTCAAGCAACCAGAGTCTTGACTCTTCTAGTATCGAATTAAACATGCTTCCTGAGTTCTCAAAACGCAACCTTTTAGATTTTCTAAAACAGAGGTATAAGAAAACGAAAGAACGACTTGATGAAAACAACGGTTAGTAAAGGTGACAAGCCCTCTTGAAGTAATGGCAATTGGTAACATCTGACTAAATTTATGTTTTAGCGCTTAAATTATTAAACATGTTTAGCTTTGATCGCCTTAATTCATTACTACTTTTAGTAAATGACATTTATCGTGCCATTCATCTTTTCACTAAACAAATGAATAATTCATACAATGAAATTCCATTTCCAATAACTACCTTGACCTACCAATCTAAGAAGCAACCTGCTGTTTAATCCTTTTCATCCTTTCCCCCGAAGTAATCCCTTTTCAATAATAATACTAGGTAGTTTCAAGGTAAACATATAGAAAAGACCAACGAAATTGATGCTAGTCAAGGCACAAGAAGCCATGAAATATCAAGCAACAAGTAAACATTACCTAGCGAAAATCAGCAAGCTTGACTTTCATAAAGCTACGTTAACCAGAAACTTCATTGATGAAACCTTCCTTGCGACCTTCAAAACCAGGCCGCATAAGCTTTTTCTCCCTCTTTGCAATTTTCCGCATTTTCTTCTGATGAATCCTCTCAGCTATATTTTCGGATCTTCTTTGCTGTTTCTCTGCTTTCATTTTCTCCCTGGTATCAATTCTCTCCTTCCATTTCTCTGAATTTTTCTGCTGTCTCTTCTTCTCCTTCTTCAAGCTTTTCTCTAGGAGTTTGGGGTCATCGTGAACCTTAATTCCTGCGGCCCTATCCATTGCTGCTTTCCATGATTGCTTTTTTGCAATTACCTCACCTTTCTCAGGATCTTTCTTCGCTTCTTCTAGTTTTTTTGCCTTTTCAATTTCCTTATGTATTGACGTTTTTCTCTTTTTCTTCCCATGCCTTTCTTCATTATCGAGTTTGATATGACCAAACAAGAGGTCTTTTGAAGCCTCCACAGCATCCTTCTTCCTTTTTTCCATTGGATCATCAGTTTTAGGTTTAGTTCCTTCATTCCCATCGTCTTTCTTACGTTTCTTATTCTGAAATCCTCTCTTCACATTTCTCTCTTCCCTTTTCTTTTCTCTATTGGAACTTCCACAGTTACGACTTGCCCGAAACTCTTCAATTTTGCGATGAAGTCTTTGCCGAAGTTCTTCATATGTCATTGACCGATCATCACCTTCAATGCCCGATGTTAAAGTATTCATATCCACTTGCTCTTTATTACTCCCTTCCAATTTTTCTTTGTCCAAGCTTTGTTTAAGCAGGTCAAGCGTTGTTGCACTAGGCTTGTCCGGGTCTAAACGTTCTCTTCTAGATTTCTTGATATTTTCCCTTGTCTCTTTCTTAGCTGCAGCTTTTTCAGCCTTGCTCAGACCCTGGAACCACGGCCTCTCGTCATCAATTGGTAGATAGAACTTCGCTGGTATAAGCTCAATTAACTTGTCAAAGAAGAGCCTATGCTGCTGAATGATAGACTGCAAATCTTGAGCTGCATTGGTCTCCTCCAAAGACTTCTGCGTTTTCTTCTTCATCTGCATGGAAACAATGGACAAGGAAGAATGAGTGTAAATCATAAGGTTGGCATATTCTGAAGACAATATACAAGCAATCTTGGGTGAAAATCTAAAAGGCGTATATAAGCTAGACAGGATGGGTTGTGAACTCAATGGAGTACTACTTCGTTTAGATTTTAAAGGAAGAATTAGAGGAAATTAGAATGCTTTTCCCAAGACCCACAAAGCTAGAAATCCAGAATTCCTTGAATAGATTGTTTATCCAACCAGCGGCTTACAATGCCTAAAACCAACTAAAAATGAAAAAAGATCGATATTTATCAAGCCACGCCAAACTTATACATGTCCACTTAGTTCTGATAAGTAACTTGCAATTAAGAGATTTTTTTTTTTTTTGGGAAAAAAGGCCAAAGTTAACGCTGTAGTTAAGACAAAAAATGAACACAGCACAGCAAGGAAATTGAACACAGCACGGCGGAGCAAAAACGAAAAAGAAAAATCACCAGTGACTAGGGCCGATTTTCAAACAGAACAAAGAAACAAATAATAATAATAATAATAATAAAACCTGAAGTTGCGAAGGCGAATTGAAGGCTGCAACGAAGTTAAAACCAGAAGTTAAAGGCGAACAGAACACACTGACGCCAGAGACTAAACGCTGAAGGCTGCTGGCTGCGAGATTGCGAGACTGAGAGTGACGAATGTCGCTGGCAGCCGCAGCACAAACTCTAGGGTTTGGGTTTCAGGGGAAGGCCGCGGAGTTCAGTGCAGAGGCATAGCACTCTATAGATTACCTTGCCGCACTGGATTATATCAATTCAAAATTGCTAAATAATTTAACTAATTTCTGGTTAAAAATTAATTTAAATAATTTAGATCATAATTAACAAACGTTTAACATTAATTTATTTAATATATTCTAATAAAAAAATAATCAAAGCTACTGTTTATTTCTTTATTTCTTAATATTTTTTATTTCAATAATATTAAAGTTTTAAATAACTTTAAATATATCCCCAAATAATTTTGGTTGCTTTTTTTATCATAATTGTTTAATATATTAAAAAACTCACATTTAATAATAAAAAAATTAATTAAGTAGTTGATATTAATTTATATTATATAAGTTTTAAGGTTTAAAAAATTATTCCAAATAGATTGTGCTATGCATAATAAATTCTTATTTAGTATCAGCTAGAAAAACAAACTATGAATGAGATTTAACATTAAATTTTGAAACAAAAAAACTTAGTTTGGAATTCTTTTTATTTTATTGTATTAAAAATTGGTATTATGTAAAACATGTTTTGAAAAAAAAAAAGTTGTGTGAATAATTGTTCTGGAAAACTATATCTTAAAACTAAAAAATATAAAAACTTGTTTGATAAATTGCTTTACTTAATTATTATTAGCATAAATTTTATATTTATTTAATATTATATTATAAATATGAATTAATTTAATAATGATATTACATGTTTTGAGACTAGAAAATAAAGAAACTTGTTTGACACAATTAATATTAGCATAATATTTTGTATTTATTTTACATTATATTATAACTGTAGATTAATTTTATGGAAAAATTGATGAAAAGGACTTAATTAGAACTAAAATTGATCCCAAATAGCAAATGTGCTTGAAAGACCAAGCTAAATCTTTTATTCATTTAATAATGTTATCATTTGACCAAAATTTTATTATCTTAAACAAAGAAATTTTGAAAAAAAAGCCACCCTTTCTTCTTCCTTTCTTTGAATAATTTAGAAAACATAAGAGTTCAAAATGCTGTGGTCAACTATGAGGGACAGATTTAACGAAGCAGCAATAGTAATTTGAAGTATGAGTTTTGAAAAAGACAACCCCATTAAAGAACCAAACAATCAAAAAACCAAAGAAACAAAGCGATGATCAAGTAGCCGTGAAGGATGACATTGATGGAGGAGCAGTGTGAGTGAAAACTTGGTCAGACAAGGTTAAGAACAATTGGAAAGTGGTGCACATCTTTTTGATTCCCTCCAAATTAAATATCCTTTAGATTACTCCTTTCTTTTAATATTGGGTCTCCTCTCATTGAATCCACCCTCGATTGTCAAGTTCAAAAACAAATTTAAATTCATTTAATTTCTCTTTATTTACACTTTTTTACTTTATGTGTGAAATAGTGTCGAGAAAGAGTGGAAGACAAACCATAAGAAATTATGCCCCTTTCAAAAGTTAAAAAATTTGTAGCAGCTATAAGAAATTTAGCAGACGGAGTTGACATGTCGCCTTGACAATAATGCACAAAATTAAGGTAACCCATAATAGCTAATATATCGAGTAGCAAGACCTTGATATTTCTTATCCTATACAAAACATAAAATTCTTTAAAAGTCATGGGGCTAAGTTGTAGAGAACTGAATGAGGCATCCCGCATTCCTAATACAAATAAATGCTATCCTTGTAGCTTCTTTTACAACAAATAAAGGAGCTAATAAATGTCCATTTGAGCTCCATTCTTGTTGAATCTCTCCAGGGTCAAACACTAAAATATAATATGGTTACCTATTCTGATAATATAGACATAAGGCAAATATTGTAATACAACTATGTAACAAATACCTAGTTTGCATTTTAGAATGAAGGCAACAATTTTTAGGCTTAGAAAGTGCATATTGAATTTGGTAGCAATCTCATATAATGAAAATCTAGTTAATATTGCAACGTTAATAGCTGTATGTTCATCCTTCTTAAAATGTTGATATATCTAGCCTTTATGGTCATGAAATTCCACAAAGCTGAATGTTATGGGATGAAATAAATTGAGCAAATTTCACTTGAAATGTGGTCCGGTCAATGCCTCACTTTAGGTGTTTGCTCAATTTGCTCAGATTCCATAAAGTTGAAACCCTTCCTTTAAGTATTCAAAAGAAATTGTATTGTGCAAAATTGTGGAAGAGCAATGAACAATGAAGGAAGTACCAAGATTAAAGACCATTTGAACACTCAAACTAGTTGAATTTTGTTGCTCAACTTCAATCTCATCAATCATCATAGTTATAACACTTAAAGCATCACTACAAAAATAATTGACCCTATTATAGTGGTGATTCCCAAATGCTATCAACCTAATGTTTCTGTCCTCACAATCCAAATTCTCAAGAATGCTGAGCTCAGTAGAACATTATATCACCGACAAAACAATGACCTTGTCCTCAAGGTCAGAGAATTGTAAATCACTTGAGACAAAAATCATAATCATATCAAAACCAACACCTCTTAATTGATATTGAAACTCAAGTTGAGAATAAAAGATAAGCATATAACAAGGAACAAATGAAGATAATGGTACCTTTATAATCCCATTAAAAGGTAGTTATGTTGGAATTTTTAGAATGAAATCATATGCAATGTGAATCAATGCAGATTGCCTTAGGGGAGCCAAATTATATGTAGGAACAGTGGCTAATGAAGCGAGTAGTTGACAACCTCCCATTGCCACTACTATTGGAGAGTGCAAAGGCAAATCTTAAAGATGAAATTGATTGAAGAAAGAAGCAAAGCTCATGGTTAGATATGGAATCAAGCCCCCACGGCATGACAACCCATTAAAAGATTGCGTTACCTCAAGCATATGGTCCAAAGCAAGATAATTAATAACAGAATCATCAACATCGAGCAACTCGACTTCTCACTTCAATAATGCAGAATTTACTTGGACAGTGGTGTCTTCAATAGCAACTAAACAAAATGAAATTAGGTTTCTTGTTGCTCATCCCTGCTATCATGACAATACTTTGAGACTAACTTTCAAGACGCACCATTTTGCTATCCAACATTTAGTTTGAACGATTCAAGTGTCCACAAATAGTTTTTTAAGTCACCTAGCTCTTGGCACCAGTTTTACAACAAAAAACTTAACCATTTAAAAGTTAGATACCCAAACGCATAATTATTCATTTCCCTTTCAAAACACATACGAGGGTATTCCAACTCACCAACCTAGTGCCAATAATCTCACAATCACTTGAACTAACTCAAATAGATCACAAACAATCTAATTAAATAGTCATGCCATAACAATAACATTTCAAACATAAATTGACCATCAAAACTCCAAATTCACAATAAATTCAAGGGATGATAAAAAATTACATTTAAATGTTCTCATGGTCATTCCAGCACATAATCAACATAAAAACATGATTCGTACTAATATCTCAGTCTCTTGCAACAATTTCATTATAGTTACAACATTTCAGGCAGAGATACCCACCTTTACACAACAATTCTCATGCAAGTAAGCTTAAAACAACACATGATCTTAAGTTAGCATACTCAATATAAATTTGTTACAAAACCAAAAGATAGAGTGAGAAGACTATACACACACACAAGTCCCTCAATTCTCCGTAGCACCTTCCTTTTCTTTGCCTTCATTGAAGCCTTCACCTGTAAAATGTAACCACAGGGTGAGTCAAGGACTCAATAACTAAATAATCTAAACAAACTAATCATATGTGAGAATAATTAGTGAATATGTGAAGTGGCATTAAAATATATACTATATATATATACATATAAAGTTACATATATACATGGCTATACAATAGAGATATGCATGATCAATACACCATTTTATATCATCCTTATTTCCTTTGACTAAATATGTGGTTTAACAATTCGATAGAACAATTAGTGAGTATGTGAAGTGGCATTCAAACATATACTATATATATATATATATATCCAGTTACACACACATATGGCTATATAATAGAGATATGAATGATCAACACACTGTCTTATATCCTCCTTATTTTTTCTGACTGAATCTATAAGTTGACAATTCGATAAAATCGAATCTATGTGACTAGATTAGCTTAAGCTCACCAATCATAGGAGGTAGCTGCGGCCAAGGGTGCTTTCACCAACTATAGACCATAAATTCCCCCTTTTCATGAATACCCGAGATATCATGTAACATCCCAAAAATTTAACTTAAGATTAATTAAGTTAATCAATGGCAAATGAATAATTTTGGAAGAGTATTTAGAAATAAATAATTTTAGTTAGGGAATTATTATTGAATTTAATTTAGAATAAAATCCAAATCCTAAATTATAATTTTTTTAGAAAATAAAATTATTATTATTATTTATTGAAAGAGACAAGGGATATGAAATAAAAAAATTGCGAACGGATTTCATCCGTTTGTGTATGTGCGTGTTGGTGTGTGATATCATTTAAAAAAAACGAGAAGAGAAAGAAGAAGAAGGAAAATGATTATAAAATACAAAAAAAGAAATAAAGAGGTGGGGCAAACGATTTCCATATGTTAGGAGGAATGTGTATTAAATGAAACAAAAGAAACAGATGTGAATTTTTTCATGTGGGACCCATGGCTTTTTTTTAAAAGCAACACATCCTAATTCTTTTCCTCATTTCCCTTCCCTTTTCTTTTCATTTCTTCGTGTGCGCACAGAGAGAACAAGAGAATGCGACATCGCCGGTGACAAGGGAGCTTAGTTAGAAAATAGACCTTTATAATAGAATACTTTAAATAAAATTTTAAATATTTTAAAATTAAGTAAGTGTCCTGAATATTTTTTTTAATCATATTTCATCTTTAGTTTTAAATTTTCAATTATTAAAAACCTAGGGTTTGAAAGAGGGATGACTTTTTTATGAATAAATATGACTGTTGAAGTTGTTAGTAGTATAATACATATCTTAGAGTATTGTTTTGTTGATAAAATTAGAATTTGAAGCCTTTAAGTTTATCTCTAAATCTCTATGAATAGATTTTTGGTTAAATGTAAAGATATAAATTGATTTGTTGATATTTAGATAGTTATTTGGAATGAGAAATAAATTATTATGGTTATAAAATAATGATTCTAGACTTGAGATTAAGTTTGCAATTCTTGAGTATTTTTAGGTGCGATTTTTTGAAATAAAAAGAAAAATTTTGATATTAAAAAAATTGTTTGAATGATGATTTTAGTCAGATTTTAATAAAATTATTGTGATAGAGGCTATTGAACTAAGTAGATAAGTTTGAATATATAAAATTAAATTTTAAAACTCAAGATGCTAAGATTAAGGTCTTAAAAAAATAAAATGAAACAATATAAATATCTAAGTTTTGAAATATGAGTGAAAATTATGCTAATAATATTATTGACATATTATGATATGATTTAAATGTAGATTAATTGTTATTAAGCACCAATCAAGTTTTGAAAAGCTTTGAAAGTGTTGTAATTTGAAAGATAATCTTTAACTTTTTAAAGATTGAGGTAACCAAGAAAAATTTATTTTATACATTTGTGTGTTAAGTAATTATTTATGTTTGTAAAACAAATTAATATGTGTGTGTGCGTGCGTGCGTGTGTATCCAAATCTTGAATTATTATTTGTAATGCATATTGTGGCTTTGTTGAGACCTTGTAATTTGTGACCAAGTTAATTGTGACTTAATATGAGTAATGAGATTGATGGTTGATGATGATATGCATGCTCTTGATTATAAATTGTGGGTTATGCATAGTGATAAATTGAATATGAGCATGTTGAGTTTTATATGATGTTAACATGATTTGTGGTAATATAAAAATTGATGTAAGAGACATGATTGAAATATGATGATTCTTGATGCTTGTTGACTAAGAAAGTTGATGAGCATGTGGGATAATTGCAAACTATATGTATATGAGTTTTTGAAATTCATTTTTCATGAGCATGATCATATGACGGGAGTTCACCTTAGTAAAAGAGCTAGTAATTGAGTAAAATTCATATAATACTTGGCTATCAACTGATAATCCTAGAGGTTATAGCTGCTACTTGTCTTGTAAGGTACTGTAGCATTGTTTTTGTTAAGGGACCTAACCCTAGTGGCATACCTGAAGTTTTAGGTAAAGCTAATCTTGTGTATGACATCCCATAGTATGTGATTTGGGGGAAACCATGTTCATAAGTGAGTAAGGTAATTCTAGCCCAATAGCCTCTCATGATATGATTAAAGTCTTAAGTAGTCTCACCACATGGACGATCCCTTTCGGTTATTGGCCCAAGGATTTCATGTCAGAAAAAATAAAAGGAAATATAAAGAAGAGATTGATCATGCATATTATTATTATCATGCCATTTAAGTGATTGATGGCTATGTTTAAGAATATGATTGTAATTGTGGAAATGAGAATATGTGGTCAATATGTGAATAATGTATATGTGGCTATTTGTGCCAATTTTATACGAATATTCAGTACTTATGGGCAATCGTATCAATTTTATACTTGACTTTATATTTGAGATTATTTACATGAGTTAGATGTTAATGTAATTAACATGTTCTTGATATGATTGTCTATATAGTTATATTGATGAACTTATTAGCCACTTGTATTTATGATTAATTATCATGCATTTGTATAACTTAAATATACCTTGGTTATTGAGTAGTTGCATTCACCTTCTCTTTTAACATATTACAAAAGCTAGCTCATCTAGGAAGAGCAAAGGAAATGAGCATTAGGTCAAGTGATAATAATCATTTTTGTAGGCCTTTCTCTTTTTATTTTAATATATATATATATTAGTTTTGATATTGCCAACTAGGATAATACATTCTAAATTTACTTGCATTATGAATTTTGTGTTGGGTGAAAATGTATTTTAGACATTTAGGAATGTTATTTGATGCTTGTTTTATATTAATGGGCTAAAATATTTGTGCAAGTGAAACTGGTTATTATCTGCTTAATTTGAGAACTTAAATGTTGTTATTATCTTCCCTTATGTTTCTGATGCCTAAGGGTGAGTAGTTGATAATAATTATATGTGAATGAAAAGAAAAATTCATGCATATAATGGGTTATTGATGAATAGATGATATATAGAGTATGATGATTAGGTAATAGTCATCGTGATAAATATAATTGAGATATTGGTGTCCCATTGTCAGTTATAGAAGGGTTTGAGTGGTCAAATGTTATACTGTAAATATATCTATTGTGGAGTAAGGCATAGAGAGAAAATAAAGGAGGAAGTTTTTCTCCCATGTTGAAATGTGTTTCCTTTATCATGCTTTCGTATATATTTAATTGAATGATATGAGTTCTTGAAATATTTTAAAGATTTAGGATCCCTTTTTTTGAATCATTTGTGAAAATACATGTTAAGAATTTGTTTAAGTTAATCTCTTATAAGATAATCTTTTGGAGTTAGTCCTTGATTATCTATGGTTAGTGTGATGATCTAAGTCCTAATTTAGAACACTCATTACATATCGTATGTCCAATCTATCTTAAATAGTATTGGGACTTTCAAACAATAACAGAATTGTGGACCAAAGCCTTCATGGTGCCAGTATACCATATAAATTTTCAAATAATGTTCTTGATCAACATTAGGGTGACCTTCTACCCTCTCACAATAATCTTGCCAAACATTATGCTCAACAATTAACAAATAGCCATACATATAATTTATTCTTAACCAGTCATTTTCATATTGAATCATACACTTTCGCACATACATGCATCTATACATAGGATTTAGAAAAAAAATTTCAAAATCTCATATTTGCAAACATGTATTTCACTTCACGTAAAGTTTCTAAATTTATAATTATTTTCACTAATGATATGCTAGTTTAAAATAATAGTTGAATAGATTTTCATAATGCCACATAACCATCTAAATATGCAAATAATAAGTTTAGATAATTCGATCACCTCAGTTCTTTTGTTACTAAAAGGGTTACCATGATCAAATAATAGCCTCCCAAATGTCCACTAGCACATCAATGCCCAATCAATATTTAATCTATAAAATTAAACATTTAGTATCAATTATTACTTTAACTGACCCCTTTTTAGCATAATTTTAGGTACCTACTATATCCAACGTCTCACTTTAACACCCTCAACACTTCCAATACATTTTATTAATTATATTTAACACCCAAACACACCAATAACACAATTCTTTATCCATACTGTTTCAAAACTCTTAAATTACAATTACGGTTTGTCCAAATCCTAACTAAAAATACCAAATCATTATAAAATTTATAAACTTCTGTTTGAAAGCTTGATTTAACTTTTCAAGAACTTTAACCAATAGGTTTGGTCAAAATCTATGGAAACAAGAAATCAAGCTCTAACCATACTCAAATCTGTCTTTGCATAAATGAGAAGGAAGAGGGAGAGGGTGCTTATCTAAGGGAGTAGCAAGCTCTAAATACCTCCAAAATGCTCCAAAAGTCAACCCCTAATAGTCTCCAAATCCTCCTCCGTTACCTCTCATGCGTTTCTTTCTTTTCCTCTTCTGAATCAAACGCGTGCGACTGTTTGATAAATGCAAAATTTCGTGCATCCGTCGCAACGCATGGTGCATCCCCTGTGACGGATGGCATGGAGAAGCTCAGACATGTTTTAGGCCTCTCTCCGTGCCATGATCTACTTGAATTTCAACCTAACCCTCTTCCAAAGCTATTTAACAATCCAAAAACCATATCAGTGATTCAAAAATATTATTAATTTATAAATTATTTAATTTTACCATTTTACCTTCCTAAACACTTAAATTTTCAAATTTTGAAAACTCAAGGTGTTACACTACAGTGATAAGATTGGCAAAAATCGTGTTCTCTTCCACTAACTTAGGGCCATTGATCATCAGTGGGTCATCATCATCTCATCTCTAACACACAAGGCATCGGGTGGCGACGAAACAAAGGCTTTAACTTCAAGGGCTAATTGTAAGCATGGCACCTTGATGGCTAGTTGCACACCCACTACTCCAGATTGATGAGAGATGGCAGCCATCCGAGCATCAATGTGATTAAGGTAGGAGAACTCTCAATGAAAGCATCATTTGTCATTATCATATTCATATTTGATAAAAGAAAGAAAGATAAATAACCCGGGGGAAGAGGGAAGGATAATAGTCTTAAGGAAGAGAGATGAAATACATGAGAGAGGGAAGACGCTCACCAAAATCATCGACACCTCCTAGACCTTAGTGTCCATCTTTCATGCCTAATCCCTGCCCAAAACCCAGATCTGGCCCAATCCTTATAAGAAATCTTATATTATTATAATAAAGCCTAGCCCATTCATTATAGACTTCAATTCTTGAAGCTGAATTGCTTGCTATTAAATCTGGTCTACCACTTTGCGCTTCGTTGAGTAGACAGCGATGACAGCTTGGTTCTTCAGCATAGCCACGACAACGACAGTTGGGTTCATGAAAGGATGAAGGAAAGGCACAGAGGATCAGAATGAAGGAGGAAGAGTGGAGGGGCGATGAAGAAAGACTGCAAAGGCAACAGGTACAGTTGAGAAAGTTTGCATTATTTACAGTAATGCCATTAATGAAAACAATGTGTTCTCCTCTTCCTCATTGTTTTTCAAAACAATAATCCAAAAGGCCAAAACATCTTAAAGATGTTCTCATTTTTTGGTTCTTTAGAACATTATTGGTTTTTTTTTTTTTTGGTTTTTATTTCTAGTTTCATTGAACAAAAAATTATTCTCAAAACAAGATTCCAAACAGGTCCAAAATTAGCCATCCCTTTCTTTTTGCAAAGGTTATTTTAAGAAATGAATCAGTAATCGCTAAATTACTTAGCAATAATTCAAAAAGAGACGTCCTGAAAATGACGAATTTGCAGTTTTCATGGCTAAATACATATAGATGCTGCAAGAAGTCTGGAAATGCAAAATATAATAGATGTGTACTATATAGTATTTGAGTGGTTATTGATTAAATAAGAACCAACCAAATGCAAGCATCTTAACATCTTCCATTATATTTGCTCAGTAACAACAACATCTATCACGGTTCCATTGTATTGTGCTTTCATGTTCAATGCCAACAAAAAAGTCACACTTGATAAATCCACTTATAAATTGGAACCCTTCAACTCAGTTTTCACTCAAATGGTATTTATTCATCGTAACTGATGTTGAATGATGTTGCACCAACTATATAAATATTCTTGCGCTCTTCAACACTGTCATCCCATCGATATCAGTAGATCTCGGTGAGAATATCAAAATCCAGACAATTATCTCCTTTCATTACTGATACGAGGTCATCCAGAATTTCATAGATTAAACTTGAAGAAGTATGGACTTTATCAGCAACATAAAATGAATAAGTCTTACCACTAATAGTTATCCAGCTGCAACCTGGGACCTTTCTTAAACCTCTCTCTTTCATCATTGTTCTCATTTCGGCTACAACGTCCCATCTTCTGTAAGAAGCATATAAATTTGACAGCGAGATATAATTTGATGGATTTTCCGGTTCTAGCTCTAGCAGAAACCTATAAGCCAGGTCTCTGGTCACTGAATTCCCATGCATTATGGAAGCACTTAAAAGAGCTCCCCAAACACTTGCACTTGGCTCTACAGGCATTTCTCTAATGAATTTCATGGCTTCATCAAGTTGTCCTGATCTACCTAACATATCTACCACACAAGCACAAATTTCAGCTGTTGGTTTCATTCCATACCTAGTCATGAACGAGTCATAAATACTGAGGCCTTGATCTACCAATCCCGACTTGCTACAAGCAGAAAGAACACCAACCACTGCAATCATATCTGGCTTGGTTCCAGGCTGAAGCATTTTATAATACATATTGACAGCATCCTCCCCTCTCCCATGTAATCCATATGCAGAGATCATTGAACTCCATGAGATGGAGTCTTTGTAGAAAGCGCCATTGTCAAATACCCGTCGTGCATAACTCAAACTCCCACATTTGGAATACATATCAATCAAAGCATTACATAAGGAAACATCATGATTCAAATCCATTTTAATTGCAAAACAGTGAATCTGTTTCCCTCCGGTTAATCCAGCAAGCGAGCTACAAGCTGGAAGCACGCTCACGAGAGTTACCTTGTTGGGTTGTATCCCAGCTTTCACTTGCATTTCATGTAGAAGAGAAGCTGCTTCTTCAGGTGCTCCATTTTGTACACAACTCTTGATCATTGCCGTCCACACATGTACGTTTCTGCACCTCATTTGATCAAATACGCGTCTGCTATGAGCAACTCTGTTACTTCTTGAGTACATATCTATTAAAGCCGACCCAATATGAACATCTAAGTCCATCTTTAAATCCAATTCATTCTTCACAAGAAAAGAGTGAAGTTCCTTCCCATAATCCCATCTCCCAGTATTGCTATCACACGCAGGCAGGATACTTGCAATCGAATAAGCATTAGGCTTAAACCCATCATTTTGCATTCGTCGGAAAAAATTCCATAAATCTATATGGGACATACAATCCTCTGAGGCAGCACATCCTGCAATGATGACATTCCACGAAGAAAGGTTCTTCTGAGGCATTTCATCGAACAGCTTCCCAGCTTCACCTAATTCACCGCATTTGCAGTACATTGACATCAGAGAATTGGCTACAACAACATCCGAGACAAACCCAATAATTACACACCTGGCATGAATCAATTTCCCAGAAATCAAGTCCTCAATCTCAGCAGAAATCTTGGAAAGTGTGGCAAGAGTATAATCGTCCGGCAATATACTACTACGAATCATTTCGTGGAACATCGCAAAAGCTTCATCAAAGGCGTGATGTTTCGCAAAGCCATTAATCAACGAGTTCCAGAGATAGATACTCTTGAGAGCAATGGAGTCAAAGACGAGTCTTGAGTTGAATAAATTTCCGCACGCAGCGTATGCAGAAACGAGTCGAGTGTAGAGGAAAGCGTTCTCGTTAAAGCCCAGTGCGAGGATTTGAGCGTGAGATTGCTGTGCAAGTTTCAGAGAACGATGATGAATGGAGAGTTGAAGTAAATCAAGGAGATGCAGAGGCGAGGGGAAGACAGTGGCAGAAGTGCAATAACGCGAAGTTGGGACGGCAACTTTAAATGCCCTGTGGAGAAACATAAGATCGGAATTGCTTCAAGTTTCAGCCTTTCAGGCTGCAATGCTTTGATGATAGAAGAATAGAGCACCGAACTGAAGCATGCTGGAGTTTGCAGTCTAGGCATTTTGATTTTGATTTTTCTGAGTGCAAAACGCCATGGCACGCGCCAAAATAAATTTATAGGGATATATATATATATATATATATATATGAGCTGCTATGGAAATTAAAACTTAAAAGGACTAAACAATTATTTTTTTATTTCCGATCATGTTTATTCTAAAAACTAAACATAAACATAAACTATCTAAATTAAAATATGAGAAATTTAATCATTTAATCCATAATTTTGATTGAGTTAAAATTTATTTATTTCATTTTGATCTAATATAATTCAATTTTTATAATTTCAACAGATCAAATTAAAGACATTAGACTCTATAATTTAAAAATAATTTTAACCTTTATAATTTTATTTTCTAAAGTCTAGGGTCTAACATAATTGAATTATACAATGTTAAAATTGAATTTTAATCAAATCAAAATTATAAATTAAAATTACACTGAGTCAAAATTTAAACACTGACTCTTAATTAAATTAAAATTATAGATACTAAATGATTAATCCCTTCAATATCAGTGATGTTCGCTGTAGTTTAATAAATTTCCAGGCAAATCATTTCACTTCCAGTGCATCGAGCTTTGCTTACGACACTACTCCAAACAAAATTCTGTACAAATAAATTTGAGGTTCACTATTATCTTCAATGATTAAATTTATTTATCCCCCCTCTAAGAGTGACCAAAAAAGTGAACTCTCGAAGTACAGATACTAGCAGAATGTCAAAATCCGTGATATACTGCTATACTGCTATATCGATAGGATAATTAAAAATATGATATCGTGAAGATATGTGAGATGTAAAGAATCAAATTCTGTGTTCATCAATCTAAGCCTAATCCAAGATTGATTGATGCGAAACAAATGATAAAGTAAAGAGCATTTTGTATTGTGTGTGCCTTAAACAAACATAAAGAATAACATGACAAAGATGTCCGAAACAACTCAACATTGAGTTGTTCTTTCTAACACCAAAAGCTGGCGTTTCTGGGATATTTTATTCACTCAGTGCGTACTTTTATTTATTTGCACAACTTTCCTATTGCGATGATGCAATTAGTACTTCATTATTTCTGAGTCCCTTTGGAATTTCAGATTGACTTTACAGCTTCTAACTCCACTTGGTTTCAGAATAGTGCAAGAGAAAAAAAGCTAAAAGGCCATGAATCACTTGCAAGATTATGTAAAAGGAAGCGTGGTCTTGCATTTTCTTTCGGTATCTTGTCAGACGTTGGAAGTTGCTGAACTTCTTGTAATCTAAAAGCAATAAAGCGAAGTTCATTTCAGTTTAAAAGCAGAATTAACACACTTCACTGAAAAATAACATGGCTTGAGAGTACTATATTCTTCCTCAAGTTCACACCTCATACAATATTTCATCCAAACTCAACAAGCTCCTGGTTTTTGGAGCTTTCCCGTCCCATGATTAAAAGTAACATGAAAAAACTTAGATATCATTTTCAAGTGTCTGCTACAAGTTCTCCATTAAAACTACCTATTTGAAAAAGAGTTAAAAATGTGGTCCAAACTTGTAAAGTTGTCCACACACTACAATTATTTAGAGAACTTGAAAGTGAAACCCTTACGAAACTCTATCCCCGTTTTGTCCCCAGTAATATGACTAAGCTAAAGAGAACTTAAGGCAGACCATAAACTTCTAGCAGAAGGGAGCAACTAGACTGTGCAGATTGGCTTTGTTTGCTGCACTGAAATTTCCATGAAGATCATCCATGTTCCACAGGCCATCCCAGAAAGTATCATCGTTTGAGGGTTCTGGTGCAGGGGCATTGCCATTGATCATAGAGTAGAACCACCCTTGCTCTTCTATGGTGTTTTGGTACATTTCTTGCCTCATCTGAGATAAAGAAGGCATGGCCACTCTATGATCATGTTCCTCCAGAAGAGCCATAATCCCTTTGATGTCCAAGTTGAATTGCAGTTGCTGCAGCTGCTGTTGTTGCTGCATCTGCTGCTGCTGCTGCTGCTGCTGAAACTGTTGCCTCCTTATAAGGCGATTTTTCGCTTTTTCTGCAGAATCCGGGGAATTTTTTGCCTTCTTCTTGAAATGGGTCCGCCAATAGTTTTTAATCTCATTGTCAGTTCTTCCTGGTAAACTTCTTGCAATTGTAGACCACCTAAAATTTTATGATCCATCAACCAAAGCCTCATTACAAACTTGTCAATGAGAAAATCAACTCACTTGTACTTCAAAGTCCCAGGTATACTTCACCAAAGGGGCAAGAAAATGAAAAATTCAAGATGAAGAAAATAAGAAGAAAATCAAACTATACATACCTGTTTCCCCACCTAGCATGCAGCTCTAGAATGATACTCTCTTCCTGAGGTGTTATCTGACCCTTCTTGAGGTCAGGCCTCAAGTAATTCACCCACCTCAATCTGCAGCTCTTCCCATTTCTTTTCAATCCTGTTTCAGGCAGAAAGATGAAAGAAACATCATCATCATCCATTCAGAAACCTTAATTCTTTTGGCACACAAGTAGATAACTCAGATATAGCTACTCAAATCAGTAGAAACCAAGTCTGGCTTCTCTTGAACCATAGTTAGCCTACAAACTGTAATCATGAAAGGAACGTGACAGAGAGGAATCAAATAAGAAGGAGAGAGAGACAGATGAAGTTGAAGTTAAAGAAGTGAACCCGCAAGCCTGGAGACGGAGTTCCATCTGCCTTCACCATGAAGCCTAACATATTCAATAAGCAATCTATCTTCTTCAGCAGTCCAGGGACCTTTCCTCCAACCCTCTTCCTCTATCATGTTCATACCCCAACCCATGTTGTTCCCAGCCATGCCTCCCCAATACATAGCCAAAAAAAAAAAAAAAAAACTCTTTGGAAAGTTACAGCTTTTTTTTTTTTTTTTGCTTTTCTTCCCTTTTGAGATGCCAAATCTGTCTTCTAAATTCCTTGCACTACTGGTTTGGAGTTTGTGTGTTTGCTCCATATTTATAGTTGCAGCAAGCTATGCCTCCAATCCCTGTCACTGTTTATGGTATGGATGGCTTTTGGTTTTTTTTTTTTTTTAACTAAAGATATCTGAGATTTTTCTTTACAAATAAAGTGTGGTTTGTGCGGATATTTATATATTTATAAATGAAATAATCGGATCGTGTAAAGGATTCATCATATTTTTGAACTATATAATAATCGGGCAATCTGATTACATGATCTGTGTAGTACACATATCATTAATTAAAAAACAGATCATATTTTCTTAATGCTGTGAAATTCTGAACAGGAGTCCAGTTGATCTTAGAAAAGCATGCTTGTCAGTGTATTAAAATCGAACAACTTGTCCTTATTATGTAGTATCGTTTGGTAACTAAAGAAATATTTTGCTTATCACAATAATGAAAGAAATTATTTATTTTTGACTTAGAAAGCTTGGATTATATAAATATAGTACAAATTTTTTATATTTTAATATTTTTATTCTGAAAATAATAGAAAGTAAGTTGATTTTAATTATAAAAAATAAATTTAAACGATTCAAATAAATTATTTATTTTTGAAATAGAAAGTTTGGACCATATAAACATCGTACAAATTTTTGTGTATTAATATTTTATTCTGAAAATAATAGAAAGTAAGGTGATTTTAGTTATGAAAAAATAAATTTGAACGATTCAATAATTTTTGTTTTGTCGGAAGATATGAATCCTGAATTTCCACTGTCAACTCACCTCATTCTCACTATTTAAGTTAACCTCAAGTGGAACTTTCGTGATATTTTATTTTATCAACTGATATAATATGATTAATATTGAATGAAAGAAGTTTTTTTTCAATATACCTTTTTTAAAAAAATAAAATTCGAAACCTTGCTCCTTCCACAATAAATACTTACTTTTAGATGAGCTTAATAAACAATTTGTTTTTTAGCTAGTGACCAGATAATATTAAAGTGTATATTTTAATTACAAAAATATGTAATCAATATTAACATATACAGAAATTTATAGTTAACTATATTATTTATAAGTAATCAACAATACAATTTATCTAAAACACTATTTAATGTATATACAGTATTTTCTGTAAAAAGAAAAGACACGCACCATTCACGCTCACTATGTGGTTCAAACCTATAATAGAGGTGCCATTGGGTTATCGAATTAATAATAGGAAAAACGATAATAGAATTTTTTTAAAATATATAAATAATAATTTAATTTTTTAAAATGTCATAATTTTTTTTAAATTTTTTAAAATTTTTTTGTCATTGATGAAATTTATATAAATTATTAAATTATCTTTGTTAAAAGTAAATGATTCACAACTTTCCTTCTTATATTCACAACAATGCAACAACAAATTATAATTTTTCATTTAAATTCTTTATTTGTTGTTGCATTGTTGTGAATATAAGAAAGAAAGTTACGAATATTTAAACAAAATTTATAAGTTTTTTTATTTTCAATAAGGGTAATTTAGTAATTTATATAAATTTAATAATGACAAAAAAATCTCTAAAAACTTTAGGAAAATTGTGACATTTTGAGAAACTAAATTATTATTTTTATATTTTAGAGAGATCTTATTGTCATTTTTTATTAATAATATATATTCCCTCCATTTAAAAATGTAAAGCATTTTTAATTAAATCTCACCCCAATAAACTAATTACATACTTTTAAACTAAACCTATCTTTTTATATTTACTCCTATTAAACAACCTATAACAAATATAAAATTATTATTAATAGAAATATTTTTTTAAAAAATAATAATTATATCTTTAAAGATTAAAAATATTTTATATTTTTAAATATTTAATTTTTTAAAAATATTTTATATTTTTTAATAGAGAAGTATGTTGTTAATAAAAGACAAAAAGTGGAAGAGAAATTCAATGGGTTGTGGACACGTATGGGGAGGGCTGCAGCATTTGCGCGTCTAGACATAACATTGAAAAGCCCAAAGGAAAAACTTGAGTGACGAGGCACATATGAAAATTAAAATATGAATGAATGTGTAGGCTTTTTGAAAACTTTGAAAATTACAACATACCCAATGGGCTTTCACCATCTGTTCTTTTTGCTTGCTTCTCGCGGTCTGTATGCATTTGCAATGTTTTCCTGTTGCCATTTAGGGAATTGGGTGTGTTAAATATTCGTGTTATTAATGGCGTGTAAAGTCATATAGGGGACAGGTGTCCTCTTGTGATGTATTTTTGGAAAGATAGTGTTTCTCCAACCGCCAGAGGCATGAATTTTCCGTGTTTTCATGTGCAACCCGCTCAATATTGAATAAAAAATAAATTTATGGAAATAATTTCTGGAGTCGCCACATGATGCATCATTTATTTATTTTTTTAACAACATACTTTTTTTGTGGTCCAGTAACGTATTAGTTGACAAGGTATATCATTTTGGAAACACTTAAACCAGAAAATATTAAAAGCCATGTGGCTTGTTTGATGAAACAACTGTTTCTAGTGCCGATTATTACAGTGTCCGAAAAATAGAGACAAAAGCGAGCATTGAATTGATGGCTTGGAAATAAATATGCATAGGTGTATCATTATTTTATACAAAAATTATTCAAATTAAATTTTAAATATTTTATCTATTTTTTAATTTAGTAATATTTATCAATCACGGTCCAATCATGCAGATCTAAATCAATCATTAAGAAGCTTCCCTAATTTAAATTAACATGAGTTGGTAAGCAAGTGATGATACACAACCCAATCCCTGCCTAAAATTCTGAGACACTGGAACAATTCATTAGAGTGATCGACCAGCCTTTTTTTTCCCCCCAAGATCTAGAACCCACCGAAAAAATACCCTGGGTTTCATTTGATCCCCACCATCTTAATTAATTTAATAAAAAATAATAATCACAATAACACAATTTGTTTGCGTTGATAAACAAATTAAAGCTTATCATTCCTTTGCCCTTTTCATGGTTAATTAGATATCCATGAACATATATATGTACTACTATGCTGACAGAGAAGAAAAAAACTGATCATATTTATAAAACATTTGTCAATTTTTAATACTTCTCTTTATATATTTATCTTTATTAAATACTTTAAATAAAAATATTAAAGATGAGATTTAAGAATATTTATTAGAAATAAAGGTAAAAACTTGTTAAATTTTAAGATAAAATTAATAAAGATTAAAATTCTTCTTAATTTTAATAAAATATATTATAAGTGACTTATAAATAAGATCAAAAAAATATACATAGAAAGAGGTGAAAAATATATAGAGCAGAAATATCGGGAATACCAGCAATCCATGCCTAGTACGGAGAGATCAAATCTTATACAATAATAAAGTGAAAACCCTAATATTTATATACATACTTGTACCACTTAAACACTTCGTTTAACAGCTAAGCACAAATTTTCAAATCAAATAAACCAAAAAAAAAGTGGGTGCTGATTGAAAAAGAGATTCACGTTTATGATGTCAACAAAATAGCAAATTTTCTCTCCAATGTGTGCATACACACACACACACACGCATCTATAGTATATAATATTTCCCTGTGCTGTGTTCCTTTTTGAGTGTCTTTTCAACATAGATTAGGATCAAGGCCTTGGGATTTCTTTGTGGGGACACACTGAAGTATTTAATTTCAACTCAAGCGTGAAATTAATTAGTAGTTGGCTTCAGGCTTAATTAATTAGATTGTTCAATTGAATGGATGCACCTGTTATGCGGCTTTCTCAAGGCTTCTAGAAAATCGTTAGATATCATTATTGATAATTAATCTGACAATCTCTCCCATTTAACTCGGAAATTAAATTTACTCTCTTCAAGAATGTCAACATTTTTTAGATCATCAGCTCCTAAGAGATGACTTTCATCAGTCCGTAAGACCGAACGCCAAAAATTTTTAGATTTAATTCCGTGACTAGCAATTTATAATTACATTACTCCTATTATTCATTATAATTATATTACTCCTGTTATTCAGTAACATATTTTTCATTTATTTAACACTAGCATGAAATTAAAAACAAATATTGGATCATGCGCTTTGTCGTCGTCAGCTATAGACGGTGTAATCTATCTTTGCTTTTTAAGAGACTTGATGTTAGAAGTGAGCTTTCTTTTCTTAGCGCTTTTTAGACTTTTATTTATTCCATGTTTGTGAATTTTTCTTTATAAAAAATTTAATTCTATTAGTGAAGATTAATCTACTCATAATCCGGGTTCGATACAGGATTTTGGGACCCACAAGTGATAAGTACTAGGTTCATTCGAGGGCTAATATTAATTTATCGTGAGCGAAGATTTTGAAATCCTTCAATTAATTAATTGCAACTTGCAAAAAGTTTTTTGTACTTCTTTTCGGCCAAAAAAGTTTTTTGACAGGATGACCTACATACACTTTTTTGGCCGAAGAATGGCCTGTATATTTAAAATACATATTTTATCATCATAACACATCAAATCATCAATTATATAATTTTTTAAATTAAATCACATATTGGCCATGTTATATTAACTACTAATATACTAAAAGTCACACTTAATAAGGCACATGAACCTTCGAATAAGGGTTGGCTTTAAAAAAAATAATTAAATTTGAAATAATCAAACTTATTAGCATGAGCATATAATAGGTTTACCCATTTCCCAACTATATATATTAGCCATTAGCACTTCTCATAAACGGCCATTTTCCCAATATTTTCACAATGTGGTGACCTATATTTTTTAAAAAAATAATAATAATAAAAGTTCATCAAAATATATAAATAATAAATAAGTTCCTTAAAATATTATAATTTATCAGAAGTCTCTAAGTACTTTTTTAACATTAACTTTTTTAGGTTAAACATCCAAATTGTCCCTTATCTAAAACAAAAACAAAAAAATAATAAGTTTATGTGAGAAGTTGTAATTTTTTACTCAATTTTTCTTATTTATAAAATAAAAGTTGTGATTGATTAAACAAAAGTTATAATCGGTTCTTTTTAGAACTTTTACTTCAAATGATAAAAGAAATTTTATGTGAAAAATTATAATTTTTTATTTAATTTTTGCGATTTATATAATAAAAGTTGTGATTGAGACTGCTTATTTTTCAGAACTTATTTATCAATCATAAAAGAAAAGATTGTAATTTTTTATTTAATTTTTATAATTTATAGAACAAAAATTTGATTACTTAAGCGAAAATTGTGATTGAAAAAATTGAGCTTAACTCGTTATTTTTATTTTAAATAAGGGACAATTTAATTATTTAATCTAAAATTAGTAATGCCATAAAGGTGTCTTGGGGCTTCAAATGAATTATGACACTTTTAGAGACCTGATTATTATTTATATATTTTAATAAAATTTTATTATCATTTTTCTTTTTTCTTTTTGACAGAATGACCTATATATTTTCTTAGTTGAAAAATGACTTAGAGTATACATTTAAGGGTAAAGGGAAAAAATACTCACAAAATGATCAGTTAGGGGCACCCAATGACCTAAAATGAAAAAATGACACAAATACCCATAACGTTATATGAATGGTTGCAAAAGTGATCAAACTATTAATTTTGCCTTAATGTTGTTAGTTTTCAGTGTTAAATGCTAATTGTGCATGTTACGTGTCAGTCTATGCTAACATAGACTAAAAAAGGAGACAAAAATACTCATAAAGTCATTGGCCAGAAACATCCAATAGTTTAAAATGAAAAAAGGGTAAAAAAAAATAGCCATAACATTATCAGAGTTACGTTGGTGCAAAAATGACTAATCCATCAAATCTCTTTAATATTGATTATTTAATTGATACCTAAATAAAAGTTGATAATTTTTTGCTGATGTAAACAAAAAATATTCCCAGGTGAATTTCTATAAAAGTTGATCGATCATTATATAAGTACTTATAATGTTATTTTAATAGGTGAAATAGTAACTAATCAGTCAAAATCTATGCCACATGGTTTTTTTCCATTGCCACGTATCTTACACCCTACCTCCCTCCCTCCCCACTCATTTTTATTGTATGCAAAACCTGAGATTCAACATAGTAGGATAAATTGTACACAATCAAAGATTGAGATTAAGCATATCTCCTACGTCACTCAACTTTAAGAATATTGTCACAATTTTAAGCAATTTTATTTATAATAGATTCAAAATTTTTAAATAATTTTCACCCCTACTACAAAAAATCAAGTGATTTAATTTAACGTTCAATCAAAAGAATATTTTCCCACAAAATATTCATTTGATGACCAATTAATTTCTATAAAATTTCAGCCAAAAATATTTTTTGTCTGCGTTAGCAAAAAATGGTTATTTTCTACTTAGATATTAGATAAACGGTCAACGTTTAAGAAATTTAATAGATTGGTCGCTTTGCATCAACTCTGATAATAGTATGAGTATTTTCGCTATTTTTTTTTACTCTAGGCTATTAAATTCTTCTGACCGACAACTTCATTGGTATTTTTGCCCCCTATTTAGTCCACATCAATAAAAACTGACATGTGACATACATAATTAGCATTTAACGTTGAAAACTAATGACATTTAGGTAAAGTTAATGGTTTTGTCATTTTTACACCTATCTATGTAATGTTATGAGTATTTATATTCTTTTTCTCATTCTAGGCTACTAAATGCCCTTATCTAATCACTTTGTGAATATTTTTGTCCCCTTGAGCTATATTTAAAACACATATTTTATCATCATAATGCATCAAATCATCAATTATGTAATTTTTTAATTAAATCACATATTGGACATGTTATATTAACTACAAATGTACTAGAAGTTACACTTAAATCTTTTTTCAATTATGTACGTGTTTCTTCTTACTGGACCACTTACATTTAAGTTTTATTTTCAATAAATACTATAGTGGTCTTAAGAAAATAAATCTTTTAAAATTGAGAATTCGTGAGTTTTGTGAATTTGTATTTTTAAATAAGAAAGAGAAGATTTTATATTTCATAAAAATTAATAAAATAAAAATACTAAAAAAATCAGACAAAAAAAATTACATGTCTCAAGGTCAGTGAATCTGCTACCAACTTTTAAAATAAGGCCGTTAATGAAGGGCAAAATTATGAACAGGATGCCGCGACCTTGAGTGCAAATGGCAAGGATACCAATCCCCTCCCCTAATTAACGCTGTTTGAAATCTCCAATTTGTCCGTGGAAATATATATAACAATAAAATACTATTAAGGGATAAGATATCTTAATTGGGAGACAGTACACAACTGGATAGGATGTATATTATGGCCTTTGGGACTCAATTGTCTTGCAATTTGCAAAATGTGTTGCATGTTGTACCTTAAGTGATAAGCTTGAATTTTACAAATTTGGAAAGATATTATGGTGTCTTAAAACACTGAAAGCATCACGTCTAACCAAAAATAAAATTCTGTTCTCTTTTTTTATTTCATCTCGTAGCTGTTTTCACATGCCCACTTATTAATTAATTAAAGCGCACTAAAATATCTTGTCCTTTTTACCAATACCTTAATGAGTTAATGTTATGTCATATCACTTCAATTTTATTTTGTCTCAGCTGCTTTAGTGTTCAAGTGTTAAGCTATCTCGCATAAACTATAATATTTTTATTTTATACATTGTCCTCCTCTTCAAAACAATGACAAGTTTTGATACTAAAATCTCCCTTATTAATAATTTAAAC
Organism: Prosopis cineraria; assembly: GCF_029017545.1. NCBI lineage: Eukaryota > Viridiplantae > Streptophyta > Magnoliopsida > Fabales > Fabaceae > Prosopis > Prosopis cineraria. Next base: position 4,380,091 of record NW_026555335.1, read on the forward strand.
ATTAATTTGCTATGTTAATTATAAGGTACTAAAAGCTCATCTTGTTGGACCCAACCCATGTTAGTGATATAAATTACTCATCTGTTCAATATTATATAGTATTTTTAAATATATCACATTTGAACCAGTTAAACGTTTTTGAAATTATACATTCTTTTCATATTTAACCATATTTAATGAGATATTTAATTAAAAAAATATTATCAATCACATTCCTAATTAAAGGTATTTTTGAAAAAGATATCGTGATTGAAAATAACTTATATTTTTTTACATTCTATATTGAAAAAAATGTTTTAAATTTTGTAACGGATGGAACATAATATTTTCTACGCCGGAGTACGATCGATCAACCTAGGAAATTTTTCAAGCAATCCTGGTTCCGGTTATCTTTACATTCCTGGCCGAAAATAGAAAAGTTATTTATATATTCGGGTTATGCCTTCTATCACTTTCGCTTTGTCACACATTCCAATATTATGCATTATTTTAAAAAAACATTTATGTTGTTTGTATGTTGAAGAATTTGTAATTATTTTTCTTTATAGCACGAAACTTGGATATTATTCACTATACATGATCATAAAAAAAAAATCACCTAAATCTATATTATATCAAACACGTTTCATAATGATGATTTTGTTACTGCTCTACAAACTTCGTGATTTATTGTTGAAAAATTAGTAGTTAACAAGTCACAATAAAATTTCGAAATCAACGGCTATATGTTAAATGGAGGTTCTGGGTAGTTTTATTACTTTAAATAATATTTAATTCAATCGAGAGTATATGGACTATGTGAATCAAAGGAAATTCTGATGATACAATGATGCCTATATGCCTATGAGATTATCTGAAAGTTAAGTTCGTGGAAAACAAATAAACACCCAAAAAATTGAACATATCTTGTGAATCTAAAAAGTAAAATAGTAAATAAATAAAGATCTCGCGGCAGCTGAAAGCCACGCACTGCTGGATGATATTTTTATCTTCGTGTAGCATTGAAATAGATATGTTTTATGGACTGACTGCGCTAGTTTATTTATCCAGTTTTTCAAATTTCAGTATTTTTAAAAATAAATCTAAATAGTTTAATTTTAATTTTTTTTCCATATATTCTTAAAATTATGCTGCGGAGAGAAATAGGAGAGGAGACGCTGAAAGAAGTCATGGTCTTTCAATCTTAATTTTTAAAATCTGTTCTTGTTTAGATAAATGTTTTCAAATTACCTTTTCCAGGACTTTATTCTTCGTAATAAAAAACATAATGTTCTATTTTTTATTTTTATTTATATTTTTTTATTTATTTATTTTGCCAAAGATTGCTATCTGTTATTGACTACCACTAACTACCGTCAATCTCTGTCAAGCCTATGAGATTTAAAATTTTGTAAAATTATTGTAAACAATGAGTTATAAAAGTTGATAAATTAATATAAATAATTAGATTTTTTATCTGCGAAGTTGAGTGATAGTAACAAAAGTAAAAACAGTGAAAAAATCATCATGTCAAGTGTTAAATAATATGAACCATTTTTAATGGTGTACATATATAAGAAGTGGAAAGAAGTTCCATTTCATCAGTTGATTGACAAGCTTAAAACCCACTTTCTGATTGATTCGTACAAATAATTATTTTCATTTTTTTTTATATTTGATTTTGAGAACAGATGATTCAAACGTGTTATTTCACTTTCGTTACTGATACTTACTATAAATAGTTTTACACCATCAATAATATCTCTTACATTTCGCTTTTCCCTCTTTCTCACTTTTCTTTCTTAAATTACATCAATATAAATACTTTTAAAAGATCTTCGTGGTTATAACATACACGTTTATAGATTAGCTTGGATAAAGAAACGGTGGTTAGAAAATTCAGTTATATCTGTAGATGACCGAAATTAACATTTTTATGAACTGTTCAGTGGCTTGTATGACATGTTCCTTGACGTAATGGGACATCTAAATAAAGTACTCCTGCAATAATGGTTCTCTTCTTAAAGCATCCATATGAACCCAACATTAATTACATGTATGAAGATGAGTCAAATATATTATTCAAGAGAGCTCTCAATTAATTATTTTTTATTTTTCTGTGTAACTTTATTATTTAAAAGAGTCTTTTAGGATTTAAGGAATTATTAGAAATATGTAAAGATCTTTTAGATATTTTGAATCATCCAAATGATCCTTTAATTCTTTTAATAGTCTATCTGATTTAAATTAGGATGTTGTTTAAATATCAACTTAAGTCAATTATTTTCTTATGTTATAATGTATTTTCATTTTTTTTAGTTGGATGTCAATTAAATGGACATTGTGGAGTCAGCCATCTCAATTAGAGTTTTATCAGAATTTTCAAAAAGTCATACTTGTGTTAGGATTATTATTTGCCTATTTAAAGGCACATATTGTAACTATTTTGGGGGAAGAAGAGAGAGAATGGAAATTGATTTTATTTATTTAGTTGAATATTTGTGGGACTGTTTTCATAGTGGAAGACGATATAGCTTTACATTATCTAGAGATTTATCATGATCTCCTCTTAAAACCGGCGCATACCATCCCTATAATTAGGGATCGAAGGACAAGTTATCTTAGGATTCTAATTCATTGATCAATAGCTTTCTTTGTTACATATTTTTTAGTGTGAATGCACGATTGTGTAATCGTGTAAAAAAGTAATCTCAATCTTATTATATATATAAGATCATTCGAGAGCGAGACAGAGGAATTGAAAGAGGATGCATGCGGCTTGAGCTCCAAGTGCACGTGCGGGTGATCTGACGTCAAAAAGGGCAACATGGACCAATTGATAGTGGCGAAATTGATTTGAATTAGGTATGCAAACACAAACACCAACATGATCTTTTCTTCGAGCTGGTCAGTGATCTCATAGTTGTATTCCAGAAAATCAAAAATTAAAACCCACAACAACATTATTATTCTCGCATGGAGGGGGGAGTTTGATCAATTTGTTTGACCGTAGCCATCAAGGCAGGTGAAAAGTTGTGGAATAATGACTCTTCACATCCCAACAACGGCTGCAATTTGCAGAACACGTCCATTAAACTTATAAACTAATGATTCATGATTTTGTTTGACCGTACCTGTCACACATGTTGTGTTCCACAAACCTCCCAAAACACTGGCCTCTCCTTCTGATTTCACCAATTCATTCTTTTCTTACCAATGTTTGATTCCTCTACCTCGTCATTATATTGATTCATGAGTTCCTTCACTTTTGAAGGCCAAGCATGTGTGTATGTCTATCTGGTTTTGATCTAATTTCTAATTAATTCATCAGCTCATTCACTTTTCACGCGGGGTGCTATATAATACATATTCTCCCAATTCTTCAGCTATTTTTTTTTTCAAATGAAAAAAAAACTATATATCCAAGTCCAACCATGCAATTTGTACTACTGAGGAGATATAAAGTTAAATCATAAATGTAAAGACCGGAATGAAAACGGGGAGTGACATCCAAAATAGGAGAGTAAAGAAAACAAGGAGCAGCTCCTGAAATATAAGAAAATTATAAATGGGTGATCATCAGCAATGAAATTGATATTACATCTTATAATATTCAATCTTAAAGTTCAAGTTTATATGTCCTTTTACATTCATTTATGTCTTGTGCTCTTGTTAAATAAAATTATATCCTGCGTATAAGAATTCTCCCCTCACTTGCAGCACAAGTCTTAAAAGAAATGTGACTCCACGGTACATTTTAACTCAAAACATGCTTAAATTTAAGTTATTTTATATAGGATTAAGGGTCATGTTTATCTTGAAATTGTACACCAAAATTCATAAATGACTTTAAATTTAAATATCAGTCATTTATATCCTTCAACCTTAAAGATTCTTTGTTTCATTACCCTATCATTTTTCTATGAATTTTTTTGATTAGCGAAGCCCACTTTGAATTTTTTTTCTATTTTTTATTAAAATATTACTTGCGAGCTCTACAATACTTTTTTATATTTTTATTCTCTCTTTCCTCTTCATCTCTGATTTGCTACTCGGTCATCATCATCATCTCGATCCTCATATCTAAGCCCACTTCCTCACTCCATATTCACTCACCAACTTCACTAGTTTCCTTCGTCCGCAGTAAAATATTAAAACATGCAAAACCATGAACATGAAATAACAATCTCCATCTTCAAATAGATATATCAAAGTCTTCCTTTGAGCTCTCTCTCTCTCTCTCTCACACATTGTCTTCCCTAATCCATTGTCCTTTGATCAACAACACGGAAGAACACCCTTTCTTGTTGCTTCTCTTTCTCATTGCCATTGTAATATTACCAAACGAAGCTTTCTTCCTTAAAATGTGTACTTGTTTGAGTTGTTTCTTTAAGGATCATTTGAGCTACTTCATTATTGGCTATAAACCCATCCATCAATTGCTTGCTTCTACCTCTTATTCTTTTTTTTTTTGAACGAATGCTTCTACCTTTTATTCAATATCCTTATTATTAGGCCACAAAGCAAGTTGCAAGAAATTGACTTGGTCCCACAGTCTCTTTCTCCTCCATCTTTGCCTCAATTATGGCATCTTCTCTACATGTTCCACCTTCTCCTCCATTCCTTCTATACATTCTTTCTTTCCATGCATGACGCCATGATTACAAACTATGGAATCTATTGAAGTAAGAGAACGCCATGTAAAGCCTCATCACCATGAAGAAATTGGAGGAGGGAGAGCAAGAGAGGGGGATGGAGGAGGGAGCAATAAAAAGTGGAGGAGAGAGAGGACTTGATTCATTAGACTCAGTTCCACCACAAACTCTATCATTAGTAGTGACCACTAGCTTCACCATTGATAAAAGATGCACCTTTTTCAATCAATCTATGGAGCTTGTCCAACTCCCATATCAAAGTTCAACTACAGCCCACGTCTCTTGTAACCCCTCCCTTGTTGACCTCCTCAAACGTGTCATCGTATATGCTCAAAATGACATTACAAATCAACACTAATCAACACCCCCACTAATGGAATTTCCAAAGAGAGCTTGAAAGGAATGATCGCATTAAACAAGGAGGCTTTGGAACAACCATGTCTAGATCCCGGTGTTTGGACTTGTCGAAGAATGAGGAGGATGGCAAGAGAGAGACAAGACGAAGATCGAAAATGGTTGCAAAAAGAGGGGGAGAGAAAAAAACTAATATTGTGGGGTCTACAGTAATATTTTATAATAAAAAAACAATCAAAAGTGGGCCCCACTAAAAAAATTGATGAAGAAAACGACAGAATTGTGAAACAAAAAATAATTTAAGATAGATGGATATAAATGACTCATAATTGAGTTTAGAATCATTTGTGAATTTTCATGTATTTAAGATAAAAATGACCATTAACCCTTTTTACATGTATGTTTGATAAAGCCCAATCATATATGTAGTTATCAACTCTATATTCACACTCGAAATCTTAACATTAATCATGATAGCAGGCAACATCTGATAGATTATCAATAAAGTCTCAAAGCCAAATTTTACATGAAACCAAAACCCTATATAAGAACGTTTATCATAGGATAAAACTAAAATAAAGCTCTATATAAAACCTGACACAGTAACAAAAAAAAGAATATAGATCAAGAGAGGATTGTGGTATCAAAGCCAACCATTTGTAAGTCCATCATCTTTAAGGTATCATGTCCAACAGATCTCTCTAGCTCAGTGTTGTTGAAATTGGACCGGACGGTTCGATCGCCAGCCACTGAACAAAACAGTTTGATTTAACTAGTTGAACTAATTTGACATTTGAATCGGTTGACCCAGCTGGGTTTGAGAGAATTAGTTTTGACCTAAAAATCAGAGCCGAGTCAACCCGATTCAAAGACAAAAAAGAAAAAAGAAATTTAAACTACGTCGTTTAGATTCGCAATTTTTCTTTTCTAATCACTAATTCTCTCTTTTCTTATCTTCTCTAATCCTTAACCTCTCCTCCATGGCCTAAGCTTAATCTCTAACTTCTCCTCCAACTCCTACCTCCAGCTCTAGCGATCCAACTTTTAGCATCGAAATTGAAAGTTTGTGAGTCATAACATGACGGTGTGCTTCTAACTCTAGCGTTTTCTTTCGATATCACGAGCTTGTGTTGACATGCCTCTGCCTTTAGCTCCAACGGTCCAAGCATCTAGTCTTTGGAGTCGAGATCTCAAGCACCATCGACAAATTAATTTTTTTTATATTTGTGCATATAAATATTATTTTTATTTAATTTTTATATTACCAGTTTGACCTCCGATCTAATCGATTAAAACATGAAACCTGCAACCCGTTGCTTTTTTCGGTTCGATGTTCGGTTCGGATTCAAAACACTGCTCTAGCGTTCTTTCCATTCCCTGAGATCAATGAAAATAAATAATGGCCGTCCTGTCCCATATCCTTAAAAAGAAAAAAAAAATCAGAGCTTTTTTCCGTTACACTTTCCGTCTGCCTCACTTTCACCATGGTCTCTAGATATGGACCGTCGGATTTGCAGCGAACAGTACCTTGAATTTCATTAACTTTTCTAAATATATGTTTATTGATCGGATTAAATCTAAGACATTTTCGACTTACAGTTTTTCTTGGCTATCTTTTGTTGTCACAAGGTCGATTATATTTTCTAGACGCTATAATTCCTGACTCCTGACCCAGACATATTACTCACATCCACATCAACAACTTTAAGACACAATGAGGGCACGCATAAATACATCTATATATATATATATATATATATATATATGGAGTGCAAACCAAACACATTGTCTTTGTGATCAGTCATCATCACTCTAATCCTCATGGGTGTTTTTGGCTGTTTGGCACTACCGACCAGTGATACTAATATTATCTTTTTTTGGACACTGGCGATAAGATCGCCTATAAAGCATGTTGCTTATAATTATTTATTAGCAACTTTGGAAATTTTTTCCATGAATATCATCGATCGCACTCTTTGAACGCCAACCTAATCTTTCAGGGAATGTTGAAGCTGTTGGCCGTTGCTTTTCAGGCATGTTTTTCCTTTCAAAGAGATCGATATATATGTTTTAATATTTATTTTTACTCAAGTGAATGAAATTGAAAATGTAAGGGAAACTATGGGGAACAGATAAGAGATGATGAAATATTGGAACTAAATTGGAAAGATCTATAAATGGAGTTGAGAAAACGGGTTGAACTCGCGGATTAGCCCGTTTAACCCACAAAATTTAACGGATTGGGTTAAACAAATTATCTCATTTTAAAAAATAGGCTGGATTAGCCTAACTCGTAAAATTAACGGGCTAAAATTGACTAACTTGAGGGTTAGTATATTTTTTAAAAAAATATTTTTTTATTTTTTAATTACATTATATCTTTTTATAAATTTATAATAATAACAATATTTCTTAAATATATAATTTATGACTCCTAAATACATTCTTTATATTTAAAATATAGTGTAAATTCTTTTTACAAATTGCAAATAAAATTTTTGTTATGGTTTGTAAATCGATAATTTATTAATTTTTATAAAAATACTTTAAATATATATTATTTATTAATTTTATAATATCTACTGATTGAAATTATAAATATAAATTCATTGAGAAAAAATAATATGAGTTTATATTCAAATTTTTTTCAGTGAAAAAAATAAAATACCCAAATAAGAAGATAATTAATAGTAAAAATCTAACAAAATAAATTTGTTTGGTTGAATTTTATATTTATTTTATTTATTTACAGGTTCTTTAATTGTTAATTTACTTTGAAATGTGAAGTAAATATATATTTATATTATATAAATTTTAAACTATTGAAAAAAATTTTGATAATCTTTTGCAAGCTGAGTTGGCTAGCTCACAAAAAAATAGGTTGGGCTAGGTTGGATTTTTAAGCCTCTTTCATTTGATAGGATGGCTCAACTCAACCTGAAAAAATACCAACCCATACAGGTTAGTATGCAAATTGATCCGTAACTCATTTGGCCAATGCTATCTATAAAGCTTGGGGGGTTGAATGTATCTGCAGTTTTAGTTTCAACGAAATTACGGGTGATTTAAGTGTCAATAAGGATAGAATTGATGGTGAGACCAAATTCAAAGGAAGCAATGAGGGTATCGTTTGACCAATACAATGGGGTGAATGCATGTAGAACACTTTGTAGATGATTCAAAGCAAACTTTTTGACTGGATTGGGTTCAGTCAACTAGTCAACCATCTTTAGTGTTATCATGTTTCTTAACCAGTTATTATTTATTTTGTGTGTGTTTTTGAGAACATGGAAGCCACACGGGTGGGTAGGCTTACTTAGCCATCATCCTTACTGTAAGTTATAATTTATTTTGGGAGAATTGCATGCAAGGACTTAATAAGAGAATTATTTATACATAAAAATCAATAAAAAGTCACCGTTACAAAAAAAAAAAACAAGTCTCTTTATTATCATGTTAATAAACTGTGTTGGGGTTAGAGAATTATAAAAGTAATTTAAAAATTAAAAAATTAAAATGAAACATTGTGTGTGGAGTTAAAAGATCAAATATATATTTTTTATAGCATATTAATTATTTGAATTAATAAAAGTACAATTTTCCTGCAAGTCCGACTCTGTAATACTTTGAGAGTCTTTACCGCACTGATTCGTACATTTGCAGGAGGAGCGATCAATCTCCAAATAAATTAAACTCATCAGCCTCGAAGAGATGTTAATATTGGCCAGCAGATCAATTTGTGTAGAGATACGAATTTCCATATTTCTATATCACTCCCCTTTCATGTATTAGATCTTTGACCGACAGGTATAAGCTATAATGAAAGTGGCTATGGTTGTTTAACGAGAAAATGACAACGCAATCCCTCTATAAATAATAACTTAATCTCTTAAAATATTATAATTTTATTGAAATATTTAAAGACCTTTTTATCAATAAATTTTAAATTAAAAAATTATTTTATTTTTATTAATAACTTGTGATTTCTTATTCAATCATTGTGATTTTTTTAAATAAAAATTGTAATTCTTTAAATAAAAATTATGAATGAAATTTGTTATTTTGAGCACTTATTTTTAATAATAAAAATTATACTTGATAAATTATAATTTTTTTTCGACTCTTGCAATTTACATAACAAAAATTATTATTTTTCAAAAAAAATTATGATTGAGATTTATTTTCTAATGACAGAAATTACACTTAAGAAATTATAATTTTTTATTTAATTTTTATGATTTATAAAACAAAAATTATAATTTCTTAAACAAAAATTGTAATTAAGACTTGTCCTTTTTAATAAAGATAGAATGACCTTTTCACTTTAAAATTTATGGACACAGAAGTCTCTAGAGGCTTAATTTAATTATGACATTTCAAAAAAGTTAGATTTTTTTTTTTTACCAACTTCAAGGGAATTAGATTGACGTTTGTATAATTTAAAAGAATTTTATTATCATTTTGTCTTGTTTAATATGTATAAATGCAAGAAACATTTTTTAAAAAAAATTAATTTTAATTAGGCCCAAGAATGTTCAAATCTAACACAATTAGATAATTATATTTTTCCAAAAAAAATGTCGAGCATTTCAACACAACTTTATGGTTTGCCTGAATTAATGGGAATCTAAATTTAAATTTAGATTTGAACTAAATTTTTTATTTAGATATACAAAAATTTATAAACTTGGATTTGATTCAAATAATCCAAATCCACCTCTTATTATAATTTATTTATAATTTTAAATTATTTCTACACCCTTATCATTTAAAATTTTAACCACTTCAACTCTTTTATTTTCTCTTTTTTTTAGTATTGATACATTTATAATTTTCATATCTTTTTTTAACTTTCATTATCATCTCTCTTCAATTAAAAAAATAGAGGTAAATTCACAACTTTTAATTTTTCATTTTTGTTTTAAATTTCAACTCATCTCTGTTTTTTTTTTTCACTTGAAATTTTTTTAAACTATATGCCCAAACAAAACTCTAAATGCATGGATTTGGAGTATGAAGTTTTAAATTCAAAATTAAAATTAAAACCCACCCATTCAAACACTACGTGAATATATTCATCATCTTTTTGGGTTGATATTTTAGATGAATATCTCTACGCGGACCCGCGCGCACTCAAAGATAATTGGCTAGGAAGTCACGAACCGTAGTGACAGAACGAAACTCGAAGGTTCAGAAGTAAAGCAAATAACGTTAATGGAATTGGATTAAATATGAATGGTGGGTTTTGATCAAAAAGTGAAGCGTAAGTTATATTAAAGGAGCAAGAGGGCCTCGTATATTCATGTAAAAGAAACCGTATATCCTAATAAATATTTGGTCACGGCACCATATCTTTCAATTGTGACAGCCCAAAAAAGAAAAGGAAAGAAAACATTACAAGAAATCATATATGAAGCCTATTGATTTTGATTAAGCAAAGCTTTAGAGCGTTAAACCCTCACTCGTTGTGGTCTGTTTAAACACATGATGAATATTATGTTCTCCCTCGTTGCTGTGGATGGGGGTGGCCACCACATGTGGAAATAAGTGTCTCATATGATATGATAACAAAATTTGATTTAATTAAATAGTTGTGAGAAATTTTTTCATGCATATGATAATTCAGAAAATATCATCTCATCATTTAAATTTTTAGAGGGGACAACACATATACATGAAGAGTGTTTTTATCATGATAATTGTTTTAAGTATTTGAAAAGGAAATAAATGGTAATAATTTTCAAGTATTGATAAATTTAATAATTATAATTAAAACATTCATTAAATAAGTGATTTAGGTTGCACTCACCAAATCTAAATTCAGTATAACTTTTGCTGTGCTCAATCACTAACTATGAATCCTTCATTTCTAATTTTTCCCAAAAGTCAATAAATTAGTTTTGAATTGGTCAGGAATTTCTATATAACCAATCATCTAGAGATAAAAAGCAACCAGAAGCAACCGAAAGGTTAGACGTGTTTCGTTCATTTTTTTTATGTTGGTCATGGAAACAAAATAGCAATTTCAAGTTAGAAACTCTTCCTATGCGTAGATACACACATATATGTTTATTCTTTTTTTTATTACACATGGATGCTCCTATCAAGACATGGGTGAGACTTATGTATTTAGTTTTATATATTAAATATGTTTATATTTAATTAAATTGTGATAAATGAATCTTTAACATATTAATAAAATTTATAATAATGATTCATTATAAAATAAATAATCCATAAAAATATTCACATATCTTGATTTAATTGAAAATAAATATGTTGAATATGTAAGGCAAAGTATGTAAGTTTTTTTTTTTAAATCATTATATTCAAGACATGATTAAATAATGTTTGCAGCTAGCTTTTACAGTAAAGATTCAAACATTAGTTTGATACGTATTACAAGAAACTAATTAATGCTTTTTATTGTTATATAAGCATAGTTATTTAATCATACGGCTCCAAATTTTTTTAATTATGTGATTAATTATGTGGATATTATAGGCTATCTGTTTATGAACTTATTTCGATGATCTTGAGGTTAAATTAGTCTGTTAATATAGTATTTGTACAGTTTTCATAAGGAAGCGTATAATATATATATATACACTTGATTAATATTTCGATGATCTTATCAATGAAATTAATTTTTGTCGATGGTGTTGAACATTTGAAGATAGTTTTGAAATGACAGAAGGATAAGCTATCATGATTAAAAAATAATGATGACATTCTCCAATAACCACACAAAGAGAAAGGCGATCAATGGATATTTTCTCCCACGGTTTACCCCCAAACCCAATCATAACAATACAACATGAATCACATTGACTCGTGAAGTGTACTATGAAGTGACTCGGGTGATCATTTTAAAGCAGAACATATCCCGTGAAAAAGGGGTAAAAAAAAAAAACAACACTAGAAAATGTCAGCTGATCTTCATGAATCAGGAGAATGTATAATATTAACAATACAAGATGGCATAAACTTGGGCCTATCTATCTTTACAGCGCTATGTTTGGGCTTCGTTCTTTCATTACCAGAGCCCTCTGTGGTAACTGGGCTCATTGGGCTTTGACCCAAAATAATGATATAAATTTTCACTGTGCTCCGTGTGCGCATCCGCTTGCCAAGATGATGCTTCACAAAAATCAGATTTTCTAGTTTTTGTCTGAGCCAACTTGACATTTCAAAATATATAAATTATAAATAATCATCCCTAAAGAAGTAACCTTGCTCGTGCGGTAATTTAGCATTAATTTTAATGATTGATCGTATAATAACGTATGATATTATAAAATCACATATTATCAATTGAAGTCGAGAGACTTTTTTTTTTTTTTGGCCAACAGAGCTAAAGAGACTATTTATTATTATTATTATTATTATTATTATTATTATTATTATTATTATTACTACTACTACGCAAGGGCTGTAGCTAGAAGAGAGTGTTGAGATTTAAGATGATACAGCTTGCAAAATCCCAATGTAAAATTACGAGACCAGAAGTCAAGGACGATGGGATTCTAATAAGTGGGCATTGAACATCATATGATGCATACAATAAATTCACTGGTATGAAGATCAACGATAAACTAAGCAACTTCAATGCCATTAAGTTGGTCTAGTCTTGTGTCCCAGATGTACCCATAAATACAATTCAGAAAGTAACTTGATTGGCATTAATGCCTCGTTTAATTTAGCAAGGGGAGCAAGCTAGTAAATGTGACATCGATTTTATTCTTATTGCATGTATTCTCTTCGTCTCGAAATATAAACTTTTTATTTTTTTTTGTTCCAAAAATATAAACTTTTTAAGGTTTAGACACGTGGCTTAAGAAATGTAATTAATGCAATAAAATATTGACCATATTTCTAATCTCGCCCCTAATCAACGTGTTGAATAAGTAAAAGTTATTATTGGAGAAATTAAAAACAGGAAAAATATCAATAAAAGTTGCTTTGTTCTTCTATAAAGATAGATAAAATGAAAAAAAAAAAATCTTAAAAGGACATATTTTAAACAGGAGAAAATACTCAAAATAGGACAAAGTGATTGCCGTCATGTAGCCATTTTATTTTACTTGATGTCATGGGAAGTTAGTCATCGGGTAAAGTACCAGTAATGGCTATTACATAGATATGTAGTATGAATGTTCTCCATGTAAATTGCTATATACTGGTGCCAATTAAGAGTTTGAAACATCTTTATACAGATTATGTTATTTTCACGTGGATTATTTTAGAAATTATTGTCCCGTGAATGTTATAATTCAAACAGTACTTTTGTTCAAGCTTCAATATTATCTATCACCCGTGATTTTTCATCATAAATTAACATACATTGACATTGATGATGGATGATGGCATTGATGTTGCATGTTGCTATGACAAAATGTTTAGAATGCGAGAATTGAGGCAGACAATAACAGGGAAAGCGGCATGACCACAAGCCAGCACCACACGCGCGTGACATGAACGAAAAAGCTTTGCCATTTCTATTTCCCGCTTGCTAAACTGATTCTAGCCATTCAATTCAATTACATGGATCCCAGGATTGCATATGGAATTAAAAAAATTAATTGGGCTACTTCAGATGTGGGAATAATTTTTTTTTGCCACATTAAATAGAATGAATTATTAGCAATTTGATATTCCATGTCTATATCAATGATATATATTGATATTAGTGTTGATTTATATGATGCAGCAAAAAATGGTGATCCAAGAATGAAACATTTATATCCACTCTCAACTTTCAATAACAATTAAAATCGTATTTTCATCGTCCGTCTTCTTTTCATTTGATAACAAATTGCCAGTTTAATTAAAAGGTGGCTAATGGCTGAGGGAGAGGGACCAACAAGGGTCATAACTTTTTCAATTTTTTTAAATTTTTTTATATTATATAAGTGTTATATATTTTTGATCCCTCTAAAATTTATGAAAAGTTTATAATACATTTAATTTTTTATCTCAATTCTCTATATTTTTAAATTATGACTCCATCCCTGAAAGTGGCAAGCAAAAAGTTGATTGCAGTGGGTGGAGTACATACTGGCAAGGGGGCACGGCAAGTACAATGTGGTCCCCCGAAAGCCCCGAAACCGAATAGTATCATTAACCCTCCAAAAATCGCTTCATCGTTACATAAGACACACATACGACACGCAGACTACAAAACCTGCGTGCATCTTCTCGTGTTTGTAACACTCTCTCAAGTGGCCAGGTGTATATTTTGGATGCTACCTACAATATTCTACCAAAGTTGTGGGAATAATTAAGTGAATAACCTATGGTCCGTGTCTCTGTAAAACGGAACAAATTCTAAGGATCAGTTTGCTTGCTGGAATGAGATGTGTTAAAAGATAAAGTGTGTGTTTGTATAGCCATGTTAAACGATTTTTTGAAAAAAAAAAAAACTTTTACTTCAATTATCCATACACTAACTTTTCTAAAAAATTGATTTATTTTCTAAAAAGTTGCTTTTTGGCCAAAGTTGAAAGAACGAGCTTTTACGTTCGAATTTGCAACGGTATTGAGAAAATTTATAAAGAAAGGCCCCACAAAAATTATAGAAAAGGCATAAAATTTAATAAAAATAAAATAAAATTATCTTTTTTTTTAATAAAAATTGATATTTGATATTTAAGAATTAAATTTTTTTATTAAATTTATTTTAACTAAGATATATTAAGTTACTTATTTATGTAAATTTAAATGTTAATATTAATATAGTAATTTAAAATTTTTAATTAATTAGATATGTAATTTAAATAATATATTTTACTTTTTAAATAAAATTGACAACTTTAATAATATTAGATACAAATTTATCAATAATTTAATTTCAAAAAATAATGTCCTTTATGGTAATTTATAGAGCTAAAATAGATTCTAAATAAATTATCTAAACATCTTCAATCCTGTTAAAATTAATTTTAAAAAAATAGTATCCAAACAAATTGCATTCATAATTAATTATGATTAAAATTTATCATTTAATTAATTATTTTTATAATTTATCATATCCAATTGAAATTCAAATAGGCATAAAGATAAAAACAAATTGATCAAGATGTAAAGGGGCAAATGAATCAATCATGTTCATATGGGGGGAGCTATTTAGTTCATAAGATTGAGAGTCATATGTGATTCATGAGGTTTGTGATGGGTGTAATGATTCTTTCATTTGTGATATGTATTATTGGGATTTATCATGCTTGTCACATGAGGTTGGGTAATTTAATTAGTTTTTATTCTTATTTTTAATAATATATTTCATACCTATAATTTCCAATAACCAAACAGCTCTTAACTGTGAGCATTACCTTCAATTTGCGTATGAATGATAGAGGTTCTTATTATTTAAATAAGTGGCTGGGTTTCAAATGTTGACCCTAAAATAGTAAGGACTTGGATGATGAATTTTGTGGCTACTAAAGGATTATATGGATTGATTGAGACAGAGGAAATGGTTTGATTGGAATAGACATTCTTGGTTTGATTTTGTAATATTTTTCGAAAAATTATAGATCATGGTCGAGGAACCTAGACAAGTAATCAAGGCTGATTATGTGATGGATGGGAGTAAATAAATGGTTTTCTTGTAGTGGAAGGATTTTGGGGATTATTTGGTATTTATGGAAGATTCATGTAGTTTTGTAGATCTATCTTGGTAATTGCAACTCTCTGGTTGTGGAACTCGGTTTTCAAGCCAGGCGAGAGGAAACCACATTTAATTTAATCTTCATGCTTAAATTATTTATTGTTGAAACTTTCCCATGATACCTTAATTTAAATAGCATAATTCCTTGAACATAACCACTGAGTCGGATGCCTTGTTAATTCTTCTGCATAAGTGTGTGCTATGCTTGAGAATGAAATTGTTGAACGTTAGAGTTGCAATTTACAAAGGTCATAATATTAACTTATACAAATTTATAAAAAAAATAAAAAATCTGCACTATCTAAAATATACTTACATAGTCAATTTATAAAAACTATAAAAAATTTAATATTAAATTAATAGTATCCAAAGTATATTTAGAAAATTAATTTATAAAACTTGTAAAAATTTTAATATTAAACATGGACTATTTATGTTAAATTTGAACTATCCATACTAGTAAGCAGATTTACAAATTTTTTTATTGTTTACATAATTTTTTATTTTAATAAATGTAAAATAAAAAATATTAAATTTAAATTGTATAGATTTAATATGGACAATCTAAATACATGCTTAGATCGAAGAAGGTTTAGAGGAGGCTTCCCTTCATGAAGGGAAGCTAAGTCCGTAGTTTATTGTCATGATCCATCGCAAGTGGTGAAGTTGGGAGTGGATATTACACTTTACTTCGTCCTATTCATAAATGGTAAGAAGGTAAGTTGCTTTTTCATCACAAGTTCTCAATTTTACTTTCATTAAGTTTTTGTTTGGTTCAAGAGGAGAGGAGAAATTTTAATGAAAAAGAGGAAAAAGATTTGGTGTTACCTTGTTTGGTTCAGGATGGAAGGAAAGAAAAAATAATTAATTAATTATATATGAATAAGTTTACCCTCATCTTATTAGTGTTGAGATACTGGAAAAGTATATATATATTTTTTAAGCTTATCATGAAAGGTATATTGGTCAAAAGAGGGAAGGGGGGAGATTATAAAAAAATTTCCCTTCCCCTCCCTTCCAATTTTTCAAACTAAACAAAAAAAGGGACTCTCCTCCAACTAAACACTCCCTAAATGTTAGTGAAAAGAAATTTCACTGTTAGAATATGTATATCTAATACGGTTGATATTAAAAGTTTATTAAATTTTTGAAGACTTAATGAATTTTAAGGTTTTCATTGAATTTAACAAAATATATTACAAGTAAATTGTAAATAAAATAAAAATAACATTCTTTAATGTTTTGTATTGAGAGAGTTACTTATGCACTTAAAAAAATTCCACATCCAAATCAAATCAATTATTCTTTTTTTTTTAAGTAAAAAAGATGAGCTATAATATTGCTTCAAAAAAGAAAACAATAAATGAAGAATGGCATCCATAAAACTGGAAGAAACATCTTAACACCCAACCCTCTCTAGTTAGGGACAAGTAGGTGTTGAAAGGTGTCCAAAGAATAAGAAAGAGCTCTACCTCAAATCAATTTGATAAATTAAAAGCTGTTCAAATTAATAATAATTTATAATTTTAAAATATACTTTTGAATATACAATGACTAAAAAATTATTGATTTTTAATAATTTGTAATTCTTGTTATGCAAATATAACATATTATAGATGTTTAAAAAATGTGAAAAAATCTAAAATAGCAAAATTTGACATGTTAAATAATAACAATAAAAAATATAAAGTTTATTGTGTTGGGAAAAATATGTATTAAATAGTTCAACGTTCATTAATATTGAACACTGACATGATTAACAGTTTAATTTATAACGTACAATTTAATCTCTAATTGAATCATGAACTCTATTCATCTCTCTATTAGAAGCCACACTTGAAACTATAGTTTGAATTAAGGATGGAAGTGCATGCTCATTAATATTATCATGAGGGTTAATCAAATTTCCATCTTCAAGATGCCTAAAGTTATAATCAATTATAGATTTCCTTCAAATAAAATAATGTACGGTCATTGTTACACCAACTATATGAATTTACATCACAAATGAATAACTAGACATATGACGTAAGATTGCAAATATGTTTTTCTAAACCTGAAAGTCCTTTCAATCATGTTCTTAAATTTAAATGATAATAATTGAAAACTTGATTATTGTTTGCAAATCCAGATGAATGCCTAAAATCTGAGAGTGATACCAATGACATCTATAAGGACCTAAATATCACGTGGGGTTGTATAGCTAACATCCACCAAATGATATCTACCTGCCAATAAAAAAATAGAAAGTGTATGAATTAATTAAAGATTAAAATAGAAAATTTTAAATTGGTTAAATATGAAATATATCTTAAGGTGGATGTGAAAAATTCATGTCCTATGTTGCGAGTACATTATCAAATATATGAGCATTATGGGCAGTCCCTTTTAATGTAGCCATGACAAAAGTAAAGCATGTATTCCAATTACAAACAGCTATTATATTTTCTGTTGGAATATCTTTCCTTCTAATGTATTTCTCTTGCTTTTCAACACTTTCCACACACGGGGTACATGTCCCGTCAATTGCTCCTATGGCATATTTGAAGAATGGCTAATATTGTAAGTTCCCTATAAATTTTGGACGTATATCTTGAAAATTGTGATCTTTTGCTTGCATATTCCTTTTATAGCTTCTTACAAGCATGAAATATGTTATTAAAACACCTATAAATAGTCTTTACTAAATGTTGAAATTGTTGTTGTGTCATCTTATTGTCCACCCTATGTCCAACAATATTTATAAATAGACCGACAATTTCATGAACCTTTGTTCTTTTGGTTAGTTGTAGACCATGTTGCACCAAATGATCACAAGGCTAAAACAAAGACATTCTTTTTCATGCAAAATGTAACGTCTTGAAAAATTAAATCCTTATTTAATTAAAATAGTCAAATGTAACTAAGCGAAATTTAAGTATGCATTAGGCATGTAGATGCTTGAAAAGCATTAACTAAGTTGTGGTTGTAGCCTTAGGATTAAATCTAGAGTGGAGTTAGGCCACCTGAGCCTTAAAAAAAGGAGAAAACATTGAGGGTGCATCTTTGTACCACATGTTGTGGCACGTGCAGTGTCTACCGTGGCACTTGGATCAAATTAACATGAAGGGATGTTCTTTGTACTAAATGTGTGACATGAAGGATAAAGGAGAACGCTAAGGGCTCTGCTATGGCTTACATTCTTAGAGGTTTAAGGACATTTTGAAGCAATATACACTTGGAGTAAGCTTCCTAAACTTTTTTCTTCCTTCCTTTTCCATTTTATGAGATTTTGGAGTTAGGTTTTATGCCAGGGAAGTAATTTCAAACTTATAGGGTTAATGGAAGTTGTTCAGGCTATTTAAATGTAAGGTTGGTAGATTGATGCATTTTTTATAGTTGACTCTCATTAATGGCTAAAAATCTATAATAAATGTGGTAGTTGGAAGTGTTAAAAGCCATTAATGATGGTTTAGGAGTTATTCAAACTAATGTGAGATAAAAGGAGTAAATAAACTTAATGAGTATGCTCAAATGCAATAGATTTGGATTTTTGAGTAGCTTAAGTGTGGGGATAAAGAGTTGGGATTTTGTTAATGAAGACATTAATAATCTTTAGCATGATTAATTATAGATTAATCATTTTTGGCACAATTTAGGCATGAGATAGCTTTGAAAGCAATTTGTTTTGAGGGATAGACCTTTTACCTTTCAAAGGTTTAAGGCAATTGAAAAAAATTTGGCTTATGCCTTGCTTGTTAATTAATTAATTATAGTTGTTTGTAAGATTGTTTTGAAATATGATTATGCTTTTGAATTTGTACAAAAATACAAGTGTGACATGAAACATGTTTTTAAATGATTTTGGCAAATTGAATGTGCCTATATTGATATTTATAATTGATGATAATGCGAGCAAGATCGTAATGAGTTGGAAAAGGAACTATGAAACATGTTAGTGTTATAAGTGTAAAATAAGTGATACAAGGTGTGACTGTGACTTGGCAAACTGTGAGAAAATTATTTATGTTTCTAAAAAGTGATGACTATGATGTGAAGAAAATGTCACTACGTGTAGAGTATGTGTGTATTGCATGATCACATAAGGCGACAGTTATTTACAGAAAAGAGTAGAAGTTTTAAATCCATATGATATGGCTACCATTCAGAGGTTAATGGTTTACTTTTTATATATATCATCCTACTTGTTCTATGATGAACTGCCTTACTTGTTTAATGAGAGATTCAAACTTAATTAGTTTTCATGTTCTATGAGGAGGTTAGTTTAAAGGCACGACACCTCGCAATGTGTGATTTAGGACAAATTGTGAACCATGAGTGAGCATAATAGTCTTGGCCAAATAGTCTCTCACAATTGGATAGCTCATGTCGTATTACCATATGGACAAACCCCTTCGGATAAATTGCCCATGGTTTTATGTTAAAGACATTAAAAAGATATAAGAGTAGAGTTGATCATGTATATTAATATTAAGGGCACATGGTTAGTACTATGACCCTAGGATATTATGACGTTTAAATCACATGGATAACAGTATCATGACAACTTGGCAAAGGAAATGATAATTTGGACATAAAAAATTGACAAACTTGACAAATGAAAATGGCAATTTGAGTATAAGAATATATAACGACTTAGGCTTATGTAAATGACAACTTGGGCATAAGAAAGCGATAACTTAAAAAAAGGAAGATGACAATATGGGCATAATAAAATAACAACTTGAATATAAGAAAATAAAAACTTATGTTTAAGTAAATAACAATTTTTATATAAGAAAATGACAACTCGTGATTGAGAAATGACAACCTAAGCAAAGGAAAATCACAATTTAGGTATAGGAAAATAACAACTTAAATGTTAAGAAAATGACAACTTGACAAAAAAAAAAAGGCAACTTGAGTCAAAGAAAATGACAACTTTAGTATAAGTAAACAACAACTTGAGCACGAGAAAATCACAACTTGACAAAGAAAAATGATAATGTGAGCATAAGGAAATTATAACTTGGGATTAGAAAATGACAATTTGGGCAAAGAAAAATCAAACCCTAGGTATAGGAAAATGATAGCTTGAATGTAGGAAAATAGCAACTTAACCATAGCAAAATGACAATTTGCCAAAGGAAAAGGACACTAGGGGCATACAGGACAATGGCATCTTGTCATTTTATAATGCACAAGTTGTCATTTTCTTATCCCAAATTGTTGTTTCATATTTTTATTACTCCTTAAGTTGTCATTTTATTATGCCCAAGTTATTATTTTCTTATACTCATTGCTCTTTTTTGTCATTTTCATATACTAAGATGTCATTTTTCAATCTTAAGTTGTTATTTTTTTATACTCTAGTTGTCATTTTTTTTGCTGAATTATCATTTCTTTATTTTTATGTTGTCATTTTCCTATAATTTATTTGTCATTTTCCAGTGTATAAGTTGTCATCTCCTTATGCCCAAGTTCTTATTCACCTATACCTAGATTGTTATTTTTCTACATTCAAGTCGTCATTTTTCCATATGTTAACCTTTAGAATTTCATGTTATTTTATCACATTTTTCTTAGATTATAATCTATTTTAGCTTAATTGTATATATTTGTATTACCCAATTTAGGAAAATGTGCATTTTTTATGTATTCTTAGCTTTGATTTAATATTTTTTTGGCCTAAATTTGTGTTATTTTTGGTTGAAGATTTGATTAAAGCATTTTTAGAGTTTTGTGAATATTTTTGAAAAGCTTTTGGATGAAGAAATCAAGTACAGAGTAAATAATTTTCGTTAGCTGCAAAAACAGTGTAAAACTACTAAAGTCATGACTTTCGCTATTGTCAGAAAACGATACATTTTATTAGGTTTGAAATTAGTTAGGTAGGACACTTATATTTAGAGAGCTCGACCCAGAAGTTATTCTACACATTTGAAGACACTTTGTGAGCTTTGTTGTGCTAGGGTTTGAGCTTTAGATGAGTTGGGCCTAAGAGTTGAAGCTTTGAAGAGATTTGAAAATCTATGTCTTTGGTTCCTTTGTTTCTTTTCCATTTCTCTTCTTGTAATCTTGTAATAGCTATGAATATCTTGTGTATTTATAGCTTTTTGATATTTATGAGTAGCTAAACTCTTTGCTCTAGAATTATTTTAAACCCTTGTATAGATTAACACTATGTTTCTCTTCTCTTTTTGTGATTGAGAATATATATTTGTTTGTTTTACTCTTTCCTTAATACTTTTAAGTGATTGGCCATCATTTAGATGTTGGGCTCGCTTAATTGATGCTTGAGAGGGTTCGATTGAGTATAAAACTTGGATAAAATAGTATAAAAACTTCATATTTATATGTTGAATGGATGGTTTTGCTAGTAAGATAGAGATATACTTACTAGCCTTACATAACCACATTAAGGTTAGTGTTTAAAATTGAGTTTTATCAATTGTAATAAGAGATTCAGCAATTAATTTAACTAAATACTTGTTCATAACTTGAGAGAGCTTGTCCAAGTATTTTTAAAACTCTAGATTAGCATTTATTTTCATTAAAAGCATTTATAAGAGGAGGCAATTTTGGTGTCATGAAATGCAGAGGGAATAAGTAATCCTAGGTTTTAATTCATGTTTGAAGTTTGTGAATCAATTACTTTTCTTTATTTTCCAGTATTAGTTTAGTTTGCAAAATCATTTTCACCTGACTTTGTGTGGCTCAACTTGATTGAATTTATTTAATCTTTTATTTGACCATTGTTTTTGAACAAATTTTCGAGAAAACGATACTTTACTTTTATTACATTACTTGCTTCGAGTCGTGCACTTACGGTTAGCAACACCATACTAAAGTCATTATTTCCTTATTCTTGACACAAGTTATTAATTGCTTATATGCATGCATAAATACATACTATTTTGCTCTCTTATATTAGTTAGTATAAATAGCCCAATGGTTATCATTTATATTAGGAGTCATGTGGTTTTAGTTCCAATCTTCCAAAGACCACCCTTAGTTATTGAGAATTATATATTCTTTTGAGAAGGATAAAAATATATTTTTATTTTAAAGTATTTTTTGAGGAGCACCTAACATCTTAACATTTTTGCTGGAGTAATTTTATCTTCAAAGTTATTAAAACGGAGCTTTTTTGCCCCTTATGTCAAATTTTCTAATAGTAAACTTTTGATTTCAATATTAAAATCTTGACGGAAAGGACAAAAATATTTCATTTTAATAACTTTAAGGATAAAATTGTTCCAACAAAAATATTAGTGTGTTTGGCGTTACTCGAAAAATACTTTAAGGATAAAAAAACATCTTAACCTTTTTTAAAAATAAAACAATGAAATGGTATTTTTTGTAATTAAAAAAAACTTATTCACAATCAAAAAGGTTGAGATTTAACTATAATATGCGCATTTTATAAGATTTCGAGATAATTGAAATTCTTATGTGGGACTTGGAGTAATTGTCCCGGTTATATCTTTAACCATAAATGCCTCTCTCATAATGCATTAATGACTTAGTAGAATACTCCACCCTCCCAATGTTTATGATATTTTAAGACAAAATTATATGTACGAACAAATTAATAAAACTAATTAAATACATTTTATAATTCTATGTTAGCAAAATAAAAATATAAATTTTTAAAAATGTTATTCATTTAACTCAATCTATTAAATAAAATTAAAGAAAAATAATATTACAAGAAGGATAATATTAAGAAAATAATATCAATAAAATATTATTTTTATTAAAATATTTTATATTTTAAAATATTAAATCTATTCCAAAAGTGTACCGTGATTTGAAATGGAAGGGGCGTAATTTGTTGACTAATTCTATATTGCTGTATCATACGAATGTAATAACTATGCAATTAACTAGATTTTCTCTCACACACTTGTATATGAAAGAAACAAGATAATTTTAAAAAAATTGAGATAATAGTGCAAATTTCAGGAAAAAAAGGATAATAATACAAATTATAAGAGAAATTCTTGTTGACCAAATTATAATCAATACCATGCATCGAAGGTTGTTACACTCACGAGTTTAAATAAATTTATGATAAGAATATAGACTCGAATCGCAAACTCAAATCATAAATGCGTAAGAGTTTATTTCTATTAATAAATAAACATTACAAATTTATTATTATATAATTAAAATATAAAATATGATCATAATTTAATTTAAATATTTATATAAAATATAGAAATTTTGAAACAGGGAAACTTATTTTTTGTATTTTTTATTTTTTATTAATATTAGTTTCTTACTTTTTAAGTTTTTTTTCTTTAAATTAGGTTCTATAATTTTTATGAATCAAATTTTTCATGGTATATACTCAATTCACTCAACTAAAAAAATAAATCAATGAGCTTGACAAGTTTAACAAGCTTGTATCTAGTTTATAAACTAGTTAAAATAATTTTATAAGTTGAAAATGTAAAAATAGTACATTCGAAGCAAGCTCGCTAGTTTAATTGAATTTATATATAGTTCGAGTTTACGTGTGAATTAACACGATTTTATGAGTTAGAAATATAAAAATATTAACTTGAAAAGTCAACTTAAAAATTTGAGAACCATACATGTATCTGCCTCTAGTTTAGAATAAATAAACTATTAAATTATTCTTGTCATTTAAAAAAAAAGGCATTTTTTTGCACCCAGGATTATAAAAAAAATGATCACACAGCATTATTTTTTTTATTCACTGAATACCTCCATTCTTGTATATATACAAGTTATTCTGGCCACTTTACTGAAATAAAAAAAAAAGATAATGATTATTAATATTGTCTGGAAAAAGAAAGAAATTTCTTAATTTATTCTTATTAAATATATTATTTTTCAAACAATTTTTCTTTCACATGTAATCTTATAATCTATTTATTTAATCTTAAAGATTCGTGAAATGATAAAATTTAAACAAAATGATCAAGTATCCATCTTTTGATGCAAAGAAGTCTATAAAAATGATAATCATCAATATCTTCCAAAAAGTGACATGAGATTGAGCATATCAATTTGAATTGGCAACAATGCATTATAATATTATATTATAGTAAAAAGCAATGGAATCTGGGAGGGGTGGCAGCTAATAATGTTGTCCAGAAAAAGAAGAAATTTTTTAATTTACTTACATTAATAAATACATCATTTTTTTTAAATTTCTTTTACATGTGACATCTTAATTTAATTATTAAAATTGTGAAACGATAAAATTAGAAGGAAGTAATTAAATGCCCATCTTTTTTATGTAAAGTAACTCATTAAAATGAAAATAAAAAGATTTTCACTAAAAATGATAATCAAAATCTTTTAAAAAGTGACATATTTGAATCGTGCATTATAATATTATATTAAGAAGCATTAAATAAAAAAATATAGGGAAAAAAAAATAGTGTGCACGGAGTTCGCTGCAAAATCAAACTATAAAAGTTGCACTCCCATGTTGAATTCAAAAATTTTGCGCGACTCAAAAATGCAAACGATCGAGAAAAGGATGGGGCAGTAATACAAAGTAAATACCAATGCATATCAATAAACATTGCTACAATTCACGTGCCAAAAAATATATTGCTATGATTCATACCCATCTCAAATCATAATATATATCTATATCTATATTTTCAATTATACTTTTACTTTATTATATTTCACTTAAATAAATAAAAAGTATACTTTAAATAAATTAAATGTTATATTTATTTTAACCCAAATGCATGCTTAGAAAGATGTAAAAATTTGTAAGTAACATATCTTGTTATAAACTTAAAAAAATCAAAACATTTCTTGGACTAAAAATTAGAACATGGTTAATATTTAATTTGTACATATAAATCAAATGTATTTAAGTGTGATTCAACTGTCATAAACTTCATTAAATATCTTGGTTGCGCCTTTTATAAATTAAATACGAGGGTAATGGATAAAATGAATGATATACCACTATTAATTAAAAATGTAATGATAAAGACTACATATTTGCCCGAATTCTGATTTCTGATTCTCCAGCTAGGCCAGGTAAGATTGCAAGTAAGTAAGGTGTAATAATGGTGGAGGATGAGCACATAAAATTGGGAAAGAAAGGGCGCGAGAAATTTCCCAGCAAATCTGAACTATTCACATCTCCCACAGCGAGGGAGATTCAAAAGTAAAGTCAGTTCAAAATTTAAGCAAATTTTGCATTTGCACCCAAACCATTTTTAATTTTCTTTTTTCTTTTAATTAGGCGAGAAAAAGGATCGAAAAATACAAAAAGCAAATATGGAGAGAGAGAGAGCCTGAGCCTTCTTGAGCTACAGTTTTATTACAGGTAGTGTGTCTTGAGGACGAAGTGCTCTCTCTCTTTCTCTCTCCTCATTTCCACATTTCATTCTCTCTCAATTTCTATTTCGATGCTTCTATACTCGAATCTAGACATCTATTCCCTTCTCTCTAGATTTTGAAATCCTTCCCATGTCTTAAACCCTAAACACCTTCATCTTTCTCGGCAAAGCCATGGATTCTCTTGTGCCATTTCAAGACCTCAATGACTTACCCGACCCATCCGCCTTTATGCCCAGTGGCAGCACCAATCCCATCAATGCCGGTGCTGCTACCCCCGCCATTTTGTTGGTCCCGAAATTGGAACCGAAGCTCGAGCCGTTGGACGAGCCGTGTCTGAACCATCGTCCCCAAGAACCCCAAGAAGTGGAGCGGACCATGTTTTCGAATCACGCCCTGGACGGGCTCTCTCCAGCGCAGCACAATAATTTTTGCGAGAATAGCCTGGCTTCCGCTGACACCCGGGGCGCATCGACGGAACGGGACAACTTGTATGCGGAGTTCTATCGATTTTCCGAGCAGTTTAGGAATATGTTAGCTAAGAGTTTAAACTCAAAGGGACATGGCGACGTTTTAGGACCAGATTCGCGAGCAATTGTTCCTGTGCCGCAGGAAAACCAGGTTCCTCCGGTGGTAGTTACTCCACGGCGGACGCCGCGGTTGAAGGAGCTGGTAAGGGTCAACGATCTTCGAATTGAAGATGACAGGTATTTTCGCGACATTACTAGAAGGACCAGGATGATTTATGATTCGTTGCGTGTTTTGTCAACGGTGGATGAGGAGAAGAAATGCGATTTTGCTACCCCCAGACGGCTGCGGGGTGATTTGAGGGCTGCTTCGCTAATGAGGGATCGTGGATTGTGGCTTAATCGTGATAAGCGGATCGTGGGTGCCATTCCAGGGATTTACATTGGCGACCTGTTCTTTTTTAGGATGGAACTAGTCGTGGTTGGGTTGCACGGTCAACCACAAGCTGGAATTGATTATCTCCCTTCTAGCCAGAGCACAAATGGGGAGCCGATAGCAACCAGTGTGATAGTTTCTGGTGGATACGAGGATGACGAAGATGGCGGGGATGTGATAATTTACACAGGTCATGGTGGCCAAGATAAGAATCATTCAAGGCAAGTTGTTCACCAGAAGTTAGAAGGAGGAAATCGTGCTATGGAAAGAAGCATGCATTATGGGATTGAAGTACGTGTTATTCGAGGGTTCAAATATGAGGGAAGTGTTTCTAGTAAAATTTACGTTTATGATGGCTTGTATAGAATTGTTCAATGCTGGTTTGATGTGGGTAAATCTGGATTTGGAGTTTACAAGTATAAACTTGTCAGAATTGAGGGCCAACCTGAAATGGGTAGTGCTATTCTTAGACTTGCTCAGACTCTTAGGACTCGTCCTTTGTCTATCAAGCCAATGGCTTATCTCAGTCTTGATATTTCTAACCAAAAGGAGAAGGTTCCTGTTCGTCTTTTTAATGACATAGATAGGGATCATGAGCCGCTTCGTTATGAGTATCTTTCACGGACTAATTTTCCACCATTTGTATTTCATCAAACTGGGAATACTACTGGTTGTGACTGTGTTGATGGTTGTGCTGATAACTGCTTCTGTGCTATGAAAAATGGCGGCCAATTTCCTTATAATCTAAATGGGATTCTTGTGAGAGGGAAGCCTATAATTTTTGAATGTGGCCCCTTCTGTCGTTGTCCTCCACATTGCCGAAATCGGATTACACAACATGGGCTGAAAAATAGACTGGAGGTGTTTAGGTCAAGGGAAACAGGTTGGGGAGTGAGGTCATTGGACCTTATTCATGCCGGTGCTTTTATCTGTGAATATGCTGGGGTTGTTCTGACCATGGAGCAAGCACAAATTTTGTCAATGAATGGTGATTCATTGATATATCCGAGTCGGTTTTCTAATAGGCAAGCCTCAGAATGGGGTGATTTATCTCAAATCTTCTCTGATTATGCGCGTCCATCTTATCCATCAATTCCTCCTTTGGATTTTGCGATGGATGTGTCCACAATGAGGAATGTTGCTTGCTATATGAGCCACAGTTCAATTCCTAATGTGTCGGTTCAGTTTGTGCTGTATGATCACAATAATTTGATGTTCCCTCACCTTATGCTATTTGCATTGGAGAACATTCCTCCAATGAGGGAGCTCAGCCTTGATTACGGGGTGGCTGATGAATGGACAGGAAAGCTTTCTATATGTAATTGAATGATTTTGAAAGACTGATACTCCTTATAAAATGTTGAAGCTGAGTTTTGGGCATGATACACTGAGGTAAAGCCAAGTTCTATCATATACCTTATTTGTTTCTACAGCTATCGCGTTTCCATTTGTCCAAAGCGTTATCTTTTAACTATTTAGTTATTTCTTTTTGGTTACATCATTCCCTGTAAACTATCATATATTGATATCTTCAGGAAAATTAACGTACTGCCTTCTGTCATCTTAACAGTTAATTTGGTTGGCCTTTTCAAAGTGATAAGTATCATGGCTGCTCTTATATACCAGCCCTTTGTGGTATTTACTGGTTTTAGCAGTCCCAATGTGTTTGCTTGTGTATCAATTTTCTCCATTTATATTTCATGTGAAATTTTGTCTTGCATATCTGAAGGTTCCCTTACACGTGTTATTAATACATATTGAGGACAAAATGAACCGATCACCAAAAGAAGTGTGAAATGAACCACTCTTTGTGGGACAGTATTACTATAATTTTGAAAATCATGACTCCTTTTGTTCCAAATAGCCTCTTTGTCCTGATTCTGATATAGTTTAGAGGAAGTTTATTCAACCGTTTGAACTTGATTCCCTGTTAATTGTTGTGGAAATATGTTTTAACTTGGTTTGTACTCTATAAAGTAAAAACAAAACCAAATGGCAAGGTTAGTTACCTTGGCATTGCAAAAGGATTATTTAGAACTAGCAAATGACAAATAATCCATCTTGATAAGGTAACATGTGAGTCTATTATGCATTTCAATGCTCTAATTGAGGCTATAAATGCATTAGATCTAGCGAGCATTCAAGGTTCACAATTTATATATCTTTCTTTCTCACAGTTTTGCCATATCAGTTTGAAAAAAATAATTCATGTGAATCTCTAACATAGCTGCCATCAATACACGTGCAACTTTTCTCCCTTGAAATTATTTCTTTGATGGATTTAGTGACAAATGATTGAAAATGAGCTTCCTGTTATGATGCTGTTGCCGCCAATAACAAAAACTTCCTGTGTACTTGAATACATAAAATTATTTTGACAGACTTCTGTGTCTGATAGCAATCCGGGTAGGGTTCAGGTCTTGAAGCCATGAAAAGAAAAACAGAGACATAGAGGGATACAAGGTATATCAGAGAACAGAAGTAGAACACCTACAGTGTGACCTCCAAATCAGATAAACTAAATAAAATAAAACCATACAAATCAAAGAAACAAAAGAAAACATAACCATACAAGTCAAACAAATAAAAAGCATAACATCAACCTTTTCATGAGTAGCACTAGCAACATCCTCTTCATGCCCTTAACCACAACAAAGACATTGGCATTCGCTTGCTTTTATTTTCTCTTTATAAAATTAATTTGTTCACTGATGTTTTGCGTCATTGCATATAATCCACACAATACACTGATATCCAAAATTTTCAAAATCTGAAATAATATTCTTTGTGCTGAGAAGAATTTTTAACTGGGCGTATACCACCTTTGATTGGATCAATTTTATAGTAGCAATGAACCCATGATAGGATTTAAGAACTTGTACTGGATTTCCCAGAACTTGTTCAATCTGTTTCTAATGCTAAATCCAGTTCTCATGGTTGATTGACCCAGACAAATAGCCTGCTCACAGTTTGAATGACTGAACTAACAAATCTAGTCTGCTGTTAAAAATATTGATTGAAATAACTATGGAGAGAGTAGCAGCAAGCAGAAACTGTAAAGACTATTCTGTCTTGTAATGAAAATATTGGCAAAGAAACATTTTTTGATTTATTTTCATTCCCGTCTATCGGTGTACACTTGGATGGAAGCTTCATATATTGCACATTTTGCCAAAAAACAAAGCACATCTTGTTCCTGCCATAATCTTGAAAACATTTCAGGGGAAACTGCTACAAAGTGAAAGAACATACCTTATGTTGACCTAGAACCCAAATCAGGTAGTTAAATATATTTTTCTTGGGATTCAGCTCCTCCAAATTATTATTGGCATTTGAGAAAGCAAAGTACCTGTTGATAACTATTGAATTATGAGGTTGTTATGAGGTTTCTCATACATCATAAGAAACTGAACTGTTATTTTCTTATTTTTAAGGACTGTTTCGACTTAGAAGCTCAAGTTGCTTGTTAGAAGCCCATGAATGGTTTTTATTATGATCTGTAATATGCCTTCTTACCACGAGAAAACTGAATACAGAAAGGCTCAAACCCTAGATTGCTTGGTCATAAAGGTTTTGAGTTATCTAGTGAAGACCTATGAAAATTGTAATCTAACACTCAAATGGCAATCCATTGTCCATTATACGTGGCATGTGCATAATGCACTTTAGAGGATCCTTTCCCATCTTACTGATGTAGAATTTGAAAATAATAAAAAGTAGTCTGGGTTATATATGTTCGAGCTCAGGTTCAAATAATAGCATGAGACATGCTGCCTAGCGATTCTCAGTTAATTTTGAACAGTTCTGGGCCCTATCTAACGATATATAACACTAGTACAAGCACAAATATTGTGCTAGAAATTATATATTATGCAGATATGGCTTTAAAATATTTCATAAATGGTCTAATGATACATAAACTATGCATATGACACAGGCTTGCCTGCAGAAATGGTGCATATCTTCGTGAGTGTTTTGCCTTGTTGCAAACGGATAACTGCACATCTCTTGTGCATCTGATTTGGAGTCTGAAATATAACTAATCAGTCTAGATTTTGTTAACTTCTCTCATTTTTTTTTTATTTTCAGAAAGTTTGAACAGTCTAAATTTGATGTGGACCCTGCACATCCTTGTAGGGGATCCAGGTCTATTCCTTGTCTTCTTTTAGTTTAACTAACGTGCTTTGTATTATTAATTATGCCCTTGCTTGGTGAAACTATTGAATGTCTTAGCTACTACATTTTATTGCTGAGACTTTAGAAAGAAGTGCATGTCTTCAAAGTTGGGGACTTTTAAGAATTTAAAGTTTCTTCTACTGGAGGTGGATGCTTGCTATTTTAGGGGGAGACAGTATGAGGCTTGCTTTTTACTATTGGGTGAGGTTGATTTAATTCAAGCATGCCTTATATAGCAAATATAGGACCTGATTTGATGGTATGAAACTGAATATTTACCATCAAGTTGCTTTGTTTGCCCTATGATTCTTCATATTAGTGATAATTTGGTAATATTTACTCATTTATACAGATTATTTACAGATGATCTCTTGTAAGTAAGTGTTTGATGTGCACCTTCTGTCTTGAGCTTGCCTGAAATAACTATTTGAATACACTCTTTGTGTAACTAATGACGAGAGAAAAAGGTAGAAGAGAAATATGGGAAAGAGAATGGGATCACCAGCTCTGTTCTTATATTCATTGTGTCTAGTTGTGGCCGTAGAATGGGCTCATGCTATAATAGCTGCCATGCTTTTCTAACATCCTTCCTATATGATGCCTGGCTTGTTAAAAGAAATTCAATTCTCGTCCCATTACATGCCATTATAAATAAAACTTCTATTTGATCTCTTGTATGACCAAAGAAAGTTTTACTTAAAAAATTCTGTTGAAGCTTCTCCCATATGACTATGTAATTATGTATGACTTCTTGTTTGTCACGCCATACCTTCACTGGAATATGTATGACTATATATATGTAATTATCTCCAATGCTAGTTCATTCAGAAGTTATTGGACCCGCATAAGCTCACATATTGTTTAGGTCATGGCCTGCTATTGAACTTTTGCACTATATTTGGCAATTATAATTTGCTTCTTCCTCTTCCTAGTCAAAAGATTTCCACTAATAGAGACACAACATTCTATGCTTGACTTCCTATCATCTAGAGATTTGGCCTAATGAACATCTGAGAAGGATACTCATGGTTGCAATAAAATATTCCTTTCCCTGGAGATTTATTCAAGTACTTCAGTACTTGCCTAGGGGAATCAATGTCTCCTGGGGGTGGTTGTTGTATTGTAGACATGACATGAACTGACTGACTATACTAATTTGGAAAGGATTGTCTGGTGAGTGACTCCAGTAGTCTGAATTCCTCGACTAACCTTATGATTATCTATAACTATAAAACGGGCTAACATTAGGATAGGCTCAACCCACAAGTTGTTAATGCATAGCATGACTTCTACACTATTCTAACACTTGGCAGACTTCCAGTTCTAGCATTTGTTAAGGTAAGGTCTATCATTTATCACCTTAATCCATTCACTTGAAATGCTGAAAGTTCTTATCAGAGGCACTCACCAAGAAGGTGCTTTTAAAAATTTGCTTGCCTAGTTGATTCTACAAAATAATTGTTGCGGGGTTGGAAAACTACTTTTCTTTAACAGATTATATGTTTAATATAATATGTATTGCCAATATTTTATTCCCTGGATGCTTGAACTATGTGCAAGAATTGTTCTCGCTGTTGCAATTTTGGCATCAATGTAGCAATTCCAAAATAATAGGATGGTGAGTAGTGACTTCAAAAGTATATCTATCTTTACACAATTCTACTGTAATCATCCGCTTTTACCCCATTATCTCGCACTCTCTACCACTTGAACTCATCACAAGCGTTTAAACTTATTATGTAATTTGTTTTAGAATAGTATTAGTCTTCTTTCTGTAGTTACACTAGCAAGTCCCACATTGGTTGTATCCCAAGCTAGACTGCTTTCTTATAGATTGATTTGGGTGACAAAAGCCTTCCTTTCTAAAGTAATCGGGAGTTTGACACCTCCAACCTAAAGAAAACTCTTAATTGAAATACAGTCTCACAAATTATTGGGGCCATGTTCATTGTCTTTGCTTTGAATGCCGAAAATGTCAATAAAACCAATTCTGAGCATTTGAATAATAACTTAAGCTTTTGGATTGTTGACATTTTGTGAACTTATGAAGTTGTATCATTGTTGCAGTGCTATTGAATACAACGCAATGAATTACACTTACGACAAGGCTTTGTCAATGATTATCTCAGATTTGTGTTTGTTCTATAGCGGTTATCTTTGGTCTAGAACTATGGCTTCTAGTTCTTCCCGTACTGTTTAACTCATGCAGGTAGCTAGGCTGTCATGAAATGTACATTGAGTATCAATGTAATATATAAAATTTATAGTAAGCCATACTATTCTTTATGCAAGACCAATACAACTTATCTCGGACTTTATGACTACATGTCCGACTCAAGTGTTTGCAACAGCTGAAGAAGTTATATTTAAAATGTCCAACCCTACTGAAGAGGACAAGATTTTATCATATTTAGATTACCATGTCGTGGATCTGTTGACTAGTATAACAAGCGCATCATTTGTTAA
The DNA here is from genome assembly GCF_029017545.1 of Prosopis cineraria. Lineage (NCBI taxonomy): Eukaryota > Viridiplantae > Streptophyta > Magnoliopsida > Fabales > Fabaceae > Prosopis > Prosopis cineraria. The sequence continues at coordinate 4,413,616 of NW_026555335.1, forward strand.
TTTGTACCTCAATGGTTGAATGATGGCGGTGAGATTCAAATTAATATGCCGTATGCTTTATTTATTCCTTTTCCTTTTAGGAAAATAAATAAATAAATAAATATATATATATATATATTTGCACTCTCAAAATGTGCTTTGTTAGATGTTGGGTTTCACCCTTTTCCATTTCCTCAGGTTTCCTGCATAAAATTTCTTGTTCAGGATCATTGCAGTTTAATTAGTCTTTAAGTTTGCTCATATCAATCTAGATTTATTTCCTTAATACTTTTTGACATAATCGTGACAATAAATATGTTTAAAAAAGCTAAGGTTGAGGAAGAAGCCAGCACTGGAACTTAATGTTTATTCTCGACTTTTTGTGATGGTCTGTCCTTTCTTTGGTTTGTTTGTTTGTTTGTTTTTTTTTCCCTGAACGGTTAGCATTATGGTCTAGTTAATTGAAAATGTTGCTTATTTATATTACCATGAAGAATGTCAATACCAAATTGTGTAAATGGCCTGGTTCTTTCTGCTTGTTTCTTTACCCACAGCTGCCTTTGATTTACACGGAGCAGGCTTCCATCACAGTGTAGGCTTTCAATGAGTTGTCAACGTCAATCATAATTTGAAAAAAAATCCTGTTCTGGTATATTAATCAACCAATAGATATAAGCTGACTTGTATGTCATATTCGTATGCTGCGGCAGGAAATCCAGGTTTCAGCCTCATCATTTTACCTGGGAGTGTTTGCTCGTGCCACATGAACTCACGGCGGAATCAAGTAATTGTCTTACATATATATGCTGTCTCACACTCGTTGGCCCAGTACAGTTATCTTCTGTATGGTGAAAAATAAATTGGAAATTAGAGTGCAATATCTGCTGAACTCTCCTGTAATTAGTCATCAACTACCACTGGATGATGTCAATTGTGTAGCCTATGCTGCTTGGCGAATGGCGAAGCATTTGCAGGTCTTGTCACTGCCAAGTTTGACAATGTAACTCAGCTGTATCAACTTGTGTAAATAATGCTCTACTTGTACAGCAATGATACTCGCGACCGGCTTGCATGAAGCTTAATTGCTTTCCGTAATGTTAGGGACGAATGAATAGAAATGCTTGTGAAAGAACAGATCCTATGAGAACTCCCCCTTTTTTTTCCCCCGATACAGGATCCCATGAGGACTCTACTTTCAACAATATTTTATTTAGCAATTTGCCTGTAAATAAACGATTATAACCTCCGCTTGTAGTACCATTAAGTGCTTGTTTTTGTTTGGTTCCCAATTGAAATTATGTGCAACTTATGAGATATAATTGCTTCTATATTGCTTTGGACAAAAATGTTGATTAAGGCCCATGGGTTTATGAATACACTAAAAAATTGATCTGCATTGTAAACAATAGGCTAAAGGTACAAAGTCCACTTTGTGCTGGTTAAATATTAATGTGTTTCAATTTATGATTTTTTTAAAACATAAAAAGGTTTAAAATATACATTTTTACTTATACTTTATCTCATCACTTAAGGTAGTCTCCATTGTGTCTGGCCTAAAAACTAGTCTCAACTGGCTTAATCCTTGATTGTTTGGCTTCAATTTATTTTACTCTCGTCTCTTTTAAAAATAATATATCAAAGGGAGACTAAATTATGATATAAAATAAATTATTTCATTCTAAACTCATGGGTGCTTGAATATTTTATTTAATAATAATTTTCTAAAGTTTCTCGAGCATTATATGAACTAAATATATATGTCTATATATTTTTTGGTAAAGAATATTGTCATAAATAAATATGGAAAAATATGACAGTATATTTTTCATTTTTCGTGTTTCTGTTTCTAATTGGGCTTGAGCTCCGATTTTTAATGGTATATGTCATCTCATCTTAAAGGCCCATTCTTTATAAGGGGAAAAAAACAGTCCCATCAAAATTCCGTGTTGAGCAGAAGTAAACGATGCCACACAAGAATTATTCGGATATCTGTTGGGGAGGAAGACACTGTGAGTGGTAAACTCCTTCAAGCTCGCTCATTTCTTTGGACGAGCAAACATACATGGCCTCCACAATTTTCAGAAGCTTTCAATTGAACCCCTTGCTGCTATATCCAGTCTCGCTACTTGGAAGAAAAAATGGGGCTATGTATTGCACAATGAAAGCCGCACAATCCCAAACTGCGACACAAGAAAAGCAATCCTCCCAAGCCAAAGTTTCTCCATCAAGTACCCAATCCAAAAAATTGAACAAAATCGCAGAAAACTTTGAGGCAATCATTGGTATAGAAACCCATGTTCAACTTTCCACTCTAACCAAAGCTTTTTGTGGTTGCCCTTACAATTATGGGTCTCCACCTAATTCCTCCGTCTGTCCCATTTGCATGGGCTTGCCTGGTGCTTTGCCTGTTTTGAACTCCAAGGTCATTGAGTTTGCTGTGAAATTGGGTCTTGCTCTTAATTGCAAGTTATCTTTGAACTCCAAGTTTGATAGGAAGCAGTATTTCTACCCAGATCTTCCAAAAGGGTATCAAATTTCTCAGTTTGATGTGCCAATTGCTACCGGTGGTTACATTGATGTGGATCTTCCAGTGGAATATGGTGGTGGCCACAGGAAGTTTGGCATTACCAGAGTTCACATGGAAGAGGATGCAGGGAAGCTGCTACATGCAGAAAATGGAAGCTACTCTCAGGTAAGCGCTCAATCCCCTTCACTTACTTTTCTATCCTAAACTTTGCATTGACTATTCAGTCGCTTGTTTAGCATGTTTTCTTCTTTGCTATGTTAACACGCGCGCGCGCGCGAGCACAAGCACGCGTATAGTTCTGAGTTCTATCGTTTTAACTCACAATTAATTTTCAAATACCCTTCAGTATTATCTAACTTGGACAATCTGCACTGTCAGTTTTGTCGTACATGAACAAATTTTTATGTTGGATTTGTTTAACGCATACGAGCCCATTGTTCGGGTCTTAAAAAATTATAGAAGGCTTAATAGCTGTTATTCATGGCATGAGTTTGTGGTCTATCATGGCAGGTTGATTTAAATAGGGCTGGGGTACCATTGCTTGAGATAGTTTCTGAGCCTGATATGAGAAACGGTATTGAAGCAGCAGAGTATGCAGCAGAATTACAGAGACTGGTTCGGTATTTGGGAGTGAGCAATGGCAATATGCAAGAAGGTTCTCTTCGTTGTGATGTGAATGTCTCAGTTCGACCCATTGGGCAATCTCGGTTTGGGACAAAGGTATCTCATGTTTCTTTTAACATTTAGTATTTAAGTAACATCCCACGCTTTGCACACAGGTATTATTCGGCTTTTTTAAATCGGTACTTTAATGGGAGGTTTATTGATGTTGATAATAAAATTGCATAAAGACTTCACAATTCCGTAAATCTTGTTCCTATTCTAAATATTTTTTGTGGACCTGTGTTTTATTTGAGCTATGTTTATGCAATCTTCTGGATGAAATATATTAATAATTAATAATATAATGACAATGGTACTCACATTATTCTCTGCTGCTCCTTTTGGTTAACTTACTGAGGCTCTGAATGTTTCTTACCTGGATCTAACATTTGAAGGCATTAATCATATTAACTATTCTCTTTTTAATTTTATTATACGGGAGGTGAAAGGAAGATATCATCTGAAATAATTAATCTTGCCAACATTTATGCCAGGACAGCAGTTGACATCATTTAACTGGGGACTTTCATTACCTTAAAGGATAAAATGCAGAGCAGTTTTTATAAATCAAGCTTGTAGATGAGCGAAATGACATATCTTTATGTATTGAGAAAAACTGTATGTAAAATGGCTTGACCCTTGTTTTTAACTTCGATGAAGTATTTAAAGTGATGTGACTTTTGTTCTTTATGGCAATGCTGTGTGAAATAGTACAATCTTTTACAAATTTAGCAGCTGATATTATTAATTGTATTGACAGGTTGAAATTAAGAATTTGAACTCATTTTCATCAGTGAGTAGAGCCATAGATTTTGAAATTTCAAGGCAGGTGCAACTCCATAGTCAAGGTCATCAAGACCAGATTGTACAGGAAACTCGTCTATGGGAAGAAGGCGCTCAGGCTAGTACTAATTGTGATATTATTGTGGTTTTTTAGGTTAGCAGGTAAAAGATAGTATCTATTTCCTGCATTCTTATTTACGTAAAGAAATTTTGTTCTTCTGTTTAGAGAACAGTTACAATGAGGAAAAAGGAAGGGCTTTCTGATTATCGATATTTTCCAGAACCAGATCTTCCAGCAGTCATTCTTTCCAAAGAATATGTTGATGATATTGGCAATTCTTTACCTGAACTTCCAGAAATAAAGCGTAGAAGATATGAGAATATGGGCCTGAGCATGCAAGATGTTCTTTTCCTTGCTAATGACAAAAATGTGAGTACTCTGTTGTTTCTAAAAGTTATGGTAGTGTTTCTTTATCTTCTCATCTCTCTCTCTCTCTAGACATCATTAATTTGCTTTTATGAATCTTTAGTCGTTATACTGAACAATGCATTTCCGATAGTGAATATAAAGTAATACTTGTCTCATATCCTTCTCAAGGATTAAGTTCTATACTGACCGCTTGTAAATTTATGACTCCAAAGGTTGTGTCACCAGCAATTTTCTATTTGCTAATCTTGATGGGAAGCATATGCTTCACATTATTAGTCATTTGAAGTTGCTGCTGGAAAGTATTTTCACTTATGATTGACTTGTTTTCTGTTTGCTGGATGGATTTATCAGATTGCAGATTTTTTTGATGCTACCATTGCAAAGGGTGCTGATGTAAAGTTAGCTGCCAACTGGATAATGGGCGATATTGCTGCATTCATGAAAAATGAGAAGTTGACAGTAAATGAAATTAAGCTTACACCTGAAGAGCTGTCTGAGTTGATAGCTTCCATTAAAGGCGGAGTTATCAGTGGCAAGATTGGGAAGGAGGTATAGTTTTATTTGCACCTTGTCAATGGTGTATATCTAAGGTCTCAGCTTTGCTAATGCTTGCACACCATATTTTTATCACTGTCTCTAGATCTTATTGACTCATTTAACAGCCACCAACGTCATGATTTTAATCACACACACAAACACACTCTTTGGACACTCATGTTTTCACCCTTTTGAATATCAGAGAACTACCATAGTGTAATAGTTAATTGTGTTTGTATATCTGGGATATGGGCCCACACTGCTTTCTCTCAGAGACTCAGATAGGACAGACAACGATGTCCCCAAGTATGATAATATGCGGCATTTATTTTGTAAAATATGTTGACCTGTGTAACCATTTTGTCTCATGGGCACCCATTTCTTGTCTATACACTTTTATATTCTGTTTCACTTCTTTTCTCCCTCTTCTCACATGTTGAATTGACTTACAATACAAACATCATATTTTTTCTCCTTCTTTTGGTTGGTTTGATTGACTTGGCTCTATACTAATGTGTCTGTAGATATTATTCGAGCTACTAGCCAAGGGTGGAACTGTTGAGGGGCTCATAAAAGAAAAAAATCTGGTTCAGGTAAGTTGCAAAATATGTAAGACTATGGCGTTTGATTCATTGCGTTAATTTTATTATTGTTTAAGGTGGATTGTAAAGGCTGGGATTTTGATTGAGGTGGTACGGAAATTGGTTGCTTAAAAGCTAGTGAAAATATTCTTAGTAGATGCTTGCTTTGAATCAAGCAGAGTAAGACATACCTGTATGTGCAAAACTTTTTAAGTCCTATAGATTCTATTTTCTGAAATTATCCCCCCAAAAATGTTTTATGGCCTCGTGCATTCGGCGTTCTCCCAGCAATTCCTTCCACCACATCTTCTTTGAGAGAGGATCACATTTATGGGCTGTTTGTGGGTTTCTGCAAATGGCCTTATTGGTTCTTCTGAGTTAGCTCGGTCTATCTTCCTTTGTACTAGCTTTTGTTTGGGAGGATTTCTTTCTTCTCCATTGTACCTTTCAGTAATTTTCTCTCTTCTTATCGATATAACATTTTACTTTCAAAATTGTCAGCTGTAGTTACAATAGAAGAAACTTGGCTGATGCCTAAAGAAGTATATAACAATTGTTGTCGTAGCCATAAGCTACTCTAACCTGTCAACCATGGTCCTAGTTACAACTTTCAGTTCATCACCTTGAACCATGAGCTTGTGTTTTTCCATTTACTTGATGGCGAAGATGCATGGATGAAGTTGCATTCCTTGAAAATGCGATTGAGTAAAAGAAGATGTGAGCACATGCTGTGACTTTGAAAATAACAGATAACAGATCCTGCTGAGATTGAAAAAATGGTGGACCAAGTGATCGCAGAGAATCCAAAACAGCTAGAGCAATATCGTGGAGGCAAAACTAAGCTACAAGGTTTTTTTGCCGGCCAGGTATTCACTTGTAGAGTTGGAAGCCCACTTTTTGTATGTTTGTTTCGCCCATATGGTTATCTTGGTATTTGTAACTACAAATGTTTTTGTGGAACAACAGGTTATGAAATTATCTAAAGGGAAGGCCAATCCAGGGCTTCTTAACAAGATCCTCTTGGAAAAACTGAACTCAACAAGCTGATGCTAATGGATTGCTATTTGCATAATTATGTGGGACTAAGCACGATACAAATATTGTCATTCCATTCGTTTAGAGCGGGCTGCTTGTCTTGCTGAGCATACCCTAGGGCTAGGTGTTCATATATATATAAACTTGCATTGTCCGGTTTGGGGAAAATAGTTACAAATGAAGTGAGAAAGGTAGGCGATGCATTTACGTTGGGCTTGTTCTTTGCAAGTCGGTGAAAGAAATTGGCAGCCGCAATAGAGCCTTGGATCGAGTTGTTTTGACTGATTACTGATGAAGGTGTGGTTTTCACATGCTAAGTGTCATAAAATATCCTGCTTTTTGGGCTCTCCTGTGTTTTACTGTTGATCTGCACATGTTTTTGTAATACTATACTCATAAACCTGGCAAAAGCCAGGTTATTAGCTGAATATGGACAAAAGAGATTAGTGGCTGAATGATTTAAGAAATTTTAGGTTGAAATTAATTGTTATACCCAAATAAAATATAATTTGCATGTGTGTGTGTGTGTGTGTGTGTGTGTGTGTGTTATAATTGGAAATGAAAACTTAAAAATGACATAATAAATATAAGGGATTTTTGCATATATAGCCTATTTTATAAAATTAAACTCAATAAATGGTTTGATATTTATTACATTTTACATTATTGTCATTTTAATATTTAGTTAAGCTTTACATGATAGAACTATTTTTTTTTTTTCAAGTAATATGCTCTTCTTTTAAATATTTGTTTTGGGGTGAAACCTTTTTTTTTTTTTTGAAATACTTGAAGATGATGGAAGAGAGTTTCATTTAACCTTCTTAAAAAAAAAAAAGAAATGATGAGATTTAATATTCTCATATCTATAAAATTAAATGGTGTTGATAAGTTTTTACTGATATAGTTTATAAATGATATATAATTTTATGTCACTAATATGCTATTGTAGATAAAAACACAAAAAAAGAATTGTTTGCCCAAAATAGATTAAAAGTAATTCGTAAATAATTATGGACATCTTAGCTTATCATAAATAATCAAATATTTAAATTAATAAATTTTATTTTTCATTATAAGAAATGATGAGAATAAACATTCTCATATATACAAGATTAAATGGTGTGATAAATTCTTACTATAATAGTTTATCAGTGATATATAATTATATATCACTGATTTACTATTGTAAATTAAAAAATAAAAAAAGCATAATTATTTGTTCAAAACAAATTAAATGCAGTTTAAAATTGTTTTGAACATCTTAGTTTATCATGAAAAATCAAATACCCTTATGCAATGAAAGTTTTGGGTTTATATTCATCTTCGCACAAGGAAGCATGACAATAAGACTTATTGCAAAGGCACAAAATTGAACTATTTATGTTTAGACATCTTTTGCAAAAAAATACACTTGGTAGGATAATGAGAAAGCAATATGTAAATATTACATTGATTCCTACGCCACTAAAAAAGAGAAAGAATAATTGTGAAAGGGAAAGAGATATGATGGAGATGTATGCATGAATTTGATTCAATTAATTAAAAGCTAAAATTATTTAATTGGTCATAAGAGATATATCCACGAACCAGTTTATACAAAGTGTTTTGATAATATATTTATTCTATGAATTAAAACAAAATCATCTTTAATTGATTTTGCAAATGAACTATATTTTAAAATATTTAAAAAATTTATTTATAATTTATAAAAATTGTATTTTTCATGACTATTGAGTCAATTTAATTTCAATACAAATACTTGTAAAAGTAGAGACATCTGTTCACTTTTTTTCTTTTCATTGCTTGAACCCAATGATATATTCAAGTAAGTGGTTATTATCCAAAACAATAATCTAGCTACAGAGATTTCGAAAGTTTCATGGTTCATGTGAGGAGATCAATATTAAAAACATTAGGAAGGGCAGATTGCTGAGAATTCTTCTTTAACTACAGTATCAAGAAAACTTCATTCTTGGGCCAGGGAAAAAAATTTCTATCAACAAGTGCAAAACCTTTATATTTTGCCTATTTTTAGCTAATTCTCAAAAAAAAAAAAAAGACGAGAAAAATAAAGGCAACAACGTTTAAAGTTCATCATGCATTAAAGCCTCTGCGTTATGAACACGAGCATCATCGGCAACAGCTTGGGGTCTCAACTCCACCTGCCCCGCCAAACCAGCCTTCACAGCTTCAGCAACCTTTCTCTGCAGTTTAAGCAGCCCAATCCGCTTGGAAACAACATAAAGCACAGCAAGGGAGAACAAGAAAAAGCCAACCCCAAGTATCACCCTGTCCAGTTATATCTTGTGATGAGCCAATCAACATGGACACCAAACTAAATCATGTTCATTTTTACTTCCCATACCTGTCCATGACATCTTGACGTTGCATTGTAGAGAGTAGATTTCGTGTTCTCATCAACAAAGAGCGTTGCCCTTTGTATTCACTTTCAGCCTTCTTTAATACTCCCGTTGATTCCTCTGTGTATTTAGACAGTTTTTCCAAATAAAAGGATGCGACGCAGTTAGTTCAAGCTTCTAATCTTAAAAGAATTTTATGGTCAAAATTAATTCAAGGTTCTAAATGTTTACAAGTGGTTTGACCACAGTCTCTTGTTCGATAACCTATATATAAAGAATCAGCCCTCTTAATAGGATATTTGCAAACCTTCAAGAGTTTCTATTCTTAATTTTTTCCCATGTCACAAAATCTTCAAAGGTTATCAATTAAATTGAAATCCCTGAGCAATTCACAAAGCCAACCTCACTGAACCTAGCAAAATTTAGAAGGCTTAATTTTGTCTTTTACCAAAGGGAAATGGAAGTAAAAAAAGAAAAGCTTAAGGTTACTTATGAAGACTTAAGCAAGCATGAGAATCTAACCGCTAAACATCGGCTTGTAAGGGGGAGAAACCATGCTGCTTAAATACCACAAGAATTACTAGTGGTTACTCAAAAGTGAGACCCGTAAGTTACCAACAGCCCTACGTTCTTTTAATAAAGGAAATGGGGAAGTAAGGGGTCATGCATAACCACTCCATACATATCCTCTCAAACCTCCACTTTTCCCGCTCCACCAAATTTGGGAGTTATATGCCATATTGCCATGACCCTATCGCTCCCTTCTCTGCCTTACTATATATTTCATATATAGCAATAGAAAAAGAGAGAATGTGATGTCTGAAGCGTAAAACATAAAGTAGGGAGATAACAAAATACAAATGGAATTAAATATTTTTCATGAAATACATCAAAGAAAGGAGGTGGAGACGGGAAAAAAAACATACCAACTGTCATAAGTGTGCCTGTGCTTCTTTCAACCTCCTGTATAAATATAAAGAACACGTTTATCTATTTTGACATAAAGGCTATGTGGATCAAGCAGAGAGAAATAATAACAGGATACTCTCACATAACAAATAAATAAATAAATAAAAGATGACATGATACAATATTTAAAGAGGATATGAGTTTACTTTGATTATGATAAATGATAAACAAGAGGTACCTAGCTACTGACCTGAACCATCAGCTGGCGGGTTCGACGAAGACTTTCTGTAATGCTCTCTGCAGCAGTTGTCATTCCAGCTTTTGTTCTGCAAGATAACAAATTAGACAACTTTATTTTAAATGCTGGCAGTCTACCTAATTGAAATTTTCAGTACAAGGAGACACAAGATACAAAACAAGCAAGCACATGCTGACACAAGTTGAAATAACACGCATGACTTACTGTAAGTTGCGTCGGCGAACAGTGGACTCTCCTCCGCCTCCTAGAAGTAGCTCTCTCTGGATCATGAAGAAACAGAACAAGTTACACACATTGTGGTGCAACACATCCATCTAGAGAACTCCAAATTAACACATAAATGATCATGATAATGAACAGAATATGCAACAAAATTATCATCATCGTCACATAGGGTAGAGTAGTGGCTGATAAGATGATTAGTTGATTATATTTTAATCTAGTACAAAAATGTAATAATCGGAACAATTCATTCAAGACAAGAAAAGAAAGAGGCTAGCAAAATGAACAGAAAAATGAAAAGATAAAGTAAATTGCCTCCTCCTTAGCAGCTTTCCTCATATTTTCCTTTGCTTGCAGATTCGCATTCCTCAGACTTGATCTCAAACTGTAATGAAATAATCAAACAGATATTATCAACGGAAATCACAAGAAAATGACATCACATAACTCAATTCTTTAACTTCTTACGTAAACCAGAGCTTGTAAATTTTTAATGTTAGTAAAACAGCAACAGTCTAAACTAGCAACAGTTAAAACGAGAAATCGTCGCAAGTGAAAATGAAAATGATTCCCTTGATTCGTTGGTACCGACCATAGAGAAGGAAGCCTTGTTATGGAAGGTCAAGGAGCAAATTTTCAATTATTTTCAAGTAGAAGAAAGTAAATAGATAAAACGCTAAGACCCTCAACACGGACACTGCAGTTATAGAGAGAGAGAGAGAGAGAGAGAGAATACCTCTGGCTTTGAGCTTTCCAGGATTCAAGCACCGTGTTAGCAGATTCCACCTCTTCATCAGTGGGCAACTGCGGAGCAAGAAGATCAAGCCTGAACTGCAAGGAAGAAAGCAATGCCAAACCATCCTGAGCAATGCCATTGAGTCTGGGAAGTGAATTTTTCTCCTCGGATCTCCCTGATTTCCCATATTCTCCAATTGCCTTTATATGCTCTTGCGTTTTGCTGTATGTCTCATACCATTCCCTCTTCACCTTCTCAACCTCTTCCACAACCTCGTCCATCACGAGACCCAATGCTGATTCCTGGTTGCCTGTCAGAGCCCTTCTTGCAACGACCTGATTTGCGGCATCCACACTCTTTGCTGCTAAGACCGGATTCTGTACATTCGTAGTTCCTTCTCCTGCCTTCTGCCTTCAATCGTTGAGTTTCACCCAAGCCTATGAATGCGGTGATAGGTGATCCGGCGGCGTAAGCGAAAATGGGTTTTTGCTACATTATCCGCGAAACCAAATAGGAAAAGGGCCGAGAATTACATAAAAATGAGATGGGAGAAATGATGGTAAGCGAAAGAATCCAAAAATCACCGTAGAAGAGGATTGCAAAGGAATATGAAAGCTGAAATTCAATGATCTGATTGATCTCAGATAGCCCGAGGAAAGACGCCTATGGCAGGGAGAGATGAATCCTGAGGCAGCGGATCTGGGAAGTTACGTGAGGCAAATGGACGCGATCCGTTGGATCTCTGAAGTGGCTGGGATTACGCCACGTGTTGTGACTCTGACTTTGCATGGTGATGGGTGGCTGGGTGCTTTCCCTGTTTTTGGGTTTTGTTGTTTGTACAGTTTCTTCTTGTTGTTCTAATTGAGCTTTTTCCAACTCAAGCAAGCAAGCAAGCTCGCTCATAGCTTGATTTGTTGGCTCCGTTACTTTGAATCTCGATCTGCCAGAGACTCAGCATGGAGATGGGTGGCTTGTAGATAGAGATTGTATAATTTGACTAATTAATTGGCTTCTTGCTGATACGTCCGGCTCATTTTTCGTCTTAATTTTGCACTTTCGACGATAGTTGCGACTTCGGGTTCCCAGTGAGTTGGGACGGTTAATTTGGGCATGGAAACAATGAATGATAGTCAATTGTCTTTCACTTTCAATTTAATTATATAACTATCATAATGTACTTGTGAATTCAGATTGTCTAAAATTCAGAATTCAACGGCAGTATACTCAACGCTTGCCATTTCAATGGGTATTGGATTTGAACTTTGAGCAAGCTCATAACGTTGCATCACAAGCTTTCCACTTGAATGTCCTGTACTTGCCTCTGAGAACTCATAAATGCGATCAATAGCAGGAAACGGCTTTCTGGGTTCCTCGTGAGATGCTAAGTATTGGACGTCTGGGACCAGAATCGAAGATTTGTATGACGCGATATGCATCATCTGAAAATAGTGCTTCCTGTATAACTGTTGCTAATCTATAAGGCGTGCTAGAGTAGTGGAGAAAATTGAGTACCCTTGGCTCAAAAAGAAAAATCGAGCACAAAGAATGCATCAGAACATCTAAGAAATACAAGCCAAAACGAGACTCACTATACATGGACATTTCCCATCTTTGCTTAATCAAAATAATAGTTTCCTCCCATGTTGCAGGGAAGATCAGTAATGCAGCAGCTGCAACTACATCTAACAAAAATGCTGCAGCCTCAGCTTCCTGAATTGCCTCATGTTGAGAAATCAGCAACATATACACATGATAAGAGCCATCCATTTATATAAATGACCGCTAAGTGGGGTTTTCCTACATTTATCTAGAAGTGGCGCATTCCGATAAAAGGTTAGATGTGCCAAAGTTCCGATGGTTACCATCAGCAATATTGGTTAGTTGAAAGCCTTGGCCAGGAAGCTGGTTGATGAGCAGAGTTTCCAGTTGGCAAGCCAGGCTCTTTCCTGGCACAAGGAAATAGAGAAAAGATGCATTCTGCATTCCCTCCTTTGCTCGATGAGCATCAACTCGACCTGCAAGATCGTCCGTCTGTCACCAGTTCATCCCAGTAAAGGAGGACAGCAATCAATCAGATTGGTAAGCTTCCGAATTAGGTGAGAAGCAAGAATAAATTAACAAGAGTGCAAGTATAATAAAAAATCCTTCACAGTAATATATTCATGACAAAAGTTCAAGTTACTAATTCATTATAGATCCATTTATTTCTCCTTCAAGGCATGTCAGACCTCATACTGAGAAAAAAGGGTTGCCCAAGCATATGCTAAAACCCAATTCACGAACTATAATTGCTACTTAAGGAAACTATGGGCAATAGTATCTTTCAAGATACAAATTTTTTTCTTTACCACAGAAAAGGATAGCCACCTGAACCACTTATCAACAACTAACAATTCCTTATTGTTAATGTTGGTATATCACAATTGTTGAATTAGAGTTCCTATTTTTTTTTTTAAAAAAAACTCCAATGCGTAGTTTAAATATGCATTGGTTTGGATTTTTCCATTCTATCAGTCACCACCAGAAAAAGATAAAGATCTAACCCAAAGAGAGGAAGAGTCAAGATAAGTACCTCTCCAACGTAAAGTTTCTTGTCTGGTTTGAGAATCACATAAACACTTGAAACACCAATAGTTGATGGCGGAGGCTGTTCCCTTGGACCAATTAGAACACACTTAATCTCAGTGGACGCTTGTGTGTTTAGTTTCCTATGCAGCTCCATTATCCTCTCATGGCATATTGCGGAGATAGCACTTTCAACTTTCTGACGTAAAATTTCTATTTGGTCAACTAATGCCATTCTCTCTTTGGCACCTCTCTTTATAACCTTTCTAGAGTGAAGATGCGATCCATTAGAATTATCAACATTGGCGTGTGAAGAAATTTGATCTTGCTCAGAGAAATTTCCCTGAGGAAGCAATGCCTTCACAGAAACTGATAGATAAAGATCCTCAGCTCTTTGGATAATAGTCTCAGGAATTCCTTCCCTCTTAGCTGTTTCAAATGCAAGACTCTCTTTACAGATCCCATCGGTCAGCTCCCATGTTGGCTTTGTTTGTCCATCAATGCATACTGTCCCCATTGCTTTGTACACAGTGTTTTTGGTGTTTAGAGGCAAATCAAATATTCCATGCAAGTGAGTGGATACAATGCCTAAACAACCAATTCGATCGAGAGTTTCAATGATGCTGCCTGCAATACAGGTTCCTTTTGCAGTCTCTGTTCCTCGGCATATTTCATCAACAAGCACAAGGCTTCTTTTGGTTGTTCCGGCAATGATAGATCGAATTTCTGACATTTCTACCTGATACAGACCAAGATGAATGAAACATCCAAGTCAACTACAATGCCATATCTTAAAAAACAGAGACCTACTAATTCTTTATACTTTCCTCAGCATTTAGGTTGCAAGAAACTCTGATTAGAGAAGTATAACATCAAAATTTCTAGTTCATCTTCTGCACCAAACTCTGATTATAGTAGCGTTTTGCGAGACTTTAAGGCACCAATATAAAAGATGACAACATGGATCTAAAATTGAACAAGTGGTGGTGCTGACTGTAAAAAGAGAGAAAGGGGAAAGGAAAGACTGAGATATTGTCAGGTTCAGGATATGTTAACCTTGGCCTCAAACTACTAGTAGGCAAAGAGGAATATCAACAATGAAAAGTCTTATCCCACTAAGTGAAATTAGCAACATAAATTGCACGCTGTCACAATGACCTATCAACAATTAATTGAAGAACGGGGAAATCACACCCTACATCAACTTTAAATCACTCTGAAACCTCCTAATCCTAACCCAATCTTTATCTTAATTTCTTTTCTTCGCTAGACAGTTCTATTAATTATAGAGAGTAATAATGTTCACTTCTTGCTATTCTTTTTTTCAACACTATCAATGTTCCTACAGACATGAGAGAACTGATCTGATGAGCCTAAGGACACACCATGACCTAGCTTGTGTCACACATGTATACTGAAAGATAGAAGGATGTAAGTTTGTTAAAAATGATTGATTATAAATCGATGGAGAATGCAGCAATTAAGTTGATGATATTATGATGGGCGTCCAAATAGATGGGACGGAGTGTATCAGAGGATGCCCAACAGAAACAAAACAACCAAGGGATGCGACACAGAAGGGCAGAATGGGAATGGGTCTAGAGTATCGTCCTCTGACAAGTCAGAGCAGTGGGGGGAACGTAAATAGGGAGCAGCAGGAGAATCAGTTTCAGGGAGAGGGCCTGGCCTCTCGAAAGTCTGGTGTAGTGTATTTCATTTCGTTCTTTCTTGTTCAAAGCTTTCATGCTAAATAGTATCAGTAATCTCTACATTTTCCCTACAGTAATAGAGGTTACTCACTGATAATTTTCATTAGCATTGTGTCAAGTTTACTGGGTGCCAACATATTCACGGAAAACGGCTTAAAATAATGAGGCATGCATTATAGGATTTTTAATTAGACCAATCACCATGAATACGTTGTCATGACAACTATTATTTAGGGATCTGATTTGGGCAGTAATTTCTAGCAGAAGGGAACTAAGAGGGATTTGGCTATGTTAATCACAGCACATGAGAGCTTTCAAACTCATCAACATTAGCAGCTAAAACTCTAGTATGTGAAGGCTTGAAGCCACCAAGTGTAGTCTAGTGGTGACAGGTTTCCGGTAGTTTGTAGGTCTTGCTAAGTTGGCAGGGGTAGGTAAATTACCCAGTCCACATATGGTCTTTTCCAGAAGCTGAACCTCACAATCTTTACACTGGTTACTTTGAAATTATAAATATTTCTTAAGTGCAAAGTATGAATCAGTGCCAAACCTGAAATGAACTTTTCCCATCAGCTGGGCTATCAAATGACTTCATGTGAAGCATGATAGAATCAAAATGAGGAATCAGGGCTGACTTAGCAGGAACCATGAATCCACATATCCCAAGTAGTGCAGCCGCACAAACTGATCGAAGTAAACTTGATTTACCACCACCATTTGGTCCAGTCAAAAGAAACAATGACTGCATATCAACAGTATTATGCACGGCACCTCCTTCTGCTACGTTGAACCAATATGGGAACAGGTCAACTATCTTCAGCCAATTGGCTTCATCCACTGTCTTGGAATTCTGCAGCAAAAGTTTAACCACTACTAAAAACAAGTTCTCAATAATAAACAGTGATTTTGGATCACCAAAAAGAGGGGTTTAGCTTTCATGCTTTAATTGAAGACTGTAAGGTATTTATACATCACAACCAACAAACCCATAAAATTCCCTTTTTTAGTGATCCACCTACAAGAAATCCCATATATAAAATTTGGTTTTAAGAAGATATGCTGAGTGACAACTAAGGAAGTTCACCTCCTTTCTAATGTATGATGTGTGTATCAGAGATGCTGTGTGAGCATGTGATGGAAACTTGGTAACATGAAATACCAAGTCTTACATTGAGTAGTATGATATGCTCCATAGGGTATTTAAGTGGATTGGTTCTCCCACCTCAATAGCTAGCTTTTGGGACAAGGTTCCCCATCCCCCTTAAGTACCCATCACATTCAATGTGAGACTTGGTATCCCATGCTACCAAGTCTCCATCAAAATGCCTCTCTGCCAAAAGGAGCACATGCATATACACCAACGCAAACGTATTTTGGCTGGTATAATGCAGGGGATGTTGTAATAGTGTCAACATGTTGCATAAAACGATAATGTGTCTCCAGTTATATCTACGCAAATTTCAAGTCATAGGCTCAGGTTTAAGCCTTTAAGGAAGACATGTTCAGATTTACAGATCTTCAAAGGTACCTTTTTTTTTTTTGGAATTTTTATCGCAACTAGCAGCTGATTCAAATTATGCAAGACATGCATGCAAATGGGAGGCAGAGAGCACAGAACATTCACTACACCAAATTGAAAATATCAATAGAACACCCAATGTGTCAAGGAATTTTCTCCATTGGAGAACTCATCAATTGCTACCTCAAACCCATGGGGTTCAGTTAGTGTGGGAAATACCCATCTCCTTCTTCTTCCTTCACTGTAAGTCATAAATGAACAAGGTCAGAATCCATCCGATCAATAAGATAGCACATCAGTATCTGATATTTTACACATGTTCCAAAATAAATTGAAAGAATGTATCATAATCTCATTTAAGGACTTCATCAATTTCAAGTTAAAATTTCTGCTACAACTTCATTAAAGATATATGATTAAATTGGAAGTATGATTTACTGCCTTCTCATAGGAGTCGACCATTCCTGTGACAGTCCACAGACTAACAAGGATTCCTCCACTACAAGATTCATTGCACTTGGTATCCCAGTTAACTGGTTGGGCAAAATGCTATAGTCAAACTTTTTAGCTTAAAATAATTTAAAGCCCTAAAATCATGTTTCAACTAAAGCACTTTAGAACACAGACAAAATATCGTCATTGAAATTCTCCATTTGAAATGGAGTCTAAAATGAAGACATCTAATTATAACAATCATGTTGTGAATCAAATTCATCTTATCTTTCCAAATAAATGAGTGCACCATGAGAAGATATAATATCTTTAGCAGAAGCAATTATAATAAACATTTACAAACCTCACATGACAAAATAGTGCTTTGGCTATAACAAGCAACATGGAGGCAAATACAAGGATGTTTATTTTGGATTGAAGTTCAGCAGAAAGCCCTCTTAAAAGTTCTAAAACTCTTGCTTTTGCTTTTTCACCAGATTCATGGTACCTGAATTGATACAGGTGTATCATCATTTATAATGATTAACAGAAAAAAAGATAAATATTTGAGTACCTAAAGAAAATGACTATGGTTCTCCTAAGCATACCTAGTTAAGGCAGCCTCTACCTTAATTGTGGTAAACCATTCCTCACCAACCTTTCTACCTTTAGAATCTAAAGCGGCTTTAAGTTGTTTAATTTGTTCCTCCCCAGGGCTGCCAGCCCACACAGTTGGAGCAAAGCGCTTGCCCTTGAACCAAACTGCTTCATGCTCCCGAGCATATAATATTTCTCCCTTTGGGCCTCCAAGTGGGGCTGCCGTAGCTTTTATCCTAGAAATTATAGGAACAAAATCTTCCTCTACCTGCACAAATATTGTCTCCTCCAAATATAATACACGTGAAACAGGTACAAGAATAACAATTGCTGAAAAAATTTGGGGAGCAGAAGGTAGAGAGAGAAGTAAGGGGGAAACCAAAACATATTAACTGAATAAACAGATAGGAAAAATGTGACATTGAGTCACTGACTCCTCAAACTCTATTTATACTCCCTCTGTTTCTAAATATAAGAGAAAATAACCAACTCATATGGTTTAAAAAAATTGGTCAAGTGTAATAATTATATCTAAACAAAAAAACTGGACTAAATTATCCCTGCAATTAATGAAACGAATTTGTCTAGTGAAAATAAACATTAACTTTATAAGGGACAATTTGGGGAAAAAGTAATAAATGCTTATTGGAATTTGTAATTTTGCTTATAAATAAAAATAAAGAGAAACATAGAAGTTTCTCTTATATTAAAAAATGTAGTAGTACAATACTACCACCACATAATGACACTTCAGGTTAGAAGTTTTGATGCACTGCAAGTAACTATTTCCTTAACTAACAAAACTCGTGTACCATGCAAAACAAAACACAATAAACCATAAATTATCTAACATTTGAGAAACCACTTGAAGGAAAGAGAATGCACTATTTTAGAGGCAAGGCTTTTTCATTCTGCAGAGAACAGGCCAAGTTGAAATACAGATACATACAGCTAAAGATAGGGCCTCAGCAGCTCTTTCCACTTCAATAAATGCATCATCAATGTGGATTCTTTTAACTCGACCTTTCCACAAAGACTCCATATTCTCAAAAAATTCGTTAGGAATGGCAGAAAAGGAATTGATTTTCTGATCATTCTCACCATCCAGAAAGATTGTTTCACCAATCTTGTCTGAGATCACTTCACATCCAGCAACCTGGAAAATAAAAAACATCACAAAAATTCACTAGCCAACAAAATTGCAAAAAGGCAAACAGAAAGTCATGATAGAGGTATATACTTCAATTCGCCTTAAATTTAATTGCTCATAAAGGACAATGACACCGGGATATACATTCTTGTTATCCTTCCTTCACTTAAATACAGCATATACAGCAAGGAAACTGGGGATAAAAACACTATAGTTCATCCCCAAGAAACTTTCCACATAGAGTTAATAAAAGGGGGAAACAAGCAGGGTAATAAATAATACACCCCACAAGATTCTTCCCTTTTGACAAATCAATAATTTCCCGCATTCCAATCCTCTATAGGGGATCAATTTCTTCCTAGATTGCCACTCTCCATGGCATTGATTTGATTCCTTCTTTATCATGTTAATTAATGTATGTGCATAAAAGTCATCATATTTATGATGTCATCCACAATTGCTCAAGCTCAGTTCATTCATTAGAGGAGCCAAGCATGATCATAAATTTTAGCTAGACAAAAGCTCAAATTCATGCCCAGACCTAGTACTTTTGAATTCAACATGCTCTGAACAAACTAGCATCTGGCATGTTTGGTTAGGCTTAGCTTGTTTGCTCCCTACTTAAAAAAGAAAAATTAAATGGTTACTCTCCACTTAAAAAAGAAAAGTTCAAATAACCCATGCAAATTAGGTGACTCACCAAGGTCTCAAAGTCAATTTTCAAGCCAGTTGCCACCCATGTGGGATCAATCAAAAGTTTCAATATTTCACTGAGCTCCGGAGTTCTATACATCAGCAGTATTTCATCAAGTGCATGCTTTATTCTGCAAAATTCAATATGATTGGCCTCCCTCAGTCCAAGTAGCTTCACAAGCTGCACAAACAAGGGAAGAATCAGACATGAAAGAGCACTTGCGTAGAAAACAGTAAAATAGTTGAAATAAAGGGGAAGCAAGAGTATTAGCATAATAAACAAAACAGTAGTGAAAGATCAAGAGTTAAGACTACTTAAATTGAATAATTGGAAAAAAGAGCACAGTATTTTCACTGCTCTATCAAAGGCAAACTTAAGTTCTGATTTTTATATGAAACAACAGCCTATATTTCCCTTGTGTGGAAAAATTGTACCTGCGTAAGTCTCCATACTGTTATTAATAATGAGCAAGCAAATGGTTTTCAGAAACACCACACTACTGTTTTCCCCTGTTACATTCCATTCTCCTCATGGATCTCCTCCCTTTCATCACCAGATTCCCCATAATAGAATCAATGCATACAATCAACTGCACTTATTTCTTCCCTCTCCAGCTTGCCAGTGATCAAAAAATAGGAAGCAAGGAGCCAGTGATCAGAAAGTTCTAGGAGACTGTTTACCTATTAATCAAGCTTTGTATTTCTGGGCCTCCTATGTGTAAAATAAGACAAAATTCGTTTTCAGTTATAAATGGATATATCCAAGGATTTTCCTTCTGTCCTGGGAGATTCTAAGGCTTCTAACGGGGCCATCTGCTGGAGAAATACCAATAGCTTACATCCTACATCACAAGCTCAATATAGAGGAGAGCCCAATCCTAAGCCAGGCAGATTAATGGAGAGAACCTTCAATATAAATTTGAGTTATACGTCAGAAACCCAGCTATTGTGGGACTTATCATCCTGATACCACGTTCTTGACATATAGAATCAATCTCAAAGCCAAACTCATAATGCCCCAAAGGAGAGCTTTGCTATAAATGGTGGTTCAGTGTTTGAGACCATGCTAATGTACTATGCTTTAACCTACGCTCTGCAGCCCCTACGTTCTGCAACCATACCTTTGCTTTAACCTTAAATTTTACCACAACTTTCAAGTTTTATGTGCTTGTTGAATATTTGTTACCATGAATCATGTTTACCTGGCACTGATATGGGCTTCATTTCAACAGAAATTTAATCATTGTTTGTTTCTGACATGTTTTTTACCATTGCAGAAGGATCAAAACTTATTGTGCTCAAGATCTTCCTTAAGAAAACAATCACTCTCCATCCTATTGGTAAGATGCAAATGCTGTTAAGAGCAATGAGCTTAGTCTGAGGTTCATCTACAGTTCATAGAAGCAGTCTAAATACAACCTTTGCTGATGAAACGCAGGTGAATTCAGGAATTGAACATGTTACACTGCTCATAAGTTTGCATGTGGCTGCAAAACAGATAAGGACAGGGATTAGTAAAGGATTAAGTTATAGCACATAACAAGATAAAATGTACAGGAGAAAAAATTGAGTTATACTGCAGATGCCAACGAGAATCAAATATATTGCAGCACACCTTGAATTGTTGATGCAATCTCATAGGCAGGAGGATTCAAAAGAAGATCCCTAACATACCTGAGAACCAAAATAAACAAATTAAGACAGAAGAAACTTGCAATTGACTCAGGATTAATTACTAAAAACAACGAGAGGTTGAACCAAAGAGCAATAAAAAGAACTTCACTGAGCAATTTAAACTCAACGACTCAATCTAGAAAATTCTGAATTACACAACTATTTGCATGGTCAAAATTAAAAAGGATACTATCCAAAAATTTAATCAGCATGACAAAATAAATCCGTTCAACAGCCTGGATAACTTGGCAGCACATGATTTTTTCCCTTCACTTTTTCTAAGCACAGACTCTTTTTAGAGCAAAAAATCACAAAAAGAACAATGGAACATTTAGCATGAGAAACAATGCTTCCCTAGCTCATTTGTAGTTCAAAAATTAAATAAAAAATGAATAATTAATAATGAAAAAGAACAGGAATAGTTTTTCCATGCTCACGAAAATGTAAAAGTCATCAAACCACTCAGCACCAAAGTAAACGGGAGAGGCGACCCATAATAAACCACAATTATTTCCGAAGATATTAATTAAATAATGAAGATATAAGAATTTCTAACTCACAGTACAGGTAATCCAGTACAATTTGGTGGAAGTAGTATTTTCAACAAATAAGGTATCCCTTCTGTTGGAATGGCACCTGCAAAATGAAGTACAAGAAAATTATCGGCAAAGTAAATATTCAGGAACAAAAAAAATTTCATTGAAATTTAAACTAACCAATTTGTGTTGCTGTTCCCAGAGTTAAAGGTCGAGGCCTATTTTCTGAAGAGACAGTGGTGTTCCTGAAAATAACCGCATCCTCAAGACCATAAAGCTCCTTTACCTAACACAGTGAAAAATGAAACCCACGATTATTTCTAATGACACTTGCATTCATACACACATGCATTAGAAATACAAGAGGCCTCTTATAGATCCAAACCTTAACCAAAAGGTCAGAGATGGGATGGCCATCAAACCATTCAAAACATCTCGAACTACACTCTCCCCAGAGGAGGCCTCCCTCACCAAATTCTCCCCAGCGGAATGTCTCTGTAAAGACCATACTTATATTAGTAACTCATACAATTTAAGACTGCATAACTTGTAACTGTCCACAACATATGTCCCCCCAGACATAATAATGCAAATGAAATAAAGAAAAATAATATCAACTTTTACATTTCCTACAAATTAGGCCATTCCAGAAATAAATGCCCAAGGTCTATATTCTAGTAATAGAAACATAGGTACTTTAAACACCTTGAGAGTCTCAAAAGTCATTCATCTATCAGCCTTCTAATTCTCCAAGAAATGTGTAAACACCATCCACTTTAAACCAATATCTATAGCATTTCAACTTCTGACAACCACGGTAACCATCCATGTTTCAAACAGCTACCCATATGCTCATAGCCGCATAGTATGTTCCCATTGCAATTGCAATTTCCATTTTCATCAGACAACCCTTTCAAGAATACTATAATTTTTAAATGAAGCAAGAGTGACAAGACACTCGTTTGCAATCATAATGGACTTTGCCATGTCACTGCATTCGTGATTCACCAAAATTTGGCCTTCAAACAAATCACTAAATAAACAGGAAGAGAGCAGACCTGAAGAGTTTTTTCTCAAAGATGTATGCAGAAATAAGTGATGGTATTGACAAGTGCGAAGCTTTGTAACTACTGCTTCTTCTGTCAAACCATCTTCTGAAGAATATGTCTTCATGGTCTCAAGGATGAAATTTATGCAATAACCCCTTGCAGAACGAGATACTCCTAAAACAACCAGTTATCATCAGAATCAAAACTTTCAAAGTTTCAAAGTGGTACCCAAAAAAAAAAAACAGCAATATCAATGAAGAATTTTGAGTCTGAATATGCAGTAAATTTATATGACAATCAAATAGAACATAATCAGAGCTCCGAGCAATTATTCCAGTAATCAAGAGGATATCACTATCCTAAAAATAAATGAAAAAATATTAATTTCCCAATGAAGAAATTAGCATTTACCAGATAACCAGAACCCCATAAAGATAAATGGCAATATGTTAAAGCATGCTGAACAGCTATTCACACTGAATACAGTCTCAGAGGATCATTAAAGATAGTATTCACCAGACCATTTCCCTAATATTAACAAAAGGAAAAAAATAAGTTACATACCAACTACAGGCATTGGTTCTGGAAAGTCAAGATCATGATCAACTCCAACAAGTCCATATACATATGGATTTCCTGGGTGAGCATGCCTGAAATTTTGAATCAACAAGCTAAAATGACTTTGACAAGAATTGGATTTCAGGAATAACAAACGTTGAAAATCCAAAATAAATCATCACAGAAAATATTTTTCAGTCAGGAATCATTCATTCCCCTTAGCTGCTACCTGCATACCACCTTAAGGTGATATAAGCATTGCTAAATGCAACTACATAAATATCTACACAAAAGTAGATGTGGCATTAATTCCTTCAGATTAAAACTTAAAACATATTTAATTGGCATCACAAGAAAACTTGATAAAATTATCAGTTCCTCACAACTCTTTATATAATAACATTTCATGAATTATTGGCTTCAATGAAAAACACAATGGTGTTGTGTAATCCATGTAGCCGACCCCACCTAATGGGATAAAGCTTGTTATTGTTACTACTGTTGTTGTATTGGCTTCAGTAAAGAGCTACTAGAAAACCCAGATTGAGTTAAGTAACATATTAATACATGAGGCACCAAAATCTTCTACAAGAGGGATTTAAGTGTTATTAGAGACTTTTTTGTTCCAAATCTTCTAATAGAGCCCACAGACATTGCTTGTAGCAAATAGTATCTCCAATGTAATTTAAGTCTATCTAGAAAGTCATGTAGAGCAACCACAATTCATAATTGTGCACCAAATCAAGATGATTTGTAGCAAGCATTAAGTCAAGCATCAAAGCCCTTATTGTTGTTAAATTGTCTTTATTACTGCAGCAAATAGTCACTCTTAGAAATATCCATCATGGGCCTTGACTTAACAAATTTAGCTTTTGAGCCAAGTCCAAGAAGTGAAGAGCTTGATTCTAGTTACCCGCATTCCTCTCTCCTCCCTTCAAGTCCCAAGTTCTTTAGTGTAAAGAAGCATATCAGAGATACAAATGGCACCTAGCCCAGGCCTTTACTTATCAGCTTTAACGTTTGAGTTGAAATTGTTCTTGACAATTACATATCCATTACTCGTAAATATGTGCAACAGAATCTTGTTCTTTATTTCAAAATAAGTTATTGTCATATCCCCAAAAGATGAAAATAAAAACATTAGCCATAAAGACGTTTATCTTCCTGGAGTTTTAACCAAAGAAGGCTCCGTCAATGAAACAAAATAAGAAAGGAAAAAAAAAGGGGAAAAACTACTAGCATTCAGACAATGTTAAAATTTGCAATTACCCAGATATAAAGCGACCTTTCCTAGATCGTGCTTGAGTTGGACCCTGAACCTCCTCCACTATGCACTGTAACAACCAAAATGCAGGCATTCAATAAACATCTAAAATAAAATTAGTTGAATTGCATCGCCAGATAATTCAGCATTTATGCATAAATAAAAGTTTAGTCTCTTCAGGTTTCATCCTAATGGATGCCATAGGCAACAAAAGACAACATGTCTAGGCATGGAATACTATGAAGTCATGCAAGTCGTAGACGCACCACTGAAAACCCGTTACGTGTCAGATCATCCAAAGTCTGTCGAAGATTCTGCAACCAAAGACATGCTTAAATATAAAATAAACCAATTATAAAAAAATAATCAGTGTTGCACAAAAAGATTAGTATTTGTCCTTGTTAATATACAATAATATTCTCATTCACTAACAATCGCATAAATATTTAAAAACAGAACGAATATGAAAAAGAATCATTGCTGCATACAAAGAGCAATATATATCCTTTTTCACATATAATACCATACTCATTCACTATCAATAGTATAAATCAAAAATAAATAGAAAATAGAAAGAGAAAAGATAAGATAATAACTTCAGACCCTTTCTGAAGGAGCTGGACATGTGAACCAATTTCTTTGATACGATGGTGGAAGCACAAAAGCAGCATCATCTCCACCAAAAACAAAAGGGTTCAATGGAATCCATATCTCATTTATTTTTAGCCGATCAAGTGGTGATTTCACTATGGAAAAAAGTTTGTAGGGTCTTTGGTGAAAGCCAAGTTTGTTACTCAATTCTATATCAATTTCAAGGTTTTAAGGGTGAAAAAATGGAAAGACTTGAAAATGTGTGTCTCAGTCAGATAGGCAGAAAGTTGTATATTTTTGTTACATGTTTTAAGACATTGTATTGATCTGCTTTAATTTTCTTCTTCTTTTTTTTTTTGCCCCTTTTCCTATTGGAAGATAATTTCTGTTTTTCCCTTCTTTGTAACGATTTCTTATCATCATCTCCAGTATCTTTTTCTCATTCTAATATAACTTTTTTTGAAAAAAAAGAGTCCAACAAACAAATCCAACCTTCTTGAGCATAAAGGTAACCAACCAGACTATCAATATAAAACATTGCAAGCACAAGGTCACTAAAACAAGTGACATGCACAAGAGTAAAAAGTCATTACCACAACAGGGCAACCAGCCTTTGGAATACTATCTGACCGCATACCACCAAAAGGGTTCAAACCAGCATATTCAACAAGAATACAAGCATCTATTCCAATGGATTCATAAAAGTCCCCAACCTGAGCAAACATTGAAAACATTGGTGAGGAAATATCAGGAAAAATATGTATAACATTTAAGTGAGTGAAAGAATGAACAAGGCTTTAATTAGACAAGGCAACTGTCCTACCAATGCCTGATCAAACTCCAAAAAAACTGGGATAAACACAACATACTCTGCAGAGCAAAATTTCACGTGGAAATTTGGATTTGAACTGCAACATCTCCCAGTTGAGTGTTCCTTCTTTAAGACTGCATAAAAAGAGAATTTGTACTTGAATCAAGTTAACAATAATAATAGCATTGCTAGAATTAGAGTGTCAAAAACATTTTTCAATCTTCCCAGAACAATAAAAAATTTATATGGACGCCTAAGAATAAAGTTGGCTTAAGCTAATAAGAGCAGTGAGTCAACTTTTCCTTGAGTTGAAGGCTTGAAGACTGAATAGACAATGAAATTATCCTTAGAACATGCAGATAATGAAACCCCTCACGGTGTCCAATAATGATCTTGCCTAGATGGGCTTATACTTCTAGTTATATCTTCCTTTGATTCAGCTGGAAAGCAATCACTCGATTTTCAGACATCTTTCCTTTGCAAAAGAGAAAATCAAAAGCTCCTTGATATTCTTGAAAACTTCCAATTTGTCTTGGCTGCGTCAATTTTCACCTTGGATTTTTATGTACTGATCCCAACCTCCTCTTGCTTGCCAGTGTGTACATCTCCCCTTTTAAAATCCAGCAAAGAACTTCCTCACAGCTGAATTTCAGAAATTCCTTTGCAGAAGGATCAGGTGAGTAAGAATCTCCACCCATTCTTGAATGCCTAATGCCCTTTCCACTTGATTCTATTGACTGCATTGGCTGAGTCATCTGTTTTGGCATCCCTTCTGCCAGTTCTTGAAAATTTGACAGCTTTGGCTCCATTCTTGACAGTCTTTTCTCCATCAAATCTGCAATTTGTCGGTTGGTGGATTGCTGCTCTAATTCCATTTGTTATGAAAAAGGAGGGAGAGGGAGAGATGGATGGAGAGATGGAGGGAGGGAGGGAGGGAGGGGGGATTTAGAGAAAAAGAATCTCCATTAACCAACATACATGTCTTCATTGCCCCTTGTTACATCTAGAGCCTCCAACCTAATAATTTCTTAACTCACTCCTTTCATCTACTATTCTTATTCATATCACAATGAAGCAATTAGGATGATCATTAATCATGTGACCATAACACTATATCATATTAAAGGCAAAAGTTGTACATGATGTCTAGACACAATTAAACCAACTGAATGAAGAGACCTTAAAGAATGGTTCGTATGTACATTGTAAAGCCTTAAAATTGTGTATTTAAAGTTTCAGAAAAAATGTCTTACAAGGAAAAAACCCAGCTATCAATGTTTTCATCTGGCAGTTACAAAGACTGAAGAAAAAGGAAAAAGTAATGTCATCAGTGTTTCGAGTCCAGACCTTCCATTTTTTAAGCTGGGATCCAAACCCAGCAAATTGGAATATTCAAGCCTTTTAACCAGCTGAGCAGTTGAAGGTTTTCTGCACATCTGCATCCTCTGCCATAGTTTTGGGAGGGGTACAAAAAAGACATGCAAGATAGCTTTCAATTCAATATCTCACTAAAAATAATGTAGTTTAAAAAATTGTGCATAATCTAAAAATTTCATTAAACGTGAAGATGATTGGCACCTCCTTCCACCAAAATATGTGAGAAAGATCTTTATCATCTAAATTATTATTTGGAGATTTATGTTTCTTGGCTGCTCTACCACTCCCCCTCAAAATCTTCCCATCTTTGAAGCAAGATATCCTCTGAATGTATCCATTTCTTCTGTTCAACAAGTTCCACGATTTAAACGATATACCAAGAAAAAAGTAATATACAAGGCAAAACATTAAATTCCCACTATTAAGATTTTGTCATGCTAAGAAACTATTCAATCAAACCAACACTGACAAATAGGATCGTTATATTTACAATTGGATTGATGATTTTATAATATATTTTATCAACGCTGAAAGAGTAGAAAAGACAATCCGTCTCAAATTATATCATGAACTGATCTTAAGCATTATAGTTCTAGCTGACATTGCAGATATCGCTGTAAAAACTTCAAATTCTCGAACTAGTGCATATAACTTCATAAAATTCACTGCGCATGAAATGATCCATGTAATACACTACAAATATCTATTTAGCCTATAATTTGTGATTTCTTCAAAAACGCCAGGTAATTAGGGACCAAATGCCAGGTAGTTGCATCGAAAATGACAGATAAGAAGCTCAAATGCTGCACCAAGTTGTTCCAAGAGATAAAAGATATATTCCCGACCAGGCCTGAGCAAGAAACATTTTACTCAACCCACAATCTATTAAGAGAGGGGAAAAGGTAGGAAAGAACGGCGAGATTCAAGCTTCAACGAAATTCAAAGCCTCAGTAGGAATTCCCACAAAATGAAACAGAACCAAAGATACGTATAATGCACGGTATTTTATATAAGAAATCAAACATAACCTTTTACGGGCATATGAACACGTTCAGTAACAAGAGAGAAAGAGAGGCATTACAGGAGGACCCGTGAAGGGACGAATGAACAGTATCTGGGCGCCGGAGAGCGAAGGAAGAGAGCAAGGGAACGCCAGCGAGGTGATGAAACGACCATGCTTCTGGTTGCTAGCCAGTACATTGCGGAATACTTAATGAACGATTTGATTTCTCCCGAAATATGATAGCAATTCCGGCTAAATGAGTAAAGATTAGGGTTTGAGAGTTTTCTGCAAGAACTCACCTCTGAAATCAAAACCCCGAGGTCAGGTTCCCGCCAGTCAGTCACAGGGTGACAGAATGCAAGTGTCAAAAGGACAACGGGGAAACTAAAACGAGGAACAACGTTACATTCGACAAACAGACAGGAAAGCATTCACCTTTACGAATGGATCATCCTACATAGTACCACAAAGCCATCGAAAAGAAAAGAGGAAAAAATACAAAAAGTAGAAAAGAAAGAAAGACATGGGTGACTGTCAGAGTCAGATTACGTTTTAGGGCGTCCGAAAAAATGGCTAAATGAATAGGAAATATTAGAAAAACACTTGAAATAAGAACAAAGTCACAATGTTTGATGTACTCGCAAAAATAAAATGATGTTCGTATGAGATCTATTGAGTTCAGTATGGTCAGAGACAATAGAGAGATGATAAAAATGGAAAAAAAAAAAATTCAAGATATCTCTGACGCGAAAATTAAGAAATAAGACCAGTCCACCTTATCTGGTAATTATATTAACACAACCACATTGTTTGACGATGTGCGGTTTCCAGACAATGCCTAGCCTGAACTCTAACTCCTCCTCCATCTTCTAATTAATGGATATACAACCAACGTTCGGTGTTCATAGGGGCGGTGCCCATCACTTTGAATCAATTTAAACTGTTTATTTAAACTAAATTATTTTTTTATTTTTTTATTTTTTAGAATAAAAATAAAATTTTAAATAAATATGTTTATTATTAACAAGCATCATCCATATTTAATTAGATCAGTCAAATTTTAATATTAATTTTTTTATAATTTTTATAAATTGATGATACAGATTTATTTTAAATTGTTTTAAATTTGAACAGTACAAATTAAATCTATATGATCAATTTAAAAAAATTTATAAAAAATTAATATCAAATTTAAACTCATCTGATTAAATATGAATGTTATATGTTAATAATAAATATATTTATCTAAAATTTTATAATTTTTTATTTAAAATAAAAAAAGTTGTTTAATATGTCTAGATTGGTCCAGTGGTGATGAAGCATGCGACTGATAAGCACTGAATGCGATTCCAACCATGCACACCCACACGCACAGGGCTCAAGATCTTCGTCACACCTTCTAATCTAATTTAACTTCCTAAGTTGTTTAACTTGCTTTGAAATTTTAAATGAATTTCATTTTGTGCCCCTAAATTTTACTTGTTTGAAATTTTAGGCCCCCATTCATTGGTTTTTAACTTCAAGGTCTGCTGGTGCGCCGTGCGCGCAAGAACACGCACCATGGCTAGTACGGGTTCAATGTCCAAGTCACCATTAGACAACGAGTTGCAACCTCAAAGTTGAACCACTGTAGTAGTTAATTTTTCATGGTTCATGTCCAAAAGAGGTTACAATTGTCACTAAAGTTAAGAATTCAGACAGTCTCAGCTTATTTGAACGATCCGAATGAGCCAACTTTTTAAAAAGTTTGAATAGTTAAGCTTGATTTGAATACTTAAATTTTTTAAAATTATTTTCAATTAATTTTTTTAATTTAAATTTATTTTACTTTATAAAAATATAAATTATATATTTTTTAATACTTAAACGATATATGTGACTCAAATATATGATATTTTAATATAAAATGAACTAAAACTTAAAGAACTAATTAATATTTATTATATTTTATATATATATATTCCTTCTGTTCAAAAATATAAGGCATATTTAACTGAATCCCACCCCAGTAAAATAATTATATACTTTTAAACTAAGCCTATCTTTTTATATTTATCCTTATTAAATATTATAATAAATAAAAATTTGTTTATTAATAGGAACACTTTTGAAAAAAGATAATTATTACACCTCAAAAGAGTAAAAATATCTTACATTTTTAACATTCAACTCCTAAAAATGCCTTATATTTTTCAACAGAGGGAATATATTTTTTTTAAATAGCTTGAATAGGCTCAAACATTAAAAGCTTTCTTTTTTATAAGTTTGACCTTAAAATTTTGTAGGCAAGATTCGAGTTTAATTTAAATTACCGGCTTTATTCAACATGCTATGCTACCCCATTTTAAAATATATAAAAACTTTCCACGTGATTTTCTCAAGTGAAACAATAATTTTTAATAAGTATTTACATGACATCTTGCTTTAATTGCCATTCATTAAATGGGAGTATCATTAAATTATGACAAATGAATAATTAATCACAAGAGTATTTTAGCCTAAACATTTCAACTTTAAATATATAATTATTAAGACTGGTATTTCTTAAATTACCCGAGTTAGTTAAAATTTATTTATATTTAAAAACGACGGAATATATCAATAAAAATATTAACATTAAAAAAAACGCTAACATCTCTAATTAATTACATCAGTGTTCGGCCATTCCTACCTGTCTTCCACATGTTCTTGATCTCCAGCTTTTTCTTATTTGTCTTCGTCCCTTGATTTTGAATGCATGTCATTTGGAATAAAGTGTTTTTTTTTTTTTGCTGGGGTAAAAATCTGGACAAAACTCAAACTATATTATTCAAATAGTACTAGAGCGAGGAAAAGAAACGCCCTCCATGTATCGACACGCCTTGTTTAAAATCTCTGTATGAGGCTCAAACGGGATTTCACACTTGCTCTGTTGTTGGACACCCATCTTTGCAAGTACATTTGCATTTTGCACACATATTGTTTTTACCAGTGACATGCTTTGCCTCAACTTGCCAACCATCCTCCATAAACTCCAAAGCATGACGAATTTAGAATAAAGTTGTTAAATAATTCAAGGTATAAGTCATGAATATGAATATCTGAAACTAAAAATTATTTTTCCACTAATGCCTTTCGTTGACCATGTGATAAAGCAGATAGTGAAGATTTTGATGAGCTTTAAATTTATGTTAGAGATTTTAACCTTTTAACAGGAGCATTGTTGACAAACACTTTCAATTTATGGCGCAGTGGTTTAAAAAAATTAATTGTTTTTAATCAATTTTTCTTAAATTTATTTCCTCCATGTTTTTGTTATTTCATCTGGACATGCTAGACACAATCTAATGCATTACACAAGTTATTTTATATATTTGTTAATCAAATACACTCCACATTACGTTGACTTAAAAAGATCATGTGAAGTGATACAAGGTAATAAGAGAAGTGAATGAAAACTAAAAGTAGTATTCTCATGCTTCAATCTCTCAAAAGCATAGCATAAAGTTAAGAAGGATTTAGATTTAGTTTTGAACCAAATCCTTGATCTGGATACCTAAAAGCTTTTGAATTTAGATTCAAATCCAATAATATATATTTTATTATAACTTTTTGTAATTTTAAATTCCCATTTAACCCTAAATATTTGAAATATAGCATATTACAACCCTTTTATTTTCCTCACATATTCATTATGGGTGTCTTTATTAGTCCTATTGCTCCTCTCATTTCTTGTCCCTGCATCTTACTGATTGAAAAACAAAGACAAGACCATCACTTGTAATGTAAGTTTTCGTTTTTATTTTAACGTCATTCTCACACCTTTAAAATGTTTTTCATTATTCAAATAAAAGATTTTAAATATATGAATTTTAGATACAAGATATACTACCTAAGTGAATACTAGCCTTGGTAAATAAAAGATAACATTATATAGTCACTAACTAGCTGGTTAACTCAACAAATTAGGACAATGATTGAGTTATGTTGAATTAAAATACGGTGATTAAATCAATAATTAATTAAAAAAAGTTTAGAGACTAAAAGTTACACTATTCCAAATTTATATTTATTAGCTAAAAATAAAATAATTTAGCTATATATAATTTATTTGACATAATAGAAATGAAATAATAATAAAAAACTGCGACTTATTTGACAAAGTATACTTTGAAAATGGGCAAGCAAAGAACAAGTTTAATCTATATCTATATATATACAAAAGTAGAACTGCGAACAATATTTAATGATGACACATGTCATTGATTATATTATATTTTACTTATTTTTATTTTTAATTTTAAAAAATAGAAAAAAACTACCTTACCCTCAAATATCTCCCCATTATCTCAACTTTCTAAAAAATTATAGCTACAAGCAATATCTAATGAAGACCCATGTTCTTGATTTTGTTTTACTCTATTTTTTAATTTTTTTAAATAAAAAAAACTACTCTACCTTCAAGCATCACCTCATTATCTCAACTTTTTAAAATGATAGAACCACAAACAACATCTGACGACGACACATATCTCTAACTCTGTTTTACTTTTTTTTTTAATTTTAAATTTTTAAATTAGGTACAACTACCTTATCTCCAAAAAATAATTTCAAATAATAAATAAAATTCAAAATTCTAATGTTAAAATTAATGAAAAAATTATCCATCCATTAACTTATTTATTTACACTTGCAAGCTTCTAATTTAAAAATAAAAAGGAAATTATATGCTGCAAATAGCATCTAACAGTGCCATTAATTCTAATTTTCTTTGTTCATTTTCCAATTTTAAAAAATAAATAAAACTACTCCACTATTCAAATATTTCTACATTATTTTAACTTTTCATTAACTTATTTATTTATAATTTCAAAATTTCAATTAAAAATAATAAGAAAATTATGCACTCAAATAGTATCTGATGACGATGACATACGTCCATAATTCTATTTTGCTTTATTTATTTTTAAATTTTTAAAAATAAATAAAACTACCTTATTCCAAATATCTCCCCACTATCTAAACTTTTCATTAACTTACTCATAACTTGACATTTAATTAAAAATAATAAACAAAATTCATGTTTTTGATTGTATAAAAAAATGAAATTTAAATTTTTAATTTAAAAATAATAAGTAAAATATTTGTATCCAATTTTAAAAAAATGGAAAAGAAATCAAAATCTCTAGAAAAGTGAAAAACTAAAATCTGACCCAAGGGTTTTTTGATAACCCACCCCATATCTTCACCTCACTATATTTTCTTCACTTCTCCCGCTTCACTGTAATTCAAATTCAAAGTCAAGCC
The DNA here is from genome assembly GCF_029017545.1 of Prosopis cineraria. Taxonomy (NCBI): domain Eukaryota; kingdom Viridiplantae; phylum Streptophyta; class Magnoliopsida; order Fabales; family Fabaceae; genus Prosopis; species Prosopis cineraria. The sequence goes on from NW_026555335.1 coordinate 4,447,451, forward strand.
TTGTAATTCATAAAACTACTTTTTCATTGTAGCTTTTGTGCCCACATTTCTTCTTCCTTTTTTTTAGAGTGCTCACTTGCATCCACATAAATTCTTACAAAATTTTTAAATTTATCATCTCATTGGTGTCTAATCAAATGCTTAGGAAGAGTTGTTTTAGATTGCTTCGACAATGATGATGAATAATCCAGAAGTCCTACAATAAAAACTCTAGATCTACTTGAACCTTGATAATTAGCTCTATTCTTCTGTCTACCAATATCTTATCTCTCATTCATTATGACTAAGCCATTTTGATTAAATACATTATAATATTATTCTCTTTTGTATATTTTTATGGTTGAATTATTGTGATTATTTTATTTCCAAAACAAGCGTGAGAAAATTAGGTGATGCCCCTTTTATTTTTGCTATTGAATATCATTTAGTCACAAGTTTTTATTATATGTGCAATGAAAAGAATGTAATGTTTTAAAGAAAATGTATTTTACATGCTTTAAATTATGTGAGTGTAATTTGACTTTAAATAACATTTGACACCTCTCATCATAGCATGTGATTTAAGATATATTAATTAATCAATTCTCATGCTCTTAATTGTCTATGTATTATAAGAAATAAAGTCAATATTAAAAGTAAAATAATAACTTAGTATATAACATATAAAAATAGTTGAATGTATTTAAATTAGTACAGATTCTAGATTTTTAAATTATTTTTTGACGATTGTGAGCTTTTATTCTTTATATTCATTCTTTCTTGTAGCAAGTTCTTTTTAAGACAAATAAAATATAATAATCATTCAAAAAATTTAGTGAAAAATAAATCGATATGAAATTAATTTTTGGTGTAAATTATTTAAACCATTTTCAATTTTTTTAAATCAATATAAGATTAATTATTGGCTTATCATTTTCAAACTTATTTTAAATATTACTTTAAATTTAATTTATCTTAACTATATCATAATTACAATTACAAAAAGTATACAAAAAATATCATGCGTCTAAAAAAAATTTTTATTTAAAAGTTAATAAGAAACATTAACTCTGCCTATATTTATAGCCGATCCCAAGCCCGGGAAAAGGAGGAGGGTTGTGTTAGGCCATCAACAGCCAATGTAAAACTTTGTTGAATCTATCATGAACATAGACAATAGATGTTATAATGTTAATGCTAGGTCATTGCCCGTAAGTAACGCGCTGCGGGGCTCGAGTACAGTGATAATGAGTTAGAGCCGCTGCATCAGCGTCCGGATGTAGTGTTAAATGAGCAAGGGCTACCGCGTCATTCTGGACATGCGCGGCTAAAGAGGTTAGTCCATGAGAGCAAAATTAGATTTGGTACTTAGAATGTTAAGTCATTAAAATGTAAATCTGTAGAGGTTGTAGGGATTATGATTCAAAGGAAAATTAATATCCTTTGCTTGCAAGAAACAAAATGGCGTGGAGAAGAAGCTAAGGATATTAAAGGTTTCAAACTTTAGTATACAGGAAAAGTAAGCACACGCAATGGAGTAGGCATCATTATGGATAAGGAGTGGAAGAAAAATGTTGTAGAAGTTAGTAGAATTGAAGACAGAATTATTTCCTTAAAAATAATAATTGGACGTAAGACTGTTAATATTGTTAGTGCTTATGCGCCGTAAGTCGAGACAGAAGCCAGCCTTAAGGAATTATTTTGGGAGGATCTGGAGGGGTTGATTCGACACATACCATAGAATGAAAAGATTTTTATTGGAGGAGACTTTAATAGGCATGTCGGGAGGAAGGCTGGTCAGTATGCGAAGGTGTATGGTGGTTTTGGTTTTGGAGAGCGAAATAATGAAGGACAAACTCTTCTTGATTTCTCATTGGCGTATGATTTTAAGATTGCCAACACTTATTTCAAGAAGAGAGATGAGCATCTCATCACTTACAAAAGTGGAGCCTCAAAGTCACAAATTAATTTTCTTTTGGTTAGGAACACAGAAAGAAGACTTTGTAAAAATTGTAAAGTGATCTCCGGAGATGCTGTAACGACACAACATAGGGTACCAATCCTTGATGTGTGTATTATGAGTAAAATTCAAAAACGTCAACAAGTAGTAGCACCAAGGATTAGGTGGTGGTAATTAAAAGGTGAGAATCAAGATATTTTTAAGCGAAATCTTTTGGATAAAGGAATTTGAAAATTTCAAGGAAGTACTAACATCATGTGAGAGGATATGACTAAAAAGATACGGGAGATTGCAAAAGTAGTTTTGGGAGAATCAAAAGGTTTTAGTCCGAGAGATAAGAAGACTTAGTGGTGGAATAATAGTGTACAGGACAAAATCAAGTATAAGAAGAACTGTTTTAAAGCCATACATTTGTGTAACAATGAGGAAAATTGGGAGAGATACCGTATGGCTGAGAAGGAAACTAAGAGAGCTGTGGGTGAAGCTCATTCTAAAACTTTTGAAGAATTTTATAAGAGCCTTGAGACGAAGGAAGGAGAACGAAATATTTATAAGATTGCCAAGAGTAGGGAAAGAAAATCAAGAGATATAGAACAGGTAAGATGTATTAAGAATGAAGAGGAAAGAATTTTAGTTACAGATGATGAAATTAAAAATAGATGGGAGACTTACTTTTCCAAACTTTTCAATGATGGAGAGGGTTCATCTAATAACTTGGAGGATTTAGTAACTGGCGAAGGAGAACAAAATTTGTCATTCTATCGAATAATACGTGATAAGGAAGTAAGGGAAGCTCTTAAGAAAATGGCAAATGGTAGAGCCAACGGACCTGATTGTATATCTATCGAAGCGTGAAAATGTTTAGGTGAAGAAGAAGTGAGATTGTTAACTAAGTTATTTAATATGATTTTACGGTCCAAGAAAATGCCTGATGAGTGGAGGAGAAGTACATTAATTCCTATTTATAAAAATAAAGGAGATATTCAGAATTATACTAACTATAGAGGGATTAAACTCATGAGCCATACCATGAAATTGTGGGAGAAAGTAATTGAGCACAGGTTGAGATTGGAGACAAGTATTTCTGAGAATCAGTTTGGTTTTATGCCAGGTAGATCAACTACAGAAGCGATTTATTTATTAAGGGGATTAATGGAAAAGTATCGTTGTAAAAATAAAGATTTACACATGATTTTTATTGATTTGGAAAAAGCTTATGACCATATACCAAGAGAAGTGCTTCGGAAAGCGTTGGAAAAAAAGGGAGTATGGATTGCTTATATTAAAGCCATAAAAGATATGTATGAAGGGGTAAAAACTAATATAAGAACGCCTAGTAGTCAAACAAAGGATTTTTCTATAAAGATTGGACTTCATCAAGGATCATCTCTGAGTCCTTATCTGTTCAACTTGATCCTACATGTTTTGACGGAATATATTCAAGGAAAAATTCCCAAATGTATGCTCTTTACAGATGATATAGTTCTTATAGCAAAGATAAGAGAAGAGGTTAATTGCAAACTTGAGTTATGGAGGAGGACATTAGAGTTGAAAGGTTTCCGTCTGAGTAGGAGTAAGATAGAATATTTATATTGTAAATTTGGCAAGAGACTATTTGACAATAATTTGGAAGTGAAATTGGGAGATCAAATTATACCTCAAGTGGAAAAGTTTAGATATTCGGGAGTCATTATTCAAAATGATGGCGAAATCAGTGAAGATATTTCACATAGGATTCAAGCTGGCTGGTTTAATTGGAGAAAAGCTAAAGGAGTTATTTGCGACCGTAAGGTGCCTAATAAACTTAAAGGAAAGTTTTATTGCATTGCTATGAGACCGACAATGTTATATAGTGGTAAATGCTAGGCTCTAATGGGACAACAAGAGCATAAAGTTGGAGTAGCAAAGATGAGAATGTTACGATGGATGTGTGAACATATACGTAAAGATAAAATTCGAAATGAGCACATACGCGAAAAAGTGAGGGTAGCACCTATTGAGGAAAAAATGTTAGAAAATTAGGTGAGATGGTTTGGGCATGTACAAAGAAGACCAAGGGAGGCACCGATGAGAAGAGTGAAACATATAACTTTAAGTCCGATCAAGAGAGGTAGAGGAAGGCCTAAGAGAACACTCTTAGAAGTTGTTGAATACGATCTCTTAATTAATAATATTCCTAAAAGCTTGATAAATGATAGAGCACAATGGTGTCTTGCAATCCATGTAGCCAACCCCACCTAGTGGAATAAAAGCTTGTTGTTATTGTTGTTATTGTTGTTAATAAGAAACATTATTGTGATATTTATAAATTTTAGTTTAAAATTAGCTTGTCCTTTGTAAGTGTCCATAGCTAGCACTAAAAAGTTTATCTCCACCAAATAACATCTTATATTATGAATAATTATTAACTATTATTATTTATTTAAATTTTTTTATTTTTTCACGCTCCATGCATTGCACGGGCCACATATTAGTTAAAATATAAATGTGTTTATCAAGATCAAGCTTTTAACAGTTGGTGTCGTTAATTTTTAAGGTCGAATTATGTTGGTGGAATCGTATACATTAATATCAGTAAGGGAATTAAATAATAGAAAAGATGCATAACTGCAATTTGAATTCTAGGGCAGCACGTTTATAAAGTTGTCACTACGTAGTCGACAGATGCTACTCTGCCAAATCAAAAGCTAACAGACACACCAGAAAACATAAGACAAAAACAACCCAGCATCACATTCAAACAGAATATGTAGTTCGGATGACACAGCACAGAAGCGAACAGGAATTCGATCGATTCAGTTTGGATTAACTGAGAAACACGGATGCCAAATCCCCCATAAATGACACAATAGATGCCATACTACTTAATGTCTCCAACGCCTCCGTTTGCCCCTGACAGATTATTACACCATGAAAACAAAAACACTATTATTTTAATTTAAACATATTTGACAAATTTCACAGTGTTTCGCGCTAGACATGCATTTTGTGATATATGCGCTTGTGTGAAATTTAGTTATTTTTTTGGAATAATAATTTGCAACTTTGACATAAAAAATAAATCATAAAACAAAACTCCTACATAACTAGTACTGCTGAAATGAATTAATAGGAATAGCTATTCAAATTTTAAAATAAGGTGAGAGAGTTCTGCTACTCACCTTTTTTCCAACACCAGACGACGTTGATGCCTGAAAATGAAACACCAATAATTAACAATAACAAGGACACACATGCAAAAAGAGAGCAAATTTTAGAGACAGCCGGGATATTAAAAATTATTCAATCATCTCTAGGACTATTAAGTTAACATGGCTATAAAAAATGATCTCCTTTTGTATCTGACGTGTGACTTATCGATGTCTCAATCATACCAATTATATATAACCTTGAGAATAAAGTATGGAATAAAATTAAGAATACAATCATATAAAAAAGGTGATTATGAGAGCAATACAAACATACGACATGCATATGCGCGCGCGCGCGCGCCTGTGTACCTGGGATGCAGATAATAGCAAGTGTTGCATCTTGAACAAGAGTGTGTAGTTATCGTCAAACTCAGTATGCTCATGCTCAAACTTTGTCTCGCGGTAGCATGGAATACAGAGATCATAACTACGACACTCAGGAAGGTTGGTTAAACGACAGTGCGTACAAGTGAAGAACAGGCCAACGATGAAAACGCCACAGGCATCACACAGGGGCCTGCCACTTGAGCAAAGGTAAGACAGCATGAAAAGCTCATCAAACTGCAGGAAGCCATCGCCGTTTTGATCGGCGAGGTTGAAGAGAGCGCGTGTGTGGGCATCAGCGGATTCCATGAACCTTGCCAACTCTGCAAAGCTTATCTTGCCATCTCCGTCTCTGTCCATTATCTTAAACAGCCTGTTCAGCTCTTCCTTTTCTTCATATGAGGACTTCTCATATACAGCTTTTGCGGCCTTCCTCATCTCCTCCATCATATATCCTCTCTCTGCCTTACTCTTTCTTGTTTTTCAGGCTCGTGCTTTAATTAGGGCTCACAACTTACATCAAGCATATTTATATATATGTGTGTATGTATATTCTTCTTGCCTTATTTATATGGAGGATAAAAAAATTAATTTTGATTCTATTTAAAAGACAAATTGAGAAGATTAATTTTAATTTTATTTAAAGGCACTTCATTATTTTCAATTTATGTTTGTCTTTACCTTTCTGCACAGAAAATTATTAAAAATAATTTGTTTGTTTCTATCAGGAGTAGAGTTGGAGTATTTTTAAATTTTAAAATAGTGTTAATAAGATTTAATTTTTTTTAATTTCAATAATTTGTAAATAGAACTAGCAGAAATACACACCTAGTGTACTTAACTGCTTTTGCCACGCCGTTTGTTGAGTTCGTATTATCGTGTTTAGTTGCTATTGTGATTTTCGTTTCGTACGCTTAACCTTATTATCAACTAGCGGGCTGCGGGACACAAGCGAGGACGAAGACCGAGACGAAGGGTGGGTGGAGTTGCATCCGAGAGCTTCAAGTCTGCGCAGAAATAGTTGACAGGCTTCTCCGCCGCCAATGTTCGTTGGACTAATGGAGTATTTATCGTACGTTATTGACTTGTGACTTTCAATTCCACACGTTAAAGAAGCTCCCACCCTTCTGTCCAAAAAAACAAAAAACAAAAAACGAGAAGCCTCCACCCTAGTAGAAAAATCGGACGTCTGACTGCATCAAGTGGAGTTTTGGCTGGCTAGTGGCAGGCTAGCTAGGCCCGAAAAAGCAATTCATTACATCAAGTTGGCCTTTGTCCGCTTGCGGATCTTGAACAGTGAAAGGGCGAATCTTGCGTGAGTATGAGCCCTGGAATTTAAATTTGTATAGATGTCAATTTTTTTTTTTTTTAAAGAACCATTTCTAGTTAATCAACTATATTATTTAAATAGTAATAGAGAGAGGAAAAGAAACACTAGCTTACGATCTCTGTGAGGCTCGAACAGGATTCTACACTTGTTCTATTACACCTATCTTTGTAAGCACGTTTGCACACACGTTACCTTTGCGAAAAGTTGTTTACATGATTCAAGGTATAAGTATTCGCCCTCTCTTCTTAAAGTTTACTCTCAGATATCCTTGCCAAGGTGGATAGTAGGACCATTTTGAACATAATTTACTTAAGACAAGGTAAACTGATGGTACGGTCATCCTAAAGCCTTTTTAATATTAAATTCTCAAGGACTTAGCGTGATACACACTCCTCAATCTTACAATCTCTCCTATAAAGTAAAGAAATAGGTAACATTAATATCACTGAGCTGATCAACTCAGTGTGGTACCAATAATGCTCACTTCTTTGTTAATATAAAAGGTTGTAGGATTGAATTTTAAGGGTGAACGTTATGCTAAGTTTTTGAAAATTTGATTATTGGGAAGGCATGATGATGGCGTATTACCATGTATATCCGCTTGAGTAAATGGGTTTAAGAGAGTCCCATTTTCCGCTCCACCAAAAATACTTAGGGAGTTACTCTTGACAAAGGGGGAGGGTGAACAATAAGTTATAGATATGAAAATATAAAACTAAAAACTATTTTTCCACTAATGCCTCTTATTAACCATACGATAAAGCAATTAGTGGAGATGTTGATGAGCTTTAAAATTATGCAGAGGTTTAACCTTTTAATGGGAGCATTGTTGAAAAATACTTTCAGTTTATGGCGTAGCAGTTTAAAAAAAAATTAATTCTTTTTAATCATTATTTTTTCTTATATTTACTTCCTCCATTATTTAATTCTGTTCTCTCATCTGGACATGCTATATACAGTCTACTACATTGCACGAGTTATTTTACATATTTGTCAAAAGAAATAATGTGAAGTGACACAAGATAATCAGGGAAGTAAATGAACCTAAAGCAATATTCCATGATCAAAATTGTTAACGACACAATATAACAATTTCTTGATGTGTCAATCAAGTCTGAAGATTGGAAGGTCAGAGCTTTTGAAAGATTTTCATTGTACACTGCTTGACTTTGGCATTTTATATCATCTCCAGGAATCAAAATTTTCAATTCGTCCATATTTCAAACTCTCGAAGTGCAACATTAAGTTAACCATAATAATACATTTGGATGCATGAGCATTTATATTTAATTTTAAAATAGATTTTTGATTTGGTTACATAAAATTCTTTGAATTTGGATTCAAGTCCAATAAATCCTTATTTTATTATAACCTTTTTTGTAATTTTAAATTTTCCTTGGATTCTAAATATTTAAATATAACCTACTCTAACCTTTTTGTTTTCTTCATGTTTTCAATATGAGTATTTCTGTCAATTAGTTTTGCTGCCTCTCTTATCTCTCGTTCTTGTTTTTCACCAATCAAAGAATAGAAATAAGCCCATTACTTGCAATACAATCTTTCATTTCTACTTCAACGTTGCTCTTTTACCTTCAAAAATTTTTACAATATTCAAATAAAAAATTTTAAACACACAAATTTTAGATGCAAGATTTTAAATTTTAAATTCATCAGTTCAAAAACTACCTGAGTGAACAATAGCCGTGGTAAGCAAAAGACATTTTACAATGACCCATCTGGTTAACTCAATAAATTTGAACAATGATTGAGTTATCAAATCAATAATTAATTAAGAGAAAGTTCAAAAATAAAAGCTATACTACTCCAAATTTGTATTTATCAGCTAAAGAATAATAATTTATTTGTATATAATTTATTTGATACAATAGAAATGAAATGAAAAAAAAAACTGCGAGTTATTTAACAAAAGATACTTTAATTTGAACACGGGCAAGTAGAGAACAAGTGTAATTAATATATAAACGTGTTCATCAAGATCAAGCTTTTAACAGTTGGTGTCATTAATTTTTAAGGTCGAATTATGTAGGCGGAATTATACATTAATATCAGTAAGGGAATTAAAGAAGAGAAAGGATGCATAATTGGCAATTTGAATTCTATGGCAGCACATTTATAAATGGGTTCAAGTGCATTTTTGTTTTTGTACTTTTTTTAAAGAGCACTAGATATTTTATACTAGCAAGTGAGACATTGTTCTCTGTAACCATTTTTTGCATGAACAAAAACCCTCCTCTATTAGTGATCCGTTAATAGAGAGGGATTCTTGCTTATCTAAAAAATAATTTGAAAAAAAAAATACTCCATTTACTAGTACAGGATGTTGATGCTTGACATGATTGTGAAGGACTTGCCAGACAAGGAAACTCTAATAATTAACAATAACAATGGCACACACGTAAAAACAGCAAATTTTAGACATGGTATATTAGGCAAAAAGGCTAATAAGTATTTTTGTCAGACTCAATTATTCACTTAAAAGTGTTTGATATATTAAATTTATATTTGATGCTATTTTTTTCTTCAACATTTGAAAGCAGTGTATTGAATATCCTAACATTAAAGAGTTAACTTTTATTATTAGTTTAGTTGACTGAAAATATTACAAACAAATGGCTTTAAAAGGACAAAAGAGACCCGTGCAAATTGCAAATAATTACATTATAAGAAAATTACTATCAATTAAGTCTCTCAAATAATGGTTGATCAACATCATATTTTGACCTTTTATGTAGATAAGAAGTAACATTTGTATTATGTTATTCATGTGAAGTTTAGGGGACTAAATTAATATTAATTTTTTATAGGATATTTATATGTAATTTTATGGGTCATTTTTTTTTATAAATTTTTAGGTCATTTTTTTATAATTTTTAAGTCAACCAATATTTTAATTTTGTTTAATGGCATAGTACTTAACACACCATTCTTAAATGAAAAAATTGCATCACATGAAAAGTTTAGGATATCATATATTTCAGAATAAATAAATAAAGAGTAAAAATGTTTTTTAATCCTAGATAAAGTGCTTCTCATTTACTCAACATTTAAAAATTATTTAATCCTCTCAGGGGCTAGTTAACATGGTTATAAAGAAAATGATCTTTTTTCGTATCTAAGCGTGACTTATTGTTGATGACTCAATCATATCAATTATATATAAAAATTAAGAATATAAACATAAAAAAAGGTGATTGTGAGAGCAACACACACATATGTATATGTACATATATGGGGTGCAGATAATGGCAAGTGTTGCATCTTAAGTACGAGCGCGTAGTTATCGTCAAACTCAGTATGCTTATGCTCAAACTTTCTCTCACAGCAGCATGGAATACAATGATCACAAGCACGAGACTCAAAACAGTTGGTTAAACGACAGTGCATACAAGTGAAAAACAAGCCAATGATAAAAACACCGCAAGCATCACAGAGGGGCCTACCACTTGAACAAACGTAAGACGAGATGAAATAACTTGTCAAACTGCAGAAAGCCATCACCATTTCGATTGGCGAGGTTGAAGAGAGCACGTGTGTGGGCATCGATCAGAGGATTCCGTGTACCTCACCATCTCTGCAAGTCTTATCTTGCCAATAGTGGCGGAGGGAGGGGGAATTAGCAAGGGCGCAGCCCCCTCAAATTTTTTGTATTATATAAATATTGTATACTTTTTTTTCTTAAAATTTATGAAAACTTTGCAGTATATATGTTTTTTAATCTTGACTCTCACTCATTCTTAAATTTTGGCTCTGCCCCTGCTTGCCATCTCCGTCTCTGCATGTCCATTATCTTAAACAGCTTCTTCATCTCTTTCTTTTCTTCATCTGAGTATTAATACAGCCTTTGCGGCCTTCCTCATCTCCTCCACACACACACTCTTTCTTGTTTTTTAGGTTTGTTCCCTAGGGGCTCACAACTTACAAGTATATATACACACCAGCGTGCTTTTGCTATGCAGTACATTGACTTGTACTAATGTTAGATTTAATTAGCTGCTGTCGTGATTTTGATACACTTAACCTTATTAACAACTTGCTGGCTCGGAGGAAGCAAAGGTATACACGCCGTATATGCCTTAATTAAGCACTGACCATTGAATAGATTATATATACACATATATATAAGCACATACCGATTATGACGCTTATATAACTTAAGTTGGCCACTATCCACCAACATGCATTGATCCTAGTAAAAATAATTATGATGCTTAAATATAAATTCTCAAATTTATGCTTGTCTGAATGCCAACAATACATTTTTCGGGGAGCTATTTCTAATTAATAAATTTAACCATGCCTGAATGTGACATAATCAGATCTGTATTAATAAAAAAACGGAGATTATTCATCTTATAAAATAGTATGTTTAGATTAAATCGTATGAAATATTATCGGTCAGTTTATAAATGGTTGACCGATGACCTATAATTTTTTGTCTTTCGCCGATTAGATTGAACTTCACATGATAGTTAAGGGAAGCAACACTTTGCTTATGAATAATATAACTGCTAATTTTATATCTCAATTCATGTATCAAATAAAATTGAGTATAGTAATATGTGCGTATATGAAAAATTCATGATCGCTTGCTAAAGGCATTTCGATTACCTCGAGTATAAACAAACACATAACCCACTAAACTCTCGTAGTCTTCAAAGAGTGTAGAAATAATGAAGTAAATGAAAGCTATCGTGTATTTAATAGTTATTGACTGATCGGTTTATAAGGACCAAATCAGTAACTACTTAATTAATTAATTATATTTCATTATCTCTAACTCAGTCAATTAAGAGATAGGAAATAATTGAAAGCTATTAGGTTGTAGGTTGGGTTTTTGTCCATTAGACTTACTTGTATGATCCACCTATCACGACCTACACAAAATCATAAAGATCAATTTGTTTGGGCTTATTGATTAATGTAAATCTATAAATAAATATTTCAACAATAACTTCATATACATTTTATATTATACATGTGTTTATAGATACAAAGTACTCTTTTCATTCAAAAATATAATCTATTTTTAATTAAATTTTACCTCTAATAAAATAGTTACTTATTTACAAATTAATCCTATTTTTTTATATTTACCCCTAGTTGATAAAGTATTTCACCCTAAAATAAAAATAAATTAAAATAATTTATTTAATGGGGGAAATTTTTTTAAAAAAGTAATAATTATACTTTAAAAGACTATTTTTTTTAGATTTTTAAAAGGAGGAGTATAATTTTTTTTGAGATGGCAGTTTGTATTATATAAACTGCTAGATTAAAATATACACGAATCTCTTTAAAAACAAGTGATGAAAGAATGATTGACCGAGCCCTCAGCTATATTTTATTGAAAGAAAAATGATATTGCATAATGAAATGGCTGCATCATCTCGAAGAATCAAGAGTGCTTTTGTCCTGGGTTGAGAGTTCATGATATAAAATATTACCATTTCACATGAAATGTTTTATTATTTGAAAGCAAAAGTAAGAGCCCTAAACTTAAATATGAGTTTGCTCTAAAAATAAGGAGAATGATAATAAAATCTTAAAACTTCAAATTTTATAATAGTTAAATCCTTGACAAATTAAACTTTTTAAAAAATAAGTTGTAAATATACATTGACTCAAAACAGGAATAAAAATAAGTTGTATGACAAAATTTCTCGTACACAGCTTTTGCGGCCTTATTCCTCATCTCCTCCCACATATATCCTCTATCTGTTTTACTCTTGTTTTTAAGGTTTGTGCCCCAGGGGCTCTCACAACTTAAATTACATGCAGGTACACACGCACACAGCAGCTGCATGCTTTTGCTACGGCAATGGCCAGGCATTGACTTGTATTAACGTGTTAGATTTAGCTGTGCTATCGTGATTTTCATACAACTTAACACCTTATAAACTTGCTGGCTACATGACAGAACCAAGGAAGACGACGAAGACCAAGACGAAGGCTGTGGTTGGAGTTGCATCAAGTTGGCGCAGAAATGGCTCAGAACAAGCTTCTGCGTCGACGTGCGCATTGGAAGTGTATGTGCAAAACTCTAATCGAAACGCAACCAATGTTTTTAGATTCTTGCGCCACTGCTAGCTCTTTACAAGGAATGAGGGCTTTTCTAATTTTAATAAAATAAATAAATAAAGGTGTGTATGCATGTTGCTCATGGTACCAATGTATGGGTATCCAAATATCGTACGTTATCGCGAGGAAACAAAGTTAAACGATTGGGAATTTCAATTCCACACGTTAAAGAAGCTTCCTCACCCCAGAAAAGTCGGTCTTCTGAGATTGCATCAAGTGGATTTTTTTTTATTTTTTTATTTTTTGTAGGGCGGGGGTGACGATTTGTACACGCCAACATGCTATAGGCGACTCCTACTAAGTGCGCGCTTGTGATTGTGATTCGTGCATGTAAAATGTAATAACAAAAAATATATTTGATTTGATTTAAGATTTGATTTAGTATTTTGGATTTGATATTATTTTGTCAGTATTTTGGATTTATTTTAGATTAAATTATACTTTTAATCATTCAACTCTAATATTGTTGGTTTCAAATGATCATTTTTTTGTGTCAATCATTATTTTAAAAAAATTAAACTTAATATATCAATATTTAAAAATTTAATATAAAAACTTACAGTATTAAAGTTAAATAATTAAAAAAATATTTTATAAAATCAATGGACTAAAATGAAACTTTGCATAAAATTAAAAGACTAAATGTATACTTTAGACTTTATTTTATTTTTAAGTATCATTTTAAATGAAATAAGATATCTAGACTAGCTAGATACATTATTGTCATCTTTTAGATTATGATTTAATTTAAATTTATTATTATTTTTATTATTTATAGAGCTCTGTAAATAGGTAATATCATTCAAGGTACAATTGAGTATTAAATACAGGCTCTTTTCTTGACATGAATTTAAACACCGATTTGTCACGTTATGAGAAACTAGTTTATTTCACTAAACCCAAATACTATCCTAAATTGTTCAGGCTATTTTTTTATTTTTCAATATAGTTCTAAGCTATTCAGGTTAAGATTTATAGCTAAACTGTCCAGGTCAATCTTTAATAAATTAAAATTATTTATTTATTAAATATTAAAATAATAATTTTATAATATTTACTTACTATTATAATAATAACTTTGTGGGTAAAAAAAAAAAAAACTTTGACACTAAAGCAATAGTGTTAATTGCATGTGATGCTCATCGTGTTATGAGCAATTTAGATCTAGATGGTCCAAATTAACAAGTTTTATTTTATCTTTATTTTATATTTATTAAAATAAAAAGTAATAAATTTATGTTATTATCAATTTGAATAACATAAATTTAATCTTATGACCCAATTTAATATTGGACTGTTTTTTAAATTTTTATAAACTAACCATACAGTACTGCCTTGAATGGTTCGGTTTTAAAATTTTTAACTCACAACTTTTTTCTAAATTTTTTAAAGTATCAATTTAGAGATTATCTTTATTTTTAATAATATTATTTTTAAAATAAAAAATTTAATGTTAAATTTAAACTATTCTACATACACCTATGTAGTAAATTTATAAAAATTATAAAAATTTTATTATTAAATTGAACGGTGATTATATTCTTTTGTATCAAAAATAAAAATTAAATTATTCATATTAAATATGTATTATCTAGATAGCGGATAAGGTAGATTTATTAAAATGTTTATAATTTTTATTTTAATAAATATTAAATAAAAATAAAATAAAACTTGTGAATCCGGATGGTCGTATGATTAGCATGGAAAACCAATTCCCAAAGCAAGGAGAACACACAAAGAAGCAGGTAACCGTCGTATGGTGGGGGTTGGTAGAATCTTACGAGAGAATTACTTGCCAACATTTCTAAATTATAAATAAATACTAAAATCTTATTTGGCATGATTGAATAGTTAAAATTAAAATTAAAATAAAATTGAGCTTCAAAAATATACTTAATATGTTAAAAAAAATAGATGAGATCTTTGTATTATTTTTATTTGGTAGGTGAGATATGGAGATAGAATTATATTTAAAAGATAAAAATACTCCTAAAAAAATAAAAATATATGAGAAGTTTAATTGAGTTTTAATTTTGTCACATATTTAGTATATAAATGAAATATTAAATACACGATAATACTATTACTTACAGAGAATACACAAGGAAAATAAAATAAAACAAGAGTGAAGCAATAACAACACTGGAAACATCTAGCACTAAAGATCGAGACAGATTCGTGCTTAGTCTTTGCTTAAGGGCCATTCTGTCCCTTGCAAAGGTTTGGCTTCTTGATATTTTTGGCTCTGCTTGTGCCATCCGGAGTTAGGGGCTTAGGGCTTACATGATTTATAGGTTAAAAATAAAATTTATAGAACTAATCCATATTCCATGACTTTAATTAAGGAATTCAATTCAAAATTTTTTCATGAAATCAGGATTCATGAGAGTTAGGGGTGGAGACAGGGGAGACTAACAAAGGCCATGTCTCCTTAACTTTGTTTTTTTGTTTTTATAAAATACAGGAGTTATATATTTTTGATCATTTTAAGTTAGTACATTATAAAAATCTTAAAACACTATATAGAATTCTTATTTCAATTTTATATATAGTCTTTTATACTTGTATAGTTTAACTGTTTTAATAGCTTAAAGACATAATTGTTATAAGATCTACTTATTTTTAACGAGATAATGCTACACGTGCTTTTAAGCATAGATATCATTCAATTTTGGCTTCATTTTTTTGATGTAAGAAATTATAAGAATTATTACTAATAAATTTTATCAAGCATTGCAACAAAAATATCAAAATATATTAAATGATATGCTTGATATCTACTATAAAATTATTTATCCAAAAATTAAGAGATTGTGGTTAAGATATATTCTTTAAAAAAATGTTTTGTAATAACTAATCTATTAAAATTTATTATATGAATGTTTTCTACTATGATATATTTAGATGTCATTGACAAAAAAAATTTGTGACAACAGAGGATCATTATTATGTTGATATATTTATTTACTATAATTATCAATTGAAATAATTAAATAATAAATTTAATAAATAAGTAATAGAATTTTTTAGATTGAACAAAAATTTAAATTTTGATCATGCATTTAAACCATTTAACGCTCATGAGAAAGTAAAATCTTTACCAACTTAATGGTAATTTATATTGAAAATAAAATTGCTAAAAATATTTAGCATAGATATAATAATTAATTATTTTTATATCATGAAAAATCAATGAAGATATATATATTTATAAAATTGAATATAAATATATATATTGAAATATTTAAGTTACGTTAATGATATATATATATATATATAAATTGTTTTTCAATGATCATATATGCTTTGTTATATATAACATTTTCTGGCTTTACCCCTGATGGGAGTTCTAATTTATATGTGCCAAACATTACTTTATTAAATTTCCTAACCCAATTTCATTTCCATTTTTAGGATTAAGCTCTAACAAACAGCACCTAAGTTTCATTAACTCGTGAGGATCAAACATGCTTTTTTAGGTTGAAAAAATGTACTATATATATCGTCAGCACAAATTTTAGGTGTCTGTTGTCGCCCAAAAAAGGGTTTAATTTTCCGCATGTTATGTGAATCAGGGTCATATAAAACTGATCAGACCATATGTTTATCATAAAGTTCAAAAACATTCTGACTTTCTTTGATCCCGTGAGAAAGTCAACTTCTCTGGACAGTTTATCGGCCTTCTTTTTAATTTTCTTAAAAACAAACCCCCCCCTTTCCTCCTGGCAAAGGATGCAAAAATCTGTGAGAGATTGAAAGAAAAATTTCCTTAAAATATATAAATGATAATAAGATGATGTAAAATGTAATGACTTTTTTAAGTCTTACTTTTCTGACGTAATTTTTTAATGATTATAATATTCTTACTTTAAAATAAAAAAAAATTATGTTTCTTTAATCAATGTGCAAGCTCTACATACGATGCTCGGCTTTAATCTTTATGGAAGATTGGTCCCTTGAATGCCTTTTTTGAATAAATTTGTGATATCAGCAACAATAGAATCCACCCATGCTGCAGACTGCAGAGACATTTTCTTCTTCTTCTTCTTCTTCTCCGGAACAAGTCAACAGAGAAAAGAATCGAACGATTATTGAACCAGAAGTTGCCGGCATACCCATTTTGAACCGTCTATAGCGTGGAGCAATATATTGTTGTGCAAGTAACCCGTATGGGACCACCATAAAGAAGTTGCGTTCAATTAAATTCTAGAATCTTGGACCAACAAAGACCAAAATCAAAGACATTCATCCATGATATTTAATAAAAGTATAACAGAAAAGATGTCAAATTTTTAAGAGATTAAAATTTTATAAATTTTTAAAACTATGAAGTAATTACTAATATCCTATATTGTGGTTTAAAGAGAGTATATGTCTCTTTGAAATTTTAACATTTACTTTCCCCCATCTTAATTTGAAGACAAGGTTTTAAAGTCTTCTTTGATCTTACATATAAGAAGAAAAATGTAATAGTCAATCTTGTTTTAATATTACTTCTCCACAATTGCATCAAGTTGCAATTCCTAGGTAAAGTTTATTGTAATAATTAATTTTAGTGAATGACAAAATTAAAATATCAAACATTTTTCTACAAGTTTAAGAATATTAATAGCATTTTTTTAAGAAATGTGAAGTTGGTTAACTTTGACATACAATTAGAATAGGAAGACTTAAATAACTTGTATATAAATTTTTTTGCCCTTTGAAGTCAATTTTTATAATTGTTTAATTAATTAACAGTTAAAAAATAATATTTACTAACGATGGAAGTAATATTATACCGATTTAAAACGTTAAAAAAATATTATATAAAAAATAAATTTAAAATTACAGGCACTGTTTGACCTATAAGGAAAGATTTGTCTTTTAACGGCTTAACCCCTTTAACAACTTAGATATAATTTTATTTTATAAAATGCAACATTTTAGTTTATAACTGTATCATTTAGGTTTGACGTACAGTTGCATGAGAAAATAAATAAAACATATGAACGAATTTTGGTAAAGGATCCATAAAGATTTGGGTTTCAAAAACAGTTTTTTTTTTGTTTTTTTTAAAATTTGTTCAAAATAAGTATTTTAAATTTAATGATTTTTGAAACTGTTCTTATTATTTTATTTAAAAAATAAAAAAATAAAAAATCTTAAAATTGTTTTTGTTTTATTTGTTTATTTTCAAAAAACATTATATTTGATTATTTAAAATTACAATTGACCAAAATTATTATAAATCATTACTATTAACCTCGAGTAATCACTATTATCATCTAATTTTTTTAATTTTAAAATTATTTTAAAATTAATTTTTTTTGGGTTTTATTTCAAAATTATATTGCAAAACAATTCCAAAGCAAAAAATGAATACAAACTAAACATGCTCTTAATTTCAAATCACATGCCTAGTGCCTACCCTATATCACGAAGGTCCCAGGTAATTTTCTCTACCACACTGAACTCCTCCTAACCCTGTCAAGTTTACAAGAAAATTAAATCAATAATCACATCCTTTCATCTAAGTTTGATGAAGGATAATGGCAAGGCAAATTTTTTGTTTCATTTCATGCCATTTATTTTAAAATAACTTCTAAATATTTAAATAAAAATAAAAACTATTGAACTATAGTGTCTTTTTTTGCAAACTTGGATTTCAATTTATTCTAAACCATGGAAAAACTCCTGAATACGTCGTCATCATTATAATATTTTATTCAAAGGTCATTCTATTACTATTTCCACGCCAACAAAACAAAACCTAGCGAGTGATTGTAACACGAAATATGTGATGAGAGGTTGCGCTTCTCAAGTCAACAAAATGACGTTTAAAAAATCCTAATTAATAACAACGTATTTCAAATATATTTCTATCTTCTATCTTCTACTTCTAGTTAAAAGCAGAATGTACACGATGGTTTATAAATCGAACGTTCAGAACTCGAAACTATTCAACTAAATTCGTGGACTTTAGACTCAAATCCACCTTACCAAATGACGGTATTTACTAAGCTATAAGCAGCCGAGAAGCCTTGATGATTTGTTAAGACAATTAATGGCTCATTCATCTCGTGTAGCAGGATCCATTCCAGCTGAAGGGCTATCAGCAAAATATTCTTGGTGCCTTACATTTACACCGTACTGCTCACAACAAATGAGAACAGAAGAGAGATTGGGGATTAGTGAATCTTGCAGTTGATCACGAATAATGGTACCCAATCAGTAACTAATCTAGCTCAAGAAGCCGACAAATTGCAGGTTAATTGGGTATTCAACTGGCCAAAAACTCAGGTTTGGCTCAGTTCAGTATAAGTTCATTTGATTAGACAAGTTTGTTGGTATAAATATTTAATTTTTGGGACAGCAAGCTTGCAAAAAGTTTGGGTATTAATGAAATAGCACAACTTGGTACAAGTCAGATCCCCATGGGTCTCACAATGAGAACAGACAAATCTCAGTTCACCAAAATGCAGAGACCAGTTCTTACCTCACGCAGCGCCTTTGATAGGTCCTCCATTGTCAATGTTAGGCGCTTATCCTGCGCAAACAAGATGTACAAGACACAGTGACATATATATATAACAAGAAGTAAGAATAGCGAAGACAAAAAATACTGCAACCACCAGTTGAGGACCTTCTGCTGCTTATCCTTTTTGTCCTTTGGAATTGTTGCCTGCCTTGCTTTGCAATGCCTACAAGAGAAGGCAGCAGAAATTAAACTCTGTTGACGTCATCAATCAAGCACAAACATTTTAGAGATTAAATTACCCATAACATTGTGAAAAAAAAAAAAAGCTACTAATAGCACAACTACATCTCATAATGCAAATCTCCAAAAACCAAAAATCGAGATTCTAAACTTAGAAATAACCCGATTCTATTAGGCAGAAAACTTAAGCCCATAATAGACATGAAAAACATAAAAAAAAAATAATGGCTCAATAAGCATACTGAAGGGCGTCATTGGCAACTTCCGCCACAAACTTCTGGGTTGCAACAGCTACTAGTCTAGTTCTGTACCAAACAAAAAAAAAGGGTCAACTGAACTCGAGAATATATGAACAAGTGATTAAGGGCCCAAACATCCAAATTAATCACATATCATCACTCAACAATTTCCACTTTAAATAAAAGCAATTATGAAACCCCAAACCAATCCAACTAGATTGTGCAACTTCAATAACCAATAAGAGCTCAAGTTTGGAGTATTTGATGCATTACTCTCTTTCATCATCAATAAATTCTTTTTCTAAAAAAATGTTGATTTTGAATGTAACTCAACTGTCTGATACTTTAGTATATATATCATATTGTCTGCCTCTTATTTCCTTTCTGAACTGTACATTATTTTGGAAATAAAAGTAATAATGGTCCAATTTGGAAAAAGATAGGACTAATAAGGTGAGCAAAAAGTCATTGATCGAAAATTAACTTTATCCGAAGTTAGATGCACAAATTTCAGTGAGTCATGTCAGGTCAAAACCCATAAACAGATGGTAAAGCACTCTCTTTGTGACAAAAAAAAAAAAAAGCTAATGTAACCAATATCTAAGTGGCATTAACAAGAAAATTAACTTCCAAAAAAAATAAAATTAGAAGTACCTACAATCGAACATCAGGACATTGAAAGCCACTCTTCGCTAAGTAATGTTCCACCAATTCATCTGGTATCTATCAGAGATACGGAAAAAAAGAGAAAGGAGTTAGTGATGAGCTTTAGATGTTCCAATGAATGAATATAGAGCAAGTTAATGAAGTTTGATCAGGTCATTCATAATAAAAGAAACTTACCGTAGGAGTGTAATCCATTAAAGAAGCCAGAAATTCTGATAGTGCAGCATCATCATCATGCCTGCCTTCACTTGATTGTGGGTTATGGTTCATCTTACCCAATCCACTTCAAAGGCTTATTCAAGGCTGTCAACTAATATTTACCAATGATTATGCATGTTCCATGGAATCAAATGGCAGAATTCTTATAATTTTATTTCGATCAGCAATAAGATATGAAACCATGCATGATGAACACAAAAATACATGCAACGCCAAAGATATCTCATCAATGAGAACTGTAGAAAGCTATTTAATATTAATCTCAAAAGTAGCTTTATATCACAAAGTTATAACTCCTTAAAACAACAAACAAGTTGGTTTGTATCAGATCTCAAACATTTTGAGCTCAGAACAAACCTTCAGTAAAATAATTTCTTGCATAAGCTCACATTACAATACCATAGAAAAATATAAATCAAGAAAAATAACAGGAACCCGTTAGCAAGAGAAAATCAACATTTAAAAACTTAATCATGGAATTGAAAGATATGAGACAGCAAAATAGCTACCTACTTAACAATATAAACAGTTAAGGATGAAATGATAAATTCTAGAATTAAAGGCTTACATGAAAGCAAGGAAAACATTTTTGATGGTATGAAAATTTCTTATTCTGGTAGAGGCCTCTAGTCTTTCAGAGACATGCCTATTATTGATAAATTGAATGGATATGACCTTTTTTTATGTTGCTATTTTACCATTCAATTCATTCCTTTTCCATATCACTAGAACAGCAGATTCTGACATATAACCGTAGAAGGACCTATATTATACTCAGTGGGGATATCTGCCCCCGCTGAAATCTTTGAAATATCCATAGTTGACATACCCGTCTAATTTTTGTTCCAGATACTTTAAGAAAGATGCCTTAGTAAGCCAACTGATTCACGTAACTCCTCCAAGCCACTGAAGAATGACCATGATAACACTTGCAATTTATGTTCTTCCTATTTCATTTAGCAATTTATGATCTTGAAAGGTGTTGCTTAGAGTAAGGTGCGCAATTTGAATGTTTCTGTCAATAGCTTCTAAATTCACAGACCAGTGAGCGGCAGGAAATGGTTTAGACTCAAGCTTATAAGATAAACAGAATGCCAGTACACAACAAATCCAACATTGTGCAATAACAATCCAAAGCAAATAAGTCGATAAAAATCAAAACGAAGAGGGCAGGAGTATAACAGTCAAATTACACACCATTCAAGCAAAGACTAGCAATCAAAGTTACAAAAATATAAACTCAACTGTAAACATTCCCAGATTCAAATCGATATTTGAACGATTACACGACTAGATTCAAAGCTAAATTAAAATGAAAAATTCAAAACAGAGCAATGAATAGTGCGACGGCATCCGATAAATGTCTGAAAACCACGCAGGGGACAAATTCAAGTTTAGATTCAAAGCCAGGTTGAACAAATCAATGACACAACAGGGAGAAGACAAAGCCCTAGCGTTCGAACCTTCTTCAATACCTGCCAGAGAACAACCACAAGGGCTGACAACGGTGGACGGCGTCCGACGGTGAGCTCGACCAAGTGCGGAATGCTTGTTCGTCGACGGAGAAAAATGGATCTGTTTCTTCTGCCGGGCGAGATTGTGTTTCGTAGGGGGTAATAAGTATTAATAAAACAAAGTACCCGTGGCTAAGTAATTAATGAAACATACAAAATACTGGAGGCTTGGTATATATTTTCTAGGAAAAATTCTTAATAATAATAATAACAATAATACATTTATGAAACATTTTTTGCCAGCAAATATATTTATCAAATATTAAATATTAAAGATTTTTTTGTCAAAATTAAATATTAAAGACTTAAAGTATGACAACTTCGGAGAAAAATAACTCCTGCCTTGTGGGAGAATGATTAGAATTTTGAAGAGAGAATTTTATCAAAAATAAATTTTAAAGAGAAAATGCAAGAAATGCTCTAGCAAGGGCATTCACTGAGAATGCAAGAAAGTGTAATAATCATAATTGTCAAACTTTAGAGTTAATTTTTTAAATTTAATATTTTTATATTTTTAATTTATAAAATCATATCAATTCACTCATAAACTTAGATTAAATATAAATTTGGTCAAATTTACGAGTTTACTTTCAAGTTTATTATTTTTACATTTTTAATTTATAAAATCGTGTCAATTAATTCATAAATTCAGATTAAATACAAGATTAGTTAAACTTATTAAGATCATTATTTTTTTTTGAGTTGAGCGAGTTAATTGTATATTATAAAAAATTCAATTCATAAAAGTTATAAGACTTGATTTAAAAAAAAATTGAAATGCAAAAATCAATATTAATAAAAAAAGAAAATAAAAATATCAAAAATAAGTTCCTATATTTTAAAATTTTTATGTCTTGTATATGATAATTTATCAATGTATCTGAGATTAATTTCAATAATTTATATTTTAAATATATTCAAATTAAATTACAATCATATATTAATGGTTATTTGTTAATAGAAGTAAAATCTTACGAGTATACAATCTGAGTTTGACTTTAAAATATAAGTTTACATTCCTATCACAAGTTTATCTAAATTCATAAATTTAACAACCTTGATAATAACAGAAGAAAAATATTTAGAAAAAAGTTACACCTAGATCTTATTGAAAGAAATGTACCATCAAATTCACAAAATATTTTCAAATCTTAAATCCTTACTCCCTCCGTTTTTTTTATAAGAGAAATTAGTTTGTTTTTTATATAAGCAAAATTATATTTTTAATAAGAATTTATTGTAAACTTTTTAAATTATCTCTCATAATTTTATCATTCATATTCATAAAAAACAATTAATGAAGGCTTGATCAATCTAATTAATAAAGGGTATCATAGTCTAATTTTTATTTTAAGACACAATTAATATAATTAATTAATTTTTTTAAATTGTATAATATAATTTCTCTCTTTTATAAATAGAAATGGGGGAGTACGCATTTATAATTTGACTAAAAACATTTATAATTGGCCAACTATTATTTACAACTTATGAAAAAAAAATAATTTGTAATAATGAGTTCTAAATAACTGACTGTAAATGTCCTTAATTACATTATAAATATGTAAGGTTTAAAATTTAAAAGTATTTTATACATTATATGAGACATCATAATAATAATTTTTTCATGGGATCTAGATTTTTCCAAATATTCATAGGAGAATGACAAATAAATCATTCCAAAATAAAAAATAACAATTTGATCATTCTAAATGTGATAATGCATTTTAAATTTTAAGGGATTAAATTGTTATTAAAATTTTGATAAAATGAAAAAATATCCCTTAATTTAAAAAAGAACATTAAAGTTTTTTTTAATTTTAGTTCTAAAATTTATAATTCTGTTTCAATAAATAATTAAAGCAATTTAAGCATTCACAATTTTTTTATCAATTTTTTACAATCAACTAAGTGCAATAAAAAATTTTCATTCACAACTTTAGCTTTAAAATTCATAATTTTGATTTAGTAAATGATTAAAATAGTTTAAATATTTATAATTTTTTATCATTTTTTTCAATTAACAAAGTGTAATTTTTTTTCTTTTTATTTCATAACCTTGATTTTGAAAGTTACAAGTTTGATTTAATAAATGATTAAAGTAATTTAAACACTCACAATTTTTGCTCACAAGTTTTTTTTTCACTTGTTTTAATTTTTTAATTATGTGATATTTTTATTGTTTTATCGAAATCTTTAATAATAATTAAATCTTTTACAATTTAAAAAAATTGTTGCATTTTGCCGAAACTAAATTATTATTTTTATATTTGAAGAAAAATTATTTGTCATTCTCTCAATATTTATCATCAATCAAAAATGCATTTTCTTGCACAAAACTTTTTGGGTTGATCCCTAGGGAGTAAGGTAATTACCACAAATATTTATTTAAAAAATATAAAAAGTTCCTAATAAAAAAAGCTATACTTTTAATAAATTAATTAAAAATTAAAATACAGCTAATTACTATTATAACCTGCGACCAACGGTGTGATTTCACTGTAAGGTTATTAGACTCATGAGTTTAAATAAATTTATGATAAGAATATAAATTCATATTATAAATTTAAATTATAAACTCATAAAAATATAAATATGATCATAATTTAATTTAAATATAATAAAAATATAAAATTATTAAAATTAAATTCATCTTAATAAATTATCATATACAAAACATAAAAATTTTAAAATAAGAAAACTTATTTTTAGTATTTTTATTTTTTTTATTAATATTATTTTTTATATTTTAAGTTTTTTTTAAAATTAGATCCTACAATTTTTATGAATTAAATTTTTTATAGTATATATTTAACCCACTCAATTAAAAAAAATAAATTTAATAAATTTAATTAAATTTGTATTTAGTATAAATTTATGAATTAATTAATATAATTTTGTAAATTAAAAAAGTAAAGATGATAAATTTAAAAATAAATTTATAAATTTAATTAAATTCATATTTAACTTATATGAATGAATTTATATGATTTTATAAATTAAAAATACAAGAACGTTACGCTTGGAGAGTCTTGACAACTATATTTTCACCGTATATCAAAAAGGAGGACCATTTTCAGAACATTCATTTTCATTTTCAAACCCAGAACTTGTCACCCTCCGGAAAACCTAAGGTTGCTGTTTAGAGGATCCTCTAGCAGGACACATCATCTCTCGCACTATCACCATTATCATCTGAACTCACCCAGAAGTCAAATCCACCAAGCCCCGCTATACACATGGGAAAGAACATCCGACGGAAAATCACAGTTCCTCTTCTTTAATTTTTTTGGACCGCGGACTTCGGGGTTCATACGGTTTAAGCCAAAACGACAATTGACAAAATAAAGCAGAGAGGAAATCCCTTCATTGTATGCTACTCTCTCTCTTAGCCGCCGCCTCTGAAGCGAACATAGCTCTTCGGAACTCTCTGGGACGAGATCTAAGAAAACTTACTATCAGCCACGTCACAAATATGGCTTCCTCGGTCTTTTCTCCTACCTCCACTCTCTTTTCCCACAGCAAGGTCGACTACTTCCTATTTGCCCCGTTCCCCCGAATTCAACACATGCTTTTCATTCACCCGGTTAAATATGCTCAGACTCATGGTTGTCTTGATTTTCTGTCCCTCAGAAAGATTTGGCTCTCTGCGCTTTCGCTTCGATGTCACCCCTTTCCGCTCGGAAATGTCAGAAAGCTGTTTCGAAGAGAATTGCTTGTTCGGTTGTAGCTCCTCAGCAATCGGAACGCAAGCCTTCCACCACTGGACCAGTTCTGTTGCTTCATTATCGCTCGTGCTCTTCGATTTATGGTTTTTTAGACCATAGTTTGTAATTCGTGGCTGGTATGATCGATTGCAGGTCAAGACAGCGATGACGATGACCGAGAAGATTTTGGCTAGGGCGTCTGAGAAACCCCAGTTGAGCCCAGGGGACAATGTTTGGGTTAATGTTGATATTTTGATGACCCATGATGTATGTGGCCCAGGTTCCATCGGAATTTTCAAGAAAGAATTCGGTGAGAACGCAAAGGTAATTATTTTCTGTTACCCAATATGTCTGATTGATAATTTGTTTGTAAAGATTATAGACTTGACTGAGAAGTTACGTCGGATTAATCTTAGAATTGCTATGCAGTGTTATGTTTTTGTCAATGCCATTGAAATTAAAGAGTGATTTGGGGATGGATGAATTTGTTTGTCTCAGAAAATATGAAGAGGGCCGAATATAATAATTGAAGCATTTCAAGAAAAGAAATTTTATACTTGTCATTTGGCGCCAGATTTGTCATTATAGGGTTCGTCTAAACCACGACATAACTATTCAGCTGTTCATTGTAAAAAAAAAAAAAAAACAAAAACAAAAAATTGGAGCGGTAAATTTTCTTTCACAGAAGATGGAAGCAATAAATTTTTTTTTGCTTGACGTTTTTACTCCAAATTTTATGCTCATGCTTATGCTTATTTGAATAATCAAAGAATGTTTTTATAGGATTCCTGACTGCATCTTGTTTTGCAATCCAAGGTTTGGGATCGTGAAAAGGTGGTTATAATTCCTGATCATTACATCTTCACAAGTGATCAACGTGCCAATCGTAATGTGGACATTTTAAGAGATTTCTGCCAGGAGCAAAACATCAAGTACTTTTATGATATTAAAGACTTGAGTAATTTTAAGGTATGCTGCTATTTTCTTCAATATCAATTTGTTATTTTGGATTCTTAGAAGGCTCATGGTAATTTGTTATGGCCATGGCAATTGAAGGTGTACTTATAACTGTGCAGGCAAACCCAGATTACAAAGGTGTGTGCCATGTTGCTCTTGCTCAGGAAGGCCATTGCAGGCCGGGAGAGGTTTGGTTGATCTACAATGAAAAAATTGGTGGCTGACAGCATTTTGGTTCCCTCTTTGTTAAACTCATTCTGTTTCTGCAGGTTCTTCTGGGTACTGATTCTCACACTTGTACTGCTGGAGCATTTGGTCAGTTTGCTACGGGCATTGGTAATACTGATGCGGGTTTTGTATTGGGGACAGGGAAGCTTCTGCTCAAGGTTAGTTGGCTTTTCATTGTGATCTATATGATGCTTTTGCTATTTGTAAATAGTCACTATATGATGTTCAATTCATCTTTACTACCAAAAACTCGAGCTTAGTGTGCTAACTGTATCTCTTCTTGAATCTTGACATATCTGGGGCGAAGTATAATCCTCTCCTTCCGCCTGTGTACTTTCTTAGTCCCTTACCCTTTACCTAATAAACTCATCTCACTTCTTCGAAGCTTGCATGTATTTTACATAGTGAAGCTATTTTGTATTGGTGT
The DNA here is from genome assembly GCF_029017545.1 of Prosopis cineraria. NCBI lineage: Eukaryota > Viridiplantae > Streptophyta > Magnoliopsida > Fabales > Fabaceae > Prosopis > Prosopis cineraria. Next base: position 4,474,991 of record NW_026555335.1, read on the forward strand.
TTCAAAATTTGTAGGATATGATTTTGGTCATAATGTAATGCCTAATGAGCCCAAGCCTGGTGAACTCAACCATCAAAATCTAATATTATATAAACCTCTTAACTGAGGGTGGATTAATCTATGATTAGGAGAAAATAATGTGTAAGTTTGGGAGTTTATTGTCTATATAAAGGAGGCCCGTTAAAATATTTACATGTTATCTTATTGCAAATGGATTTTTGAGCATTTAATGAATGGCTATGCGTGGGAGGGGTCTGATGTTTAATTTAAGAAGAACTGATAGAAAAAGTTCCCTGGCATATGCCTATTTAAGATTCCCATTGCATATAAGGCTAATGATTCTATTTTTAGTTGTGCAACAAGTCTTATAGTATTGTACAAAAGAAGGATCAATAATATATTCAATGCTGGAAGCATAGAGGGAAAAAGCAGGAATTTCATATTAGTTAAGAAGATCATAATCAGGGACCTCAAGGTTTTTTACTTTTTGTGGAAGAGATTAAATGAAGACAGTAACTAAATAACTGGCTGTCTTGCCCAGGAACTATAAGAACTACATTCTCCCTCGTTAGGCTAGTACTTGCAAATCTATGCCATGGAGCTGAACTTTCAGTGCAAAGAGGCCAAAAATTTGGAATGTGTTGAGTCAGTGCCATTTATCACAAGTGAAGAATATGCATAATAAGGTTACTCTTACACATCATTGCTTTTATTAGGTAGCTGCTCGTAGACTCAAATGTGGTTGGTTTTGCTTCTACTTTGTTCTTATTAGGTTGGAGGGGGTGGCTTTTATAATTTTTTTCTTGGGTTGTCCTCCATTCCTTTTTACTATCTTTTATATTCTTATGTTCTACACCAATGTATTGGAGCTCCCTTTTCTAGCTATTTTTTGTGGGTTGCCTCCAAAGTTTGCTGAGATACTTATAGATGTAATGCTGATTATTTTGTGTCTGTATAATAAATTTTATAATTGCAGGTGCCTCCAACTCTGAGATTTGTATTGGATGGAGAAATGCCCCATTATTTACTTGCAAAGGATTTAATATTGCAAGTAAGTTTGCCTATATGTGGGCTTTTCAATTCTATCAGATTTATCATTGACATTCACGTGGTAACCAACTGAGGGTTGTCTTATTGGTTTTGTTTCCACTTCCTGAACATACACAATTACATCCTTGCTTGTATTAATATTTTTTTCTTACAGATCATTGGTGAAATAACTATGGCTGGTGCGACATATAAAGCTATGGAGTTTGTTGGCACAACTGTTGAAAGTCTTAATGTAAGTATATACCACCAATACATTATGCTAGAAAACGTTGTGCTGTTCTAAATATTTCTTTAGTCTCTGAACTTCAATTATTATGGTTTTTTATGTTGCTTTGGTAATGTGCTGTGGTGAGTAGATGGAAGAAAGAATGACATTGTGCAACATGGTTGTTGAAGCTGGGGGAAAGAATGGTGTTGTTCCTGCTGATAGCACCACGTATAAGTATCTTGAGGTTTGTGCAACAAATACATTCAAAATTGATGTTGTTGGAAATCATGGGATTTTTCCATGTCAAGTTTGTTTACTGTCATGATTTTATTCTGTTGTTAAGTAGTTTTTAGTTAGTCAACTTTATCCTTCCTTTTTAATCCTTCCATGTATATTACATATTAGGTAGGTTATTTCAGAATATTTACCCAATGATTCCTTGAATTGAATAGCTCACTTTGTAGCCATCTTCCCGCTATTTATTTTTATATCCTTCTAACATGAAATAATAATTTTCAGAGTTGGATAACTCTGAAAATCTTCATGTGTTGCCTTCCATGATAATTATTACTCCCTTCGGTCCTTAGTATAAGGCGAAGTTAACCAACTTTATGTTTATCTAACTTTTCAATTTTACCCTTCTTTGCAATTAATAACCATAGTAAATTGTTGTCCAGTTATTTAATATGATTTTACGGTCCAAGAAAATGCCTGATGAGTGGAGGAGAAGTACATTAATTCCTATTTATAAAAATAAAGGAGATATTCAGAATTGTACTAACTATAGAGGAATTAAGCTCATGAGCCACACAATGAAATTGTGGGAGAAAGTAATTGAGCACAGGTTGAGATTGGAGACAAGTATTTCTGAGAATCAGTTTGGTTTTATGTCAGGTAGATCAACTACAGAGGCGATTTATCTACTAAGGGGATTAATGGAAAAGTATCGTTGTAAAGATAAAGATCTACACATGGTTTTTATTGATTTGGAAAAAACTTATGACCGTATACCAAGAGAAGTGCTTTGGAAAGCGTTAGAAAAAAAGGGAGTACGGATTGTTTATATTAAAGCTATACAAAATATGTATGAGGGGGTAAAAACTAGTATAAGAACGCCTAGTGGTCAAACAAAGGATTTTCCTATAAAGATTGGACTACATCAGGGATCATCTCTGAGTTCTTATTTGTTCAACTTGATCTTAAATGTTTTGATGGAACATATTCAAGGGGAAATTTTGAAATGTATGCTCTTCGCGGATGATATAGTTCTTATAGCAGAGAGAAGAGAAGAGGTTAATTGCAAACTTGAGTTATGGAGGAGGACATTGGAGTCGAAAGGTTTTCGTCTGAGTAGAAGTAAGACGGAATATTTATATTATAAATTTGGTAAAGGACTATTCGACAATAATTTGGAAGTGAAATTGGGAGATCAAATTATACCTCAAGTGGAAAAGTTTAGATATTTGGGAGCCATTATTCAAAATGATGGCAAAATTAGTGGAGATATTTCACATAGGATTCAAGCTGGGTGGTTTAATTGGAAAAAAGCTAAAGGAGTTATTTGCGACCATAAGGTGCCTAATAAACTTAAAGGAAAGTTTTATCGCACTGCTATTAAACCGGCAATATTATATAGTAGTGAATGCTGGGCTCTAACGGGACAGCAAGAGCATAAAGTTGGAGTAGTAGAGATGAGAGTGTTACGATGGATGTGCGGACACACACGTAAAGATAAAATTCGAAATTAGCACGTACACAAAAAAGTGAGAGTGGCACCTGTTGAGGAAAAAATGATAGAAAATCGGTTGAGATGGTTTGGGCATGTACAAAGAAGACCAAGGGAGGCACCAGTGAGAAGAGTGGAATATATAATTTTGAGTCCAATTAAGAGAGGTAGAAGAAGGCCTAAAAGAACACTCTTGGAAGTTATTGAACGCGATCTCTTAATTAATAATATTCCTAAAAGCTTGATAAATGATAGAGCACAATGGCGTCTTGCAATCCATGTAGCTGACCCGACCTAATGGGATAAAGGTTTGTTGTTGTTGTTGTTGTTGTAGTAAATTGTTGTCCAGGAATTCAAACCATAATTAATAAATAAGGGTAAAAAAGAAAAATTAAATTAATTACTCTAACTTTGCCTTATATTAAGGACCAAAATAAGTTTCCAAAGTCTGCCTTATATTAAGGATCAGAGGGAATAATTGGAACTTGTTATGCTATGCCTGAATCAACTTAACGAGGCTTATAAATTATCATCACAGCGATGCTTTTGTTTTTGTCTTACATGGGTTGCTGCTTGTGGTTTCCCCATGTGTGGTGGTTTCTTTTCAATATGGGATTATCTCTTGCCTAACGATGGCTTTAATATTGCAATCATTTCTTGTGCAGGGCAAGACATCTGTTGCATATGAACCACTTTATAGTGATAACCAAGCAAGGTAGTGGTAGTTCTTTATTGGCCTTGTTTTTCCATGTATTTAGTGTTGGCACCTAAAAATGCTTGTATATATTTCAATAAAACACCTTAAAGAACTATACACACTATTGAAGCGACAGAGGTCTTTCTCTAGACAATTTACTCTTAACTTACAAAATTTTAACCTCATTTTCATTATAAAATGGGAGAAATTTCAAGATTATTATGCATCGGCTATTACTAATACTTGGTTTTATATGTTCTCTTTATTGGCATTAGATTTCTTTCTGAGTATAGATTTGATGTCTCCAAACTGGAGCCGCTAGTGGCCAAGGTGAGTTTTTTGATTTAATTGTGGTGAGGTTTTATTCTGTGTAAATCTGCCTGGTATTTTTGTTTTTGTATTGTCTGATGCTCTTAGATTTTGCAGCTGATATAATGTTTGGATTTCCGCAGCCCCATTCTCCTGATAATCGTGCTTTGGCAAGAGAATGCAAGGATGTGAAAATTGACAGAGTATATATAGGATCTTGCACAGGTGGTAAGACGGAGGATTTCATGGCTGCAGCAAAAGTTTTCCTCGCTTCAGTAAGCATCTTACGCTCCTGACACCAATTTCTGTGATATATGCACTCCTATAATTTAAAATCTTGTATGCTGAACATTATAAAATTGTATTTGATTTTAATTGTGATGACTTGTAATTGATGGCATTTCTGGATGACTGATCTTTCTGCTAAATCACAAGCTGTTAGTGTCGTGTGATGAAGAGGCGTCTTAGAATGTGCATGCGTGATTTGCATTTTTCTTATGGTATTATATATTCATTGCAGCATTATATTGCGTCTCGTATGGATTTAATTTATTTACTTTATAACATGTTTGTATCAATGTCTCTAATCAATTTTGTGAAATATATTTTTCAGGTAATTATACATGTTTTCTTGTTTATTGCACAAAATTGAAAAATGAGTCACATTTCATGGTTTATAAATAGTGCAAGTTGATATAGATTTAATATTAATATTAATGATTGCCAAATGTAATAATAAAGGTGTAAAAAGGATTATGATGCCAAAATGCAAAACTCCAATGGTTAGCCATCTTTTTCAAAATTTACTGTTCTGTTGCCAATTCCTGTTGATCTTCTTCCTATAGGATTTATTTTTTAGGTTGGTTCTGTTCCTCAAAGTCATTTTATTTTGGGTTCTATCTAAAATATGACATTGTTTTCCTCTGCTGAAGAGCTTGTGTGCATCTGCAGGGTAAAAAAGTCAAAGCCCCCACATTTCTTGTGCCTGCGACCCAGAAGGTGAAATTTTTTTCTATATTTAGGTTCAGTGGCTTTGCTGCTTTAAATTCCCATGGGAAGTGATCGTTGATAATTGTGGAGCTGGGATCCTCTAGTAAAAGCAGTGATGTGGTGAGGAGGGAGCTAGAGAGACGTGCAAGACTCGCCTATCTGTGTGGGTCTTACTCTTATCTCTGCCTCTTTCATCTCTGCTTCACGAGAGCATCCACTTGGATAATTGTGACATTGCACATATATTTGTGGAATTGCAGGTTTGGATGGACTTGTATAGCATCCCGGTCCCTGGATCTGGTGGTAAGACTTGCTCCCAGATCTTTGAAGAAGCTGGGTGTGACGCTCCTGCAAGTCCTAGCTGTGGTGCTTGTTTGGTGGCCCAAAAGATACCTATGCACGATTAAATGAACCGCAGCAAGTTCCTCTGTTTCTGTTTGGAGCATCTAGCTCTCCAGCATTGATCTTTGATTAATATGTCAATGATCATTGCCGAGATTATGCCTCTTGAATGTCATGAATGATAAGTAGACTTGGCCAAGAAATGAATGTGCCACCATGATGTCTTGTAATTATTCTTGACCTCATTGATTATGAAGTAAAGTTTTGATGGTTTCGAACATTTGATTTACCGTATAATCTTTAGCCAGTACCACATTTGATTGCCATTTTCATGCTTTGATTTGAATGTATTAGCATGATAATTACAATAGGTTCCCCTACATATAATAAAGCATTTTCATCATTGTCTTGATATTCATCAATATTTCATTGATTCTTATTCATTATTTAATTGATTATTAATTTGCGATTCATTATGTCTTCATTTCAATTCATTCATTGTATAATATTTATTTTTTTTTCATGATTGTCATTGACATTTAATGAATAGATTACAACAGTTATGACGTATATTCATTATGCTCAGTTATACTTTTGTTGTTCAACTTTTCATTTCATCTTTGAGAAAATTCATGTTTATTCAGCGATCGGCAGATGATTTGTGTTTCAAACTACAAACCGGAACGTCCCGGGCGGATGGGGCACAAGGAAGGTCAGATATATTTGGCTTCTCCATATACCGCAGCGGCGTCTGCATTGACTGGTTTTGTTACTGATCCGAGAGAGTTTTTGCAGTAAATTATTGTCATATCAATGATATTATTGTAGTGTATGTGTTGGTTAGTGTTATGTTCTCTAAGTACGTTAAAATTTCCAGCTAATAATTATCCGCGTATCTGGAATTGACGAAATCTTTATACGTGATTGTTCAGGATTTATTAAAAAGATTATTGGTGTTACTTGGTGATCGATTGGTTTGATTTAATCGTTCATTATCATTGTTTAGAGACAATTATTGAGAAAATGGATGGACATCTTATTTCTGCATGGAATTTCTTGCCCTGCATGGCCGGTGTTACCTATCAAGAATAAAGCTTTAGGTGGCATTTAGTGAGTGGCCGTACTCGTTATAATTTTAAATGTGAGAATAAACCGGTTTACTATGACAAATCACGGCAAACAATCCATGTCTACTATTATTAAATCAGCAACAAGTTCGCGTTGTGAAGAAAAATCACGTAGGTATGAGGCAGTTCAGCACGAATCTCATAAATGTCTGAGTCAAGATTTGATCCCCACGCTACTTCCTCCATCACCCATTTTATTACTATCTCGTGGATCACTCCTGTTTCGCAGAACTGTGCCTTCGTCGAATAAATGTTGCTCCCGAAGAATCGCTCTCTCCAATAAACCATTGAATCGCTTGCCCCCACCATTCTTGCTTTTACCTTCCCCTACTCCTCCTCGTCACCGAGACGCAAACCCAGTTCTGAGTCCACCTGAACGATGACATAGAACCCGCTCGCTCTCTCTGGTCCTGCAGAGATCCCACAGGACTTGGATTTCGAAGGCGTAGATTTGGAAAGTTTCGTTGCCTTTGCTCTTTCCTAGTTGCCGAGAATTGGTGTGACTGATTGTAGGTGGCCGAAGGTTTTTTTATTTGTTGTTGTTGTTGTTGAAGGTTTTTTTATTTGTTGTTGTTGTTGTTGTTGTTTGATTGTTATTCGATTTTTAAGCTTGATAATGAATTCGATTTTGAAGGTGCACATGCCACTATTATTTTCTTGACTTCGCTAGAGATGTTTTTTTCCGTCTTTGGTGAAGGGGATGGATGGGTAGATATCCATCAATTTCTTAATTTCCTCATACGGTCCTGGGATTTCGCAGATTTTCTCAAGTCTTCGAGCATCGTGTCTTCATCTGCCATCAATGTTGCACCATTGGTCATGCCATTAAAACCCAGGAGAGTGGCTTTGTATGAGATCCCCTTAATGTTACTTCTTGTAGTAGTAGCAGGAACAACGTTGGTGGTCTCATCATGTGCCGTGGCATCGTGTTCCAGAGCGCACTTCCCGAGAGAGAGAGAGAGAGAGAGAGAGAGAGAGAGGAAATTTTCATGTTTACCCTTCTTCCAGTCAACTAGTCAACTTGGATCTACATGACACTGGGCAAAGTTCACGGTCAAACTTGGGTATTTAACCGCAGGGTATGCTTCAATTCAATTATTGTAGGGGCAAAAATACTTTTAAGATATTTCAAAAACAAAAATGTATCTTTATCTATTAAAATAAATGAAATTGGTTAAATTTCAATCGTTAAATTTTTAATTCAAAGGCAGGGATGGGATGAGGAGTAAAAAATGAGAGAAAAGATGACGAGAGGATTCACACCCAGCAAGGCAGCAATATTGCATACCAATTTTTGTCTGCTAAAATTGAGCATGATTCATTGCTCTATTATATCCCATTTTCTTTAATTGTTCAAACTTCTTTTATTTTTTTTTTAAAAATTTTTAGATGAGTTGGATCTTAGGATATCACTAAGATAAAAGCTTACTTTCAGACTCAAAAAATATTTATAAATATATGGATGATTCATTGAGAAAATTCTTACATTCGGAGTAAAATTTAAGCTCAGTTATGAATTAAATTCCTATTAGTTGAATCAACGTGTTCAAACTTCTTTTTGACTATGCAAGGATTCCTCATTTCGCAAAAAGTTTTAATGTTAACGAGTTTTGCTCCTAGGAAGTATGAGAATTGATTTTGAACTCCTGAAACCATGGAATTTTCGTGCAAAATTAGTCATGTAGAGTAACGTCGGACGAAGCCTAAAAAATAACACCAGAAGAGATAGGACATTGGGCACTTGTTGACTTTTCGGATGCCCATTTCACTGTCACGCTCAGGGGCTGCTGATCATGATTGTTTATTGACAAGACCATAGGCTGCTCCATGCTGAGGAAAGTGGCCCGAAATATCATCATGCTCTTTACTAAATGATAGGATTTTCATTTGTGTTGTGCCGAGTTCCTGTATTCTCAGCTGTCAGAACAAAGCACTGTTTATTGGTTCCCTTATAGCTCCCGGATCATCAAAGCACTGTATTGCAATCATGGCTTCCACTGTTTGGACTTTCATCTCTCCATCACTCATCAATGGCAAGGTCACTCGCTGTCTTCCCCATTTCCTGACACTTCTCTTTTTCGCTGCTGAGCTTTTAACTTACTGTAATCAATATTCAAATATATTTCACTGACCCAAATTTGTAATGCCGGTATTTTCATCTCAGAAAGAATTGAGCCTCTCTTCTTTTCCTTCATCATCTTCATCATCATTTGCAACTGTGAAGAAGTGCAAGAAGATCGTTTCGGTTGTGGCACCACAACAGTATGAGCGCAAGCCTTCCACCACTGGCTCAGTTGGCTCCAACCCTTCACTCTGTTTGCTTCCCTGTTTCTCCATGGATCAGCTATAACTAGTTTTGAATATTAACAGTGAGTTTTTCTTCACTACAGGCCAAGAATCCCATGACCATGACAGAGAAGATAGCTAGAGCTTCTGAGAAATGTGAAGTTAAGCCAGGGGAAAATGTGTGGGTTAATGCTGATATTTTAATGATCAACGATATTACTTGTCCTGGCATAGCTGCAACCTTCAACAAAGAGTTTCGCCCCATGCCAAGGTCTCCTATTGCCAACTTTTTTATTCGTTTGACGTAGAATAAAAAAAAAAAAAAAGCGTACCTTTGAGATGGTCAAGTTTCATTTTAGTTAAAAATTTTAGCTAAAATTACACAATAACCCTGAAAATCTGGTCTTTTCATTAAGTCCCTTTATAATATAGCAAGGATTATGTGTGTTTGTGTGTACATGTTCAATGACAAGCAATTTTGCTTATAGACTAATATAACTTTGTGTTGTTTCTGTTTTGAGAATGAAGGTTTGGGACCGTGAAAAGATAGTAGTTATTCCTGATCACTACATATTCACAAATGATGAAAGAGCACATCGAAATGTGGACATTGCAAGAGAGTTCAGCTTGGACCAAAATATTAAGTACTTTTATGACATTACCGATCGCAGCAATTTTAGGGTATAATCTTCACTACTATTTCTCTTCTGACTGCATGTTGAAATGGCTTTCTTCTTTCTTCACTGTACAAATTATACTGTTTTTTTAAACGATTCATTGATTAAATAAAAAACTGAATAAGCTATCAACCGGCAGGTTAGTCATTTGGGATCATTAATTTTGACAGGTCTCGACCATTTGATTTTCTTCATGCTTAAAGCCATACGTTAACATTTGATAAAATAAAGTAACAAAACTGAAAGCTATTAGAGACAAGAGAGAGAAACTAGAAAAAGATTAAAAAATATCATATCTATTATTAAGATGAAGGTTATATTATATATACAAAGAAATAGATAATACAATAAATAAATAATACAATAATGACTAATAACTATAAATAATATCTCCTAATAATAATTGAGATATATACACAATAATAATAGAAGATATTTGGAGAATATTCTAGATAACATTTCCGCTCAAATTCAAGATGGTTTAACAGAAAGCAACTTGAGCTTGTCTACCAAAAATTGAAAGCGGCATTGATGAAAGGACTTTGTAAACAAGTTCGTCAGCTGATACTTGGTTCGAATTGGAACAAGTTGGATGGTGCTCTGAACAACATGCTGGCAAGTAAAGTGACAGTCAATCTCAATGTGTTTGGTATGCTCATAAAAACATCATTATGAGCAATCTTGATTGCAGCTTGATTATCATAATAAATGCCTACGGAGGAGCTCTGAGATGCTCCCAACTTATCAAGTAACCAATGAAGCCAAAGTACCTTAGCAATAGTGTCTGCTAGTGCACGATATTCCGATTCAGCACTGGAGCGAGAGGCTAATGTCTGCTTTTTACTTTTTCAAGAGATAAGGGAATGACCACGGAAGATACAAAAACTTGTCATAGACCATCGATCATCACGATCACCACCTCAATCGACATCAGAGTAAGCTTGCAACGTAAGAGAGGAGCTAGCAGAGAAGTGAAGCTCATGATATAGAGTGCCTCTGATATACCAAATGATTCGAAGAACTGCTATACAATGAGTTATGTGAGGCTCAAACATAAACTGGCTAACATGAACTGCATTAGCAATATCAGGATGGGTGACAGCAAGATAGATGAGGCCCCCAAGCAGCTAACGGTACCTATTAGAGATGAGAGAGAAACTAGAGAAAGATTGAAAAATGTCATACTTATTATTGAGATGAAGGTTATATTATATATACAAAGAAAATAGATAATACAATAAAACTAATAAAAAATAATCTTCTTATAATATAGTTGAGATATATACACAATAATAATAGAAGATATTTGGAGAATATTCTAGATGACAAAAACTAATATTAACCTGAAACAGAAAATGTTTGCTATTTACTCATAATTTATCAAATATAATTTGAATGTAAGATCATATGATTGTGTGAAAAAAAATTACAATCTGTTGTAGGACAAGGGCAATGGCTTGATGAAATAATTATCCATTTATAATTTAATTTTCTAAATGTGACTCAACTTGAAGTGGATGTCAGATCCTGAGAGAAAACCATGTCGTTGATCTTCTTGTGAAGTAGCTATTCTTTTATGAGACTCTTGTATTTGCTTGGAACTTCCATTTCCCTTTTTTAATGTTTTAAGATATGACATATTCAACTAATGGTTATGTGTTTTGTCTTTCTTTTCGGAAAAAAACGTTAGAGCTGTGATTGCTCATTCTTTTGTTATTTCCTATCCTTCTCCAGAAAAAAAGAATTACATAATCATTAATCGACAATCAGTATAAGTTTGGTTTGTCATCAAAATGATTTTCATATTATTTAGCAATAAACTTGCATTACTAAAGACTGCGTTGTATAAATATTGGAATAATAAAGTTGACATTGCAGGCCAACCCTGATTATAAAGGTGTTTGCCATATTGCTCTTGCCCAGGAAGGTCATTGCAGACCTGGAGAGGTAAAGTTTTCTTGACGAAGTTATTGGTATTTTGAATCTAAAACACGTTAAGAGATTTCAAAGCTGTTCTAATCTCTTCGTCGATGATGGCAGGTCTTGTTTGGCACAGATTCTCACACCACATCTGCTGGAGCATTTGGCCAATTTGCTACTGGCGTTGGTAATACTGATGCAGCCTTTATATTGGGAACGGGGAAGCTCTTACTCAAGGCGCGTAATACGTTTTACTTGTGTGTTTGTGCGTGTGTAAACATTATTGTTTAGTCAAACCTTTCGTAAAATTTTATGAGATCTTTTTCAAATAATATGGCATGGCCACTCTATTGGTCAGGTGAAGCAACCTGTTAGTTCTATTGTATCATCATAAACCACAGGATTAATGAATTTGATCACTGCCAGGTTAGATGATCATAAGTATGGTAGAGATATTAAATTACTTTCAGACAATTATTTATTGAGTCAGACAGTGTATAGTTTTACTGCACTGTCGTTGGTTGGCTTCACCTGGCAAATGTTAAAACAGAACTATAATTGACTGCTGTATCAGATTTTGGCATTTTGGTAATTGTTTTAATGAACGACCCTCAATTTCCTGAATGCGCTTAAACTGCAGGTTCCTCCAACTTTGAGATTTGTGCTAGATGGTGAAATGCCCAGCTATTTGCTTGCAAAGGATTTAATTTTGCATGTGAGTGATAAATTCCTCCCAAAAAAAAAAAAAATTCCCCTTGAATAGAATACGACTAGTTAAAATGCCATGGTATGAATACTACGAAATTATTTTCTGCGTCATTGCCTTCATAAACATCACAACCGTGCAGATCATTGGTGAAATATCAATGTCTGGTGCAACATATAAAGCCATGGAGTTTGTGGGGACCACGATTGAAAATTTAAGCGTATGTGAACGGCATCCTTTCTCTTTTGATGTCTCTCGTAAATGCTAATATTTAATGCATGAATCACAATTTCAATGGTTCCGATGTGCTGTATTTTAGATTGAAGAAAGGATGACAATATGCAACATGGTTATAGAAGCAGGCGGCAAAAATGGTGTTGTTCCTGCTGATGGGACCACATACAAATACCTTGAGGTTAGAGATGATTACACTTCTTCTCTGATGAAACCTTCTCTGACTTTTTCTCCATTTCCATTGATTCTCTCATCTCTAGGAGCAACCATGCAATATTTTTATATGTATAAGTGAAATTATTTTATGCTCAATCCTACATGCATGGATGCCTTATGTCTATGCATTAGGAGATGTACTAGTGTCGAACTCTTATCTGCCTGTGTTACGCATGGCTTGTTTATTTTCATAGGATAAGACATCTGCTGCCTATGAACCAGTTTATAGCGATGAGAAAGCAAGGCAAGTTCTTTTTGACTTATCCTTACCAGTTGCCTCTCTCTTTCATTTATATTAAGCTAGGTTGGAACCGCCCATTCCTAGTTGCATTCGTTGCTTTTTGTCCTGCTTTGTTAAGTGCACGTATGCCAGACTTACGATTATGGATGCACCTAAGATGACACTCTGAGTACTTTGTTCGTAGTCTGTAACTTTAAGACCTTCTGTCAGTGGAATTAATTATCGCCTAAGATCTCAGCTATCTATGGATCATACACAGATCAAAACTAAAAGCCTCTATCTATCTATATATATGTGTGTGTATATGGAGAGAGACTGTTAGGTACTCAAAACTGAAAGAAAGAAATAAGAAAGATAAATATTTATTAAAATATGAAATTAGAATCTAACTTCATAAATTAATAGGAGAACATAGAATTGATAAAAAAAAAATATAATGAATAAATCTATTAAGATGATATAGAACAAGAATCTTATTCTATAATTCTTTCAATGGCCATGCTTAGGAGGATTTCCAAAAGTCCCTTTTATTCATAATATGCTACCTTTTGAGTTGCTATGCATATTTATTATAAATGTAATTCATAATACTAAATAAAATTTAGATAACTAGATAATTACATAAAAACTGAATAAAATCTCCTAAAATCTATACCTGAATAAAATACTGAATAAAATCAAAGGAACTAAATATCTAAATAAAATCTCTCCTAAAATTTCTCAAAAATAACTCGAAATTCCAAATAACAATAATTAAATAAAATTTAATTCAACGGACTCTTATCATAGATATGCATACCAATCTGGTGATGATCTGCTTTGAAGAGAATCCTAAGTCTTGCTACTGTGATTAAAAATTTGAGACTTTATAGTGCTCTGATTATTAGTTCACCACCTAAAGATATTGGAAAGCTTTTGAAAATGTGAATGGATTGTCGTTTTCATCCAAACATGACAATCAGTGATGAGCAAATGCATGCCTTATGGTAATTATCTAATTCATATCTCACCTGTAAAGAAAGGTACATACTTGCAAAGATTTGCATGACATTTTTCCCATTTTGCTTTCTCTTTTGACAATTTAATATTATCTTTTCTAACACTTTCTTGTCAAATTCAGATTTCTAAACGAGTACAGATTTGATGTATCAAAGTTGGAACCGTTGGTGGCAAAGGTAGTGTACTGCTCCACATTATATGATAAATTAGGAAGCTTGTGAACTGTTGTTGATGTAATGTAATATGCAACATGGCAGCCTCATACTCCAGATAACCGTGCTTTGGCAAGAGAATGCAGAGATGTGAAAATTGACAGGGTCTATATTGGATCATGTACGGGTGGAAAGACTGAAGATTTTATGGCTGCAGCAAAAGTTTTTTTAGCTGCTGTAAGTCAATAGAGTTACAATCCCAATTTCCTTTAATTATGTCGATGCATCTGTGTGAAAATTAGTATTTGGATGCATTATCATTTTATTTCTTCCAATTATTACTTTTCTGTTGTTCTTTGTCATCTTTAACTTCAAGAAACTGTCCATGTTGCAGGGGAAAGAAGTCGAAGTTTCCACTTTTCTTGTCCCTGCTACGCAAAAGGTATATATTTATCCACGTACTTGAACATGAGCCACATCTCCTGATTCAGAAGTGTTTCATGACAAAGTCATGAATTGTTTGAATACACCATGCTTGTAATACGATGTTTACAGGTTTGGATGGACTTGTACACTGTTGAGGTACCTGGCAGTGGTGGCAAGACTTGTTCTCAGATTTTTGAAGAAGTTGGTTGTGATACACCTGCGAGTCCTAGTTGTGCTGCCTGTATGGGTGGCCCAAGAGACACCTATGGACGTTTGAATAAACCCCTGGTAAATTTAGCCTTTCTCAATAATTAAACTTACAATGCTGTAGATTCATCAGTTTGCTACATGTTTGAGGTCACAATTAAGATCCCAATTTCAGCTATAAGATTTGGCCACAATATCTATGACTCTAACATAGATTCAAACCTCAACCTCGACTCTGAATGCAGGTTTGTGTGTCAACAACAAATAGAAACTTTCCAGGTAGAATGGGGCACAAGGAAGGACAGATATATCTTGCTTCCCCATACACTGCTGCAGCATCTGCATTAACTGGTTTTGTAACTGATCCAAGGGACTTCTTGCAGTAAGTTAGTGAGCGTGAAGTTGGTCGTGGCTTGTTATGCACTGAGGATCAGGTTTTGAATAGTTATAATGATGAATATGTCTGGGACTTGTCAAGGAGTAATAGTTTACTTGGAGGTTAGAGCAAGTTTATGGTTGGATCACACGCGTATAATATAAAGATACATGAATGTGTGTTGTAATGTATTCATGTGTCTATAAGAAATATGATTCGTATAGTCTGTTAGCTTATAGGGTGTGGACACGTGGAGGGTTATATTGTTACCTGTTGTGACTAATTTCAGTTAACACACTCACATGGTCACATTCGTAGCTGGAGGCACGACATGAAACTGAGTATTTTTAACTTCTGTTTCTATTTCCTTAACCGAACTGAGATTAATATCAATTTATATTCAACTGTTTAAACCAATAGTCAAAAATTATTCGCTATATTAAGAGAAATGAAAACCCAATAATGCAATCTCAGTTTACTGTTACTGAATGTATATAAAAGTTGAAGTTTCAAATTATGTTTTTCCTCAGGAATTACTTTCTTCAATTTCGTACGCCTTTTCATTATGGCATAGAGGCTTCCCTCAGACTTTGCATGTTGCCGTACATTTTACACAATTGAAAGTTCGACTGTATATTCATTTTGCTTTTGAAAGATGCCTATTATCAGGCACACGTGGGAAAGATACTTTTAATTCTTTATTCGAACTGAATGGTGTGGGAGCTACTATAATTATAACTAAGCATTCAGCTCAACTTGCGGTGACTTGCTATATGATCACACAATTTAAGTGTCCAACGTGTTGAAGTTAATAACACAAGTAACGCGCAACCTTTCAACTCATCAACAAATAACTATATTCATCAGCAATCTAGCTGAGATTTCAAAAGTTCACTAATTGTTCATCTGCTAATAAAATGGTAACATGCATGTTTATTTTTCCTCATTGATGGCTTTCTTTGCCACGTTCCACTTTCTCCTATTTCTACACGTGCATGGTGCCAATACCAATTAAAATAACCAGGCATGACAGAATTACATATTTCTCATCTCTAACTACACTCTATTCAACAGCCATCCGCTGCCAAAACTTCGTAAGAGCATGACCACTCAGCCCGTTTCACACAATAAAGTTGACGGGACCAGATGATTTTGCACCTTGCTTCACAGTATCTCCTAAAACAATCATAAAAATTAGGATTGGCAATATACATAAAAATTGAAGATTTACAAATCTCGAATCATTTGAGCTGTATAAGCCATCTATAAGTTTGAAGACCAACAACTAGCTTTTGCAACAGTTTTTCATCAAATTTTCATATTTTAGGTATGGAAACCCACATTTAAAATCAATTTACACCCTGCGCAAAAGCATACATGTAAACTAGTCTTGTAACAATGCAAAGCGCATCTTAAAAGAAATACTGGGATACAATGTAGTAAAAAAAATGCAAACTGAAGTAATATAGAACCGCCCAACTAACCAACCCCCTTAACTACTATTCCCATTTAACAGCGTGAAAACAAAACTAAATAGAACAGGCAAATGATTATAGAAGCATATAACCAACCATATGGCAACTACTACTGGAAATAACTTCTACTATGCTGAGTTATTATCTCTCATTGATCCCCTTGTAATAACTTCCTACAATGCCAAAGTAAAACTAAAGCTGCCATTTACTAATTCAACAAATTTATTGAACAAAGTCTAAGAGAGAGAGACAGATAGAATAAAATTACCAGCAGCAGGTTGAGGACTTGGGGCTTCACCGTAGATGGCTCGGAGCCTTGTGAGAGGGACTGAAGCAGAATCAGTTGAAGCTTCAGCAAAAAGCTGTTGTTTCCAATCCCACATGGTCTTTCTCATGGCCTTGTTGGATTTGACAAGATTTTCCTTCTCAGCCTCTAGAGCCTCAATGACCTTTTGCTGGTGAACTGATCTTATTCCCAGTGTTGCAAACGAAGCAAGGAGGCAAACATCAATCACTACGTTGTTGTTCAAAGCTCTCGTTGCTGCCTCAGCTATCCTGTTAATAAACTCCATGCCCTCTCTGAAATTAATTTCACAACCTTTAAATTACGGCTCCACTATATTTGCTGTTTGACTTTTTGAATGCTGGGGGACACAGATATTTAGTGAACAACGTAGGCTTTATAAATAATCAGTCACAATATACAAGATGTCAGCTAGTCATGAAAAAGTGACAGATATTCAGATGGCGACTACAATTTCTATAGATGCCAGGAATTACGATCATACTCCTCCTTTAGATATTTCTTTTTATCCTAATATTATTTCACAACTTTACCAACATATCATTCGTTGTGTAAATTTATTCGAACCATCAAGTGAATTGCTTTTAATATTGAGATACCCTCAGCCCTAATTCTTTAGCTAGGAAAGCACATGAATTTGAGAGAACCTACTGCATTTTTTTATCATTCCCCTATTAAGAGGAGGTTAATGACGACTGATCCGTCTCTCCTTTTGTATACTTATATAAATTGTTTTATCATTTATATGAATGCATTTCAGTTTGATTAAAAAAAAAAAAAATTCACGACATCTTGAATTGCGACTCCGGATTCTAGAAATAGCAAAAGATCAGATTTTATTATGCTAATATTATGAATACATTCAAACGCTATGCATGTTGATATTAAAAAAAAAAAAAAATCTAATGCGGAGGTCAAAAGTCTAAAAGCCCCAGAGCTCTTCTTCGTTTTCAAGCTACCTGACCGGCCCGACATGAGAGATCCACAATGATAACAGTAATACGCAAGCCATTTTCAATTATAATTCCATGGGAAAGGCGTATCAGTTAACTCCACACAGAAGATTATTTTACTCTCGGAAAAACAAAATGAGAAGCACATAATCAAGCACCAGGGCTGGTGCAGAAGCTACGATCTTCATACAGTTAGTTCAGGTGTTCAAAAAAAAATCCAAAAAGAGATACTTTCGCAGAGGCGGATACCAACACTCGAAAGGAATATACTATATTTGCACAAATACACAGCCAAAACAACAAATTGAAATTTGAAACGAATATTAGATTTATCGGAAAGCTGACGCATCGATACTCACAGAGAACACCAGGTGATAGCCTGATAAGTTGCCTCAGCGGGGGCGGCCAGAGGAGAGAGTTAATGCCTTCAGGCTTCAAGTCCGCGAGGTGAGAGCGAGGATGAGATGAGAGCAGACAAGAGCCAAGCCCCCAAGGGGTGTTTCTGTTTCCGGAGTACAAAACGTCGCCGTTAGATCACACAAGTTTCTCCTTGGCTTTAAAAACAAGATGGAGAATGACGATTAGTTACTGACAATTTTTTTTGAAAATAAATTAAAAATATTACATATAAATAATTATAAATTCAAAAATTTTAATTAAAAAAATATTTAAATATTAAATATAAATTTTAGATTATAATAAAATTTTTATTTATAACCATTTAAATTGATATTTGTAACAGTTTTTTTAAAAAAAAGTTATTAGAAACTTAAGTATTATTAGTTTAATTTTTTAGAACTTAACTGACATTCTTAAAAAAAAAAACTTTTACCTTCTTTTTGTAAGATCTGATTTACTAGATCTGTCAATATTTTAAGATATTTTTGATCCAATTACACTTGTTAATGAATAAATTAATTGTCTTTAAAATTACACACTAGTCCTTATATTTATTTTTATTTAATAAGATGTCTTAAGAAGAAAACATTATTAAATGCATATTTAATTTAAAGGGTGTTTTTTAAAAAACCCTCATTAAATGTACTTTAAATTCAAAATGCCTATATTTTTTAACATATTACCTCATAAAAAATGTCTTATATTTTTAAATTAGTAGGTCTTTCCACTTGTTATTAAATTCTTTAATGATTTCTTTTTGCCCAGTTCACAATAAAAATTTGATAAGTATAAAAATCACTTAAAAGAGGCAGCTTAAATTCTTTGTTTCATCACCCTCCAATCAGAGGATATCATAATGATCTGTTTTTTTTTTTTAACCTTGCCTTTTAGTATTTTTATGCAATTTTTAAGAGATGAAATTGCAGAGTTTAACAATACAATAATTATTTTCAAATGTGCTTTGTATTTTTGTAAATTAATTTTGAGTTATAAAAATTATGTAATTAATTTTGAAGTTATTAAACGTTTTAATAAATATTTAAAGGTGTTTAGTTTTTTACTCCCAAAAGTTTAATTCATAAAAATTTAAAACTAAACAGAAAAAATTGTACGAATAGAAAAGATATTGTTGGAAGAGCTCTTCTAATTAAAATTAACCATGTTTGAATTTAATTCAATTAAATAGTGATACAAAAAAATGATTATATTACCTCACATCTTTATTATAAGAAAATCATTTTTTTACGAGAAAATCTTGTGGTGTTCTTAAAAAAAAAGAATAAAAATATGTTCTGTAAATATTAATTTCTAAACAGTTAAGGAGGATGTTGATTTCTTTTTTCTTAAAAAATGCTTAAGAACCAATTAATTAGTGGTGGAGGGGACACAAGCATTTCCATACATAACCTAAAATATCAAATCCTAGCCCCTAATTGTCGGGACCCACAAATCTAGGATTTACAAGCGAATTATGATGGCCTTTCTGAAATTTAACACCAATGTGTGATTACAGAGAGACAAAATGCTAAGCACGCATGCATATCCAAATAAATTTAATATTTCTGGTCCCACCCCTAAAAGCTACATTGTCAAGTTGAAGACTCGAACCACTTCTTCTGTCTCTTAAAAAATTTCCGAACACATCATCATGAAAGTAGGTCAATTCCTCAATTGAGTGCTTCTTCATGATATGATTTCATTTCTGTCTCTCTTCATGATTATCCTCCCTTTCCATGACAACCAAATCCCAAATAAGATTCTTCATACTTCATTCTCATTGTCCTCAAGCTTGTTACAGAAACATTTTTTTATGTCAGACATATGAAAGGGACCTTTTGTGTTGCAACCTTGTGGGGTTTTTAAACCAAGCATCATTAACACTAATCATGTCGTTGCTTGACCTTTAATGGCGATTGCGAATACTTTCTGATGCCGAAATGATTTCTGCTATAATGTCTTTATTTCCTTCGGGAAATATATATGTACACGATTGATTGATCTCAACTCAACTATGATCAGAATGTTCAGTAGGAAGAATGCAACTTTAAACATGATGATTGCAGATTAGACCATAATATGAGCCATTAGAGTGTTCTTGCAAATAAATATTCAAGATTTCAATTCACAATAGTGCGAGTCTATCTGCCGTCACATTACACAGTAGATAAGACACAACTTTATACCATAACTTCAGACACATGTACAGAAGAGAAGAAAAGGTTCGTGGGCAATTTTCTTAAACTTCATAATATAATTCTCCGTTGAAAAGACAGTCCATGGATAACGCTTATATTCATACACTTGAAAATAAACACTTGAAATAAAAATTACTTTTGAGTTTTGTCCTGTAATGCATATTAATCAATCATATTGATCCAATCAAGAGACTAAGTCGTGGATGGAAGTTGATCTATTCATAAACATGGGTCGTGGAATTATCTCAAGCCACACAAGGATGGAGTACAAGATAAGTTGAAACGACAAAACCAACTCAGCAACCACAAATTAAAACGACAATGGAGATAACACAAGTTTCTTTTTGTTTTTTGTTTTTTAATACTTTTTTGACACCACATGAGAAAGCTCAATCTAGTACATTGCAGCAAACTCGGCACTCTAGATATTAAGTACTCCAGTATTTACAGTGTGAAAAAACAAAATCAGCCTTCAGTCAAGTATGCAGGCTTGTATGATGTAAGGATCTGTGACATAGAACGGAGGTTCTCTATTAAGAAAAATAAAATGAAGACGACACAACAAGAACCATCAAATGGTTAAAACCTTGCAGAAAACAAATAAACAAACTGAAAACCATTGGAAGACCAATCTTCTCCACTTCCATATAGTAGCACCTCCTGTCAAACTGTGGATTTTTCTATAACTTGCTGGGTCGAACAATTGAAGAGATTCTAAATGGGTTTAATTCTCAGCCTCTCATGTTTCTCTTGATATCTAGGAGCTGCAGTCAAACAACCAGGTAATATTAGAATGGTTGAGAAATCACGATCTGATTGAGAACCAAATTAAGCATAAGTTATCAATGCAGGTTAGCCTACCAAGTCCATTAGCCTCAGATGTTCTCATGATTCGAAGCCTTCTCACTGAGCTGAGAAACATCCTATAAACAATCAAGAAGCATAATTAATGCATGAAAGAATCTTTTACTGGTTGATTAGCGGAGGTGAATGATGAATGTTCTCTTAAGCAGAGGACAAAATGTTGAACATCTAATAATTAATTTGGTCTTAAGCATGACACTTTCAGACACGCCAATTCTTGCACTTAAGAAATGATTTTCTTTCTAAGATTTACTTTCTCAGTCACAGCTTTCAAATGTCTGTCACTCTATTCCATTATATAAAACTCTTCTGCAGAGAGAAGAAATTGGCTGGCTATGGTTTCTTTTTGTTGGTGGTTTTTAATTCCTTATGCTCTCTCATGGTATAATTATGTCATAACGAATTGAAGTTTCATACCTCCAGGGAACATCTCCCACAAGCATCCAATCACCCTCTTTATCTTCATATGTCAGCACAAATTCAGATGTTTCATCCAAAAGCTTAGAGGCTTTTGTTCCAGGTTCTTTCTCACTACCTGCTGCTTATATTTTAAAAAAGTAAAAAAAAAATGTCATAAAGGAATCTTGGGTCAAACCGAATAAGGAATCAATAATCTACCCACTCAACTGCTTGTTCATACACCATGGAGTTTAAACG
The DNA here is from genome assembly GCF_029017545.1 of Prosopis cineraria. NCBI lineage: Eukaryota > Viridiplantae > Streptophyta > Magnoliopsida > Fabales > Fabaceae > Prosopis > Prosopis cineraria. The sequence continues at coordinate 4,496,727 of NW_026555335.1, forward strand.
GAAATGAAAAGTGCAATAAGGAACAAAACATAACTCCATCTTGTGCATAACAGGCTTCAATTCAGATTAATCTTTAATATGATGAAATTCCCTAAACCAAACATAGAATTAAATTGTTAGTCAAGCTGCTGTAAATGTGAAAAGTACTGAAGAGAACTAACCTGCTGATTTAGCAGCTGAAGCAGGCTTGAAAAACATGTCTTCCAGTGTTTGAGCTAAACTCTCATAGCTTGAATGAGAATTCAAGTCTACCTTTCTCCCAATGCGAATTCCATCCACGTTCACCTTAACAAATCCGAGATGGTTTTTTTCAGTCATGTTGCAGGTGCCAGTTTTAGCGACTGAAGCATCATCAAGATTGTTCTTATCGCCGCTGGATTTGTCTTCTTCAGCCCTCTGAGCCTTTGCTTGGTTAATCAAGCTGTTCATCCTATATGCCCTGATGGGTGGCCACCCAACAACTTGACTGCTTCCATAAATAGTAAGAGCACAAGTGAGAGCAGATCAGAGTTTGATCTCTAAAAGACTAAAATCAACGTCATTTATAGTAGAGATGTACATTTAAGGATAGGGAGAATGACATGCAGGTCCTAAATAAGAAACTGAAGTTTGACATATAACTATTGAAGCCTGACTTGTAAATGGGACTGAGGAAATAATCAATTTCCTTATTTGAGATCTGATTGTAATTCTTGCTTAAGGATGAGAGTTGAGCATGCAAGAGAAAAAAGAAAAGAGCAAAATACCCACAAAATACGATGATTTAGAAACAATTAGGAAAGAATAAATTGCTTTGCTTATCTTGTTCGTTGTGTTCAAGAAAAAAGTATGTCTTCACTCCAAGAACCTTATATTCTTTGCTAGTTTATTTACATGTCATCTGGCCTCAAAACAGCGGCGAATCTTTTCTATGTTTTAAATTGATGAATAATAACACAAGAAATTACAGCATACTGTCGCAGTTGAGGCAAGAAAAACAAGTATACTAATCAGCTGCCATCAAGATGAAACGAGCTCTGTTTCGACAACAACACACCAAGACGATAACTGATTCCAAAATGGTCAAAGAAGAGTGAACTTGACTGAGAAACAGTTTAAGCACTTGATTTCAGAATAAAACAGAAACACGCCTTATGGGAACACTGGTAATAACAAGGATATAAAACAGGACTCGTGAAAAAATATTACTGAACTGATCTGACACTACAAAAACATACTTCACTCCGTCATACGAGAAAACAAATTTGAAGTTAAACATGAAAAACTCGACGAATCATCTCACCTGCCAGCAGTGGGAGATCCAGCGTCATGAGAGACAGAGTCGGCAGCTCTCTTAGTCCCAGAAACAGAACCGCCCACAGTACTGACTCTATCCGAGAAACGAGAAGCAGCAACAGAAGGTCCATGAGAGACACCAGAAGGGAAGTCTTTAGCCGTCAAAATACGACCACACTCACCCCATGCAGAAGAAGGCTTGGCCTTGCCGACGCCGCCGCCGCCTCGACCACCGAGGCTCAGGCCCAAACCCAGTTCAAGTTCAGCCTCACCTTTGTACGAGGATGAGCACTCTTGTACCAGAACCTTAGCATTTGACACAGCAGACTCATTTGGGGTAGCCCCAGAAGAGCCACCATTGCCACCACCACCAACTAGTAAACCCAGTGTCATAGAAAAGGGATTGAAGATGGAAGCAAGAGGGATAGAGAGAAATGAAAGATGGGTTTGTGAAGTGAGGAGGGAACGAGAAAGAGGGTGGTAAAAAGGGAAGAACTTTGCGAGTGGCTTGGGAATGAACGGGAGGAACAAGATGTGGAAGACAAAACGGTATAGAAGGACGAGAAAGAAAAGAAGCACGAAAGAAGGGGAAAAGGGTGCTGTTGGAGGTGGTGGAGTTAGTGATGATGATGGGACCCATATGTCTTCTTAGTGCGCATACCACTTCTCATTTTTCTTCCTTTTGCCTTCCCATAATTTATATCTTTCGAGAATAACTCGTTTTTTTAATTAAGTCAAGGTGAGTCTAGCCTAATCTAATCTAATTTTTTAATAATTTTAAAGTTGTATATCTAATTTTATATATTAATTAGTACAAATAACACCTCAAATTGCTTTATTTATCATGATCAAGACTGAATAGTTTTAAAAGTTTTTGAATCCCAGCACCTCTATCGATTCTATGATTATGAAAATCTATTTAAGTCCAATTTTTTTAAGCATTTCTGATATTATATGACTTACTTGTCAAGAATTCAATTTTTGGGGAAAAAAGTATCGTTGAAGTTTATCCAGAAGATTGAGGATAGAGTACATATACTTTCTCACATAGGACATTTTTCAAAAATCTTGTTTAATTTAAAATATAGAGCTTTAAATAGTTCTCATAATTTTTTTTACTATACCCTCACTCTATTTATTATTTTTTTAAGAAATAATTTTTTGAAATTAAGATTTCAACAATTTTTTTACAAAACTTTTCTTTTTGAAATCTTTGTAAAAAAACTTTTTTTCTCAAAATTATAGAACGGACAAGAAATAATAGCATGTAATGACGACAGAGAATGAGACGGATGTGAGATGTGGTGTGGAATGGAGACATGGAAAATGATACGGGGTGATGGCAGGTGATTAGGAATAGTACGAGGGGCTGCTTTTGGTGCTGATTGCAAAAAACGAACTTTTGAGGGGTTGGGGGTGTGAATTAGTATGATAGTTCATCATACATTTGTACGATTTTCTTAATTCAGCTGCTTAAAGTTACCAACCCCATAATTGTTCACCGCATAACATGAAGAAACTACTCCATTGTTAATCCTTAATGCTCTACCTTGCCTCAATTAACGTAGCTATGCTTCTTTTAAATCTCTAATTAACTATCACTGTTCTAAGTTTTATGATAGACGATGGAGTATTTTCTCTCAGCTTTTAAATCGCATTCGATGTAATTCAGTTATTTTTTATTCAGTAGCACCTATTATAGATGTTAATAACTGTGTATTACTTTTAGTTGTAAATATAAGATTGTTTGGCTGTTTTTTTTTTTTTATAGGTTAAAGTTTAGATAAATTGAATATCAACCACGTAGGCATGCCTCTAATATTTGAGTGCTTTAATAGTATAAAATATAAGTTAGTTTTTGAGTCGTTAGATTCTTTTTTCCTTAAATGTTTCTTGTTAAATTTTTTAATTAATAAAATATGAAAAAAATTGGTATTGAAAAAGGTCAATCGTTAATTAAATTAAAGATAAATATTAAAAAATTATGTTTTAATACAAACTTAATTAATTTAGATAAATTTAGTCAAATTTATTCGCATGTATGAAATTAGATATTGTTGTCTTATGTTTGACACAATTGATAGCTGCTTTATTGTGCCAATACCATAAAAACAAAGTTATGTAAATAATAAGGGATTTAAATTTTAAAATCTCCTAATGTAACAAAAAAAATTATGTAAAGCAATAATTTCCATCCCTATTTTTTATAAATTTTAAAAACATTATTATTATAATATTTAAAATCGTAAATTTCTAAACGTCTTGTCATAAATTCGAGAATATTTAATAATAATCTTGATATTTACAAAAATACTTACAATTGTTAGTATTTAGATGATTCTTCAACTTGTCTGTGTTTTTTTGGCCAAAAAAAAAACCTGTCGGTGTTTGGACATGTCAATTGAGCTAGAAGAATTTAATTAGGATGGTTAACATTAACAAAGAGGTTGATTAGGGGTGTGGTGGTGAATCCAAATTTTGATAATTAGAAAATAGAGAAGATTTTGTTTAACAAAAAAAAAATTAACTGTGCTTAACGTCAATTAAGAGTATTAGACTCATGATTTAGGCTCTGTTTCTCTAAATTCTTCTTGGTCTTTGTGATGGTATTATTTTTCTTATAAAAGAATAAATATGAATCTCCTAAATTTCTAGGTCTTAATTTTATGAGATTATTTGCCTTTTTTCATAATTATTCTTTAGCTTAATTTGTTATTTGAGAAGTTTTTTAGCCAGATATAATTTCCATTCATTGTCTTTGAGCACTGAAACTTCTCTTTCTATGTTATCCCTATATACCAGAATAATTTGGTCATAATGGTATAGTGATCTCTCATTTTTGCTTAAACGTTTATATCGATACAATTATACTCTTCTTTCCTCTCGTCTTTATATTGGTGCCAATATTTTTTATACCGGTATAATGGCTTTATTTCCTTAAAACTTCTTTTATACCAATATAGTGACATTTGTTCCCTTAAACTTGGCTTTAAACCACTATTACGGTACAAACATCCTTATTTGGGTATATATACCTTATATGTGTACAAACATGCTTATTGGGATATAGCCACCATATATTCTCATATCATGTACATCTAGTGACCGTCTTTTGTGAAAAGTTATTTCGGTACAATTCATTTATACCCATGCTATAATTTAGCACTTCTTCTCAAAAAGACTTTTAATTATACCAGCACAATACGTTTATACCGATACAACTATAAAGAAATATGCTCTTTTTTATGTTTAACAATTAGTGAGTTTTGAATCTCAGTTGTGCTCTGTATATTTATATTTTAAGTGTTAATTTTTTATTTTTACCTATCTAGTTGTCTTCTAAATACAATTCCAAGTCAATTTAAACATTTTTCAAATTTATCATTGTCATTTATGCTCGTATAGCATTTGGCTTTATTGGTACTAATGTATCCATCTTTTGTCAAAACAATAAATGTATATAACCGTTACTTTGTTTTTACTTGTCGTGTGCGCGCAACTCCATTTAAAGCTACTATGCCATTACCTTATTTCGGAACAACTCATAAAAAAAAGAAGATGAAAAGTCTAATAGCTAATTAAATGTGTTTGTCAAATCGTTAATCAACTCAAACTATAAATAGACATTTTTAAGATGATGTTAGTGAAAAGAGTTATTACGTGATCTTAAGTATTAAATTTTTTACAAACTTTTTGCTATTGTATTAATTGCTATTGAACTTCATTGATTGTATATCCATTTTTAAAAAGAGTTTTTTTTAAAGTAATAATTCATTTTTAAACTTAACTTTATTTATTCCTATTTTTACTTATTGAAATGAAATACTTAAACTCGAGGAGTTTAAGGAGGTTATTCATTACCTTAGCAAAGGGAGTGAATCAGATATATTGTCTGTCAAAAATCTAAATTAATCTTGGTAGAGTGAGTAAATAAAATCTTAAGTATCACTTGAAGATTAGATGTATGCTTAAATCATTGAAAATGAACCAAGATAAATGCGCTTGCATTACTTCTCTCTTTACTCTCAATACATTGGTGATATTGTGCTTTAACTTATATCCTTTATTATGTAAAATTCGTTAAAAATTTATTTAATCCAATTCACCTCTCTTGAAATATTTACACGTAGTACAGGATTAGCACAAAAAAGCAAAGGGGTTAAAGTGAAAAGTGTTTTAGGCAGCACAAGCAAAGCAAAGCATGATCTTGGTCTGGGTTCTCAATGAATATCACTTTCTCCTTCTTTCCTAGGCTCTCATTGTCTTGTATTTACAGGACAAATGGCCACCCAACCCCTTTGTTTTACAAAGCTGGGACCAAAAGAAAATATATATCCTCGTATGCTACTTGGCCCACTCTGGTCTGAGAAAACAACAAAAATCTTCCCCATAATTATTCCTTCAAATATGTTATATTTATTATTGCCACCATTTCATTAATTCTCCTCCTGGGGCCCACAATCAAACACTGCCTTTCAATGCAATTAATTATTTACACATTAAAGCAAAAGCACCTTCACCAACGGTGGCTAGGAACCACTGTTAGTGTCTTTCCATTTAGTAGTAATACATCTCGTATCAAGAATTATGTAGAGTACCGTCTTATTTTATATACCGATCCGTTTCATTTTATAGAATATTTTTATAAATAATTTAACATTTTAAAATATAAGATGTTTTAAAAAAATAAAATTTCATTATCAATCCACATTACTTACCTCTTTAAATATAATTATTTCCTTCTCTTATTAATGAATGATAATTTTGAAAATTTATAAAAAAAGGAATACGATAAATTTTATTTAATAAACTTCATTAATATATGTAATTTTGTCAAAAAAATTATCTTGTAAATTAGAATAAAGTGAGTACTACATGAGGTCTATCCTTTTGATTTAACCTTCAAACTAACTTTTGGGATTTTTCCCCTTAAGATCGAGTTTTAGTTTTGGTCACAGAGAAATTTTTTTAAAATATTAACTGTAATGGATAATTGTACTGTAAAATTAAAAAAAGATTGTTAATTGAATTCGACCTTCATATCTGTGATCTTCTCAAAAGTATGTAATTTAACAAAAACCAGAGCACTTCTACATTGTTTTATTCAAACAAGTTTAAAATCACTTTGTAAATAAAAAGTGATTTTTTATGATCGCAATCAAATTTGAAATATTTTTTTATTTTTAAAATTTTTTATAAAATAAATCGCTTTTATAAAAAAATTAAATTACTTTTAAAATATTTATTTTTTCATTTTAAACAAACGTCCCCTTTAATCAGATATTATGAGATCTAAAATTTGAAACCAACATGTCATTTTGCCAAACAATGCTTTCAAAAACCTGGTCCAAAATTGTGCAAAAGAACATGATTCATTAAAACTGGTGATTTGTTGATTAAATCATATACATCTGCTTCACGTTTCACGGAAGTCTTGTTGGATTTTATTGTTGAGTTTCTTCCGGTCAGCGTTGACTACACCAAAGCACGTTATACAGCGCATTGTTTTCTTCCAAAGCGCATAAATTAAGTGAAAATTATAAGGTGAAAGAGTTTTTTTTTTTTTCTTTCAACTACTCGATTAGGAATGTTTGATATCTTACATTTTTATGGGGTAAAGTATCAAATTTAATCATATACTATTTTTTAAGGAGTATCTGATAACCTAAACTATCAGATGGTATAAAATAAATCATAAACTTTTAAAAATGGAGCATCAGTAACTTACCGTTAACTTCAGCTAACAGATATTATGTGAGACCCACAATGACATGTGGCACGACACATCAATATGATAAAGGTGTAATTTTAGCCACGAACTATTTTTTGAGGAGTACTGGGTAGTCTTTACTATAAAAAAAAAAAGTAGACCATCCAACACTTTCTCCTTAATTTTGATCAAACATCATTTATTTTCATACTCATGAGGTTCACAAAGCATTAATCTCTCCAATCTTCTTGCCCTCATTCTCAATATCAGCTTCAAAAGAAGAGGTTTAATGAGTTCTTATGTGAAGACATTTGGATGATGCCAATAAAGTATAAGCTTGATTTTACTACACATGAGAGAAGTTTGATTCTATATTAATTTAGTCATGAATTACTTTTTCTACTTTGTTAGCATTATCTTCAAATAAGAATTCTTTGAACCTCCTCTTCTCAAGTTGAGATTGAGAATGAAAGCAAAAAGATTGAAGAGATTAATACTTTGTGGGCCTCATAAGTATGAAAATAAATGGTGTTTGATCAAAATTGAGAGAAAAATGTTGGAAGGTTTTTTTTAATAGTAGAGGCTATCCAATGTTTCTCAAAAAATAGTTCATGATTAAATTTGCACCTTTACTCTATTTTTATGTGATGCAGTTTTTTTTCTTTAACATTTTGAAAATAGTATATTGAGCACCCTATCATTAAAAAAATTAACTTCAATAATTAGATGACTTACAAATTGCAAAAAAAGATCTTGAAAATTATAGAAAATAATCCATAAAATTATAAATAAGCACCTTATAAGAAATTAATATCAATTAAATTATATATAAGTAATAGAATACAAATGTTATTTCTTATCCATGTAAAAGTTCAAACTACAATTTTGACTAACTATTATTTCAAGAACTTAATCAATATTAATTTTTTATAAGATACTCATTTGCAATTTTACAATCTTTTTTAAAATTTTTTGGTCAACCATTAAGGTTAACTTTTTATTATTATTATTTTTACTGCAAAGTGTCAAGGGCATCATTTTTAAATGTTGAAGGGAAATATTGATCCACCCTTCTTTGGCCAACGGGGAGCGGCCAAATAAAGAAAATCTTTATATTTTTAATTAAAATATCAACACTTTAATATTTAAAAATAAAATTTTATAAGTTTGCAATTGAAAATTCACCAATTTAGTGAAAAAGAATATGTTCCGTCTAACCCAGTTATATTTGATAATTTTAAACTTCATCGGTATTTTTTGATTGCGCACATATATTATTTTATTTGAAGTAATCATGTTTAAAGCAGAGTTAGACATTAAGACACATCTTTCAATATAAATTTCAATTTCAATTCACCACATTACGAGGAATTAACTTTTTTTGCCAGACTTAAGCCTTGTTGATGATTTCATCAATATATTTTTTTTAATGGCCCATTGGCATTCTGTCAAAGGATATATGAGAGTGTGGCCTACTCAAGTCTGAGGAGATTTTGGAAGGAGTTGCGAGACTCCGGATCTCTAATGACATTGAATTCGAAGAGCAGAACTTCATTGCCTTAATGAATGACCTTTTCCTGGGGTTTCAATTATTATTGTTTGGTTGCTTCGCCACTGCTCTACATTTTAACTATGAAAAAGGATCAAATTTACTCATATATGACAGATGATGTCACTTAACTTAGATCGATTAGATAAGTAGGCTTTGGTCATGGGACGTGATTGGCTTCATCAAAGAACTTGAGGTTTACTAGCCGAGGTTTAGCAGCTAAGCTGGATTGAAAAATTAAGACAGCGAGACCTTATTATATAAATTTCTAAATCGTAAGGACTAAATTTAAAATTTAATAAAAATTATATACACAAAAAAGCTTAACAATTTGATTTATAAATACATCAATCCTTTTTTTTTTAATTCCTACAACTTATCCAAGCCTGTTCCATAGTGAAAAACTAAATATAAGCACGTCTTTAAATGAGCATTTAAATATTGGTTTATCAAATTGGATGAGACTAACTTTTTCTACTAGATTTAATGCTGATTGGTAATTTATTATGATGCTTTAATATATATTATTTGCTACATCAGACTTTATAGCTCCAACTTCCAATATCATTTAAGAAAAAATTGAATATGTTTCATCTAACCCATGTGGTATTTAATAATTTTAAATTTTTTTCTACTCTAACTCAAATTTTTTAAAGTATGAACAGGTTTTAAATTAGAGTATCTTTTTCAATAAAAATTCAAACATTTATTTGTTTTCTTGTGAGAAATTAAACTCCTTCACGATACCCAACTTCTAATTTCATGGATGCTTTGATACATACTATTTGTCACCAATATCCTGAGACCCGCATAGCTCTAAATTTCATAATTATTTAAGAGAAATTGAAGATATTCCATCTTACCCAATCGTATTTGATAGTGTAAAAGTTTTTTTAAATTAATACTCGCTCAAATTTATACTGTTGAATACTTTTTTTTATTATAACTCAATTTTTTTAAGTATGAAGAGGTTTTAAATTAAAGTATCTTTTTCATTAAAAGTTCAAACATTGATTTGTTTTCTTGTGAGAAATTAAACCCCTTTACAATGCCCAACTTCTAATTTCATAAATGCTTTGATACATACTATTTGTTACCAATATCCTGGGACCCTCGTAGCTCTAAATTCCATGATTATTTAAGAGAGATTGAATATGTTTCATCTTACCTAGTCGTGTTTGATAGTGTAAAAGTTTTTTAAAATTAACACTAGCTCAAATTTATAATTTAATTCAACCACCTGATTGACCACTTCTTCTTAAGAAGCTGTATATGGTGATCGGATTTCACTGTTACTGAGGAAGCCATGATAATTGAAAATTGTAAACCGGCAAAACATCGAATGGTGATAGACCTGGATTAAACTAACATTATATTTAAGATTTTACCAGATTCTTATAATATTTTTTTTTCTTCGAGCTGTATTTAACATTACATTGTTAGCTATAATTTAGCAAGTCTCACACCGTTATACTCGTAACACAATTGCAATAAATATTGACGAGCACAGACGATGGGGAAAAAGTTTCAAAACTGCGACCAAAAAAGCCTCTGATGTGATCCTCAGTCAACTATCAATACTAATATACATCATAAATATGATAATAATTGAATAAATATACTTAACAGTAGATCAATCCCATATATAATTGTGGTCTATATCTTGTTAATTTCCCCTTTCTCTCCTGCTTTTTCCAATTTATAAAAGCAAGAAGAAACAACATATTCCATTAAAAAGGAAAAAAGGAAAAGAATTACCAAAAGCAAAGAACTAGAACCAGGCACAAGCTCTTACCCACAAGTGTCAACCCCTCTCCTGGTCCTTAGCATCAAAAGCATTTTTGCATGAAATTCTTCCGTCGTAACAAAAATGCGCACCCAGCGCCATTCAGCACCTCCATAACCGTCACGATCCCATCTTCACGTCCGTCTCGATTACAATCATCGTTCTCATAATGGGTCGGGTCGATCACATCAGAGGAAACTTGCATCATCTGCCGACGGCGTCCGTCTGCGTCCGGCTGCTTTCTTCTTGGAATTGTCACCGCCGCAAACGATACTGCATTCACAGCCACAAAGGTTGCTGAAGCACGAGAACAAGCCATTCCCTCCGTCCGTGTGCCTTCTGTTATGCATGGATTTTTTGCTCTTGGTCGAGGCCGGGTAGCTGGAGAGCTCACCGCGATCGTACACAGGTGGAAGCTCCGTCCTCCACCTCTCCAGCTTTGATTGTAATCCCTCCACGCTCTCGTCCAGGCTCCATCCACCCACTGTGGAATTCTCACCCTCGTCTATCTTCGGATTTTTTGCCAAAGCCGCTGCCACCTCCGACGGTGATGGTCCAAGCTCCGATTCTGTTATTACCGGAGGAGCTATGCCTCCCAAATTGGATCTTCGCGGGGTTGCGTATTCCAAAGCGGGATTGAACTTCCCGATTGAATGCAATGGAGTACCCTTTGGCGTGGCCTTACGGGATCCTCCGTAACCTACCGCTTGATGCAAGGGCGTATTCTTGTGAGAACCTCCGTACCCCACCGTCGGATGCATTGGCGTATTCTTCCGCGAACCTCCGTAACCCGCCGTCGGATGCATTGGCGTATTCTTGTGAGAACCTCCGAACCCGACTGGTGGTGTTTGGAGCAGCTTCGGACCCGGAGAATTCCGAAACTGCTGTTTCGGTGATGCCTTGACTTCATACACATCGTTGGTTTTATGAAAGAGTCTTTGGTTTTCGAAGGCATTGAACTTCTCGGTCGTGTCAGGAGTGTCGTCGGTCGTTTCTGATTGGGTGGTCAGTGATTCGGGCGCTTGCAGTTTGTGGCTCTTGTGATCGATGACATCAGAATCCTTAACATTGCGACTTGGACTAGTGGATTTAACCATGATCGGCTTCTCACTCAGGTCGGAGCCGCTAAGCATAGAATCTGGCCTTTCAAATTTTGCCCTCCATTGGCGCCCAGCCCCAGGCTCGCTGAGAACAGAGGTTGGTTTTCCAAATTTGCCCCCTCCTTCGCTCACCTCGGAGCCGCTAACTCTGGAGCTAGCCCTGGAGCGTGAGCGGCTCTTTCTCCTGCTGCTCTTCTTAGAGTTAGCCTCTGAAGATGACAACGCCGAAGATGGTTTTCCCCTCGTGCCCCTGAGCCGTTGCTGTCGAGCGCTGATCATGGAGCTGGTGTCGCTTTTGGTTCGCCGGAGCTCCGGCTTGGAAACATGTCGAGGGCTCATATGATTATGATACTCATAAGCATCTTTCTCGCCCATCAAATGTCGATATCCAACGGCTGAGGGATTGTGAGTGTACAGAGGCATGCTCCTCATGGAGCTGTCAAGCACCGCCACCCCAATGTTCAAAATCCCCTGCGGGCGACCCGACGGTCTTCGGACTTGGAGCGCTCCGAACCGCATCCCTGAGGAGGGATTGTTTCTGCGGGGGTAAGGAATAAGGTTAGCGATGAGGACCCGGACGGATCCAACGTGGATGTCTTTGAACCAATGGAGAGCGTAGATGTCGATCATGATGGCTGAGGTGTCGGCATATAAGAAGTCCTCATCGACCCGGAAGACAAACTTGTCATTCCAAGTCGGGTTCTTGTGGCCGTGGGTGTCGACCCGAGTGGATAGCTTCCGATCAGGGTGGATCCATGCAACCGCATAGGTTCGCATGGACCGAGACACAGGAGACAAATCCTGGGCGGATATGACATTGAGTTCCAAGAGCTGGAAAGGAGCGGGCAAACGAGACATGATAGGAAACCAATTGGTTAATTAACCAGATCTTCAATTAATGAAGAGTTAATTTTAATTAGTTTGGTGATTAAGGACTAATCACGTGAAAAGCAAGGAAGGAAGAAGGGGGTGTTCAATGGATCCCGCTCGTCGTCCAAGAGGAGGACGACGAGGAAGGGCGTGACATTAAGGTGTGACGAGAGGGGAGAAAGAGGAAACAAAAGCATTAGGGAAACCGCAGAGTGATATTAATTTGTATTAAGAATATAGCAAATCAAAGGAAGTTATTGGTTGATTTAGGAACGTTAATTTTCCAGCGTTGTTTTCGGTGAGCGTGTGGGGATTTTTTTTTTTCTTTTTAATTGCCCATGCGTTTCATTTGATTTGGCGTCAGAGTTTGTTTGGCCAGATTGTCGTGGTTTTTCCTTTTATAGAATTTCAAATAGCTTTACACGGTTTAATCCAAAAAAAAAAAAAAAACTTCAGTCTACTTTTGTTTTGCAAAAAATAAAACAAAAATCGACTGTTCATGATTCAATGACGCGTGTCTAATGAAATGTTGAGCGTCAGCGGATTACGTACGTGGTGGGGACTGTTAGAATTAAAGATGACACATGCATGTATCGCTTTTTGCTAACGTTGCTTTTACCGCCACCTTAACAATTGCTATCTGGTATTCCCGCTTCAAAAGAAGAGGAATAATCTCGTTCAAATAAATAGTAAACCCCGTCATGAGCGTCCAAAATTTAAGATTTGAGAAGACAATCTAGTTTCCTAAAAAAATAATACTGTACTGAATTACAGTCAAATAACAAAAAAGAAAGAAAACTACCTATTTTTATTTGATTCTACTTCCCATTGTAAGATAAGGGAACTAGGAGGGGAGGACCGGGACAGAATATAGATGCATTTCAAAATAGGATTGGGTTCAAATTCAATATCACTCTGCTCTCTTGGATAAGACCACACTCTTATGGCTACCAGGTTGATTGAATGCCTTGCTTTTTCTTTTTTCTTTATGTTTAATTGTCACGTGATTCTCCTTTGACTACTTATATCAAATGCTTTGGCCCCGGTGTCTGGGTTTGCATCCGAACTTGCTCTTCATGTAGTGCAAGATTCACTTTAATTGGAATCACGTGCATCTTGTTACGTGTATGTTACCTTTTGACCTTTTATTGGTGCTGCAGATGAAGGCATTTTTCAAATCATTTTACTTGAAACCCATACTATTTTAAAACCTCTGTTTATTTATCTTTAAGTACGAAAATGTTACATTCTTTTGATAAAATATATTCACATTCATCTGGTCCTGATTTGAGCGGAATATGACAAATTAATATGAAGTTTGAAATGCATAAATTTAAATAAATTTAGTTAATATCTGAACCTCTCTGGATGGGATCTAGTCAAGCATAATGTACGGAGCTTTACCGGGAATATTATTTCATATTTTCACTCACATCTTGTCAATTAAAAAAAAAAAAACATAATATAGTCTCATATAGATTGGTCAACTCTCATGCCACCGCTTGAAGCGACATGCTTCCTTCCTCCTCGCACGTTGTGTCTTTAAAGCGAGCTTCGAGTTGATGGAAGTGAAGGAAATCCGACTTCGATCAGATTTCAAGTTTCTCAGTTCTCACCGTTTAATCAACATCTGAATACGCTTGACAGCGCTCGACACATATATGGTTGTTCTTGTTCCATGGATGAATTTCGTGGCTCCGAATCCCCAAAGAAGGATGATTCACTTGATCATAACCTAACCATGCGCACAGCTCCATCATTTTGATATCTACAACTGCAATCAAGGGTTCGGAGATGGAGATAACGACGCGGAAGGGTTTTTAGAGAGAACCATTACTATTGGACAGGGGATAGAAGCCTTGGGTAGTCGTGAGTTTAGCTTCGGTAAGAAGGAGATGGACTTGATTGAGGAGGAAGGGGAGAGTGAGAAGGATGATTTCAATGAGATTTGGAAATCGGGGGTTCAGGAGGATGTTGAACCGGCTAGCCCCCCAATGTATTTAGCAGCAAACCTTGGGGTTGACGGAACTAGGTTTGGCTTTCATAGCTTTCCTATTGATGATTTATGTCTGCCAGACTTGGATGGAAGCGGCGATGTTGAAGCGAACTATAGGAGAATGGTTGATGAGTATCCTTGCCACCCTTTGATTTTGAGAAATTATGCCCAGATTTTACAAGTGAGTCCCCCTTTTTTAATTCCCACTCTGTCGTCTCTTTAACGGTTTCGCTGTTTCCGCTTGCATTAACATGATTTTGGAAAAGAAATGTAAGTTAAAGTTGTGATACCCAACCCAAGCCTTGACCCTGATAATACTGTTTTATTCTTCTGTTGATAGACTTGAGTGTTTCTAGTCTGGCTTTTTCAGGCACTAACCACTTTGTCAGTGTCAATAATCATCCACTTTTTCAGCTAACTCTTTCGCATAAGGAGTCTAATAATCATCCATCCCAAATATAATCTAAAGCAGAAAAAATGTGTGTAATGTCCTGTATCAAGATACTTTGGTAACAAATTTCACAACCACTAGGAGTACCCGTCTATCCAAAAACTAAGAAAGGTGTCAAGAAATAGTTGCCAAGTTATCTAAGTATTTGCTTTTTCCTTTTTATGGTTTCGTTGTCGTTTAAACAAGTATGATATTTCATCTTGTTCTTTTTTTCTCAGATGCTGATCTTTACATTTTAAATTATACTGGCAGTCTAAGGGAGACCTTGACATGGCTGAGGAGTATTTTCTGCGTGCTACTCTAGCAGATCCGAATAATGGTGAAATCTTAGTGCAGTTTGCTAAGCTGGTTTGGGATCTCCATCGTGACAAGCAAAGAGCGTTAGAGTATTTTGAACGTGCAGCTCAAGCTGCCCCTCCAGACAGGTGGGCATTCTAACACACTTACGTAACTCAATTTAAAAAAATGTGTAGCCTGGACAGTGTATTTAAATAATTGCAATTGCCATTTTCTAATCATCTAATAACCTCTGGACTGGAATATTTTCTGCAAACTCATTGTAAGAAGCAGAATTAGGATGATTCACTTTAAACATTCTGGATGCTGTTCCTTACATGTCTTAAAAATAATAGTACACATTGTGTATTCCTTTCAGCCATGTTCTTGCGGCATATGCCAGTTTCCTCTGGGAAATAGAAGATGATGATGATGAAGGTGGAATACATGACACTAACAGCAAGGTGCTCCTTTCTTTTCCTCATGTCATTTTTCTTCACAGGGAACATTGCATTTCTCTGATGATCTATATATATATTTTTAAATTATTATAGTTTGTGATTAGGTGCAGAATGATAACAATGAACAAAAGTTTAAATTTATCAATCCCCTGAAACGAGATGATCAACCAGCTAGCCTTTTCCTGAACCCTGAAGCAGGACAAGATATTGGTGCAGCAGATTTTACGGCAGCTAACTATGGCAAAGATACGAATATTGAGGACTACTACTGGAAGATGATTGATGAAAATCCTACCAACCCTGTGTTTCTGAAGAGTTATGCTCGGTTTCTGATTCAGGTGAGATATGTATGTATTGCTATTCATGTTCTTTATAGTCACCTTTATTCACAAGCAAGCTTAACTTCAACATGATTGGAGATATTGAACTTTCTATTTTGTTTAGATACTAAAAATTGCTTTTACCTTAAGGAGGCAAAGTTTGGCATGATGCATTGCCGAGACAAATTGCTATAATTTCTGGAATTTCTCAGATGCTTGTCTTTGTTTAGAACACGTATAATATTTCTTCTTGTCAGTCTTTTTCTCAGATGCTGATTTTTGTTTTGTGATATTTACTGGCAGTCAAAAGGAGACCTTCATGGGGCTGAAGAGTTCCTTTCTCGTGCCACACTAGCAGATCCGGATGATGGTAAAATCTTGATGCAGCATGCTCAGCTACTGTGGGAGCTACATCAAGATAGGGATAAAGCATTGACCTATTTTGAACGTGCAGCCCAAGCTTCTCCTTTAGATAGGTAAGCATTGTACCACTATAATCTTCCTTCCAAAAATAAATGTGGTCTTTATTTGTTTCAATTTTAAATGTCCAAATTATCTAATTAATCCGATTGCTTCTGGGCTGGAGTGTTTTGTTACCACAATGTTACATTCAGAATTTGGCTGCTTCAGCATGAAAATGCAGAATTTTGAGTGTTATATGTTTGCAAGGTAACAGTACACAAATGGAATTTTTTTCAGTGATGTTCTAGCAGCACGTGCTAGTTTTCTCTGGGAAATTGAAGATGGTGAGGAAGAAGGTGGAAAACAACAAAGCAACAGTAAGGAGGTGCTGCTTTGCTCCAACACCCCTCCACCCAAAAAAAAAAAAAACAATTCTATTGGTCATCATGTATTCTGAATGAGTCACATGGATTATTTATATCTTTATCTTTAAAACTGACTGCAGAAGGGAGCACATGAACATGACAAAATCAAGGATGATGCAACAGATCTTACTCTGGCTAACTATGGAAAAGATGGCAGTGTTGAAGACTATCATAAGATGATTGATGAAAATCCTAATAACTCTTCCATTCTGAAAAGTTATGCTCAGTTTCTGATTCAGGTGATATACGCATGCTAAATAAACAAATTTTGACAATAATCAAACTCTGAACTGTAGTGTCACACACCCACAGGTCTGTCAAGTAATGGATATTTCTGAAGGGATTGTTGTTAGCCAAATCTGCGAGTTTTAAGTGGCCAATGGACTCATGCTTCTGAATTTTGGTGACTGCGTCAATACACTAACTCTTTTTCTTCCAACTTTTCTTTTGGGGATGTGGGAATGGGAAGAGGGGTATAATATATGTTATAATGTTACTGGTAAATGCTCAGCCAAGACACTCTTTTAGGGCTTTATAAAACATATTTTCTCTCTACAGTTTCTGGGCAATATGTTTTAAGAAGATAAACAACGAAAGAGGCAAAAACTATGATTAGTTAGTTGAAACACTCTAGCAATGAAACAAAATTTCAAAGAAGGACGAGGTTTGGACTTTGGACTGCCTCCAAGTATAATTGAGTCCAGATTTTCTCATGCTCGAGAACTTCTCTCGTTGGGGTGATCTCCCCACCACACGCACACTGTGTAGGACCCACACAGGTGGGCTCCACTGAGCCATTCCCATTGTGTCACTCTCTTTTATGAAGGGTCTCCTAAACATGAAAGAATCTGGACTATTGTCCCAGAGGTAACTATCTTTATCACAAACGTTGTCTTGTCAAATCATTTAATTGCACATAGTCGTGAGGACACTTTGCCTAACAAATTAATTGTTATAACTTGATTTAGGGGAAGAGGAGGAACCATTGCACATGCCTAACTGAAACGCCCTTGATGGCAATAACTTGGGTTGATAGTTAACTCACTCCGTGTCTTTTTCTCAAATATTGTACGCATAAATTTGGGGCCTAAAAAGTTTATTTTTCTCTCATTTCTTTAACCCTCTTCCTCTTTCTCACCTTTAATGTGCAGACCAAGAATGACCATCAGGCAGCAGAAAAATACTATTCGCGTGCAATCTTAATTGATCCTTGTGATGGTGAAATGATCTCGGAATATGCAAAACTGGAGTGGCAACTTCATCATGACTGGAGAAAAGCGTTAACATATTTTGAGCAAGCAGTTGAGGCTACTCCAGAGGATAGGTACAATTTTGAGATGCAGTAAAATATATGTTGTCTTGTCTCATATGCCTGTTTAATATGGATTCTTGAGTGCGGGAAAGAAAATTTCAGCTTTAGCCATTCATGTGATCCCCTTCCTGATTCAGTGTTCATCCTGTTGTCAAAGAATTGTTGAATGATAGATGGCTGGTTTCCGTGAACATAATGTTTTGGTGGAATTCTGAATTACTGAAGCAGTGAAAACCTAACTCCAACATCCGCAAAACTCTGCATGATTAATTTAGGATGAAATTAATTGGTTTCCCATTTCTGTGTTTGTCAGCAATGTTCTGGCGGCATATGCTTGCTTCCTCTGGGAAATAGAAGATGTGGAGGCTGCAATTTCAGGGTAGAAACTCTTTGAAGTGCCTCTTACACAAGAGATCACCATGGAAGCTGCCAATTCTCAAAAGAAATTGTTAGTGCATTTACAGATGTCAGCTGAATGCTCACAAAGATTAAAAAACTAAATAAATGAATAAATCGTAATAGTACAAAATAGCGGCAACATCAGATTAAAGTCTAGAAGTTGTTCTTGCCTTTTTTTTTTTAAGAAAAAAATCAGATTTGAATTGTTGCACATCCCATTTGGGGTGGGTTTGATTGTCAATTGAAGTTATGAACATCAATAGTCCATTCCTGAGAAAGACAAGGTGTACAATGCCCATAAGAATCCTTTTTATTTGGTCAAGCCCATAAATTAAAATTGAAATGCACTTGCACTCCCGGTGAGTGTGCTTTAGTTGCACTTCCCAATCAGGGTAGATAAGCTCTCTAGTATCCTCCAACAATTTCCTCGTGTGACTGGAACTACCATCTCTCATCGAGGAGTTTATGGCTCCAAGAGAGTCATAGTACGTGCGAAATTTGGTAAATCCCATGGACTTACAAATTCTAACCCTGTCCAAATGGCTTGCATTTCAGTTTCCGCAACGCTTTCAGCACTTGGTTTCTTTTGGAGTACCCACAAGGAATCAAGAATAGCCAAAAAGATGAGAGCAAACATTCACAATTCTTTC
The DNA here is from genome assembly GCF_029017545.1 of Prosopis cineraria. Lineage (NCBI taxonomy): Eukaryota > Viridiplantae > Streptophyta > Magnoliopsida > Fabales > Fabaceae > Prosopis > Prosopis cineraria. The sequence goes on from NW_026555335.1 coordinate 4,515,709, forward strand.
TCAAATGAACTTTAATAGTAAATTACGCAATTTAGTTCCATAACTACTAAAAGTAAAAATGTTAAATCTATAACATAAATATTAATAAAACATGATCATAATTAGTAACTTATTTCTCAATTTTCACTCATATCTCAAATTTGGTAACCTGTAATCCCACGCTAAAACAAAGGTAGGTACCAGTATTACTTTCGAAAACATGCAATGTCTTATTAGTAGGCATTACTTATAGTGAAATGGGTTATAACAACTTGAATATGAGGTCTCAAGTTTAAATTTATAAAAATTAAAAATGTTTTTAAGAAGTTATTTTCAACTCATAAAAATAGAAATTTAAGAGAATTATTTTCAATCGAACTCAACTGGAATCTAACCCCATCAAGTAGCGATTAAAAAAATATGCAATGTCTTGAAAAGTTTGCACGAATGAAAATGGAACTGAAATGGTAACGTCAAATCCATGCAACTCACTTCAAGGAAAGTAGAGGCTCAAACAAAATGAAAGTCGGAGATAATGTATTGAAATGTTTCCATCAAATCCATTTGAGAAATAAATGATTACAAATACATTTGATTGAGATAACGACATGAGATTTCAGCAAGGCAGACACAAATCTCGCATGTTTCGGACTGCCGACTCGACATAAAATTCCCGAGGAAATAATTAATATTAAAACCAGACGCCCCTTGAACAAAACGGCTATGAAAAACGAAATATGCAAAATCCATAAACCTACAACGTCTTCCGCAGGTAGACTTAAAAAATATTGACTATTGGTTTACTTCTCCGATAAAATCGACTATATAAGAACTGGAATATTTGGACCCAAAACTTGAATCTCCTTAGCAGAGAATTTTATGTTGACTCTGCCAGATTCTGACCATTTCTTGGTACTTGGTGCCCTGAATATCCTCTCTCCTGCCGAGAACTGGGTCGGTAGAAACCATTACCTCTTGACGGTTTGTTATAATCCCGATCACCTCCATCTTGGCCGTTTCCCCTGCCAAAGCCCCTTGAACCAAAACGCCCTCTTGGTGCCTCTGATTGATAGCCGCCCCTGCCTCTGCCTCTCCCTGTCGATAATATAGTAGAAATGAACAAGACATAACAAGACAAAGGGGGAAAATGAGTCTACATCAGGAAACAAAATGCCACTCAAAATACCCCTGATATACAGTTAGCATGCCAAACGTCCAAACCAGCATTAAAGATGAGTCTTAGATCAGCGTTACTTGATATCTCATTTTGAGTTTTGCCAATAGCATATGGAGAGGACACTAAATTGCAAGACAAGACCGACAAGATTTGAACATGAGACTACAATTACAAACCTAAGGTGAAGATTCAAGCATAAACAGTACATATTAATCCATATGCTCTCAAGAGTCAAGACTGTCAGCTAGCCATGATGTCTACAACAACAGAGGGATGAGGGATATTTATTCACAAGAATTTCAGAAAGAGACAAACTAACAAAGAAAACCGAATTTAGTAACAGTAGTGATAAAGATAGACTTACTTCCTCGTGAAGGAATGTAACTGTTTGGTCTTCGCTCTTCGATGTATACCTGTCTTCCAGCAATCTGCACAGTGCTCACCTGCAAACATATAAAACATAAGGCTCATGAAAAGAAATCCAGTAAATATGCACAAAGGACAATATAATTTGTAAGTGATAACAAAGATCAGAAGCTGCTCATTAGTTCAATAATGCAGTACCAAAAATTCATGCCTTTTGTTGCAACTAATATTGTTGCAACTAATATGTCTAAAATATTAATTTACAGCTAAGACAGGATTATGCCAACTCTTTAGCAGCAGAAATCTTAAATTCACGACACAAAAGCAAACCCAAACCTTGACTGCATTGTGAACCCCATTCATATCCATGAATTCAACAAATGCATAGCAAACACCAACGTCCTGAAATTAAATGAAAACTTTAGATATCGGGGCATACATGAACCACTAAAAAAAGTTTCAAAAGATGTAAAGACCAGACTTTGCGACTTCGGATAACAACACCATCAGGCCTGATTGGACCAAACTTTTTAAATTCCTCCTCAATTTCAGAAGCAGAAACAGCAGGAGACAAGTTTCTCACGTAAACAGATTTGATTTCACCTGAAAGGATTCCAAATCAAATCAAAATTCAGGACGACAAGTATATAATAAAAACTACATAAAAAACGACTTCCTCATACAAATTAGTCTGCACACAGAAGAATGAGGCATAAACCATCCAAATGTATTTCAAAACCTAAGACTAATGTGACTAATAAAAATAATAAATATATAAACTCAATTCTTAATATGTTCAAACAAGTACTGTGCAATAACCTTCATCTTCCATTGCAGGAACCTCCTCCGCTGCCCCTGCATCAGTGTCTGGCCTTTCAAATGTGTTTGCCGAAGTTGGTTGCTGACTACAAGTCTGAGGATCCCACTCTGAGGACACATGCTTGTCATAAGAAGGTTGGGCAGGCATTGATGGTGTAGGTTGTCCTTTAGCAACCCGCAACTTCCAACAACAGTCCAATAGTCAGTCCCCCAAATCACAACAGAATCCATTAAAAAAATCATTATTTGGAAATTAAATTAACATTTAGCAAGGCACATACAATGGAGGCATAAGTATGCTTTTGGGGCTCCTCAGCAGGTTCCTCAGCAGAAGCAGGCACATGGTCTTGCACCACATTCACTGTAACTTGAAGTGAGCCATTTGACTCTTCAGCGGTATTATCCTCCCTGATATGTTCGGAATCAGAGACATGCTGCATTCTTTGCTCTGAGTATCCATAATTGTCAACTACACCATTTTCTTTGACCTCATTAGTAGGAACAAATTCCCTCGCCTGGATATCTGCACCCAGCAGGTAACTGGACACTGGAAAATTCATAGATCTCATTTACTAAAAAGAATAATTTCAAGAAACGTTCATCCCAAGATCAGTCAAACTGTTATTTGCATAATATTTCTGTAAAATAAAGTTCTAGAAAAATCTCAAAAGAGATGCCCTCCGAAAGGATTATAATTAATACACAGTTTGAATCCAGCTGTGCTCTAAGTTGTGAAACTTGCCTGGCATATGGAAATTTTAATGTCTATGGTCAAGATTAAACTTTCAAATTACATTTTAATTTCTTGTCCTAACAACCTCTATGGGCTCTCATTCATCAATTTTTTCATGAGATTAAGAGTTAATCTTCAGTAAATTAGTGGCAAGGATGCAATTTTTTCAACCAAATAGAGTGCAATGCGTTTGTAGTTAATGTGACAATAATGACTGGTGGCAGTAGAAAGCTCATGATAATGTAGAAAATACAACTAAGCAATGTTGACAAGCTACTGTGTGCGTATTAAGAACCATAAAGGCACTAATACAAGAGACAGCAGTATGGAAAGATGAACAAAATTAGCAAGGATGAAGTGCTAGAAGCAGTAACGGTGGTAAGGGAATTGCTTGTGCAAGGAAGGTATGGGTTTCTCAACTATGGGTTTCTGAAAAAAGAAAAAAAATGCAAACTTCAGATACTCCAGGACAAGCAAGACACTTGATTGAAGAACAAATGAAAAAAGATTACTAAGTCTGAACAATAAATACAAAAGAAAAGGGAGCGACTATTGTAATTAATTACATATCTAGAAACTCAAATGGTATCTTCTCCTTTGTTCCTATTTAGCTATTTAATTTTTGCATAAAGTGAATTAAATTAAATTTAAGGAGGGGAACAATGAGGCTAAAATGAAATATACCTGGTTTATTAATTGACATTGGAGCATTCAATTTAGAATCAAGATTGCTTTGGGAAAACAAGACTGCTTGGTGGTGGGGAATTGGATCCTCTTCAACAAAGTGAAATATATCATTGAGCACAAAAAAACCTTTTTCTTGGGGTGCAAGGAAAAATGTCTGCATAAATTTCCTTCTCTGGTTGTATTCCTTCATTTGCACAGATCCAGAGACCATCACAAGAACACCAGCACTCCAAGACTCCAGAGAATGTGCTGACTTGATTTCAACTCCAGCATATCTGAGTGACATAACAAGTGCATGGATTTGCTGCCCACAGAGAAATTTCTTTAATTCTGGAGGGGAAATGAGTGATTTACTAATTGCACACAAAAATTTAGGGGGTGGCGATTACATCATTACAAGTTCAAAATCGTACAACAAATAAGGAAGGACCTGCTAATATGTAAGAAATAAATCAGCAGCCACTAGACAGCACCTCTAAGTATGCTGAGAGTTAAAAATACTATTTTCAATACAGGCCCCTTTTATCTTCAAACCACCTCCGAAAAAATGGGAATCAGTTTTATGGTTTGAGTATTTGGCAAACCATAATCCAAGACAGCAACTATTCACCAAATAGAGAAAGGAAATTTTCTGCGGTGCGATTAAGTGCAATTCTACAATCAGTGTAGGCGTAAAGAAAAATTCGAGGTCGTCTCAATCTACATTAATAAAGCTCAAACATATATTTCCATCATTTATAATGGCCCATGAGTATTTGTACCAGAAGATAACAAAGATAACAAGATACATTATAATCCAAATGGGACGAAATACAGTCACGAATGCAATAATTAACCAATGCGGCAGAGTGAAGACAAAGGAGACAAGAATTACTGGCATTGTGGTAGCCGTTTCCCTGTTGTTGCCGTCTATACGAAGCATGGTGCTGGAATCAGAGTAAAACTGATGCACAAACTCAGGCTGATGCTGGAGAACCTGGTAATACTGCCCAACAAAGTACGTCCCAACCTGAAACAGTCGGCCCAGGCGAACCCATTAGAGACAGATGAGAAGCTTCGACAGAGAGAGCAAGCAATAAGAGGCAGAGTAGAAGAAACCTGAGCAGCAGTAAGGGGAAAGGGATAGGGCGAGGCCATGGCGAGTATAGACTCTTAAACCCTAGAACGGAGCAAAACCACAGATCCTATATGCCTCCGGAGATCTGGGTATCACCACAAGCAAAATCTTGGTAAGTTCACATACAAGAATATGAGAGAGATCTAAGGCAAGATTAGAGGGAGAAGGTACCTTTTGAGGAGAGAGAGGGAGAGACAAATAGAGAGAGGGAGAGAGAGATTTGGAGTGAAGGATCCCCTCCACGGGTGGGGTGTCGTGTGGGGCTTTTTGTGTAGATGCTGCGACCTGCAGCTCAGCCCTTTCCCCTCACTTAGCCGTCGCCCACAATCTCAACCCCCCCACCCCCCAATCCCCACATGGCCCCTCAATCAATTCTACTCCAATATACATGTAATAAACAAGTTATTTAACCATTTTAAAGCACATTATAGAATATTCTTTATTTTTTAGCCAAAATCATAAAAAAAAAAATCAAAGAGAGAGAGAGATACACGCATATTTGGAATTGATTTCAAGAAAAAAAATATTAATTTTATTTATTTCATTCAATTTCTATTTATTATAAATACGAATAAAATGACACTCTAGTTTAAATTTAATATAATTCTTTAAAATATGAAATTAGTTTTAACGTTAAAAATAATTATACTATTAAAATCATTTAATTTAATTTTTTAAAGAAAAATACGTTAGTTTAAATTGAAAGGAGTCTCCTTGGTAAAACAATAAAAGAAAAAAAGAAGGAATGTAATCTCATAAGGGTTGACAATTCTGGTTGTGGAAATTTAAAAAAAAAAATTCCAACATGTCATTGACATTTTTAATAAAAATAGTTGAAATAGTGAATTACTCTCTCTCTCTCTCTCTCCCTCTCTGTAAAAGAAAACTGTGGACAAGGAGATTATCTTCCACATGATAGTAAACTACCATTTGTCTTACTACATTACATGTATGCATTTTGGGTGAGTTGTATTAATTACAATTTTAACTGATAATAAATAGTGTGACTTTCTATAAACTGTATATGATGCTATATATGCAAGTTTTTTTAAAAAAAATCGATGATGATCTTTTAACTATTAAATTGATATATTGATTCAAAAAAAATTAACGTTTGTGGTGAAAAATGAAAATATATAAAGACATTAAAAGGAGTGTCTAAGTTCACAAATAATTTAAAGATAACTTATTGCCTTTAATTATAAATGATTGGGAGCTCAAAGATAACATTGTGATTGTAATAAAATTATAAATTTCAAAGTGACAAGTAAGCAGTGCAATAACTAAAGACAAATTACAAGGATGATGACCTAAAAACATCATATGAAATGGTAGTCCTCCCCTTACAATTTTATTTTATTTTTTGTTTTTGTTTTTCATTAAGAAGAAGGGCTTAAGCCTGAATTACAGAATATTAAATAATTGGGAAATCAAATCTCAAACTTTCTTCAATTCACCAAGAGTCCAAGACGCTCAAGAAAGGAGGGGTCGTGTTATATGATGGTGCAACTTGTAAGCATTTCTTTGTAAGCTCATCAGCAACCTTGTTCTTTTCTCTTACATCTAATGGCAATGTAAGTTCCAATGAAATGTCAACATACTTCTAATTTGTTGTAGTACCATACTTTCTTGTTGGAATAATGCCTCTTCCTCATGTAGTTTGTTTATAATCAGTTTTGAATCTGATTCTAAATTCACATTCTTAAACCCTATACCCCACACAAATTGAAGCCCTTTCAAGACAGCCCATTCTTCTACCTCCTGGACACTACAAATTTCCAGTCTTTGCCAACAATCAGTAATCTAAGTGCCACAACTATCTTTGATAACATTACCACACCCTTCCTGAGAGGAAATGGAGGTGACAGCCTTATTTACATTCACTTTGACCCAAGGAGGGAGGAGACCATAAGAACTTAACTTCCTACAAAATCTTTGAACTGCAAAATATTCACCCTCTCATTATCATCCATAACCATGCAATAGTTGTGCAAAATATTCACAATAATATTAGTTGGGTTTAAAGGTTTTTGAAACCCTCGGGTTGAAGATAAATTCATTTCTCCAAAGCTATAATTTTCATATAGTGGTATGCCATAGCAGACTCTAATTCGAAGAAGAATGAGTAGCCAAATTAGCTTTCAAGTTCATAGTCACCTAATTAGAGAGAGATGCTGCAAAGAACTGATTATGAAATCTCCTATCCACTAGTTACAGCCACAAGTCTCTTGCATAGTCATGCTTCCTCAAGATGTGAAGGACATCCTTTGTACCATGTTGGCACCAGTTACACATAGGAGAACACAGAGCCCATTGGCTTCTCCACGCATGTGTTGGCAATTTTCCTTAAAATGCTAACCAAATATGAAACTTGAGTCTTTCCAAAGCTCACCACTTCCAGATTAACTTAAGTATACAATTATAAAATGCAAGATTGTTTTTTAAAATCATAAAGTAAGCACTCTTGATTGAGAACTCACTATTAGCATCACCAGCCTAAGACATTGTATCAAACCTTGTATTCATAAAATAAGGTAAGATAGCAACAAATCTTTAAAAAATCTTTTCCGGAAATAAGTTAGCCATTCTTGAAAAATCCCAAGTGCCATACAGTACCCAATATGCCACTGTACTCTCTTCCTCCTCTCTCGAAAGGGGTCCCAAATAAATCTCACTTAGTTTTCATCCAAGTAAAAGCTAGATGTCATTCAAAAATTGGACATGCAGTCCATTTCGAATATGCCATTTCATACCACAGTCCATGATCTCTTTTTGCTGACAAATGAATTCCCATAACAGAGAATCTCCCTACTTAGCAACTAGCAATCCTTCCTCCTTTTGAAGCATATATTTATTGACATCAACCAATAAACCATTATAGCCAACAAGCAACTTCCATGCTAATTTACTACTACATGCCTGATTGACAAAAGTTAACCATTTCAAACCTAGACCCCCATCAGACTTAGGCATTGTAATCCTTTCCTAGCATACCGGATGATAACTTCCTCCATTATTGCTTCTACCCCAAATGAAGTTTATTTGTAATCTTTCAATTTCATGATAGATGGTCTTTCATAACCTTGCAACCATTATCAAGTAAACTTAAACAGAGCTTAAAACAAATTTCGCTAAAGTGACACGCCCTGCATTGTTAAATAATTAGTCTTCCAGTTTGCAAGCTTAGAACTCACCTTATCAATTGCATGTTTGAAACGATCTATGGGTTTCTTTGTCCTTGCTAGAGGAAAACCAAAGCATGTACCTATCTCATCGAAAATATTCATATTCAATATAGCTCTAATTTTACCTCTTAAGCTGCCTAGGACATTTTTGGAAAAGAAGATAAAGGATTTGGCTTTGTTCACCTTAACACCCGAGGCCATGCAAAATCTATTTAAGCAATTCAGAATAACATATGCTTGAGACTCAGTGGCTTCACCAGAAAGTAACAAATCATTAGTAAACATGAGATGTGAGATGGCATGACCATTCTTTGAAGTGTAGATAGGTTTCCATTCAGTATTATCCACAACATTACAGATAATATGAGATAGTCTATCCATACAAAGAACAAACAAGTATAGAGAGATGGGGTCTCCTTGACGCAAACCTCTATGTGGTTGAAAAAAATCAATCTGATTCTCATTCCACGAGACATTATAAGAGACACTAGATATGAAATTCATAATAAGAGAGCTAAAGTTAGAGGGCATCCTTGCATCATGAAGCGCTTGTTGAAGAAAATCCCAATTGACTCAATCACAGGCCTTCTCCAAATCAATTTTTAATGCCATAAATCCTTTCTTCTGTCCAGCTTCATTCATAGTGTGTAACAACTCTTGCCCAATGATAATATTATCATGAATCTGTCTCCTGAGTATGAAATTGACTTGGAAAGGGGAAATAATCTCATCCATAAGACTCCTCAATCCTCAGAATGAGATTTTTGGTAATGCATTTGTAATAAACAGTACACAGGGCAATAAGTTTGAAGTGTGCAATAGATTCAAGTTTTTCTCTCTTAGGTATAAGTGATAAAAGTGTTTTATTAGAATCTGTTGAAGAAATATTACCTATAAAAACATCTCGAACAAAATTACACAGAGCTTGCTTCACAATATTCAAGTTTTTTTTATAAAATATCAGACAATAGGCATTAATTCTGGGGGCCTTATATGGACCATAGAAAAGATAGCCCTTCTTATCACTTCATCTGAAGGCAATTCAGCCATAAAATCCCTTCTCGCAGCATCAATATTAAAAAAAATTCTCAAAGTGTCCAAATTTGAATCCTCCATATTCTTAGCAGAATATAACTCTTCAAAATAATTAGTCACCAATGACTTCAATTCATTTTCTTCGTCAATCCACTCACCTTCAAAATTCTTTAAAGAGAAACTGCAATTTCTCCTACACCTTGTTGCTGTCTTTAGGTAGTAGTACCTTGTGTTTCTATCACCTTTTGCGATCCAATCAGTTCTAGATTCTTGAAACCATTTAATCTCTTCGAACTTGAGGACTTCGACGAGCTCCCTTTGAAGTCTAATCTCCAACCTTTCTAGGTATCGTGATCGTGGGTAGGATTGGGAACTTTGGATGCCATTCAATTGCACAAGCATACGCTTCTTCTTCAACTCTACTAATTCAAAGATATCCTTATTCCACTCTGAAACTTTCCCTTTAACCACGTTCAATTCTAGATCATCATTACCACTCCAAGTATGAGTCATAAAATTGCAACGCCCAATCAACGAGGGTTAAAACCATTTACGTTCGAAGCTATGTGGCTGCCCTTACAATTTTGAGCTGTGTATAAAAGATGATCAATCCCAGTCAGAATAAATCCTCGACTTTGCAATATTTGCATTTCACAAAGTAGGATCACCCATTGTCTTCTACTAGTGAATGTTCATACTTCGTTCAATAAAAGGAAAGGGATTAGCATGGGGAGTAGAGAATCAGAATACCTTCTTCAACATTAGATGATTTTTTTTTAATAAAAAACCTTTTTAACCTTTCATCCTTCACTGTACACTGTTACATATTATTTCTGTCTCTAAATAATTATCATTATTGAACATGTACATAAATCATTGTAGACCGTTGTGTTTGAATGCATGATGTTTGAATTTTAATTTAGACCAAATCTCTCATTAAGATATAAAAAAGTTTATAAATTTAAATTTGATCTAAATCTAAATTTATGTTCCTTTAAATTTTTTTTATAATTTCAAATTTTTTTATATCCTGGTTGTTTAAAATTCTGAATACCTCAAACATCTCTCTTTTTTTTTCACGTTTTAATTATTGGTGTTTTTATCAATCTCGCCTCTCTTCTCATCTTTCATTCTTATCTCTCATCGATTGATAAATAAAAATAAGTTTGTTATTTTCAATTTTTTATTTCTATTTCAAATTTTAACTCAGTTTTAAAATTTTTCAAACTATTTAAATAAAAAATTTTAAATACATTAATCTTAAACAATAGCTTTTAAATTTAAAATTCAAATTCAAATATGTCAATCCAAATGGCACTTAATACATTTGAATTGAAATACTCTTTATGTAATAAATATAGCATTACAGCTAACCCCTCCAGTCGTCACTTGACATCTTTCCAAGAGTATCGTGCATAAAAGTGGAGTGGATTAAAATCTGATTAATGCAATGTAATTTGTTGATATAGGCAATACCCCACCTTTTCTGACCCATTTAAAGATAGTCCAACAAGAAAAATGGTTAACGTTGTATTTTCTGCAGCATGTTGGAGTTAGCTTCATACCTTCCTCAGTAAACTCGATATTCAAGACGTGTTTTGAATATGTGATTCAACATGCATGACTTTATATGAACCCAGATGGAATCCAAACACAATCAAAGTTAGAATTAGCAAGAGATGTTGCACAGAATTTCAACTATCTTTCTTGAAGTTGGGTGGAAATAATTTTGCTTAGACAGCAAGAAATGCAAGAGGAATTCCTCAGCCAACTGAAGAATTTGCATCATGATTGGTGTAGAGGGCTAAAAGGCCTTCCTTTCTAATTTCTTAGGCACTATTAGTAAAAATCTTAGAGCCTCCTTCAATTTCTATTGACTTTGTGATCGTTTCCCTTCAGCCAAGCTTACACGCATTTCTCGTCCTTCCAGTTCCTGAAGCGCACAAGTCATAAGCAATCATCAATCAGTAAGCAAAATCACAATCACCAATTTACTCAATCCATAAGAGTTGAAGAATACCGTACCACTCCATTCAAGGATGTAAGGGCAGCTTCCATTTCTGATTTGGTTGAGTAGCAAACAAAGCCATAACCACGAGATCTTCCCGTTTCCCCATCATATAAGACCCTAGCTCCAACCACATTTCCATATTCTTGAAAAGCTTTTGTCAGACTCTCAGAAGTCACAGACCATGACAGGTTCCCAACAAAAAGCTTATGTTCAGTTTCAGGGTACAGGGGTTCTTTTGGTTTAGGTTTGTCGGAGAAGTTCACTCGCAGGGTTCGACCCAAGTATTCCTGAGGTGTTCGTTTACAGCATGTAGGAGGTGAAGAGTTAAGGACAACTAACTGAACATAGCATGAGCGGAAACATTGGACAGAAGAGGACTGTAGAGATAGAGTTTAGAGATACTCACAGTTCCATCAAGGTTTTCTATGACTGTATAACAATCTTCGACACTACTCATTGTGACAAACGCAAATCCTCTGCTTTTTCCAGTTTCCCTGTGGTAAAGAACCTACGTAATTTCCAAGTTGGATTAGAAAGACTTGCAAGTTTGAGAAATTAATGCTACTGATACAAAATTCTGGACCTCCATTTCAAAATTCCATCATGATAAAGCTGGTGCTCCCCTTGGTCCTTCTTATAAGAAACTTTCAATTGAATTACTCGGATTAAAGCATGTAGCTAAATTTAGTTAAAAGCTTTTACTTTGTCAAAAGTTATTGTAACATTTCAAAAATACCCCTAATAAAAATTAACCTCTATCCCCAATTTTCCCTTCAGAATATAATTAAAGAGGGAGATATAACTAAAACTATATAGCGATTTGTGTAAATCACACATTAGTGCTGCACTAATTTTGTAAATGTTTCTTATATTAAAGACTAAAGAAATCTTTTAGTAGGTCTCTTATAGAAAAGACCAGACAGAGTATAAACTGTCAAAGTGATAACTGATAATATAAAACCAGCAACGGTAGAAAGTTATCTCATTTGTGGTTTTCAGTTTTCAATGTTTATAGCAACTAATTTCCTAATTATGACCATCCGTTCTGATGGTCACTTTATTCTTTAGTTCTGCTAAAAGTTGAATTACTGAAAAGGCTTTACAAGTTAATTATCTGAGTTTCAGAAAAGATGCACTCCTATTTTCTCAAGAAAAATATCAAAGGAAGAATCAATTCAAGCTATTTCACTAAACCGGGATACATTGATACAATAGACACTATGAGCCTTCTCAATCAGGACACAAAGGTTATAGATTTACATTTTGCAGCCTTGAAGGCAATGATGTTAAGAGACAAATTTTTTAGATCAAGATCCATAGCAGACAAAAAGAAATTATTTTTTTATACAAAGACAAAAGGGAAATCTAAATTAAAGTTATAGCATTCGCCATAATCTGTAGTGACGTGATCATAAATGTGGACATGACCCAAACATAAGGTTCAAGCACAGGCTTAGAAAAATTAAACGCCCACTGAATCAAAGAAAAAAACTGCTAGCAAGATAACTCCTCCTATCAACTAAAAGTTTATGATCGCCCTATCAGAATATAACGGAATGGCAAATTGTACATTGTAATGAAATGAAATGGAGTGGAATGGTAAGTTAAATATGATCTCATTGTTTGGGAGATTAAGATGGGAAAACAGAGAGAAAGAATCATTAATGAAATGGAATGACTTATAATAAAGTTATTTTCTCAATATTATCCAACTGAAATACACCCACATACAATTGTATGCTAGCATGTAAATGTAAATTTGTTTTTTCAAGTGCAAGTCACTGATCTTTTTAATAACGACCTTTGCACACTCCATTCTGTTTCAGTCTGTGTCATCCATGATCCATCCAACCAATAACTACGTTCACCGTGGTAATACAGCATCATCAAATCAAATAAGTACTGACATCCATCAAAAGAAGTTCGCACTTGCTATAGCGATCTCTTGTTCGAGTAAATCATGATATATACCTCAATTAGTTCTGGGCTGCCATAATCCTGAATTATCGCTGCAAGTTGTGCGCTATCGACACTGTAAGGCAAGTTCCCAAAATAAAGCTTAGTGTTGACAGAGACTTCCGCCTCTCCTTCTTCTACCACTTCCTTTTCGCCCTCCTCATTCTCTTCAGCTAGACCAGCATCAATCTCATCGGCCACTACAAGCTCTTCCTGTGCAGATACCCTAGGCACCCACAATTTGTTGAAATTGCTATCAAAGGAAAGTGGTTCCACCAAGTGCGATTGTGACACAGACGCCAACACGCGGTTTGATGAAATTCTGAGAAGGGGTTCACAGGACAAGTTCTTGGATGAACGAAAGCACTTGAGAGTGTTGATGGAGGAAGAGAATGAGGAGCCTATAGCCGCAGCTGCAGAAGCTGCCATGGTATCGAAAGGGCAAAATTGACGGTGGTGGATGATGGTGCTGTTGTGGAAGATGGCAGCTTTTTCAGTTCCATGGGAAAGAGAGAAGTTGGATAGTGTAGGCTTCTCACGCTGATGTGGGCAGATTGTGTCCAATGAAATTGGAAGAAATATATGTCTGGATAAGATAGCTGTATTTTAATTTAAATGATGATCACAAGGGAAATTAAATATTGTTAAGTTTTTATTTTAACTGTAAGACGTTTTATTTATTCATTATACATAAATCCATGTTTCATTTTTTACACCTTACATACTTAATATAAATTTCTAAATTTTTTAAACAAACTTTTTTATTTGCATTTATGTTTATCTTAAAAATAAGATTACATTTGAGATAATCACATCTAACCCTCCTCAAGAAAATCAATCATAGATAAAGACCAATAATAAGTTTCATTTTAAAAAAAATAAGTCATGTTTTTATTTTAACAATAATCTGTTTTTCATTGATCTTTATTTGTTATTAATTTTTTTAAGGACTGCTAGATGTGATTCTTTCATTACATTTTTATGTTGTTTGAAAGATCAATTTCATACATTTATTAATTGAAAAAATAACTTTAATTGGTATCAAATCTGAAGTGAACATAATATGATATTGCAAAAAAAAAAAAACCTGATCAATATAATTAAGTATAATATAATTGAATAGCATAAGTGTTGTCCCATATTACACTATAATATATTTTTTTGGTACTGGAAGTCAAAATACTAATAAAATAAGTTAAAATACAATTTCTTGGGACAATAATCAAATGTAGGACAAAATGAAATATTATTATTAGATGCATATCAAGCAATAACACCATTTCTTCGGAATTTATGATCTGTGATGAGCTTCATAAATGATTTTTAATATACTATTGAGCTCTAGGGATGCTCAACAGATCATAGGCAAATGAAAGAAGAGTCACGCAAGATTAGTAGTTACAGGTATTGCTAATAGAATGGGATTGTATTATTTGATTGTTCATGTTCAATTATTTGAGTGATTAAACGGTTTGAATTTAAGTTTAAATTATTTAAAATCAAATGATATAACATTTCTTTATCTTCTTTATCTCAAATGTTGCTTCCTAGGCATCGCACAAGTGAAAACACTGCTAAGCCATCTTCGTCTGGAGAAGCGACAATTTATCACTTCAAGGCAAACCAACGTTGAAACCACATTTTTTAAACATGCTTTTAATTCGCTGTTACTTTTAGGCATTCCTGAGGAAATATACAACGACTACAACATCAATTAAGTTGAGCAGCATGCCTGAAATTTACTCTTGATCAAATTCAAGCACTTGTTTCATCTGTGTTTCATCTGTATACTGATGGTTAAACCGATGGCTAAATTATACACACATATTGGTCTTATGGTCTACCTTGCAAAACCTCCATTCCACCACAGAGCTGACACATATGTCAAGCATGTTCTCAACTATCACTAACCAACGCATTTGAAGGATTGTAATGGGCGAGTAAAACTTTCTATTGCATTATTTTGCATGGAGTCCAAGTCAGATTCTCCTGTTCATTTCAAAAATATTTCCCACGGCATAACTGGATTACGATTGTAATACATCTAGCACGCCAACAATCAGATAAACACAGGCATGCTCCTACAATCCACTGCAGCTAGAATTCCCACTTCTTCGGGTGAGTTTTCTGATTTGATGCTGACTTTGTTGGCCTTCTCTTTTGTGCAGAACTATAAATGTTACTTGATTTATCTGCATCTTCCTTGGGATTCTTCATGTTTGGTGAAGTTTCAGTAACGTTCCTTGATTTAACTTTACAGAGAGCATGTCTATTTTGTAGCACAGTATAGTTCTTTGAAGCTGGAAGTCTTTCACTGCCTTTAATTCGATTTTTGTTCCCAATCATAGTGTCATTATCTGATACAATATCCCAAGGACTTGAGTTAGTACTTAGCCAGTCAACATTGTCAGAGAAGAGACAATGCGATGTGAGTTTGCCTGCATGGTGTCCAAATACACAGATACTAGAATCCACAGCATAACTGATGGAGACATTCATGTCCCATATATTTCGACAAAGCACCTTATCAGATATCACTTCACTCAAAAGCTCAAAGCCACGTCCAATGAAATCCAAAGAGATCATGAAACTGAGAGAATAGATGCGAGATGAAATTGAATTGATTAAAAAAAAGGAAAGAATAGATTACCTGGACTAGATATAACAGCACGAGGAGGCGGAATTGAACTGGCTCTATATTTACCCTGTCCTCATCAATATGGTCATCCTTCTCAGGTCCTGGAAATCTCGAAGAATCTGATGTCAAATTGCAGGCTTCTAAATCTTCAGATAGAGGTACTCTTGGAATAGGTGCATGTGGAACATAACATTTAGGTACTTCGGCAGAAGATGGATGAGAGACACCTTTCTGGTTCCTCACTGCAAAATAAGAAAGTGGTGACTTCAATATTTCTGACGACCAATCAATATTTTAGTAACTATAATTAGAAGGATATCACTCCTTTTCGTCCCTTTCTAATATTAGGCCAACTAGATTGTGCTCAACCTAAAAAACAAGGTTAAGCGGCAAGGTTGTCAAGATTGCTTTCATGCAGATAAAAATACCATCCACCTTCATGTCTAGCGTGATTGCCAACCCATTATTGCTTCGAGTTTCTTTATCCTGATTTTAAAGCGAAAAGAACAAGAATAAATAAGAAAATAATTGCAGGTCTCTCAGTGCACATTCATTTGCTCAGTCAAGACACAGGAAGTCTTTTAATGAGGAAGCCTATGCATGTTATGGACTTCATTTTCAGAGCTCTGTATGACAAGAGAGGCCCAAGTAGTGCCTTTGCAGAAAGAATTCATTCATGTTTTAAAGTTAATTGCATGTGGGTTATGGGTACCACAGGGTTCCTCTTCTACGCATAAATAGCAGTGGCGAAAAATACTTGATCACTTGTAAAAGGAAGGAAAATTGGGGGATGCAAGATATTCAGATAAAAGGCTGTGACTTAAGAAGCAAGACTATATGATATAGTATGAAGTTATCCGTTCATGTTCATTCCCTGGTAAGTTCTTTTATATGCTAACTTGGGAAAAACAAAACAAGTAGAGAAACATGCTGGTACAATAACAGAGAACATAACTAGAAAACACGGATAAACGAGCAACAAGAAAATTATTTGACTGTCCTTTTATACCTAACAAACTCGACGGCGAAGCATGAAAGAACCAGGTAATTCAATATCAAGCTCACCCCTTTAGGCTTTACCTACATCTTTATCTACTCCCCCCCATCAATCATAACTCTCTTTGCTCAAGCAACCTATGCAGAGATTTGTGTATACACGCAAAGGTTTGGGGGAAAAGATCATCAAGCTACCGATGAACTCGATGAATATTTAACAAATAGTTGTTCCTTGACCTGGAAATTACCTGGAGGAGGAGAAACCCGCAACGACAGAGACAGCAAAGCTTTCAAATTATTGTCCTCTATAATCCGGTGATCCTCTTCGTGTTGTTCTTGTCTGACCTTCACCTTTGGATACACTGCAGATTCGAAAAAGAGAAGAAAAGAAAAAACACCACCCAATTCCCAGTCAGCTACTCGGCCAGATTAACAGTGTCAACAGACAATAAGGAAATGACATATAGCGTACAAAAGAAGAGCCAGTTCAAAACCCACTTGTTTTTGGACGAAATCGTGAAGAAAAACCGACGAAGAAGCAGGCGTTTTGGCTGCTGGTGGAAACTAATTGCCCTGGGTTTCGCTGATTAACAGGGACGATGAAACAGGAACAAGCAAGGAATCGTGTCGTGGGGCTCAGCGTTATGGTGGAATGAAGTTGATGAAATTTTGAATTAGTGTGAAAGGTGGTGGGCTCCAGTGAACATGCTTTTTGGCATCTGAAGATTTCCAACCGGATACGCCTCCGCAATTGAACAAGGTCAACGCCTCTTTCTCGTCTTCTTCCGTTTCGGTTTTTACTCTCTCTCTCTCTCTCTCTCTTAATCTGCGTTCATCGTCGTACAACATTTTTCGCAACGGCATCCAAGATTTCAATTTCAAAGCACAGGCCAAGCCATTTCAATTTCAAAATTTCAAAAACACCGGTCCAAAACTCAAGGGTCAAAGCTAAGCTCACAAGAGACGAGACTCGAGACAAGACATCGCCAAAATGGAACGGGAAGAACAGCCTTTCAGATTCACAGTATTTTACGGTTCGACTGCAAATGGAAAAGCCAGTAATATGTGTACTTTAAAATAAAAAGGGAAACACTTTAATAACGTTTGTTTAGCAAAATAAAATGAAAATGAATGAATTAAAAAAATTAAGAAAAAATAAAATAAACCATTCTTCTCTCATATTAAATATGATGAAATTTATTAATATATATTAAAAATATGATAATCATCACACCCTTCAAAAATTATATGAATTATAATTTTCAACCCATAAAATAAATTATTCTTCTCCCTTATGAATGTGTTTACATATTTTTTTGATCATTTATTTTTATCTTTATTTTTTCAATCCATTTTATTCTATTTTAGTAAGTAAACATGACCTAAGTGATATGGAATGATCACTAGGACATGTGTGTGTGTGCATGTATATATATATATATATATATATATGTGTGTGTGCGTCTTTTGTTTTTCGTTGTTTGTCAAATGTGGATTTAGTATCAGTTAGTTTCAATAAAAATTAGTTATTATAATTATATTGAGTGAAGGAGCAAATTTAGTCATCAATTATCTTTTAAGGATCACTGAATAATCTATACTATTAAATGATACAAACTAAATCACAAACTTACAAAATAGTAGCACCTAGCACCAATCGTTTATTTTGACCAAACAGACGCCTGTTGACCAATTATTTGCCCGAATGACAAGCCATCAGTTCTTCCCCTCTTTCTTCTGATCCCATTTCATTCAGGAATTTTGCTTCGAGCCTTACAACCTTTCTTCCCTCTCCGATCATTCTATCTTTGATTCATGGCAACCTATCGCTGATGCCCACCGAAAGACTATAGATGTTGATGTTCACGGCAAGGATGACGATGATTTTGAGTTCTGCTATGGATTCTCCCCTTGCTTTTATGCTTAACTTGCCACCGCTAGATCGTTCAACTCCTCATCCTTATCCTCAATCCCTTAAACCTCATGGAGCTTCTTCCTCGCTTGATCATGGAGTTTAGTGAGTTAGGAAGAAGGAGCTAGTTGATGATGATGATTAGAGCTAGCAACATCGTGTTGCCTAAGCTTAGTCGTCATCCCCAACCTCCTTTATTCTTTACTAAGAAGTAGTTCTGCATGTTTATTATTAGAATTCCAATAGTGATTAATGATTGAAAGCCAATGTTTAAAGCTCCTCTGTATTTGTATGGTGCCATCTCTCAGAGAAAGTGGCACAAGCTAAAAAAAAAGAAGATGCAAAAAAAAAAGAAGGAAATAATAAACAAATCATTGAATTCATACACATGGAAAAATTTGAAAGGAACAGAGGGTGCTATTGACTCAAAGCTATAGATGGGATTTATCCTGAGGCAAGCTTTGAAAATTAAACCTAAACAATTGGGGAGAGATAAGAAGGAAGACACTCATCTCATATTCATGCACATACTCTACTTTTCTTGTAGAAACTCCTATTTAATATGACTTTTCTTTCAATTCTTGAAGGAACACTCACTCTACAAGTTGTAACTTTAGAAATAGAGCCATTCAAAAGGAACGCTACAAGAAAAGAAAGAATAAACAAATGAACACCGAGAATTCAACAGTAAGGCAATCACCTTCTCTGGTAGACGATATCATGAAAAGACAGAGCCACAACATCTAGACCGATTGCAAATGAAAGAAGGGGGGAGATGAACGAAGGTGAAGAGGCTGATGTAATGACGGGCCCACCGTTAAAAATAAACAGAAATTGGTAAGAAATAGACGGTAAGCTGTGGATGCATACGTTATAGTTGATGATTTATTTTATCCCACTTAATAGTATAGGTTATTCAATGATCCTTAAAAAATAATTAATGGCTACATTTGCACTTTTATTTTAATTATATTTGTATTATGAAAGTCAATTTGTATTATAAAAATTGTTTGGATTAAGTATAATGAAAAGCATTTTAAATGTATAATTATCAAAAGGATATTGATTTTTATGATTTATAATTTCTATTATACCAATACTTTATATTAAAAATATTTGAAAAATATATACAATAAAAATTATAAATAACATAAAATTCAATATATTAAATAATAAGGATAAAAAATTACAAAAATTGATATATTTAACAAAAATTATATAAATAATCAATTACATTAATACTCATAATTAATTGAAAAAATTAGGGGTAGCATGATAATATAAAAAATATCTATATTTCTTAACTCTTTCATTGATACCCCAACATTCAAGTGCACATTTCTTTTTTAATTGGCCAACTAAAAATTCTTATTTCAAAAGCTCTCTCGAGTCATCTTGAGCAAATATATTTTAATCACTTTGTCAAAATATTTTTAAAATGTGATTTTATTAAAAAATTTGTCCAAAAAACTTTTAACTTTTAGAAAGTTGCAAAAATGCTTTCTAAAAATAAAAGAAAAATTAGTTACCCAAATACATCCATTATCCATGTGAACGGTTAGCAATATCAAAATTCAATTCATTGTTAATGTTTGTTTCATCCAGAAGTGAGAATAAATTAGGCCTTTAATAAAGACTTGCAGCTTAACATACCTTAGGCCTATCCTAACTTATTCGTTAAATAGATTCAAATCAGGTTCAAGCTTTTAATTAGGCTC
This sequence comes from Prosopis cineraria, assembly GCF_029017545.1. Taxonomy (NCBI): domain Eukaryota; kingdom Viridiplantae; phylum Streptophyta; class Magnoliopsida; order Fabales; family Fabaceae; genus Prosopis; species Prosopis cineraria. Next base: position 4,536,038 of record NW_026555335.1, read on the forward strand.
ATTTAATTAAATAGGTTAGACTTATTTTTTCAAAGCCTGGCTTATAAGCCTAACAGACTAGTATAATCTCACACGTGCATGTGCGTGCACATGTATATATTTAGTAATATATTTCACTAACACATCAATTTCATCATTTGATTTTTAATCAATATATTTTTTATCTCTAATCATATTTTCAATCATATTGAACTTATATAATAATTTTAATATCGTTACTTTCTTGATATAATGTGTTATAGTTAGAAAGTCATTTCAGTTATTATATATTATATATTATAATTGATAATATTATATATTATATATTATATATTATAATAGTATTAAAGTATATTTGAGAAGTTGAAGACTAAAATGCAAACGTATTTAAAATGTTTACTTTTAAACAAACTTTTAAATAAATTTTTAGGTTGGACCAAATTTTAGGTAGGCTTGAGCTCGAGTTATAAAAAAGTTTTATATAGGCAACTCGATCTAGTTTATTTTCACCCCAGTTTCATTCACTTGTTTATGAAAACATAATATAAACATGTTCATAAATTATGATTATGAATACTCCAATTTCAAGTTGTTATAGATTTCAATACACACACATTAAACATATTCATATTGTTTGATGTATTAATATATCTAGTAGCAAAGCCTAGACATGGAGTTAGGAGGTGCAAAATAATATAATTTTAAAATTAATAATTTTTTTAAAAAATAATAATCACACTAAGACTAAAATTGTAATAATATAGGTAAATGACTATCACTTTTTCTTAGAAAATTATATTGAATGTGTTAATATAGTCTCTTATGCAAATATATCTTCCTTATATTTTATTTTAATCATTAAAATATTAAGTATCTAATAAGCTTTTAAACATACATATTTTTTATTTAGCTTAAAAGGTGTAAAATATCAAGAATTTGGGGTGTAAAGTTGCAAAATTTACACACCCTACTTGTAATTTTTTTTTCAAAGTGAGGGGTGCATTTGCCCACCCCCATGATCAAGTGACTCCACCATTGAATATATTTGAATATATCAAAACTTTTTAATTAATAATATTTTTAAAAGTTTGATAAATTATAGAGTATAATAATATTATATAATTCATGTAACCGAACTTACATAATAAAATAATACTTGTTGTCGTTGTTATATTAATATATCAAGTATCTATTAGCAGACTTTAGTTGCTATAACTGAGATCACAGAACAAAAGAAGAAAAGGAACACAGAATTCTTTTCAAAATATATTTAAATAAATTTCCCTCCAACCATCAATCAATTTTCAATAAAAGTTTCAAAGTAAATCCCCAGAAAACTCATTTTTTGGCTGAATCAATTTTGCAAGAGTTTATCCAAATCCAAATTCTTAAACGAAGATGTAAAGCGGAGAGGGAGAAGTATTTCTAAAATGAAGTATACGAACGAGAAGTTAAAAAAAAAAAAAAACCTAAAAATGCGAAGGAAGGGTTTTAGATTTTTTTTTTTTTGGTTGGATCAGAGGATTTTATATTATTATTTTAAGGAAAACCAAAAACAAAAACAAAAACCCGGGAAGAAGGGGCTTTGCTTTAGCTTCACCTCGCATGAAAATTGAGTCAACATGTGGCGCTGCAAAACAACTTGGCTCCGTCGGTTTTCGACGGCTGTGCGGCGGCATGTGGAGGACGAAGGTGACTGGTCTTACTCATCCGAGTGGTGGGGCGAGGAATCCCGGGGTCAAACCATTCTTCGAGCAACTTCCGGCAAAGGAAACGGAGTCGTTTCGGTCCTTGCCTACCCCTCTTCCAGACCTGTGAGTGTCTCTCTTCCTCATTCACCCTCTATGTTATGTGTGTGCCTTACTGACCTTGAAATATATGCGTGTCTTTGAGTAATTGTTCTTTTGATGTAAGAAATTGGATTTTACTGGTATTTAATGTCGACGTCTATTTGGGTTCCCGTAGATAACACCCAACGAATCCACCCCATGCCTGCCCTTTCCTTGCGTCGATCCTGAATCCATGTCAAAGCCCTATTCATTTGATGTGATCCTGGAACTTTGAAGTTCATCATTCTCTGAAACTTGTGCGAAAAAGACTGTGGCATACATGAGATTCTATGTTTTACTTTACTGACTATATAGACTCTACAATTTTACTGTATTTTGATTTCTAATTATCTTTTGATGAGAATTTCGGGGGGAAATGCGAATTTAGCTGGAAGATTTGTCTTGCTGGTATCTAAGTTGTTGCCGCAACAATATTTTCAGATTTACTGTTTTGGTTGAATTTACTTGAAATTTTATTGTAATATGATTTGTAAAACATGTGAAATTCGATGATTTTGTTTTTCTTCATGCTAGATTGGGCGCGAAGAAAAATGTGTTGGTTAAAACTTCGAGTGACTGCTGCTTTGATTAAGAAATGTGCGTTAATAAGCTATCTTGGTTTGGTCCTTCAATATTAAGCTATGAGAAGTGAGAAACACTCAGAGGCTTCTACTATCCCTTGTTCTATCTTCCAACATAACGAAGTTACATATATGTGCCCATCATACTTGAATGCTGGATATTATTCAGAGAAAATGAAAGCTATTATTTGTACAAACACACACTGTTTCCCTTGCAATTTCTAGTCCCTCTCCTTCTTATTTTGGGGTTAACATCTAGCTCCACCTTTCTTTTTTGGCAAACCGCAACATTGTGGTTCCTGATTTATTATTCAATGTGTTGCACTACTTTCATTTATCACTTTCCTGTTTCGATATCAATTGCATCTGCATCACATGCTTCAACAAGAAACTTGAATTACTTTGTACAGAGTAAAGTCTTCTGGTCAGAAATAGAAAGTTGGCTGAAGTGTAGGTATGAGGGTATACACCCAGCTATTGACTGTCGACAACATTTAAGGATACTAGGATATCAGTGGAGGGTTCTTCGTTTCAATGATGATACTCGCCAAAGTGCTGTAAAAGTAATGGCAGCTTACCAGGAAACGAAGCCAGATTCCATCTATCTTATGCAGCAACCACATTGTTTGGCTGTTCCATGTATGTTATTAACCTTTGTCTTATCCAAGAAAAAATAAACAATGAAGATATATGTCATTTGTTGACATCTTCTAGGATTAAAATCAAATTAACAGATTTGACGCTCAATTATCTAACCGTAGCAATCTGATATGGTCACTAGGAAAGGACTTTGATCACCAAAGTAAATATTATCCCCACAGAGAAGTCTTCTTCAGTTCCCATGTTAGTTTGTGTCAGTGGGAATTTTCTAGATATTTAATACATGTTTTCCGTTGGCTGTCTCCAGCATGCAAGTTGGGGAAAACTGATTTTCTTGTGCCTAGTTGATTTATTCAGCTTCTGTCTGCTTTGTGTGCTATTAAAAATTTACTTGCTTTTGCAATTCCTTGAAATAGATTAATTTTGAATCTCTCCTTTGTGCTCTATTGATATCTATTCTGTGAAAAATGCAGAGAGGGATGGAGCTTAAAAAAAAGTAGTGCACAAAATTTTGGTGTTTTGTACCCTTTAATGTAGTCTTTATGGTCACTATTTAACTTTGTTGCCATTGCCGTTTTTTGGCAGGCTATGATTTTTTTTTTTTTTGTATTTTCTGATCCTCTCCATCCTAGGATGAATCTTTCAATTCTATTTCAATCAAATACAAAGCTCTATTTTTTGAGTAAGAATACAGACCCTTATTTTGATTTGCTGTGTTGTCTTGCAGATCTGAGGAGTATGGTATCAGTTGGGCTGGCTGCTATAGCATCATGTAATTATGACATTGTCAGTGCACTACAGGGAAAGAAACCCATGCACATTTTATGCATCGGGCATGGTGGTGGAAGTTTACCACTTTTTTTGGCTAGTAAAATTCAAGGTGAACATTGTTGAACTCACATGTTTTCTATTGGCTTGTAGCAGCAGCATCTTGGCATCTCTGTTTAGCAATTGTATTTAATGGGAATCCCTTACATAACTTATTTTCATTCCTTTCTGGAAATTTCTTTATCATAGGAAAAATTTACATGCTATAACACATAACAAAAAGAGAAGAGAAGGCAAAAAAAAGGACAGAGTAGGAAGGATTCTTTTAACGAATGGAGGATGATTTATATGCAGTAAGCCTTAGAAAGGCAATCTAGCGACAATATGATCGGAATTAAACGGGCAAGAGGAGACATACGTCATAGCATTAGCCTGTATTGAATTGGTTGTTGCGACTTAAACAGATGCATATTTATCAAGCCCTTCATGGAATTGTTTTTTAGCAATTTCTTTCTCTCTACCCCTTGCTCTTTTGTCTCTTGCACAGATTAATTCTTTTGTGTATGCAAGCTGATAGAGCTCATGATTTTACTAAGACCTATAAGAGGAAATCAATGAAGGCAATGAGCTTAGAAGATAACATTATTGTTGGTTCAGATGTTTGCCCTCTGGATGCTGGTTATAAGGAAAAGTAATTGATGGTCTAGTGATGTGTTAGTCTTCTAGGGGTAAGGGTTGTGTCAGAGTCACTTTTTGGGTCTTTAAATCTTCCTCCTTGCCTAGAGAGAGGGTGTGGATTATTTGGAATATTGAGAGTGGTGAGGAGAGCTTTGGCCTCTCGAATGCCAGGTTGGGGGTGGAGGAAGTCATCTTTCTTCATCATTTTATCTTCTGCTTAGCGTATGTTTGTAAGTGGGTGACTTATATTTTGTGATTGTTGTTTGGTGGAGTGTATTTTTTGTGCTGTTTCTGTTTCAGTACGCTATAATTTTCAGTTCCTTATTTCGCTGTAATCCAACTTTGCTATTCGGTAATAGTAATTTTCAGTCCCCATTTGTGTTGTAGTTTCTGGTTTATGCTTGTTTAAAGCTTATTAGAATAGAGGGTTCCATCACAAGCTTAGAGAAGTCTAATGTTTCTCCTTCTACCGCATGCTTTTGGCAAATTTTCCAGTGTTTTTTCTGCTATGCTTACATTGGCAAATTTTAAACACTACCTGATCCATGTGCACCTTGCTTGAATTTTCCAGGTGCCGTTATTCACATTGCTGAAATTGACCCCCTTGTCATCTCAGCTTCAGTCCGAGCTATGGGTTTTCCAGCTTTCTCAGTCGTGACGCAATCAGCTGACCGGGTTGCAAAGCCTAACCTTATAGATGAAGTTATGTGGAAAGGCATCCATGAGAGGCTTTACCTCTACGAAGCAGATGCTGAGAAATTTATCATCGATAATACTAATACATATGATATGGTCTTCATTGATGCTTATGATGGTGATGATGTCTTTCCTTACAAGTTATGGGACTCAGGGTCTCCATTTCTTAAAGCACTTAGCAGCCGACTTCATCCTGAACATGGTACTGTTATCGTGAATCTGCATTCAGACATTGGTGTATCAAACCTTGGTGGATCTGTTCCTTGGGTTGATGAGCCAATTTTACCTATGGGAAAGTATGTAACTCGAGTTTGCCGAGCATACAAGGATGTGCTTTTGGGAACTGGAAACCCGTGTGGAGGGAGAAAAGATTCTGGTCTTGCTTTTGCTGTTGCTGTTCCATGGGTCCTGAATACGTCTGTGGTTGTATGTAGAGGATTTAGAGTCAACGTTGACTATAATCACAAGGATTTGGTAGTACGTACTCTTATTAACAAATCCCTTGAAGTTGAACAAATCATGAACTTGCCGTTCTCATGCGCAGAATACATAAGGAGGGATTTTGTTCTCGTTGAATAATGACTAGTTTGTGCAAAGCAATGGGTCATTTTCTCGATGTCTCCATCGTGCCATCAGCCGGGGGCGGAACCAGCGGTAACATTGTAGGGGGAGGAGGCGGGATTTAAATTAATATAGAGTAACTAATTTTTATTTTTAAATATTTCTTTTAAATGATTTGTACAAATAATTTTATAACTTACAAAATCATCGGATTAAAAATTGTGTGTGACTATATAAAATTTTAAAAAAATATTTCAAACTGCAAAGTGACATCACAAATCTATATATTATTTTTAACAAAAGATTACATGGTTTAGATGTTCGAAATAATTTTAAATAAAATTATATACAAAATTAATAATCAGTAAATAACTATTTAATTGAAAAAAAATCATGTCTATAATATTAATATTAACAATTACTTTTATTTTTAGAGGCGGAGATTTAATAAATAACCAAAATATTTTTATAAAGTGGAAAGTTATGTATTGTATTTATGTTTAAACATATGAATAAGAAATTATGTATTCTACCAAACATAATTATGTACAAATAGGAGATAGGAAGGTTCGGTCATCTATATATAATAGTGAAATCCATTGCCATTGAGAGGGACCCAATTCTATGCCACTACACTCCATTACTTGCTAGAACCACTGTTTGCTATAACTTTTGATGTACATTTTAGGTTTCTCCTCCTCCTCCTCCTCCTCCTCCTCTCTCTCTCTCTCTCAACAGCAAGGAGGCAAGGTCTTCATAAAATAGGTAGATGGCTGCCCTGTTTCATATGACCATTAACCAAATCCTGATTCTCTGGACTCCTACAATCACGGAGTGATTGTGATTGGCGCTCCCTTCCAAGTCATACACATTAGGAGTATGGATTCTTTGGCAGAACGAAATGCAATGTATAAAAGATAAATATATCAGATTAGTTATTAATAAAACTATAGACTTTTCATATGGGAACTTTATATTGTAGAGATGGTGGCAGTGCACCGGTGACATTCTCGGAGGACACATTGGGGCAAAGCAGCAATTCTCCCACACCAAGCTAGTGAAGTGCACTGCCCTCCGTCCCTCCCTCCTCCTTACACATCTTTTCCACCAGCAACCGTTGCATCTTCGCACCTCTCCTTATGTCCATCATCAATCTTCCTTTGCCTTGTGTTCACGGGGTTTTGTGACAGACAAAATCATTTTCTTTTTTACGATATTTCATCTATCGAGATGGACCGAGAGCAGCAGCTCAATGACCTCGAGTCGCAGCAGGGGACTCTGCTCGGAACACCATCGGCACCGGCTCTCAAGTGAAGTCTTCGGTCGGCACTCAGACTGGCGAACTTCTACTCTTATTTCTCGGAGGACTCCGGTTTCTGTTGGTCTTTATCAGGTGGTAGGTTTGAACAAATATGCCGTTGGTTTTGAAATATCGTTTAGGGGCTTGAGAGTTGAATTTTTGGAATGCCGATTATGATGTTTCATACTGGGTTAGAATTCTATGCTTAATGTCTAATTTCACAATACAAATCCGTGCACGAAAATATCCAAAATTTGGAAGTGTTATCATTGGCTTGAGCCTCGTTTTTTACGTACATGAATTTGAAGTTTTAATGCTTATTGTGCAGGAGTTCTGTTTTCTGAACTCTAAGGAATTTGATCGCAGAATGAAAAAGGAACATGAGAAATAATGTGAATGAAAATGATATTGGTATCTTTAAATAAAAGAAAATAATCAATAGGGATAAATACCATCGAACAGAAAAGATAATACGTCGCATATTGCTGAGAATATGAAATCCTATCTGTTACTGCCATTGATATTCGGTAATCGAGTCTTTTTCCCTGTTTGGTTTCTTCGCTAGGGGAGGAACAACTGCTGTAGATATCTTCTTATCCGCGTGCGTGTCTCTGCCGTTGTAGTCATATGCTAGCATCCCATGAGAAGAGGGTCTGGATTCAACGCTGCAAGAAGATAAACGCTAGTTACGGGATTGTGAAAATTTTTTCCCCAATTACAGGGATAGAGGATCTTGATTGAACTATTATTGCCTGTTTATATGCTGTGTTTCTAATCAAGTGTTGTGTGAAGTATGGCATCTCCCTTCCTTTATACTATGAATACATAATAGGAAATTGACGTGTGTTGGCAGTAAGAATTTAAGAATTAGTATAATAAAGCTTTATCCTTGGCCTTTTCTTAACAGTTATGCTACTCTGTGTTCTCACATGCTTTTCACTTGTCTTTGGCTCGGTTCTACAACAACGTTTCCCGTATTTGCACGTAGCTGAAGATTAAAAATTTTCACTGTCCTTGTCAAGTATGGAGCTTAGGAATTGAACAAATAGAGAAGAGGCAGTTCGTAAATGACAAGAGTGAACGGGAGAAATTGGGGCACCATGCTTTTAAGTGTGCCAAATTACCTATTGACTGATCGTGTTTTTGGTTCTTAGAGCTTTGTTGAAGACGAAGATGAGCAGGATTTAACATCTAGGAAGCTTCGTTTGATTAAAATTGGCGCACAGGATTTGATCGTATGAGGATAACATAGATTGAAGCATCTCATTTTGCTGAGCTAGGAGTGATGCTGGGCTTTGCCAAGGCGCCTTTACAGATTAGGACATTTTGTAATGAATTTTCTCATTCTGCCCCTGACTCCTAAAGATGCCGTGAAAGAAAGCCACTTGATCATTTACCAAACATGATATTAAAAAAATGCGTTTTTTTCTTACTCCCCCCCACCCTTTCCCCTCAAATCATGATTTTCTTCTACAAATTTTCTATTTTAATCTGAAAAGCAGCTTCATTGGCTAGAGTGAAATCTAAAACATAAGAGTCGAGTTTTTGACCTCTATTGATTTGACATCAAACACAACGATACCTATATCATGGAATAATATATACAAAGCTTGATTTTATTTTAAACGATAGTCTACTATCATTTAATAGAGCTAGCAATTAGGGTTGGGGGTTAAATGAGTTAGTTTTATGAAGTCTGATTATATCTTAGGATTTCATTTTGATCAGCCCGACCTTAACCTTCAAGGTCTTAATTTTTTTTATTTTTCAATTTAAAAATTAAAAAAACATATGTAAAATTTCAAAAAAATTTCTATGTAAAACATTAAGTCTAAAAAAATTAAGTTAATAAATACACAAGAAATTTAAGTCTAATGAAAAACAACATCACAAAATCAACATCAATAATAATTAGATTTTGCTAGCACTATTAACTAAATCTTAATGATTTTTATTATCATCACTATTAGTATAATTTTATACTTCTTCATGTGGAGCCTCATCAGTGGCAAATATATTAAAGTTTTAATATATTCTTTCTTCATCCTCATGTAATGAGGTTATGGTTTTAAAATTAATGTAATATTTAAATTTTTTAATATTAAAATTTAAAAAGATTGGCCCTTTTATTTTAAAACTTACAAAGGCCCTTTTAAATTCGAATTGTTAGTTTATACTCTAAAATAGCAATCTGATCTTAAATTTTTTAAGCTTAAAAGGATTGGCTCAATGAATTTGACTTTAATTAATGACTCTATCATCTAACATGCGTAAAAATACTCAGACCATAGTTAAATTGTCAAAAAGATAATCAAAATATTTAAAGATGTCAACGTTGTAAGCTGGGGACGAAAGACTGTCTGCACGCGTATGTTTGGATTAAAGATGATATAGAAAGATTACTTGAGGTGGCGGCTATTGACAATTCGAGAAGGAAGAGGCTAAAAGTGGAACCAGAAAGGCAGAAATAAAAAGGCAAAGTTCCGTTGCCGGGAATCGAACCCGGGTCTCTCGGGTGAGAGCCGAGTATCCTAACCAACTAGACTACAACGGAGATTGATCTTCTTTGCTGTATATTTTATTAAATTAATATAACCTTCCAGATCTCTATTTATTTTTTGTTTTTGTTTTTGACTAGCGCAATTAAAGTTTAGTAACCTCTTGCATTTCAGCTCCACATAATACACGAAATCTGTAAAGCTCTTGTACTCATAAGCCATAGATAATGTGACTGAATTCTAATTTTATGGAAAGCACGAGACATGCATCTAATTAATTACTAATTCTTGCTCCCTTCCTTTAAAATATATACATTTTTTAACTAAATTTAATTTAAAATATAAGTAACTTAGTATGTGTGAAGTTTTTTTATTTTACCTTTTATATTTATTAACTTAGATCTTTGAGTAAATTTATCTAGTATGAAATGTATTGATAATAGGGGCTCAAGGTAAAAAGAAAAAACAAAATATATTTTTATAATAATAAAAAATTTATTAATATATGAATTTCTTAAAAAAATTATTTATATTTTTAACGGAAGGAAAGGTGACTCAAGTTAACTATATTAGTTGTCTAACAGGACTATTTTGAGGTTCCTACATTCGAAACCGGGAGCCTAGCTAGAAAAGAAATATACCAAAAGACTTGGGTCGGCAATATCATGTCCCACCAACTTACTTAATGTCTAATTTCAACCCAAGCAACGTCTAAACTCCAAAGAGGAAAGAAAAGGAATAAAAATAAAAAAAATGATAATTAAAATCTTATAAAAACATTAATAATAATTATACATTTTAAATTATTAAAGTTTCAATAATATATTATAGTCTTTACTTTCAATTAAAAAAATATAAATAGTCAGTTAAAAAATTGATAAAATATATTTAAAATTATTCACAATGTTAGTTAAAAATTTACGAAAATCAATTATAATTCTTGATTTTATATTGTCAATATATAGATAATCACTTGAAAAATAAAAAAAATATAATTAAAATTATTTATAAAGTTAGTTAAAAATTTATGAAAGTTAATTGTAAATTGCAAACCAATTACTAGAATTTTTTTTTTGCTGTCAATATATAAATAAATTATTTAAAAAATTTATTAAATACAATTAAAATTATTTATAATATCAGTTGAGAATTAACAAAAGTCAGTCATACTTATAATTTTTTACTATCATTTGAAAAATCAATAAAAAAATAGTTAAAATTTATAAAAGTTTATTATAAATATTAAAACAATACAAAAAATAATTTATGAAAATAAGGGTGATTTGGCATTAGAATTTTAATAATTTAGAGTGTATAATTATTATTAACCTTTTTATGCAATCCCTAATTGTCGTTTTCCCTAAAAACAACCTCAATCACCATCATTCATCATTCGCTCGAAGCTTTTCCCAAATACAAGAAAAGCCATTTCTCACGTGTGAATAGGGAATCAGAAGATAAAGTCCATTATACAATCAAAGCTCACGAAAATACCAGACACTTCCCTTGTTTTCATGGATTCTGGGATTCATTCCAGAAAATACTCAGAAGTGGCTTTTCCTTTTTCCCCCTATTTTCCTGCAAAACTAAAAGGGATAATAAAAGAGAGAGGCTACTTTCAATTAACAGATTAAACCAGTCATAGCTGTACAGCTATTTGAATCAAAGTAGTCAGTTTCACTTGAACTTTTTATTTATCAAACTAGACATCTCTGAAAAATGCAGCAATCCGTTCATTAATTAGAGACATTCGTAGCAGATACAATACAACATACAACTCCATGTGACACTTTAAAATTACATGCAAACACTCCAAATTGTGTCGCACCAATGGCTAAATCATGCAATTCATCATCATCCCCAATTTGCCCTAGACATACAGTGATAACACATACTACTCCGCGAGGAATTTCTGGCTTCCATGTCAAAAGTCTAAGCTTTCTTTATACACAACAGAAAATAGTTGAAACAATGATCAGCTCAAAAATTAAAAAAGGAAATAGGTAAAAGATTTTACAATGTCTATAAACAGAGATACTTAAGCAACACGTGAAACAATTTATTATACAGAGGGCAAATTGCCCAGTTAAGCATGGACCGACGAGCTAACTATCTCACACCGGAAAACTGGAATAGCATAATGGGATAATACAGAGATGAAAAAATGAAAAGGCAAAATAAGCTTCAGTCATCTTGCTACTGCTGATTATTGGATTGCAGATTAAAGCAGGTACACTTATCCTTCATAGCTTCAGTCTCACTTCCATACTCCTTAAACTTGAACTCTTCGTGCTTATACGTAGAAGGCACCTTTCCTTCACTGTAGCATTGGTTACACAAACTGAAGTGACATTTGACTTCCTTGAAGCGGGAACCAATAATAGGGTAGCGACAAACTGAGCACACATAGTTGCCATGGCGCTTTCTATCCCCTGTTTCGAGCTTCAACAGAGTAGTCATGATACCAAAACCCCAATCTGGATCGTCAAACATGACAAGAAACTCAGAGAATGACACCAGTGAAGCATCAGATTCTCCACGAACTTCCATCAATTCACTAACACCCTGGGAAGGAACATAAATAGCCCTCAACAATTTGATGTATCTATTGGCATCAACTTTCTTAATCTGAGCACCACTTTCATTCATAGGACGCCACAGAAGTGCATCGAAGGCAACCCTTTTGCGCCTGTCTGGTGAACCGCCACAAATTGGAGCAAGAATAGCATAAAACATGCCCACATCAACCCTGCCCGAACCATTCTCATCCAAAACTGAAAGAATCCTCTCATTTATGGCTTTGACTGCTCCTTGAAACGTCTCAGGCTTCAGGAAATTAAGTAACCTGCGAAGTATTTCTTCCAGATTTGGCTTACGTATGGATTTTTCAGGGATGCCGGTACCAGAATAAGACACTGGCACATCATGTTGACTCATTTCCTTCTTCAAAAGCTCCACATTGCAACGACTCAATCTTGTAACCCTCTGAAATGCTCTAATTTGTAAGGCATAGGCTAGTTCCTGCCTCACAGTAGTCTTTTCTCCTACTACCTTAAACTTTGAGGCTTCAATAAGGCTAAATGACACATCTCCAGGCACATCCCCATTAGGTTTCGTCTTCTTTTTCTGCAGCTGCTTCAGATGTGAAATTGCATCATGCAATTCAACCCTATTTGTCATTTTTAACGCTTCCTTCAAAGCTTTTTTAGCTTCTTCAGTCTCTCCAGCTCCAAGTAAAGATACCGCCTTGTTTAGCTGTGCCCTCCAATGGTTTGGCCACACAGCTAGAACCCTCGCATACATCTCAGAAGCCCTCTGAAACCTACCCAGGTCCATATAAAGCCCACCTAAGTTGTACAAAGCATCTACATGACCGGGTTTCAGATCAATAGCTTTCTGAAATACCTCGATCGCCCTCTCATCCTCACCCATGGCGTGCAGAGCTGAAGCCAAATCACAGTGCGCATCAGCATAGTCAGGCTTCATGAAGATGGCCTCTTCCAATGCCTTCACGGCTGCCCTATATTCCCCTACGCCAAAAAGGGCACTACCTAAAAGTTTCAAAGCTCTAAAATGAGTTGGACAAAGAATTGCAGCTTCCCTATAATACTCACACGCACTTAAGACCATGCCTTCACCTTCAAGAGCAATCCCCAGATTGACATATATTTGCGGAAGCAAATAGGACCATTGGTTTCCACCAGCCTCAGCCGCTTCTAGTGCAAGCAAAAACTCTTCCTTGGCCTCCTTGTATTTCCCAAGAACATACAAGCAATTCCCAGCCCTAAAGTGCGGTCGGACATCAACAGGTTGCAACTCACAAGCCCTTTTAAAGCTCACCAGAGCCTCTTTAAACAGTTGATGTTCATATAGAACCCTACCAATTGCCATGTGGCCATCAAAAGCCTCTTCTCTGGACCTGGCACCGTCCGCACGACCCCTCAGCCCACCCAACTCTTTCAGAAACACTGCATAATCATGCCCAGACTCTTCCCAGAAAACCCTCTTATCCGAAATCTCCGTGGAAGGCCCCAATTCCCTCGACCAACCAGCATCCGAATACGCATCGAAATTATCCGCTTTTAATTTCCCATCTTTGGCTTGCTTCGTCTTCAATCTCTTTATCAGAATTTCCAAATCGTCCACAATCTTCCAGGTGTCGTCAAAGACAATTCCGTGGTTTGGCGACACAGCCCACGCAGCCGTCCTCTGCTTCTTCTGTGTCTCCACCACCACCCTCTCGTCCGCAATGGAAGACGAAGAAGCCTCAGAAGCCATGGGAACCCCTTGTCCATCATCCAAAGTGAGCTCCAAGCCAAGGGCGTCAAAGTCCCGGTCGACATCGCCCGCACCATCATCGTAGGTCCGCAACAAACCCTCGTAGGTGAGGCCCTTTTCCCCATCGATGAACTCGCCGTAAGTGCGGAAGACTTCGTCAAGAATGGCATTAATTTGTTCGTCGCTGAACTTGACCCTCGGGTTCACGGCCACGACGAGTGCGGCCATCTCTTCCTTGTTGAGACCCCCATCATGGTTGGCATCGAATTGCTGGAAAATTCGTCTGACCTTCTCTGATCTGCTGCCTCTAGTTGCCATGAGAGCTCGAAAAAGGGTAAACTGGTGGAGGTGGTGGCCGTGTTGTGACTGCGAAAGCCCCAAATTCTATGGCTATAAAACCCTAAATTCTGATATGATCCATTTGAGGTTTACAATGGCCGTTAATCTCCTGTTTATCTTTTTCGTCACAGTCAGATGATTTTTAATCCCAGCTGGGAAACCAAAAAGGCGAAAGGAGAAATACAACAGAGATCTCTCTCTCTATCCATTTTCTCTCCTGTCCTCTTTCAATCTGTTTCACTTTTTTTTTTCCCTGCTTTTTGTTAATTTTTATTTTATATGGTTAGACACCACAGGGTCTAATGATGGACTGGGTGAGTTGCGGGGCCCAGTAGGCTTACGATAGGATTTAATTTTTAATAACATTGGCTTGAAATGTAAGCGCGAACGTGATTGTGGAAAAATATGCCATCCATGACATTTTTTTATCAGGCCAATCAAACCACTATTTTTGTAAAACTGTTATTATTAACAGTCATTAGGTTTTCAAAAATATTTTTAATATATTTATTTAATATAAATATATAATTTAAATTTTAAAATAAATTAATTTAATTCTTATGCTCAGTTAAACTAAGTGTTCATTCATAACATTTTCTATAAACAATAAAAAATTGTACACGATTAGCTCACGTCAGAATAATAGGAAAAAAAAAGGTGATTTAATTAATAGAGATTCAAATTGTGGAAAAATATCATTAAAAGATCATGGAAGCAACTTAATGTTGGACAAAAATTAAGAGATTCTGAAATATTATTGTAGAACTATGAAATTGATTTGAAAATAATTTTAGATGATAAAAAACTATAATACCCTTACTTTACTCTTTTCTAAAAAAAAATTTCATCTAGCGAATAATTTTTTTATTAAATACGAATAGGTACTTGTCAGTTAAAAATGGTTGCTTGTTAAAATATGATCAATATTTGTCCCTTCTCACAATCAAGTTCTTTTAAATTATTGAACTTATTAATTAACATATAACTTCATATTAAATTTAAATGATTACTTGTTAATTAACGAATGACTAGTTATTAAAATATGAACTACACTTATTCTTTCTCGCAACCAAGTACTTTCAAATTATTAAACTTGTTAATTAGTAAATAATTTTTTATTAATACAAATGGATGTTTGTTAAATAATGAATGATTGCTTGTTGAAATATAATTTATAATTATCTTTTTTCATAAATAAGTTCTTTCATATTTTTACGCTTGTTAATTAGTAAATATTTTTTTAAATGTAAATAGCTATTTATTAATTTATGAATGACTACTTATCAAATAAAAAAAAGGAAGGAAAGAGTATTATAGCCTTTTTCTCTCTAAATTTATTTTTAAATCAATCCCTTAATTTTACAGTGATATTTGAAAAATTTTTAATTTTTGATTAATATTAAATACTTTTAATAATCCTTGAGTGATGTTTTCTACCAAATTATTTGAAATGATCGGGAGGCTAAAGGAACAGGGATTGAACAAGAATTAAATTAAGGATCATCAATTAAGTTTGTTATTTGATATTCTTTTAGTTAAAAAGGTTTATAATTAATTAAAGGAAGTTACTCCATACAAACTTGGTCGTGGCGGTATGCAGAAGCCAGAATCATGATTGCAATTTTAAAAAGCAAAGAAAACAACTACTTAAAATCAAACTGTTAATGATTATATTAACAACAACAGAAAAAAGAAAATCTCCCAATCACTCATTTCCTATTTTGTTTTGTCCGGTCAACCCTGCAAGTTTAACAGTGCACGCCCCCTTACATTTTTTTTATTCGTTTAACCAATTTTGATGATATTAAATACTTCTTTCCAATTTGGCTAACCTCATAATTTTAGAGAAAATTAATTTTTTTAATTTTAACTTAATTGTAATACAGTTTTTTAATTATGACTTGGTGTAATTTAATTTTTTAACTTTTAACTTTTTTATTACTTAATCCTTATTTTTCAATTTTTTTAAAAAATTATCCTTATCAAATAAAAGGGATAAAAGAAATGTGTATATCTTCTTCTAAAATATCCTCCACTTATTTTTGGATGTGAGATCTAAACTAACATGAAAAAGAGAGGTAATAAAAGTTGAGGGATTAAATTATAAGCGAGTTAAAAGTTAAAGAATTGAGTTATAAACGAGTTAAAAGTTAAAGACCACAGTCGTAGCGAGTCATAACTAAGGGATTAAGTTATAAGTAAATTAAAATTTAAAGAATCAAAAAATTAATTTTTTTTAATTTTTAACATGAAAAATTTATATCATTATCTAATATCTAAATTATTTGGTGGAGTTCAGATTTATAAATGCAAAATCATTGTTTGCAAATCCGAACTGACCTGGCTATGCTGACCCATACAACGAGAACTAGTCACCTGGATGATTTGGTTTATTGATTAAACCGATCAATTTGTAACTTAGTTGAATCAGTCTCAACTCCAAAAGATCATGTCAATTAGATGGGTTGACTTGGGTTAGATTGTCCCTCACTTTTTAAATTCTCCATCTAAATTGTAAATTATGAATTAAATTCAAATTCCTTAATTAATATTTTTAATTTTAATGTATTTTATTACTGTAAAAAATTATAATTAATATTTCTACCAGACATGTTCAAGACTTTAATCAAATATGGATATTTTTTAGTATTTCAATTATATTGTATTATTTTTAATCAATAAGGGTCTAGCTTCGGGCCGACCTCAACTGGATCACTTACTCTTAAACCACTTTTTTAATCAATTTAATGATCAATTTAATTTTCAATACGTAGTGCTCTTTTGATTTTATTCACAAGTCACTTTCAATATGTTTTATCAATATAAAAAAAAAACTTCAAAACTTATTAACTTTATCTTAAAATTTAATAAATTTTAAACTTTTTTATTAAATATATACACTTAAATAACATATTTTCTCTTTAATGTTAATAGAGTGTAAAAAAAATTTATGATATAAATTTAATAACATAATTTATGAATAGAATAAAAAAAATTTCACCTCATGAATAGTATCATCAGAGATACAGAAGTTGTTTTACCGGCAATACAGCGTTTGGTAGGAGGGCAATAATGGGCTCGGCTGTCGGATGTTGTTACTTTTCTCCTCCTCGTCTGGCGCCGATCTACCATACGGCCTTACAAAATGTCAAAGGCATCCCACCCCATAGGCCCCACACAGCAAGCGACACAATCTAATTGTAAAAAGCTCTGTTTATACTTTAGACCTTTAACTCAGGGGAGGTAATTCTGGTTAAACCAGATGGGTTTCATCTAATTAAGTCCAAAATATTTCAGAGTTGGACTTGAAAATTTATAAGATCTTTTTACTTTGAGTTTATCTGAGTGACCCGAAGAAATCTGGGTAAACCTTAAATTTAAATAAATTTGGCCCAAATATTCAAGTTCTTTTTTTATTAGTAATAAAATAATTTAAAAAAGATAAAATTTAAAACATAAATTTTTTTAGAAGAAAAATTGAAATTAACTAAAAAATAAAACTAAAATAATATTTAGTAATTTAAGTATTTGGTCGAATTCGAATAAGTTCAAAAGCATGAAGTGTTAGGATTGAGTTTGGTTATATAAATTTTTTTAAATGTTTGGGTATTCTAAATTCAATTTAAATAACCACAATTCAAATTAGGTCTAAGTCACCTGAATTATGGATTCCACTTTAATTTATCATTCTTCTTTGTCGCCACCATTAGATTTCTACTATAAAAAAAGTTAATTTATATTCATAGTCATTCACACAGAGTGTATGTTTATATGATCATTTGATTAGATACGAATTTGACGTGCCCGTTTGGAATTACATTCAAGAATCAGCCACTCAGAGGAGTGCGTAGTCAACTTTCACATTAGAAGGATATAAATTGCCCAAAAAAGAATGGAAACTCAAATTTGTGGAATCAATTAAGGGTGTTCAGTCTAAACCCGTCCCGGTTGGCTCGATATCATCTTGATCATATCAGAATGGATCTTGTCTTGACTCGAAAATAATCGAGACGGAATTTTACGGGACGGGATAGGAAAGAGGTTCGGGATGGGACGGGACACGAGAACACCATCGGGACGTCCCGTCCCATCCCAAATATTATATATATTATTTTTTATTTTAAATATATTAATTATATTAATATAATTTATACTTATATTAAGTATATCAATTATACTTTTAATACTTGCAATTCTTATTTAAAACTAAAGTTTTTTTATATTAATAATTTTAATGGCATGGAGTAAACATGATGATATCTTTCTTTATAATATATTAATTATATTAATATAATTTATCTTTATATCTATCTATTTAATAACTTTTATTTATAACATATTTCTTGTTTATTTTTAGAAGAGTAATTAACTTAGTATATCTTCACTAAAGTAGAAGAACAATAATTTGATGTTGTGTTTGACTTGCCTGTTGTTGCTAATCTTATAGCATAAAGATCATTTGTATTTGTTATTGTAATATGTAGTTGTGATTAATATAATTCAATAATTAATTTTAAATTATTGTTATTTATGTGTTTGTGTTGTTTTGATTTTAAACTTAATAAATTATATGATTTAAAATTTTAATAAACGTTATTATCTAAATCTTTTTTCGACATTATTCCATTTATCAAGACAGCGGGACGTCCCGATCTTGTCCCAGTCCTGTCCCAACTCTTAACGGGATGAGACGACTTTCGGTACAGGACGGGACGGGACACAAGATGAAGGTGTCTCGATTCCGTCTCGTCCCGTGAACACTCCTAGAATCAATGAGAAGATAAAGTCATTTTCAGCATTTAAATGAAGTCAGGTTCAAGACTTCATGGTTCACTGGTTATTTCACTGTCCACTAAGACCAATGATTGTTGATGAATTTAAGCTTGATGGATTTTACTAAAATAGAAATCCGGAAATCGTATGGGCGCTGACGCATAGTGTTATTTCTGTTTCACATGCATTGGCATCGCTGTGCATTGGTTGGGCCGTTCTTCTTGTCTTTCATTCAGGACTTAGGAGGGGAGGGGTTCCTCATAAGAGATAACACTGCAAATTTAGACCATCATATTAGATTTCACGATTGAAATTTGATAGTTTTTAAGAGTACATATTAATATATGCTGTTAAAGTTTCATAAAAATTCTACAAATTTACAACGAAGGTATAGTAGAGAGAGGCAACAGTAAAAAAAAATAAAACTGTGGCTTACTATGCATCTTTAATTTTTTTATCTTTCACCAACCATTCATTCTCACCTTACATTCTTATGACGAATCACAGTTCGTGGTTCTTTTTGAAAGAATTAGAGATAATAATTTAAGTGGGATAGAGTTATTCGGATCGTATTTAAAATATCATATTCTCTTTTAAAAAATTCATATAATCAAATTCGATCCTAACTTTTTTCAATGAGGTTTGGATTTGATTAAAGTTATCAACTCTACGTACAAATAGAATAATAAATTTTAGTAGGTGGATGCATTTAGATCAGACTTAACTTGAATCAAATTTATTCTAATTGATATTAAAATATCATACTCTTAAAAAAATTAATATAATTAAATTCAATTTTAACTTTTTTTCAAGCGGATTTGGAGTTGATGTGAATTATTGGCCTAAAGAGAATGACTCCCAAGTAATAAATGTTCTTATTTATTTTGATAATGAATCACATTCCTAATGATACGACCAACCAGTCAACCACACCACATAACTCCTCCTCGTTCACGTGACTCTGAGTTGTGTGCCGCGTCTCTTTTCTTCATTCCATACTCGCCCTTCAATTCAAGCCTTCCATTTTTAACAAAACATATCAAGAAGCAATATTTCATATAAATTACACGAAGTTACTGTATTTTCCTTACTTTGGATCACACATATATATATAAAGCATTTTTTAGAAAAACTGTTTGATCCAAATATAGAATATTAAATAGTTTTTTATAATTATTTTCTTGATTATACTTCTATTTCATTTATTGGTATGGGATATAGATGGTTTGAAATGACCTATAAAAATTAAATAAAATAAAATTTACTTGCTTTCTTTTGTATAGTATAGAAATTTTTCAAGATAAACTTTTTTATTAATACAATTAGAGAAAGATACTTCTTAAATTATCATTTCCTCCATTCTAGAATTATTTTAACAGGATTTTGCAAATCTAACCTGTATTATAGGATTAAACCAAATTATCAGTCCAAAATCTATTATGTTTTGTATTATAATTAATTTATTATATTTGTTAATGATATATCGTTGTAGATCAATAATAAACCCCTTGTATATTAATATAAACTGGTCATTCTCTCACATTTTTTAAAATTTAGTCCATATTTTTTAAATACAAGATTTTTTCCCATCAATAAGCCAATTTATCTTTATCTTTATTTTTGTTATACATGAATAACTTTGGAGAGTATTGGAAAATTTGAAGGAGGCGTACTTTTTTTTTTTAGAGCGGAGGCAATTGAAAATTTTTAAGGGCGGTTAACTGAAATTTTCAGGATATAATATCTAATTTTTTTATTTATCTAGAGGGGCAAATGCCGTCGCTGTCTGAAACCAAATTGGTCATTTCAAATTTAAAATCATGTTTGATTAATTTTTCCATCCCCATCCCTGGTGAACATCCATGGAATCCGCCACTCATCCTTGCCTGTTTGTTTTGAAAATGCCATCACTTCAAATAGAGAAATGGAAAAACTAACAAACAAGGACTTGTTTCTCTTTCCCCTTCTAATAATGATAAAGTTGACCCCCTTAGCTGGTTCATCCTTCATAGACAAGCCAAAAAGTTTCTCATCATCGTCTTGCTATCCATTATTGAATCCTTAACTTCACTCCTTTGATAAATAAAGAGACGTCCATGGATTAAATTAATCATATAAAAAGAGCAATTATGGGTCATTTAACAAATGTTTCTTTTTTTTCCCCCTGTTCTTTTGGCTGACAGGAATTTTTTTTATTTTTGTTTAAAAAAAAAAGCTCGCAATAAATTATCATGCTCAAAAAAATTACTTCCTCAAACAACTGGCTGTAACAGGGAAAACACAAAGAAAGAAGGAAAGAAGAGTAAACTCTAAAGGCTAGTTAGGTTCACTAGATTTTTTGTTCTGAGAAAGGGGAAAAAAAAAATTCCTTCGTTTGGCTGGCTGGAATTTCGAAGATTGGGAATCAAAATTCAGGGAAGAGACTGGAAAATAAATTCTTTCGCCTGAACTGATGGAAAAAATTTTCCATGAAAAATAATTTTCATTCCCTCTTTGTCTCCCCTTCACCTTTCCTCCTCCTCCTCCTGCCAGTAATCCATCTTCACCGACAGCTTCCAGATCTGCTCCATCGCCCCTGTCCCTCTTCACTGACGACTTCTAGATCCACTCCATCATCTTCGTTCCTCCATGAAGACCTTACCATTGGCACCCTCCAGATCTGCAAACATTGTTGTGGGTCTGGGCTTGATGGGTCCTAGTTTCAAAGAAGAGGAGTAGGTGTGTGGCTTTGGGTACGATGGATCTTGGCTTCTATGAAGTGGTCTTACCAATTTAGCTTTTGTTGTACAGTTTCAGCAATTTTCAGACAACAATGGCGGAACAGGAAAACCAGTGTCCAAGGGGGGATGGTTAATATTGTCCTTTCATATTTTAAAATCAATCAATCTATTTTATATGTTTAAAAAAAATTTCCACCCATTTTTAACGTCCCACCCAGCGCACTCTTAAATTCAATCCATTTTCCTTTTGTTTTTTTTAATTCCGTTTCCATCAAAATATTTTCAGTCTACCTAAGGGAGCGTAATTGAACGGACCCACATCTCGAAGTCTGTCCAATTGGATAACATGAATTTTCTGTAAGGAATCCAAATTCCCAAAAAGGAGCCTCCATGTCTTTGTTTGCAAGAGACTTTTTCAGATCAGTACACATCACAAGGAACCCCAATTACTGTGCCACTTTTTCTCCTCCCCTCGATAACATCATTTGTTTAGTTAATTAATTTTGACTTGCTAAAACTTAAAAAATTGACTCATCTCGTTCTGCTCCAATCAAGACATGAATGAATCTTAAAGACCTAAAGCGTGTGACTGAGGGAGAGAGAGTACCAAGTAACAAGTAGCAATTAGCAAGTTGCAACATGCAAGCAACTTTCTCAAAAGCATAAAGTTGGTGAAGAAAAATGCAGCCTCAAGAGTCTAGAGAGCAGGGAAAACATAGAATCGCCCACATGGTCACCTAAAATTTTCTATCCCATTTCGTGGATGACAAACGTTCGTTCCTTTTGAGGTATTTTTCACCCTTTGAAAAAAGATGATAAAACAGAAAGCAAAGTTCTCACTTTCATGCTCTCATTTTACTGCTCCTCCCAACAGAATCTTACCTAACCATCAAGCCTTACAAGTCGTCCCCACATTTAATAATGAATAGTAACCTTTCAACATGAATGATCCTTTCTCCACCACAAAATCACCGTCTCTTCCACCCCCAAAACTGAATATGCAGAAAGAATCCACAGCAAAAAGAATTTAGCCTTCTGAGAAGCATCATCTTCAATTTTTAATAATCTGCACAGAAACAGATTGTGGTTTTCAGAATGAAAGCAATAGGATTTTAAATGAGCTACGGTATAATTAATTAATGCCATGAACAGAAAAATGGCCTCTCAGTTTCATTCAACGCATACCATCATGTTTCTTAATCAGACTTCTTGCAAATAGCAAGCATATGACCAAAAATGCCACGCCAGCCGCCCCACCTAATATTATAGCTACTGTCTTCCCTGTATTTTGCCCTGTCATTCCCACCAAAAAGCCATGTTTCATTTTCACATCTTCATAGCAAATCTGATTAAAAGACATAAAAGTTTAGGCAGTTTTGGGCATGAAAGGGACGAGGATGAAGATAGATTATTCCAATCTAACAAATAAAAAACAAGACTAAAGTTATTTCATTCCTTCAAAGATTCCCCTATCACTGTCCTAATCAAATCTTTGATATGGTCCAATTTCATTCCTTCTAGCAACAGTTACTACACAATCACAATCTTTCTCAAGAAACAAATGTTTTATGGGATTGTAACAAAACTAATCATTTCCGTAGTGTCAAAATGGGGTTTTAGATTTACTCTATTATTTATTAAAAAAGATCCCATTTCTCTATGCTGGTTCTGGTGTCTCTGTGACCTTACCTGGGGAAGATGAGGACGATGAAGAAGATGAAGATGCAGCAGCGGGAGAGGATCTCCTAGGAACCCCATTAGGATAATAGTTATAACTAATGAAGCACTTGTGCAAAAAGATTTGACCTGAAATGGATCTCCCACATTCAGCGCCGGCTCTCTGAACAGCTTGTTTCACACACTCCCCACAATCCGAATCCCCAACATCTCCCTCGCACTGTCCCAACACGTACACAGATTGATAGCTCGTTGTATAAAATCCATGGCCACTCACAACCCCATTTTCCATCATCGAGAATGCCGCGTCCCTCCGCTCTTCGAACCCACTTCCGGCAACATTCGTCGCCCCACAAGTCTTGTACAGCATTTGCATTCCCGAGATTTGAGCGAACCCGGCAGCCTCGTAGAGCATGTAGCACCCTAGAAGTTGAACTCTGGAGGCGACGGTCTTGCCGCAGAGTTTGTCGGCCAACACGGGGAGTCTGCTAACGCAGCTGTAGCAGTCGGAGTTGGTGAGATCTCCCCGGCATTGGAAGAGGCCGGTTAACGCGGTTTGGCCGGAACCAGAGGTGGCTTTGTAGAACTTGGTTCTGGTGGATTGGGCGACCAGGGAGCCAAATAAGGAAGAAAGGGCTTGAGAGTATGCCCCATTTGGATCCGTGAAAGTTTCCTTCGAACAGCCTTTGTAGATCAAGGTGGTGTAATCGGAAGAAGAAGAGGACTGTGGGAGTTGGGATTGGAAGAAACCCAGGAAGAAAACAAGGGAAAAGAGTCCTTTTCTAGGAAAACCCATTTGGGTAAAAATGGTGTGGAGGGATCAAATCATGGCAAGTTCGGAGAGTCTTGCGATCCCTGGGACTCTGGTAAAGAGGAAAAAAGAATTGATGTTGCTCTTTCTTTTTGCCGAATGAGGATGCACCCCCAAGAAAATAAAGGATTTGGGTATGTATGTGCGTCGTATGTGTGTGTGGGCGCGAGAGAGATAGAGAGCGAGAGAGAGGTGAGAGGTGAGAGGTGAGAGGAGAGAGGAGAGGGGTGACTCAGTGTTCTGGAGTGGTCCTTGGGATTCGCATTCCTTTGGATGGCCTAACACTCGGCTCTGTAGCTGAGAGAGTCTGCTCTACTCTACTCTGTACTCGTGAAGTTCTGGGGAGGATGTACCACTAATCGATTGATCTGGATATAAATGTAAAAACAGAAGATGAAAGTAGCAATTTTTGGAAACTGTGAAGTTGAATTTAATAGTTGGAAGAGAATGAAAACGAAGGGGGCGAAAATATTCCTTGGTGCCATGGGGAGAAGATTTTTGGAGGGCATGACATGGGATTAATTAGATTATAAATGCTGTACAAACAAGTAGTAGTTTGACTCGAGTAGTAGATTATAAATGCTTCGTCCATGAATTTGAATTTCATCGTCTGACCATGAAAGCCCCGCAATCACATTTGTGCTCTCGTATTTAAGTGGTCGGAATCCCTGATCCTATAATAATTTAAAAATTCTACGAAGCATGTGATGAAGGGATTAATTAGGGCAAACAAGAAAGACGTGCCACTTTTTAGCATCCCGGACCCTCATATCTTCAATATGGTTAGAACTTAGAATGACATTAATTAAAGTCGTTGCATGAAATCTCGTCTCAGTTAATTGAAAATTTTATAGCCACCGTGGGAGACCGTCCAGCTGTATTGCTTAATCATGTTAGCGTAAGAAAATAATACAAGACATAAATCCTTCACAACTTGACAGATTAATATTTACATTTTTATTAAGAGTGATATCTATATTTAATATTTAATTATGTTTTAAATAAAATTATTTATAATAAAAAATACTTGTGAATAAAATAAAATAAAAAAAAGAACACCCCGCATGATGAAGGAAGCAAAAGGAGATAACTAGATTGTAGCAAAAGACAGCTTGTTATTACCTGGTTGAGAAGGGACTGTCTCCCATGAGGCCATCCCTTCTTTTTGTATCCTAGTTAGTACAAAGTAATATTAAAAATTAATATTTCGTATAATATAGTGTAATACGAAACAGCATGAGGCCATGAGCCATGAGGAGCACGTATAATATAGCATATTGACAGTATGTTGTTAGGGGCAGCATGGGACTCATCAATTAATTGACTGAATAAAGTATTGTTGAGCGGATTAGGTGGATGAAATGAAACAGAACAATACAGTGAAATGAATGAAGATGATGGTGCTGGAATTTGCTCTTCTGTACAAGTTAACTGTACGCCACGCCACAAATAATGACTTTATATTATATATATAGAGGGAGAGGGAGAGTAACAAAGTTATAGGTTAGCGATCCAATCAAAATTAAATTGAGAGCCAATTTAAAAAGTAAATCAATCATGATTAAATTAATATAATTTAAATCAAAAGATATTAATTATAAAAATATTTAATTAAATTCAATATTAATTTCAAATATAAAGTACAAATGCAATAATAATTATAGAAATATATTCACTCAAAAGTATAATAATAATAAAATATAACATTTTAAATATTCTTCCTTATAATTACAATCCTTCAACAATTAAAAATTTTAAAATTAATAATCACCAATACCAAAATTATTATTAATTTCATTCAAATCTCTAAGCATTGAAATATTAAGAGTCGAATGAGAAAAACTATAACCATTAACAATATTATCAATCAAAGATAGGGGCTTCAAACCATTCATATATTCATCAACCACAACAAACAAGAATTGATATTAATGAATGTGTAAAAAATTGACAAAATTATAATGTTATATACTTATATTAGAAACTTGATAGTAGATTTAAACCTTTATAATTCATATCGAGAATTGATAGAGCATCTACAGTTTCATCTCTACAGTTTCATCCACCAGGCATTCATGACTCAGAGGACCCTCTATTCTTCAAAGGCTAAGACTCAAAGATTAAATTTATTTTTTAAATTATTTTTTAGTTTTTTTTTTAAATTTAAAACCCCCCAAAAAAGTTTTTTGGGGTTTTGGCAAAAAAAAAAAAAAAGACTCAGTTAACCCCAACAACTCGTCAGATTACCCAAGTTAATCTGAATGATCACTAAACTGAGTTAGCTAGAAATTTGGACCAATGGAGAGGCCTATTCACAAGTTAACCCACCCAAGCTTCCATTCCCTGGAGAGTGAGAGTTGATTGGCAGCCAAGACCACAGCAGGACATGTATTTTATTCCCCTGCATGCTCATCCTTCAATGCTCCTCATTTTTTGTACATGCGTGTTCGCTTTTCACTTGCTTGGCTGAGTTGTTGATCGATACCGCATCTCATTGCATATTTTACGCTCCCTCCATAAGATGTCCCGTTAGTTACTTTTGAGATTAGTTAGAACAGTTCCATTTCGGAAATTTTTTACTATATTTGAAAGCTATCTTTTGATTGACATTGTTCACTGTGAAAAAAGAGAGAACGATGGCAAAAGATTTCAGAGAAGAGGAGAGAAAAATAACATGGAACAGGTGAACACGATCTGTATTTCGTTAATGACAGGGTGTATACAACAACAACATATACAGAGCCACGTGGTGAGGACTCTAACCAGGACCGAGTATTAATACCATCAGTTACACAGCTAACTTGTATTAGTCACCCTCACAAACGATTACTTGATTACTCCATCACATGAAAGTCACAAATATATTTTATTTTATTAAATTTTGTAAAAGATCTTGTATTGAGTATCTATTCAGAAGATCATATGAACAGGATGCGATAAGGAGATACATTATTATTAACTTGTCTTGCCTGAATCACTGAATGAATGCACACAACTTCATATTATTATTAGACAGTGTTTGGATTAATAGAGTTAAGTTTAATTCTAAAACTTTAAATATGGCGCTTAAAATTTATATAATTAAATTTATGTATGGATTGAGAGTAATAATCTTATTGCTAACTTTAAATAATTATAAATTTAAAGTTACAATAAAATATGAATTGAAATTTAAACTTTATTTAAATCTATCAACTTTTATCTATTTAAATGGGTGACTTGGTTCAAATTTAAATCTTTGTTCACCCAACATTTTTCTTCAAACTCTCAATGGGTCAAACACGGTTCATAACAATCATGTCACTGTTAATCAATCAATCAAATACTATTAGTTATTTGTCTAGTTAGCAATAAGATGCTAACATTAGTCTGGTTAACAAGAATGCTTTTCTTTTTTCTTTACTCGCTCCGCTTTTCATGGAAGATTGGTCTTAGAGAACTCAAACCCATGACTGTGACTTTAAACGTTGGTCTTATAGTTTGACATTCTACTAAACCGAGCGAAATATAAATTATAAAATTATAATTGGAAAGCCTACTATTTAGGGCGAGTTTGAATAATTTTTTTTAATATTGATTTTGATTTTTGACAATTAAATATTAAATATGTTTGAATAATTTTTCAGAATCAATTACAAAGATGCAAAAAAATAAAAAATGCTCAAACAGTAATTGATTATTAAATAAAGAAAAAATAGCTCATGTCAAATGACAAAAGGCAAGTAAAACTTGAAAAAATTGGAGGTGTTTAGATAGGATTTGTTTAGAACTATGATTTTGAATCCAACATTATTTTTACATTCAAACAAGTCCTTGCTATTTAGTCGATAGTGCGATTTATTTCCCATGTAATTATACGCAATACGTATATTCACTGAAATTGGTTCAAAGTTTCCAGCTCAACATCAGTAGCTTCGTCTATCAATTTTCTCCATATCAATATCTCCATTGTATCGTAGAGTAATTACGTCACTAATTTCTACTGAAAGGAGCTAATTTCTACGAAAAGGAGGGACCTTCCTAATATAAATATATTCCAAGTTTAATACCCTCGAGAGAAATTTTTTTAAAAAATACATTTTTATGCAATACTAATACAAATAATAATAAAATTTAACTAATTCTTTTTAATATCTATGAATTAGTTAATCATGTTTTATATTTAAAATAAAAGAGAGTGTCTAATACTAGGGTTAATAATAAGGCATGTAAATATTTTTATGGACCGAGAATATATGATTAATATATTTAAGGTTAGCGAGCATTTTAAATTCTAAATTATTACTTAAATAATATTATAGATTTTAGACTCTTAAAACGAGTAAAAACTCATCTCAATTCAAAATTTTTGATCAAATTATCCTTACTGTTTATCCATACACTATTGATCATTATGTAGTCTAGCTGTCTAGCTGGCATGTCACTTGTCGAGAAAAAATTAACGTCACACTAGTCTTTGACTAAATCTAAGTAATTTACTATTCAAATAATAGTTTAAAGTTTAAAATATTTATTTTTAAAGTTTAAAATTTATAATATTATTTAAATAATAGTTTATGATTCATGACACTCATTCACTCATATATCTATATACTTGAGACGAGAAAATTGAATAAATTATATGCCAGTTATTAGACGATTTGGGTGCCTTCTCTCTTTCTATTCTAGTGAGTATCCTGTGTCCCTATAGTTCTACATCATTCCTTTTCAAGAAGACTGCATCATTCCTTTAAGATGTGATAGTTGGCCAAAACAAAAATCTTACTCATATTTAAATTGCTCAAATATAAAACATCATATAATATTTTTGTTGGAAAAACATGATATATAACCTAACCCCAAAATCTCTGTCCAAATAAAAAATAACCTAACCCAAAATGGCCCAAAAAAAAAGAAAAAAGAAAGAAACTTCAACCCCGAAACAAGATGATATATAAGATGACACGACTGTACCCGACAAAACTTTATTCCAGTTCATGAAGAAATGACATTGAGAAATCTGTGTCCCACCGGCCAATCTAGCCTTTGATCAAATCTTCCTTTTCCCAATTTTCGTTGTTAGCTGTCTCCAACGTTTCCACTCCGCTTTCCTTCCCCCTTGTCACCGGTACTTTTTCTTCCAATTCCAAGCCTTTTATTCTTCCAATATTTCTTAACTTTCAACCCATAATCATTAATGGGATAGCTGAGTTCTGCTCCTTCAAGATGCAAACTTTGAAAGAGAAGGTCACAGACAAGCTCTCTCGCCTCTTCGCCGATTCTCCGCAGTCTACCCCTCATCAGGTATTGCTTCTTCTTCTTCTTCTTCTTCTTCTTCTTTTCCCCCCTCGAATGACATGAAAGGGTTTCATCTTGTCTCTCTGATCTGCATTGGATTCTCTTGTTTGTTCCTGTTTTAAACAATTGAAGTCTATCTTCAATCACCTCTGTCCGGTAGTTAGATCCGGGCTCTCCAAAACCTGAATCTGTGGTTGAATGTCTGGATTAAATTTCACGGATTTCATGCATAAAAGAGACAGCAACCGTGTGACTTGATTTCAGTAAATAAGTGGTACATATTAATGTCGATTGTAATTCGCACTAAGTGGGGACTGTGGTTGAATTGTTTGTTTCTTAAGCTGAGAAAGGTTAATCCTAGTTATAGTCTACATATTCCTCTCGGGTTTTTTTTTTTTTTTTTTCCGTGTCTTGCATTTTGCATTTGCTATTGCTTAGTATCCCTTTTCCAGGCCTTCCGCCAAATTTTGGATAAGCATTTTATTGGTTTGTGGAAAATATATATGAGAGAGAATAAACTAATTTTCTCAGCGATGAACATATTTTATTTTGTTGTGATGAATAGAAAATAGAATCAGGTCACGATTACAGCTTTGTTATATGTGGTGAACCCTGTATTTTTTTGTTTCATTTCACCAATAGTTTTTCGTTTCTTGTCGTTTTCATCTTGACTTTTTAGGTGAGAACTATTTATGACTAGAGGAAAAGCACCTTCATCTTGATTCAGGACCCTAACGAGTTTGATTTATTGGCCTCTTACTCTTTAGTTCAAATATTATGTCATTAAAAATTGACCTGATCAAAGATACTCCTCATATAATAAATTGAAGACTCATTCGAAATAGAATTCATCTACTGTCTATTGCCTTGTGGAGTTACCCGAGTTGGCCTTAAATTCTCCTTGACTCTACGTGCAAAATCCAAATTGACTGAAGTCACGTGTTGTCTTCCTTGCACTGGTGTTGGGTTTTTATATTACAAGGTTTCAAGTTTCCAGATACCTTGTTTATCATCCTAGCACTGCTGCTGAACTTATGGGTATCCTAGAAGGCCCTAAACTTTGCTGGAATAGCTATTTTGCTAATGTCAATGTTTACTTAGATTCTACCAAAGCCCTCACATTGGTTCAGTGGGAATTCTCTCAGCACCACTCTCTCTCAAATACTATCAATAAGATCAGGGACTTGGTTATGAGAGACTAGATTATAACTTTCGATCATATTTTTAGATAAGCAAATAGATATGCGGATTAGTTGGCTCATCATGTTTCAAACAACAATTTGGACTCCACAATTTTTGTCGACTCACCCTTAGAGTGCAAAAGTATTATTTGCTTTGACATTAATTGATTTTTTCCCTGCACAGTTTCATCGTGGCCTCGTATTTAAAAAAAAAAGATTTATTTTGACTTTGCAGAATTTTAGATCAGGATGAAATTTTGGCCCTGTGTCTTCTCTTTGAAACTCTCATAACCTGAGGATATGCAATCTTACTGGTCTTAGGTTATATAGGCATGGCTTCCGTCTTATCTTATCCGGAGATTTGTTGTGGTGGTTATTATGCGTTACTTGAGTTTTCCTCTCCCTAGGTTGAATTTATTTGCAATAAAGGTAATAGTATGTGCGTTACCAAGTTCTTATCCTTTTTCTTTCTCCCTTTTTATATCTCTAATTTCTGCGCTCACATTTTACTTTAACCTCATAGTCAATGAGGGGGAAGGGGAATCTAATTAGAGCTCATTTTCCGCCACACTGCATGAATAAATTTGAAAAATCATATATGGGTTCTCTATTATCATATGAATTTTGCTTATCAGTTCTGCATCATCATATGAGTCATGTACCATTCTTTCATTTATTAGTCTTTATGTGTGTGTGTGTGTAAATATATATATATATATATATATATATTTTCTGTAAAATATGACATGAGGTTTTCATTTATGTAGGGCAGCTCCTACTCTAAAGAGGGTAGATCTTGGTCTTCATATTTTTCCTACGCTATTCCTTCTGTCAGTTTCAGTGGGTCCAAGACAAGTAACCAGCAATATGATCTTAAACCAGTTCAAGTTACATATAATAATCTTGAGCCTCAAGATGATTCATTGGATGAATATGTTGACTGTAGTCCAGTGTATAAAAGCATGAACTTTTTGAAAGATAAGATTAAAGATGATGATCAGGCCTCCAGGAGGACTAGTTGCAGTTCGGAAGTTTTTGAAGAAGCAAATGCACAAACTCCTAATTCATCGAAGAAGCCCCGGGTCAATCTGACTGATGACTCTATTTTTATTTCAACTGAGTTGTATGAATTTTTTGAGTCATGTCTACCCAATATAGTTAAAGGGTGTCAATGGGTCTTACTTTATAGGTAACTTTGCTCTCTAGTTCTTAGCATGTGCATCAAACGTTATTGTTCTATTGCATTAAAATATTAACTATTGGTTCTTTCAAATGAAGGGCAGTACTTTGAAACATGGAATATCACTTCGTACACTAATTCGCAAGAGTGCTGAACTTCCTGGTCCCGGATTGCTAGTATGTCAAATTTTCAGAATTCAATACATGTCTCTGATTGTGGTGTTTATCTGGAATTTACTAGCAGTAAATCAAGTGATGAAAGGGGTTAATTATTTGGCATAACTGTTAGATTGTTGGAGATAAGCAAGGTGCCGTGTTTGGTGGGTTGCTGGACTGTCCTTTAAAACCTACAGCAAAACGAAAGTATCAAGTATGCAAACCTGTTTTCTTGATGATGCTGGCTTGTAATTTTATTGGGGTGCGCTTCTATATATTGAAAAATGATTTTGTTTTCTCCTGTGATAGGGGACAAACCAATCTTTTGTTTTTACTACATTATATGGTGAACCAAGGTTGTTTCGGCCAACTGGTAAGTGTTCTCATTTATTTGTCTGTAGGTTCATGTTCTTTATCGGTAGATGTTATTATTTAGGAAGATATCAGCGGTTGATCTCTGTTTGACTAAGATGAAACTTTTACTGAATATCTATCAACTTCCAATGTTAGTTTCATGAGATCCAGGATATGCATTTATGACTTTTACTGAAAATAATTTGTAAAGCCTAATATGGAACAGGAATGGCACTAAATGTCAACTTCTTTTTGGTCGGCCTTCCTTTCAATTTTTTTTTTTGTAATGCGAATATTCTGATTCTATATGTTAATATATGTAGGTGCCAACCGGTACTACTGCATGTGTTTGAATGACTTGCTTGCACTTGGTGGGGGTGGTAATTTTGCTTTATGCTTGGATGGAGATCTGTAAGCTTTTTGTTATTGCTTCTCTGTTTCTCTAAATTTGTTTAGTTTTGCACACTACTCATGGAATCTCTTCTCTTGAATGCGATGAATAGGTTGAACGGAACTAGTGGACCTTGCGACACATTTGGAAGCTCGTGCCTGGCTCATAGTCCAGAGTTTGAGTTAAAGAATGTTGAGGTAATATTCTTAAAATTCGACTTCAGTTATCTTGATTTCTTTATTGATAAGTTTCTTTCATCTCCTGACCCACAAAATTCCCCTAAAGTTTTGCGTGTGCTTTGTGCTTTTAGTATGCTCGTAAGTTTTTTCACTTGTCATGAAATAGAGAAGACCTTGTCTTCTGTGACGGTTTCTTGGAAAAGACTTGATACGTATGCCTGCTGCTGCCCTGCTTCATTTAAACTCGATTCAATTAAGATGCCCTTTTCTTGCTAGACCAGTGTTGAGAAGTGAAATTTTTTATGCTTGAGTTATCATCCATTAGTGCTTGAGTCTGAGATACGGCCAGTCGGCTGGTCCGAAAACGATAGATAGATATATGACCAATCAGAAAGCATTGTACGCATGAAACGTGAGCAACATGATGGAAATAATAATTATTCCAACCAATCACTAACTGCGTGGATCAACAGGTAAAAGAGTGTTTTTGTTTCACCGGTGGTCTCGGTGGTAGAGCCTGCTGCCCAAAAGGGTTCTACAATGCTCGATTTGGATTAGTCTAAGCCTTTGTTAAGTCCTCTCAACTTGATATGGAGGAGGTCTAGAATGGCAAGTGCCAATCAATAAAAGGAGATAACAATTCCAACTCAAGGGAAAAACAAGACAATGTGTTAGGGAGTGCAAGTTGTATTTAAGCTTGTGAAACACGATTTTGCTTTTCTTTTGCTCATTGTAGGGGAGACATATTCATTGTGTTGCTGTGCATTGCTACTATACTGTATATTATTTACATTATCATTGATTTTCTTGTGCAGTTTTGGGGTTTCACGCATGCTTCCCCTTACCTTACTCAAGGCTGATTCGACTGTGGGTGTGGATATCAGCAAAGTAGCCTTTCTCCGTTAGCTTGCTGCCATTCTATTCCATTCTTTACTTTTTGGATGTTACCATCTTGAGCCTTATTCTTCACTTTTATTAACTAACTAAAGCAGGTGTATTATCATTTCATGAATGTTTAGTGAAACAGATTCTATGCTTGGAATTCCATTTTGCTCGGCCATACCATAGGATGTTTTGTTCATGTACTATGATCTTGGGCCCAATCTGTAATTTGAGCCCAATAAGTGTTGGGTTGGACTGGTTTACTTGGTCCTACTGGGTTACACGCTCTGTTAGACGTGAATGTCTTGGAAGAGAGAGCCTGCGTTTCAGGCAGCCCTCAACAAAGGATAACCAAAAAAACAAAAAAAATAAAATAAAATAAAAAAAATGGTGGCACATAAATTCTGACACATAAAGTGGAGGGTCATAAGTAATCTTGCGGCAGCACCAATTAATGATGATGTTGACAGATTTTTTTTCCATGTAAGATTTGTTCCAGCCTGTTATCGATTTTAGCAAATATTATTTAAACAATCAAAAAATTTAATAATTGATTGTTGTGTGAGAATCATATTTTAAAATAAATTATGGAAGGTTATTTATAAATTTAATTTTATAATTAAATAATATATTTTATTTTTTAAATAAAGTTTAAAAAATTTAATAATATTGAATATAATTTTATCAGTAATTTAATTTTTAAAAATAATATTTTTATGATAATTTATATAATTAAAATTAATTATATTAATTAATTAATTAACTATATTGAATTGAAATCCAAACAAGTCCTTCATGGATTTGCATTGAGTCATGCTGCCATGGCTTAAGAATAATATATTTGACATATTTTATATAAATTTATTGATGATATGTGTCAGTATGGGTTTGAAGCATTTTGGTCATGTCTTTTTAAATCCGTAATTAGCATATGGATAAAGAAAATATAAATTATAATTTAAGAAAGATTACTTACAGTAAATAATTATCTGTTTTTTATTATTTTAAAAATATTGTACAAAATTCAGTACACTTCACATTTGATTTAAAAATCTGTTTATAAAAGTTAAATTTTAAAAAAGTAGGGTTCATGCCGCTAATAATAATTGAGAAAATGACATGTAAATTTTAAATAAGTGATTTAAATAAATCTTTCAAACATACAAGAATACAACCAAGTTTCTTGAAGTGTCAAGGGTTTGAAAAGATCGCATTATTCTAATATCAGACCTATTCAGTGAAATGTTTGTGAGGTTTGTAACATACTAATTTAAATTTTAATAGTTAATTTAAGTTAATAGAAATTTTAAAAAAATAATATTTAGAGGTAAGAAAATTAGTAAGAGATGATTATTAAATCTAACTTAGGATATAATTCTAAAAAAAATTAAAAAAATTTAAAAAAATAATAATTAAAAAAATAAATAAATAAAAATATTATTAAATTATTTTTATAATAAAAAAAAGGGAAAAGGTATGCAAAAAAAAAAGAAGAGAAGAAGAAGAACAAAATTGCTTTCAGCCGCCCACAACAATCATTGTATATAATAATAATATAAAAAAAGGGGAGAGAGAGAAAAGAAGAAATAATAAAAAAAATGTGTGGGACCCACTAAATTTTTATAAAAACTCAATTGTTCCTTCATTTCTTCATTCTTTCTTTCGTGCGTGAGCTGAGGCAGAGAGAGCATCTGTGAGCCAAGTCACCGGTGCTGGGTTTTAAGGTAAGAGTTTTTAATAGGATATTTAGAGTGTGATTTTAAGCTTTTAAGACTAAGTAAGTGTTCTAAAATTTTTTCTTAGTCATCCTTCTTCTTTAATTTTTGAGTTTGTAGTGGTAGAAAATTTAAGATCTGGAAGAGGGATGAATTTATGTTGAATAAATATGATTTTTGAGGTTGTCAGTAGTATAATAAATGTTCTAGAGTATAAATTTATTGATGATCTTTGAATCTGTGGCTTATGGATCAAATTCTAAACTAGATCTGAAAATATATGTTGATTTATTGAGGTTGAGATGATTATTTGGGATGAGAAATGAATTATTATGGTTATAGGATTATGATTCTAAGCTAGAGACTCAATTTTTAATTTTTGGGTATTTTAGGTACGAATTTATGAAATAAAAAGAAAATTTTGATAATAGAAATTAGTTTAGAAGTTGATTTTTAGATTATTAATGTTTATTGATAATTAAAAGAGGAGTTAAAAATTTTACTTGATAGTATTAACCATTGGTTTGTATTAAGATTGAGATTAGGAATTATGTTATATTTTTAATTCTATTATTAGAATTATTTTATTAGTTTCAAAAATTAAAACTAATATTTATAAATAATATGTTATTTGTAAATTATATTACTGGTGAAGATTGTGGTGAGAGAGAAATTTTAAGGAATAATTTATTGAAAAAGTCACAAGGTAACCATGCTTTTAATTTATGATTTGTGTTACTTCATGTTAATTGGGTGATTATTAAGAAAATTATAAATTTTGTAATATTATATAATTGTGCAATATTATTATGAATTTGTTTGATTATTGTGGGAGGTATTGGGAGAAATGCTATTATTGTTGTATTTATGTGCCACGTGGTACGCCCCTATTGGAGCTCAATAGGTGGTTTGTAAGGGCTCGGGCTAATCTACCTTTGGCCGGGTAATTTAGCACCGAGTGAGAACTACGGCTCGAGGTTAATGGAGGGATATAAGGATGATTGTTTGTGTGTATTGTAATATTTCTTATATTTGTTGGAATTATATTATTTTTAATTCTCATTTAGTAAGCACACACTTAACTGTTTGTATACACTATCATAAATTGGCTTTGGTTACTGGGACTTTTGAGTCTCATTATGTGGTTAACAATTTTCAGGAGAAGAGCCACGAGTGACACGTGGAGGAGTCCCAGAGGCTTAGTGGTATAGATCTACTGTCTCTTTTGGGTATTTAATTTATGATTTATAATGTGTTATATTGTCAATATTAGGGCTTTTTATTTATTGTCAATTATATGAATATATAAATGTAATCATGACTTTCAAACTATTTCTATTTTTGGTACAATTTGGATGACTGTAATTTTAATATTAGGTTTACTTTGGATTGGTTAAAATAGCATGATTATAAAGCCAAATAACTGGCTTGTGTTGAAAATTTACTAAATTACTTATTTTACTTGTTGGGAGTATAAGGATGGACAAATGTGATTTAGCTTAATGGCATGTGGGAGGTAAAAATTTATCTGAAATGTTATAGTGTGTGAGTTGAAGCCAATTATAAAATATTTTATATTGAAATTATTGATATAAAAATGTGTTGGGTGGCTGTAACACAACTATGATTGAGTTAAATTATTTAAAAAAAAAAATTTGATGTGTTACAAGGTTAATTTGTAAATACGAGAGGAGAATGACATTTTTATGGGCTTATATGTTACAACTGAGTTTTAAGGATTTACAATTGAAATATTATAATTTATAACTGAAATTTTATAATTTATTATTAAATAGGTTTGAGCAAGTTGGGGTACCGTCTTTTTACACCCGTGACAAATTACAACCTGGTTCCAAGGTGCATAGTTGTATTTTTACAAATTTGCAAGACTTATTTATAAATTAATTTTTTATTAAGATTT
Organism: Prosopis cineraria; assembly: GCF_029017545.1. Classification (NCBI taxonomy): domain Eukaryota; kingdom Viridiplantae; phylum Streptophyta; class Magnoliopsida; order Fabales; family Fabaceae; genus Prosopis; species Prosopis cineraria. The sequence continues at coordinate 4,573,361 of NW_026555335.1, forward strand.
ATATGTAATTTTTCTATAATAATATAAATCTAATCAGTAGACACACACACACAACATAAATGCACGGTGCATGTATTTTGTACAATGGGTCAAACCGCCAAAAAACAACGTGCGCGCTCGCGAATATGCATAATAATTATTGGTAGGATTATATTATTTGTTAACAACGCGCGAATATGTGTGTATATATCTAAAGATAGAAAGGCAAATTAATTTGAAAGAATTTTGAGTGATACCCATTATCCCTGTTTTGATGAAACATATTGCCTAGCCACTTGTGTTTAAATTCCAAAAAAAAAAAGACAGCTAGAAATAAAAGCCAGAGGAAAATAAAGCAGAAATTTTGAATACTTTGTGTGTATTTTATTCTACATGTTGAGTACTTTATTTTGGAAAAGTTGTATCAGATACCTCACCTAATTGAACAGGACAGAGATATACTTGGTGCTCATACATATTGTCAAAACTAGATAAGTATATGGCTCCCTTTCCAACCCAAAACAAAGAATCTCATTGTCGTGTGGTGTTGATAAATGGATTGCTCAGTAAAACTTGTCGTATATGTTCTTAGCTACATGGATAAATATTATGTAGTTATACGAATCATATTTCACGTCGTCACGGACAGAACCCAGACTATGTGTTTATGTGCATATGCACCTTTCGTGGAACAATTAAGAATGAAAAAAATTATGCAAAGAAAATAGAAATTCCTTCCTACAAATCTTTGTTTTTGTCGGAAGGATACTTCATTTTACATGAAAATTAATACGTTATGTGGAAAAATTAAAACCAAAGTAATTTCAACTACAAGAAGCCAGTCCGTGAGAATGGATTCTCGGATTTTGAGTTTATAAAAAAATAACAATAATAAAATGAGGAAAAATATTTAAAAGATTTACAAAAATTCAGGGATCTCAGTTTTAAAAAACTTGCTAATCTAATTCATAGATAAGGGATGATGAGTTGACATGTAAGTATAATTAAATGAGCCTTCAGCCACTCGAGACAAACAGGTGATAAGTATGGGGTAAGGTGGTATAGGAGTAAAAGTTTAGGACTCCTTCAAAGAACGGACTCGAATTTTGCTGCAGAGCAGTGGTGAAATATAATAGTACGATGTTATAAGTTTCAAAAGCATTGGCAGAATAAGGAAATTATGTGTGTCGTGTCAACAAAATACTACCAGACCAGATCCAGAACACGAAACATAATGACACACATCCAAGTTCTTTGATCTAGCAGAAAGAAAATTCGCTGTTTCCCATCTTTTCCTCGCACCGGCATGTATGTGTATGTGTGTGTGTGTGTATATGATATATATACTCCCTCCGGGTCCTTTTTTATACAAACTTTCTATAATAATGTAACTAGCAAATAGAATCAAAAGGAGTGAGTATCAAGTTGTTCAACTGTAAGCAAACTGAAATTAAGTTTTTATACATAGATTAAAATTAGACTTAATATATAATAGAGTGGAAAGGCTCATAAATTCAAACTTTTAAGTTTTAAATGAAGATGCAGTGTCTTTTTATTACTCTAAATTATTTGTTTTCTCCCTTCATTTATATATCTTGATTAACGATAGGCGATGAGGTAAAGTGGCAAGATATCACTTTGTTAAGAGCAAAGCTCAACGATGCCAACTGTAATCACCCATTCGTATTCATCGCATCGCGCGACAGCTACATATCAACGCGTGGGCATGTTCGCGCACACGAACACAGAACACACACATGTTGCAACTTTAGCTATAGAAAAGTTTGCCATTTAGTTTTTTTCTTTTGCCCTGAACTTTACCACATATATAGCATAAAAACCCAAGATCTCTTGCACCATATTAAAGTTATCCTTCATATATAATGATACTTTTAGTAATTAACAAGCACAACAAAGCATAGCAATGGTAGGAAAAGCAATATTGACTTGCTTCAATCTTATTGATGTACAGCAATACAAGATCTTAAGAGAAAAAAAATAATTGAAACTGAAATAGACCATCTATATATCAAAGTTAAGTTTGCTATCTTATTTTTGTAGATGGGGAAAAGGTAATAAAAAGTGTCTCTCATAAAAGAAACCGCAAGTATAAAGAGATATAGAAATTAGAATTAAATAATTTAAACAGTTTTATTATATATGGGTTAAACTTAAATAAATCCACACTACACAAGCTAGCCAGTCTTTTTTATTTTATTTTTTTGGTCAAAGAGTACGTAGTGTTCTTTATTGGATAAAAGGTAGTCTATTGAGTGAACTCACGTGTCGTAATTAGAGGAAAAGCAACGGAGTGTCACGTCACCAATTGGACCGCATCGACATGACAGTATAATTCTGTACTGAAAAAATATATCAGTTTAATAAAGTCACAAGTCACAACAATGACTATATATATCAGTATAAAAATTTTACGTAAGACTTTTATACAAGACATTCATCAACGCCTCTTTTTGAAGAGGACACCAAAAGCTATACAGTTTTAAAATCATAATTAACAGTAATTAACAATCATTTAATGAAGAATTGCATGCATAATCGCAGGGAGGTGTCAAGTGATGGGGAACAAAAAAAAAGGCTCCAAATCCAAAGACTTAAAGTTAAAGGCTTGAAAGGCACATGATGACAAACAAAGCGAGAAATATATACGAATGCTTCTTGAGGATCAAGCTAAGCAAGTAAAGAGAGCAATAAAAACAGAGAATTAAAGTGGAACTAGCACCCAGACATGCTATTGGATGCTGCTTTCTCTAGTCAAGAACCTGGGCACGAGAGGAGTGTTTAACAATGGTGCACAAAAGTACAAGTGCTTTTGGTCACCTCGATGCCTGGAATCTATGCTAATAATATCAATATTCTTGTGTACTCTTTTTGATTGCTTGTACACCCCGTATCTTGAACCTATCCTAAAGTTGAGTTGAGAAGACTTAATGTAAGTCTAAACTAATCTAGATCAAGTATTAAGAGATCTTTTTGGACAGTGGGCTAGCTCCATTATTCAGAGCTTAAAACCACTAATTAAGTTAGAACAATCTTTTACACGTTGAATAGGCTCTTAAGTGATAAATATTCTTGTGTGCTGATGATGGACCGAGTGGAGCCCAAGGGATGATATGTAGAGCGAAACGCGACCGAGTGAGAATCCAAAACGAAAGCGTATATGTTCACTCTCTTTGGAATTTTCCCTCCGCAATGGAACCACAGCCAACTTTTTCATTGAAAGGAGCTAACCTGAAGCTCTCTCTAGAATCGAATTTACCCACCAGAATTGATTGATACATATACTTATATTCATCAGTACTACTGTCACATCACAATCTATTTTAACCATCTTTTACTGGACATTTTTATGCTTAACGCATGTTGAATGTACATAAAGCCACTAGACGTGTCGATCTCCCGATTAGAGTTTTCTGAGATATAAGATGCTTATAAACACGCTCTCAATGCTTTCACGCACACTTAAATGGAGATCAAGTTGAAAAGGAATGATACCGTTAACCATCTCCGTTGGAGGTCAGAGGTATAATATATGATGCAAAGTATTGTACCTGTTTATGTCCATGGATCATATAGTTTTTTTTTTCCTTTTAACTTGTTGCTTTTTGAGATCCATCGATGGTGGTTAATCTTAATCATGTGTGGTCGGCTAGCTTGTTCTTTTTTACCAAAACCTAGGGTTTATATTGGAGAGAGAGCAGCTCCGTTTGTGATCTCTGATCAACTTTCTCTCCGTCTTTGTACGGAAGACATGTCAAAATGATTCTTCTGGGGGATCGTATCATAATCTTTATGAACAAGTGGTTTTCATTTGCTCCTTGACTGGGATGCATGCATTTTATTATTTCCTTCACTTTAGAATATATGTTACCTCACACATTCTTGGATTAACTAGTTTAAGAGTTGATATCCCTCTTATCTAGAGATATTAAGTTCAAATTTTGAGTATATATATGTGGCAGTGATTAACTTCTTGATGGGAGATATATCCCCTAAAGAGGTGCCTGCTAGCTATTGATCAGAAAAACTTGGGTCAAAAATCTAGGATACTAGAGTGAAAGAAAAAATAATCACCTAACAAAATGGTTTATAATTTTAACTAAATTAAAAAAAATGTATACTGTACCTTCAATTTAATGGGGGTGGAAAATGGCGTTTGCATTATTTACCATGTAATTAAATTATAAGAGACAATTAGCAGCGAGCTCAAAGCATCTTGAGGGGATTTTATCTTTATGCATAAATTGTTTACGGGAGGAATATGGAAGTATGATGGAGCCATTTCATGTCATCGAATCTTTTTGAGATTATTTGATAGATTTGTTGCTGTTGTTGTTGTTAAATATGTTCGTGGCGACACGAAGAAAGCTTTTCTAACACGTTAGATGATATGAAAACAAATTTACTTGAACAAAATATATTCTTTTCTTTTTAATACAATGAACAAAATATATTCTAACAAATATGTTTCTTTAGCTTAAACACAATGCACATATGGGGCAATAAATCTACATTGCTCCATATATATATAATTGAAAATTCTGAGTGCTATATATATATATATATATATTGGTTAAGATTGAATTTTGCTCTTATACTTATTTTATAGGAGTCCGGGCATCTTATATTCTTAAATGAAATAATTTTTTTTAAAATATTTTTTTAAGGTCCAAAAATGCCCATCTATTAGCAGACCGTTAACTTTGCCCTTTTTTTACTCATATGACATATGCATAGAGCACACGCACACTGACACATAAGACTCTAACTATAAATTATATTTTTTAGTGTTAATTGGCCCTAAATTCTTTTTCTAAGACCGTTAGATATCTTAAAATCTTTTTCTAGAGGCATTGGATATCTTGAAGTCTTATTAAAATAAAATTTAATAAATATTATCAAAATATTAAATATTTTCATATTTAATAATGTAAATATTATTATTTATAAATATTCATTCAAAATTTATAAATTACTTTTTAAATATTAACAACTCAAACTAGCATTTTCTAAATTTATAGATAATTTTTTATTTTTTTATAAATCAGTCTTCGATCTTCTCTTCAAAATAGTGACCAAATCGTTATGTTTTTTTTTTTACATGTTAGAACTTATTTATATTTTTAATATTAGTTAAGTTTCTTAATTTTTAGGTTATTTCTTGTAATCTTTTGGTCAACTAACTATCTTCCTCAAAAATATTACACTACTTAAATTTATTACTCTCTGTATGTTGAAGTGTTAGGAGTAAAAGAAAAAATATGACAAATTAGGATCAATAATATGCTAACAAAAATATTTATTTGAAAGATATCGTTTATTTCATTAATATGTTATAGAAAAAAGTTACTCCCTCCATTAAAAAATATAAAATATTTTTAATCGAATCTCATCTCCTAATAAAATAGCTACATATTTTTAAATTAACCCTATCTTTTCATATTTATCCCTATTAAACACCCTAAAATAAATATAAAGTCATTAATTAATGACGACACTTTTGAAAAAAGGCAATGATTACAGCTCAAAAGACTAAAAATATTTTATATTTTTTAACATCTAATTTATCAAACAATACCTTATATTTTTAAATGGAGGGAGTACTTAACAAGAGAAAAATGAAGATATGAGGAAAAAAATCTCTTCATTGATTTAAAGGTTCATTCCCTTCATTTTTAATACAAAATTACAAAATATCAAAAATTTAAAATATTAAGTTGGGTTTTGTAATGTTTTAAATAATAATATTTAAATTATTAAATATTAAAATACTTAATATTTAATTAATATTTATTAAATTTTATTTTAGTAAAACTTAAGAATGCTTAGCGCTCATAGAAAAAGAGTTTAGGGGTAAATAAGTGCTAAATAATAATGTCAAAGTCTTATATGTTATTATATGTGGACCCTATACACATGCTACGTTAATAAAAAATAAAAAAAATTAACAATTGACTAACAAAAAGGAGGTTTTTGACTCTTCAAAAAAATAATTTAAAAATAAAATTATCCCACTTAAAAGTATAGAACTTCCAACGCTTTTAACAAATAAGTATAAGGATAAAACTAATTTTTTTTACAATATAATTTTTGAGTTAAGACTTTTTCATATTGGTTTACTTAAAATTCACGTACAAGTGAGTAGTAAAACCAAAATAACGTTTCTCAATATAACTATTTTTCCAAATCAGTTTTGAAATCACATCATTCTTAGTCATTTTCTAATCCAGTTTAAGCTATTTTAAAGTGATACACTTGGTATAATTAGCATGTAAAAATCCAGTTGTCACCCATAACACAGCTCATGGGGGCGAGGAAGAGAAGAGCGTAACAACGTTTTAATTAGATCACACTATACACTCCAATGCAAAGCACTTGATGGAATGAAGAAAACCCTAAAAATAGAAATTGAATATTAATTATATTATTATTGAATTAGCACCTGAAAGAAACTAAAACAAATTAAGTTACATGTACATCCCTATGCTTGGTCAACCCAATTTCTGCTGTGTCTCCTGGCTTGGCGCGGGTTAACAACACGACCCGACCCGGATTGGCGGTGCTTGGTTCGCCGTGAGCCTCGCGTTGACGCGTCGCCAGTGAGAGGCTGACGGCTATACGCACAACCCCCATCCCTATATATATATGATTCTCGAGCCTTTTAACACCCCCATACTCTCCTTCTTCTTAGCTAACTGCTCGTAATTACCATTTTCTCCTTCTCTCTCTCCCTCCCCCCTTTTTCCTCTGCCTGTCTCTCTGGCTCTTCGCTGTTTTCTGTTTCTCTGCTTGCTCTTGTCTAACAGTCTTCTTCTGCATTGTTCTCTTGCAACTCATAGCCATGAAGACTTTTCTGGGACAGGCTCTCATCCCATTTCGCTGTGCTTTATAGGGTCATAATCTTTATATATAGAGAGAGGGGACGTGGTTATCTTCTTTTTTTCTTGGCGTAAAAAACGGGCAGAATTTTCAGGATGTTGCAGGATGTCATCCACGCTCCACCGCCACCTCCACCTCCACCCCAGGCGGAGCAGCAACTCACCAATATTGTAATGACCTCAAGTCTTAATCGTGATACTGTTTAATGCATATACGTTTATGATATGATGGGCTTTCTTTCTTTCTTCCTTTCTTCCTTTTTTTTTTTTGAGGGGGGTGATTATTATAAATATACAATGAAGCTGAGGAGTGGGTTATTGTTTCGCTCTTGAAATCATGTCATGTCTTAGGTGTATGTTCAATTCATTTATATCTGATGATCTTCGCTGTGACATTCCATGCACGCACGAATGGTATGTTTATGTCCTGTTTGATATTTGATTATTTGTCAATATCGATTTGTAATTATTGTTCATTGAAATATTCCTCTTCCTAGTGATATTCCTGAAGGTAGAGTTAAATGCAATAAACAATGTACATATACGGACACACACACGTGTTAGAGTATTTCAGAGGAAATCAGAAACCACCTTACACTGCAGGACAAGAAAGTTTTGTTTCCTTTATTTATATGGTTGGAAAGCAACGAGTTAATTTATTGACTGGGGAATAAGAACGAATCAGAGACTCCGTAAGAATTAGGCTTTGCCCTTTTTCTGATATTGTCCAATCAAAAGATGTTATGCCACTGAACTGTCATTTTCTAAGGGCAACATAGGAAATGTAGCCATATCTTCATTACTGCATTTCCGTGATAATCTTTTAAACGATTTTTAGCTGCAAGATGACTTTGAACGTAGCTTTCATTTCCTGTGGAATATATATCCATGTTTTTTTTTTTTTTGCGCTTTCTGTGCACGCTGTGCAAAATTTGATTCTTTTATTCAGTTTGATAGAAGAGAGTACTTGATGAAAACAATTCACATGTTGGAGTTCCTTGAGACTCTTTCGTATTTCCCATTGTAGGGATATTTTCCATATATTGAACAAAAAAATAAAGGGCCATGAGGTTCCTTCTTCGTTTACACAATGTTTCTGGTGCAAATATCAAATGCCCTGGCTCCTACAGGTCACATGGAGGGATAGATGCACGTCTTTTTCTTCTATGACCCAAAAAAAAGCCAACCCCTTTTAGAGAATTTTATATTTGTTTACGACTAATTATAGACAAAACTGACTGGACTTTGCAACCAATGAGTTACATTTGGAATGTGTTATTGGGGTTTTCTACGTTGAATTATTTCCTTTTCTTCTAGACAAGGATTGGGAACTAGTATTGTGGCAGACACTGTTATATATTAATTGACAGGTTTTTAACTCACTCTGGAATGCATGCCCACCATCTGATGATGACAACTGCGAAAACGAAACTAAAATTGATTAGAGAATATTTATGGGAAAACAAAACCAAAATTAATTAGAGCATATTTATGGGAAAACAAAACTAAAATTGATTAGAGAATATTTAGCTTCTCAGTGTTCAAATCATGAGATCTCTTTTCTGTTTTAAATGACCCTATCAGGCTCGTGTCTATCAACAAGTAGAGGAATTGATTCAGGCCTACAATGAAAAAAGTTATAGAGAATCACGCTTCTTCAAGTTTGTTTTAAATAGGGTCTGCCCTGCAAGTTATTCTGAGTTATTGTGTATAGTAGATTTTGGAAGCCATGCTGTTCACAATGCTTTTATATCACTTGGTGCAGGATGAAATCTCAAGCCCAATCAGTGCTCGAATTTTCGAGCTTTGCGACCCTGAATTGTTCCCTGAGACCCTCCAGAATTCTGAGGTTACCTCCAGCTCAAACTGTTGCTATGAAGAGAATTCCTCCTATGCCCCGAACATATCTCTAGCTTCAGATGTGGACAATAAGTTCAACAATAGCAATACAATCACCAACCCAACCAGCACAAATCCAACCAGCAGCGGTGCGGCTGCCGCCACCGCCGCCGCCGACAACAATAATACAGCCAACAATAGCAATCTGTCCATTGTCTTTGACTCCCAGGATGAAATTGACAATGACATTTCAGCCTCCATAGACTTCTCATCATCTCCTGCTGCTTTCCCTGTCCCTCCATTTCTGCCACTCACAACTCAACAGGACCAGCAATTTGATTTCTCTTCACTGCAGCCTCAGGTCACACTCGCAGCCAGTTCAGTTGTGGAAGGCCTTGCACACTACGCCACTGACTCTGCTGTTGCACCTCTTATGGGGGCTTCATTAGCTTCTGTTTTTGAAGAGGATTGCTTATCTTCTGTCCCTTCTTATGTGCCTTTGAACCCTTCATCTCCTTCTTGCTCTTATCTCAACCCCGGTATAGGACCTTACATGCCTCTTGGTCCCCTTAATACTGCCTTATCTGCTGATAGTTCGGGGATATTTGGTGGGAGCATTCTCCTAGGCTCTGAACTTCAGGCACAGGAACTGGATTACCAGGGAGAAAATGGTACAATTTATTGTCCAGATTCAATTCAAAGGGTTTTCAATCCTCCAGACCTCCAGGTATAAGCAATTTTCTTGTTTCTTTTAAAAAAATCTTAGTTCAGTATTTTTCAAGTTCTGGTTGATTGATTTCTTTCCTCAGTGAAAACCCTAATTAAGAAGGCTCAGTTCAATATAATATATCAAAAAACAAGGAAAAGGAAGTCCAGCTCCAAAGCTCTCTATTTGCAAATCTGAAAGGTTGAAGCAGTAACGGTCCTTGCAACCAGTAAGCTGAAGGAGCCCCATAGGTGCTCAGAAACATCAACCAGAGGCTACATTCACTGTATCAGTCCCTTTGGAATGTCACCTGCGTTAAAAAGTGGCATAAAGTTGGGCTAGCAGGAAGAAGTCACAACTTTCAACAAAAAAATTATGCATAAACATTACTAATATTATTAGTAGAGAAGACCCACTTTATGGCCACCTTTGTTGTCTATCGCTTTCTAAAGCATCTTTTTAAAGCTAAACTTGATACTTAACCGTCGGTTGATCAATAAGTGACTGTTATTTGTGATCTCGATCAGGCACTTAGTGCTGAGAATCAGCAACTTGTAGCTGGGGCTGGGAGTTCCACCACTTTGACACCAGAAATATCAAACTTGGAGGATTCTACCTTCAAGGTCGGAAAACTTTCTGTTGAGCAAAGGAAAGAAAAGATTCATAGATACATGAAGAAAAGGAATGAGAGAAACTTCAGCAAGAAAATCAAGGTACTCCCATACTTTATGATCAGGAAATTATAAAAAGAAAAAGTTCTTAGACATATTATTTTTTAATAACAAAGATCTAAGGTTTTTCAAGTCACATCAAACAATTCACTCGTGTGATTTTTAGTTCTGTAAGTTATGAAGGTTTAAAACTAATGAAGCAAATGTGTGTGCAGTATGCTTGTCGCAAAACTCTAGCAGATAGCAGGCCTCGGGTCAGAGGAAGGTTTGCAAAGAATGATGATTTTGGAGATAATCACAGACCCGCTTGTAGCAATCACGAAGAAGATGATGAAGACGACGTAAGATTCCCTTGAAAACGTTTTTGGTTCAATTTGCCTATATATGTGTGAAAGAAAAATCCCTATCACCTTTTCTTTTTTCCCCCCTTTTTATCAATTGATGTGTCTTGCAAAATTCCCTCATCCAATTATATATATTCCTTCTTGTGACGGTACACGCAGGTGGTTGTGAAGGAAGAAGATGATATGGTTGATTCCTCAGATATTTTTGCTCATATCAGTGGAGTGAACTCCTTCAAATGCAACTATTCCATCCAGTCCTGGATTTGACTCAACAACACAGTCTGATCACACTACACACATAGAGATTTAGTTTAGAAAATTTGCAGGGCCCTGTTCCATCCATCCTGGTTTGATGGTTTAAGGAAAGTAAATAATTGGGGTCGTCGTATTAATCCCAATAAGAGTCAGGAGATATATATATATGTTATATTATATATACTCACACCCACAAATCTATATCTATATAGAAACGACGAAAGAAAATTAATGTATACATTTTTGCACATATTACATTCAAGTCATTACTTGCACCTACAGAAGTGTCCCAAGTTTTTATACATGAACGCAAGGCAAAAATCTTGGAGCTCATTGATGCATTGTTTTTATATATGATGATGTTTAAGAACTAGCCTTGAAGATGAAGTGATTTTCATCACAGGCTTGAAATATGTTTCTTTGAACTGTTACAAGGCATTTGAAAGAGAAGATAAGTTGCATGATCAGAGATTTTCTGGTTTAGATGATGGTTTTGCAATGCCAGCATGTATGCCTTGCAATAAAGAAATTTCTATATCCGTAAACATATATGCTGTAATACAAATAATAAGCCTGATTCAGAAACTCCAATATATATGCAGTTTGCTTGATCAAAAAATGATGCCGTCTTCATGGAAATTTAATTTTCAAAATTAGATGTGTGCGTGAGTTATCAGACTGCAGAAAATTATTGAAGAGCAAAATTAAAATTCTTTTCTGAGGAGATAGGTCCCTTTCTTTTCTTTTTAAGAAGGCATTTTCAAGTACCTTTTAGGTAATATAATGTAATGTAATGATGTCTCTTGAAAGACCGATTTGCTCTTTAATCTTGATGAGAGAAAAAGCATGAGTTTCTAAATAAAGTATCTAACATTTGATATTATCAAGTTAAATTTGAGCATTCTTAGGTGTAAGCGAGCTAACTATTTCAAATATGTGTTTTAACTTGCATCAACACAGATTTGAACTCAACTCCATACTTTAAGTTTTTGCTTGGATAGAGAAAAAAATTTAAAGAAAATAATACTAGAAGTGAAAACTCTAGATCATATTTCCCCTCCCACTAGTGCATGGTGGGTGCATGATTTGTTTGTCCCTGTCCTTTTATACTTCTGCAAGAAAATGCAAAGCCTATCTGTGTGAATAATGCAGAAAATTCATGGGGAAGATTCTAACCAAGAAAGGAAACTATCAATATCATGGCCTGTTACGAGTGCAGGAAGCTTTAGCATTTGCATCTAATTCCTCATTAACAACTTTGACGCTTTGGAACAAACAAGCATTGTATCTTCCATTATCATTCACCTTTATTAATTCCTAATACTGTATGGATAAAATTAAGTGTTAAAGCACAATTTTTTTTTCCTTCAAAAAGTTTCACAGAAACACAATTGATATACTAAAATATTTAAAAGTATAACGTCATTTCAATATTTTTTAAAACCATGCAATGTTCAAATTGAATAAATTTCATGACTAATAATTAAAAATATATATAGGCCAACTTTGTTTTCAGTTAAGTTGAATGGGTTTGCCACTTGACCTTTGTTATTTGGGTGGCCTGAAAAAATAGAGAAGAGAGAATAGCTACATAGAAGCTGTTTGAAGTTATTTTTATTTTATTATTTTAAGAACTGGTATTTTATAGAACATGTTCTGAGAAAAAAATAAAAATAAATGTTTTTTTCATTCTTTTTTGTTCTCCAGAATAATGATCACATCATATCTAAAAGTTGTTTTCATTTTTATATTCTACAAAACAATATTTTCTTTTTTTTTTGTTCTGCAAAATATTTTTAAAAAACATGTTATCAAACATAATTATTTGTTCTCTTGTTCTTGAAAATAGAAAACTATTCTCAAAATAATTTTCAAACAAGCCCATATTTTCTTTTTATTATTTTCCCATTCATATATTTCTTTTATTTTCTTCTCTATCTAGACAAATTCCTGGTATTATATCAAGAATGATTTAAGGAAAATTCATACATTTCTTTTTTATTTTTATAAAATGATGTCTTTATTTTGCTTTTTTAATAAAAAGTTTATGTAAGTTGAATTTTTTAGACTTAAAACCATGACAAGTGTTAGGACTAAAAAAATTATGAAAAAATTACATGTAGATATCATGTAAGAGAATTTACTATTGAAAGGTCATAAAATTTTTAAAATATTTTCAAGTTTCAAATCTTACGTACTTACAACTTGATTAAGGTCTAAAAGTATTAACAACTAAGCAATAGCTATTTATAATATACTATTACAAGGTGTCATTTTTTTATTTTTCTCTATAAGTTGTAAATGATTGTTGTTCAGTTATTAATACCTTTAGTCAAGTTGTAAATATACAGAATTTGAGATTTGATAATATTTTGTGAATTTCATGGACTTTTTGATAATAAATTTCTTTATGTGAAACCTAAAAATAATTTTCTCAAACAAATATTCTTGTCACTTTATCTTCTTCTTCAAATTCTTTATAAGAAATGATTGAGAATGGTTTTTTGAGTCTGAATATAAGAAACAACTACTTGTTATCTTATATGTTTATTGAAAATTTTATTTTTTACTCTCATAGTTAAGTATGTATCATAAAATACACGGTCATTATATTAAACAATCAATATAAGCATTTTTGCAGAAAATAAATTATAAATATGTTTAGTAATTAAATATTTTTTTGGCCAAGAAATTATTCTTTGATTTATGCAATTTACTTTGTAAAAATGTGAAAGCATAATACAAAAAATTAAACTAACACTACATGTGGATAATATAAAAACATTAAGGGTTAAAGATATTTTTTTATTTTAAACTTTTTTAAGGATGCCGAACACCCTACGTTAAAAGGTAGAGCGATATTTTAATAAATATTTTTTAAAAAAACAAAATTATCATTATTTACCCACCGTCTTCGCCATTGTGAAAGAGTTGAGTTGGGGCCCATGCATGGAACACCAATGTATTTAATTCTATTTTGTTGTCATTCCTCAACCAAAATTAAGTCGATTCCTATCATTGCCACTATCACTTTTAACCTCTTTGACCTATGTCAAACTATTAAAATATATCAAATTTTTTGTTATCATTGTATATAGCCTCCTCACTATTTCATGTTAACAAATAATAAAAAAGATTATGAATTTTTAATAAAAAGATAATTTTTCTTTTAAAAACATTTGTTTAGGATGAATAATATCCCACTAAATGTTTAGCGCTCCTAAAAAATCATTGATGGAAAAAATGATGAAAACCCAAACACTAAAGATGATACTCCCTCCGTTTTAAATTATAAGATATTTTTAAATGAAATTTATCATCTTAAAATATAAGATACTTTAAAAAAATTAAAATTTAATTAAATAGGCTTATTCCATACTATCTCTCTCTTTATTTAATACAACCTCTATCCCAAATTATAACACACTTTTAGATAAAATTTACATACCAATGACCCTCAATAAATACACTCAACAACTTTATTTTTTTCAAAATAAAATTATAAATTTTTAAAAATACTCTTCATTTAATAATCTTAAATCCACATCTAATTAGTATTAAATAGAGATAGAAAATGATAATATTAAAATAAGTTTATTTAACAAAAATTTAATTTTTTTAAAGTATTTTATATTTTGAGAAGTTAATTTTTTTTAAATATTTTATAATTTGAGATGTAGAGAGTAATAATTACGTATAGGTTTAAAGTTGTTAAATGAATGATATTTTTAAAAATTTATATTTTTATTTTAAAAAAAATTATTAAATATATTTAATAAAATTTATTGTATGAGAAATTTTATTTAAAAATATTTTGTAATTTAATACGGATGGGTTTTTTTTTTTGGTAGATTAAAATATGGTATATTTAGTGCGAGAGAATGCAGGCAAGGGGCCTGCCCATCCTGCCTCTGCTAAATTGTTGGTCAATGAAAGAGGAATATATGTGCTTGACCACCATATGCGCAGTTAATATCACACGCTCTCTCTCCACCACATGCCTCAAGCAAATGTGGAGTTTAATCAATGCATGTGTCTCAGTGTCTGCATCAAGAACAACAACAATTTCTTTTTCACTGGCCCCACAAATTCTGAGTTCAAGAAATTGATTATTTTCCTTTTGAGATCTCCATCCAAATATTTTCCCTCAGCGTTGCAAGTGGCCTGCAAAAATTCCTCGGGCTCTAGTGGACTCACTTACCTATCGTGCGCACCAGCTCATCAAAATCTGACATCTTTCTTTGTCACTTACGACCCCCATTTCCTTTATCCTTGTTCAAGAGCTTTTGGTACACAGTACATTGTGGAACTCGGCTCAGCTCACCGGATGCGAGATAAAAAAATTGGGTCCTACAAGCGAACCCTGATTTTTTGGGCATTCTGGGTCAGTGGGCGAATTTTCATCCTACATCATGGCTCACGAACCCATTTTCATGACACCACTTTGCTACTCTTCCCTTTAGCTTAGGTAGTTTGGTCTTCGCTTTCTCTCTCGATGGGGTCAAATATTATACAATTTCTTGCTTTTCTCGATGATTATTAATAAAAACGAGTTTTGGAGCTTAGTTTTATAATTACGTGGGGTGGCTGTCGCTGTGTCTGCTGATCTTTGCTTCCCATGTGCCGCTAAGTTGGGTTTTCCCTTCCTTCTACTGTTCTTTTCACTCTGTCCGTATGGGTAGTTGGGTTTGCCCTCTAAACTTGGTTTCGAGGATGAAAAGCTCAAATTTTTAGGACAATGAGTGTTGGTGTTCGAAGAACCAGCCTTTTCTCTTCAGTCCTGTGTGTCCGTTTGACTAAGGTGGAATCGGCTCTTCTTGGATCGAGTTTCTCTGGTAATACAAAGTTGTTCTTAGTAATAGTAGTTATATGTACGGGGCTCATGCTTTCTGCTTCCTTTTATAACAATTTTTTTTTAACGGAGGACTTTCCTCGCTTTTGTTTCTATAGATTTGGATTTTACCAACTTAATTTGGTTGTTGAATGATTGATTGACTGATCGGCCGACCTTACTTTGTGAGTTTGAAGGTTGCATAAATTGCTGGAATTCTGGGCTTCCTTGCTCTTTTCTTCTTCCTCACATCTTCAAGAGACTTTTTACTCCAACCAGTGGTGAATGAAGTGCTGTTTTTGTATAACTGGGTCTATTTTATTGGTTAATTCGTGGAATTGCATCTTCGTTGAGCTTGCATAAGTCCTGCGATCATGCATAAACATGCTAAACTTCTGAGCATTTTAGTCAATTAATTCTTCGTTTTCTATAGGGAATGTGCATGGCTTCCAGATTTCTTTGTAGTGCTATAATTTTCTCTTTCACGTTTATTTTCAATTTCTTTTAATTGACGTACATTCCAAAGTTGCATGTCAAGGTATATATAAAAGACTTCCAGAATTTAGTTGCCTCTCAAAGTATCATGTAGTTGTGCAGGTCAACTCTTTAAAGCAAAATGCTCCTTTTGAAGCTCTGATGTGTTGATGTTAAAAGCTATGGAGCTATCTTTTACCAGGGGCGTAACAATTTTTGTTGCTTTTCAGGAATCTTTGAAAGCAGGAGATTTTGAAAGAAGCGGCCTGCCATTAATGCATAGTAGTTAGTTGCAGGTGAAAAATGGAAAATAAAATCGTATGCCTTCGTGGGAAAAAGGGTTTAGCGCGTAGCTTGAGCAAAGATAGGGAGTTATCAGATGATGACTCTTCAAAATTTTCTGAATCACATCCAAAGAAGTTGATCAAAAGGGCGAATTCACAAGGGACCGTAGTTATGAATATTATCCAGTCGCAAGCTAACAAAGCTTTCTTGAAGGATATATTTTTCCAATGTGTTCGTGGACTTAACCATAGGATACCAAAGCATTTGGCGAGTGTAGACGAGAAATATCTTCGCCACTGCCTGGAATATATACACATGAGTGCATTGAAAGCTGGTCACCGCAATGCACCTGTGAACTTAGGATACACAAACATGGGAATTTTGTCAGAAAGCTATGCTGACTTTATCCGCGGAGATGCTTGTGATTCAGATGATTTATTAGTCTTTGAATGTCCTGAAGCAGCTGGGACTGGTAATGGGGGTATAAATGATAAAGCCGCAGAACATTGGACTTTAGGTACAGTGATGGGGAGTAAGAGTATGATAAATATATTGAATAATCCTTTGTTTCACCAGTTTGGGCTTTCAGGTAGCAATAACAAGCTCAGCGGGATGACTCTGACTGATGCTAAAGGGTTTATATGCTATGATTTCATGGACCCTCCTTGTGGTTTAAGTATCTCCTCGTATAAACTAGAAAAGGAAGCACCAATGATGAAAAGCCACAAGTCTCGCTCTGCTTCTGTTAATAGAAGTCTAGCCTCTACCTCCAGCTCGGGTTCTACTTGCTCTGACCGGCTATCATTTACTTCTCCTATTCCTTCTCATGCAATGCTCCGATGCAAATGGAGGAAAGGAATTCCTCATTTTGTTTTTTCTACAGATGACCAAAAGGAGGTCTATATAGCCATATTGAGGAAGGTAGATCCAGCAGATGTTAAGGCTTTGGACTATGTATACTTGTTCTATTTGAAAAGGGGTGGCCAAAAGGGCTGTCAGCTCCCTGACAATGATTTGCAACTCGTTGGCAAGATGAATGTATCAACAACTTCTACACTTGGCCCAAACAATTATAACGTTATGGAAACTGCATTTGTAGTATTTGGTAACAATGAAACTTATGACAGAGAAATATACACTTCAAGCCATACTCAGAGGAAGAACAAGGGGTTGTCAAAGGTGTCACAAGTATTCAGAGCTAGTCCGTCATCAAAACGCACAACTCTCTCTAACTTAGGTGGATCAGGTGCCATAGTGGATAGTTGCCCATTGAAGTCATATGCGCTACGTGAGAATGATGTAATTGAAACCAATGTTCCGCCAAATTTTGAGATGGTTGCTATTGTTGTGAAAGATCTTCTTCCTTGTAGCAGGCCTGGCAAAGTAGGAGGTTGGGGCTTAAATTTTCTCAGCAAATCTGGAGTCAAGCAAAGTACTTTGCCTTCTGAAAGTAGTCGAAAGACCAGCGATTGCTCACCTAGCATGAGCATTCTAATTCCAGCAGGGCAACATGGTGGCACAAGAACCAGAAATGGTGGGCCATCCAGTCTCATAGATCGATGGAGATCTGGGGCAGTTGTGACTGTGGTGGTTGGGATGAGGGATGTCCTCTGACAGTACTCCATAGAAGATCATGTGAAGGAGATTTTCTCTCTCAAGTAGATATGCAAGGAGAGTGCAACTCAGTTGATTTAGTTATACAGGTCTGTAAATCTTCTCATATCAGTGGAGTTTTATATTGATTTCTCTCGTCACAAGTTCCTTACTGACATTATGCCTCATATCTCTATAAGTAAATAGAATTAGGGTAAATGATATTTGGCCCGTTTGGATTCGGCCAAAAATCGATTATTGAGCCAAAATAATCAATTTTTGCAAAATTTATTCAAACAGCTGCCAAAGTTAATAATTGATTATTGAGTCAAAATCACGTTTTGAAATAAGTTCTGAAAGGTTGCTTGTAGATTCAATTTTACTGTTAAATAATATATTTTACTTCTTAAACAAAGTTTAACAAATTTAATAGTATTAAATACAATTTTGTCAATAATTTAATTTTGAAAAGCAATATTTTGTATGGTAATTTATACAGTTAAAATTAATTTCAGTATCTAAAGAAATTGTGTTATAATATAATTAATTATAATTAAAATCAATTATATTAATCAATTATTTTTATAATCAATTATATTCAATTGAAATTCAAATAGGCCTATTGTGATTGATTTTTCTGATTTTTTTGCAGTTGTGAATAGATAGGGAAATGACCATTGTTCATTGCTTGATCCAATGGTCACCAAGATCTAATTTGTGATAGTTCCGTATCAACATGTCATGCATATGTAATACTTCATTAGTTCATTATGCTTTCCATGTCTATGTACATATAGATTCTTCGTTTAAGTTTGTCATGACAATCCTTCAAATTTTCAGGGTTCAAGCGATTTCAGACCCACTTTGAGGATGGTGAAAGTTCATGATGATTTATATTATATTCATTCTCAACCGTTCCTGTCGTCTCTGCAGTCTTTATCCATTGCTGTGGCAATAGTTCATTCACAAAGTCCTACTCTCCGGCCAACCAGTGGACAGGATCTGTGAGAACAAAAGTCAGAAATGAGAGTTATGTAGTGGGTCATAATTCTTTCAATTGTATTATAATGGAAATTACTGAGAAGATTTAGGAGGTTATACATGAATCAGGCTTTTATTCCTTTGCTCACAGTTTTTTATTTATTCATACTGGTAGAAGTTAACTAGTTTAGGAGAACTAGCTATGATTGTTTTCCCATTTTCAATTCCTAGACAAGGATTATTTGTAGCCATCCTTTACCCCGGTCCTTTTTCAAAGGGAAAGAATGTAAAATCTTTTGATGAAGAATACTTGGTAAATCTTTGCATTTAGATTCGGCTTTCTACAAAGCTGTTACCCTAAGGTAAAAGTGGATGTCCAAACCTTAGGTGTCCAAAACCTAAGGTAAAATCACATTTGTGGTGTATTTGAGCTTCTGCACCTTTTGTTTTGGCATCTCGGACATAAGTATTTACCCTTTTAACCTAGTTGTTTTATGACATTACTCAATTGCTGCCTATACGTGGCAGTGCCTGAGTAATGTAGCATAGCATCACTTTGATATCTTGATAATAGTCCAATCTTCTGTGCGTTATAACAAAAATATGTTGAGCGGGAATGCCAGACACGTCCCTCTATGTTAAATGTTCACTTCTACATGAATGCTCCATGCACAGGGTATCTTTGTCTCACAGGTGTTCTCTTCCAAAGAGGTGAGGGATGATGATTTTTACAAGCGAGTTTCCCTCAATTGAGATTTGAGAGTAACCATGGATCTAAGTGTGCCTCTTCGACATCTCTGCTAAACGAATGCTTGATGCCTTGGTGGTCAAGTTTTCTGAAGTTCCTTATGAAAGATGGATGAAAGAACAGCAATCCTGACTGGTTAAATTAATTAATTAAGGAAAAATGATAATTAAGGACCTCTTAAAGATATTAATCTCAATTGAGGGCCATAAAATTTAAAAATCTCAATTAAGGATCATTGGGATTTAAAAAAACGTAGATGCTCTTAAATGCGCCTGAGAAAAAATAGTAAAATGCCCATGCGCGCGGCTCTATACTTATTTCAATGTCTCCTTTTTTCTTCTTTCGTTCTCCTTCGTTCTCGTTTTTTGTCATTCCTCGACGTGTCCATATTAGCTTTAGTGTTGTGAACACATTATGCTAGATTTGGGAATTTGCTGTGATTCATCACTCTCAGAGTTTCATACTCTTTCCCCCTGCTTGGCTTCACCTTTCTCAAATAGTAGTGACATTGCCACTGTTAAAGAGAAGATTAATTAACAAAGTTGAATAAATTATTGATGATAAGCATGTCATTGAGTGAAACTTGCAACCCAAGAATGGAGAATGTAGGATTAGCTACTCCAATAAATGATAAAGAGAAATCCTCTCTAAAACATAAAAATAATGTCTACATATATTGAAATTAGTGTAATATAATACTGATGTCTATTTCAAATTTAAATATGTGTAAGTATAAATGTTGTCATCATATAAGATTGTTGAAATCACTAATGTAACATAGGAATATTTCTATTATAAATAGTGAAAACATAAAACCTCACTTGGGAATAGATTTTTCAGGAGTATTTCAGACTTTGAAGTTTAAATACTGTCATAACATAAAACTCACTTTTGAAATGTTCTAAAACTGCTTATGAAAATGCAAACATCACTTAAGAAGTCACTAACTTCAATGAAGAATATGAATACTAATGTGACTTGTCAAATTTTACTAACCTAACTAAATTGGAACCCACTAATGTCACTTAGGAATTTAGTAACCCAACTCAGGAGAATGGCTAGCATATATTGTGAAAATATGAAACCCTACTTGGGAATAAATTGTTTAAAAAAAGTGACTTGTCCAAATTGGGATCTAGTAATATCACTTGGGAATCCACTAACCTAACTTGCGAAAGTGGCTAATGTATATTGTGAAAATAGGTAATCCTACTTGAAAATAGATTGTTTAACATTAGGCATTTTTTCTAGTTGGATTAGTAGATTCTTAAGTGACGTTACTGGATCTTAATTTGGACAAGTCATTTTTTAAGTAATCTATTCCCAAGTAGGGTTTCGTGTTTTCACAACATACATTAGGCATTTTCGCAAGTTAGGTTAGTGTATTCTTAAGTGATGTTATTGGATCCCAATTTGGATAAATCACTCTTTCTTAAATAATCTAGTCCTAAGTGGCATTTCGTGTTTTCACAATATACGTAAACCATTTTTTTGAATTGGATTAGTGAATTTATAAGTGACGTTAGTGGATCCCAATTTAGTTAGGTTAATGAAATTTAACAAGTTGTGTTAGTATTCATATTTTTCACTGAAGTTAGTGACTTTTTAAGTAGTGTTTGTATTTTTATAAGTGGTCTTGGAACATTTCAAAAATGATTTTTATGTTATGATAACATTTACACTTCAAAGTCTAGAATATTGCGAAAAATCTATTCTCAAGTGAGGTTTTATGTTTTCACTAGTTGCAATAGCAATATTTCTATACTACATTAGTGACTTTAGTAGTCTTATGTGATGACAGCATTTACACTTGCACGTATTTAAATCTGAGATAGATGTCATCATCATATTATATTGATTTCAATACATGTAGACGCCATTTTTATTTTTTAGGGAGAGTTTTTCTTCCTCATTTATTAGAATAGTCAATTCTACATTCCCTATTTCTAGGTTGCAAGTTTATGTTCTAAATAGTCTTTTAACCATAGTGTACTCTTTCACTTGATGGCATGCTCATCATCAACATTTTATTCAGCTTTGTTAATTGAGAAGGGTGAAGCCAAGCAGCAGGAAAGAATACGAAGCTTTGATAGAGATGAACCACAGTAAATCTCAAATTAGCATGATGTGTTCACAACACTGGAGCTGATATGGACACGTCGGGGAACAACAAAGAATGAGAATGAAGGAGAACAAAAGAAGAAAGAAGGAGACGTCGAAACAGAGTAAGAAATAGAGCTACACACATGGGTATTTTGATATCTTTTTCTTAAAGGCATTTAAGACCATTACATTTTTTTAAATCTCAATGGTCATTAATTGGGATTTTCATATTTTTTGGTCCTTAATTAAAATTTTCATATTTTATGGCCCTCAATTAGGATTAAGGGGTCCTTAATTTCATTTTTTCATTAATTAATTAGTTGAGAAGCTTGATCTACTCCTCTAGAATCAGTGGTAGATCTAAATGCATCTGAGGGTTGGGCAATTACTCTCATCAATTTGTGATACTTCATATAAATATGGATTGAATTTTAATTTGCCCCTAATGATGTGTTAGTTTTAAACCTATTGGCCAAGAGCCTACAAGGGAAAAGGAAGAAAAAGGGGAAAGATGATAGTCACCTAAATCTAAGTAAGGGGTTAGAATGCAAAATTTATCAAAGAGAAGAGTAAGTATAATTGAATCTAGAACTTTAGATTTGAAATATTAGGACAAGTAAAGTTGAGGGTGAGATCATGAAGATTTGGAATAGTAGGTAGTGAGAGACCATTGAAATTTTATAATAATTTAAGTATTATGAGGTTCTTTTATTGAGACTTTTATTTGAAGCTGTTTAATTCTTATATTTTTAATTTTTTTAAGATTTTTACCAAAATCATTTATATAGTTTAAAATAACTTTGATCTTTATATATTCAATTTTTTTTAATTTTTTTAGCAGATAAAGTTGTTATATATGGTAGGGGTTTTATTATTATTTGAAACTTTGAGTTTGAATCTCAATTCTTGTGCTTGTAATATAGCCTAGTTTATATAATTATAGCAAATTATATTTTGCTATTGGTGAAGTATATATCATTCGTGTCTCACTAAAAATAATTTTGCCCTTGCTAACCTCAGGTTCTAGATCTGCCACTATCTAGAATGCTAGTTTGAGAAGGATCTAGAAAGAGTTTGGGTGTTTAAAATGCCATGTAATTTGTGTACTTGAGCACAAAATAATAATCTTTTGGTTATAAATGTAGGCATTAGTTTTGAAATTTATTTTTTATTGCTTTTAGGTATTTTTTATTTATTAAAATCAATCATATTCGAGACATGATTGGATATTGAATGTCAAAATTTATTCAAACCTTAGTTTTTGTGAGGGATTTTGATTCTAAATGCAAGACTCTAATTTCTACTATCTTTTCTATTTACTAATTCTTTTTCTCATGTTACTCTTACCTTCATTTGGATGGAAAGAAAAGTTGAGAGGAAAGAAAATGAAAGAAAGAAAAAACTAGAAAGAAAATATTATCACTCCTCCTGTTTGGATGGACAAGAAAATAGGGAGGAAAGAAAATGAGCAGATATCATGATGACTATAATTCCTTTATATCAAAATATATCATGTTTCATATAATTATATTTATAAAAATAAATTGAAAGCTAAAATTATATTAAAATTAACATAATAAAATTAATTTATAATCAAATTATTTGTTAAAAATGTATTTTTATATTATACTTTAAAATCAAGTAATTTAGTAAAAATATGTTATTTTCATATTTTAAAATCAAAAGTGGGCACTGATAAAATAAAACATTATACTTATAGAAACAAAATCTCCAACACATTGATAATGAAATATTATAAACACTATGGTCAAGTTGTCAATACATCATAAGCATCATGACAAAATATATATGTTCACTAAACAAAAAAGACCAACAAGTCTGAAAAGCATGATATAATATATATGTTTTCCTAAGCAAAAAAAGGCCATCATGTCATCACAAATTAAAAATACTACTATTCATAAACAAAAAAAGTCCAACCCCATATCTTTACTTTGTTCATTGAACTCCAACTTTAGTCATCATATTGAGCAATGTTCGTAATCGCCTATGTTGTAGAACCCTAAAGAAAGTTCTCTTGCATTTATCATCATCACATAAGAAGAAGTAGCATTTTTCTTTGCTCTCTTCAAGCACTCCAATCTCCTCAATTACAGCCTACACTTCCTCTTCACTATAATGACGAGGCCTATTCTTTTCAAGTATTGAAAGACCCTTCTAGTAACTTGAGCCTACTTTTCAACAGCTTGAGCTTGCCTCTTAGAAGTTTGAACTTGCCTCTCAACAACACCATTCCTATTTCGCATGACATCAATCGGTTTCATTATTTCTGTTGTCATTTTTTCACACCTTTCTTCAATAGCTTCAACCATTGAAGCCTTATGCTTTTGTCCTCTGCCTGATGTAGTTCCTACCAATGCCCCATATGTTGGGCTATACTCTAATTTAACTGGTGAATTTGGTGACTCGTGTTGATAATTATAATTAGGTACATCTGCAATAAAGTCATTTAATTGATTGCCTTCTTACTCCCATCGGGCAACCCTTTCCTTAGCACTTTTAGTATATTTTCCTGTTGCCCTATCTACACTGAATAGGTCATGCAATCTGTCATAATGTAATACAGGTGTATTCTTTCACTTTCTTGCATTTGGCTTTTTCTACAAACACAAAAGGAGATGTGGATTCCTAAATAGACTACTCATCTTAATCAAATCATCTAAGTATTCATTCCATTAACATAAATAGATTAAATATAAATAGATTACTTACCTTGATCAAATCATTCCAAATTTGATTATCTGCTTCAAACAATTTTGTGATAGGACTCTATGAGAATCTACTCAATTCATGAAATAAATCATAAAGATCTAAAAATCTTTGTGACAATGTCTTCTTTCTATTCTTCAAATATTGTGTTGCAATGTGAGACCCAAAAGAACTATTAAGAGTCTCCACCATGTTATCATATACGAATGTTGAAAATGTGCCATCAGGACGATTTCCTTTCATTGTCCCTTTCAATAAGGTATCAATGAATTTTTCATCCATTTTAGGAGTCCAACGCAAATTGTCTTTTGTTGATTCCTTCCTTTTTGATGCCATTGTTCAATCTACATAAAAATTATGCATACATTATTTAAGAAGCAAGCAATTATTGTAATCAAGTAGTAAGCAATTGTTCAAATGCTTAATTTATAAAATAAATATCATTATACTTCAACAAATACAAGGCCAACGCACACTTCAAATTAATACATTGAAACACATACTTTTAAGTAATACAAGGCAACATCTCAAGCAAATAGTTTGAATCACAATCCATGATTCATATGAGTTAAATAGTCATGCCATATATGAGTTGCTATATTTCTCTTAAATTTGATCCTTGTCTATAGTCATCCTCTTGATTGGATGCAACTTGATCATCCATGTCACGATTGTGTGATAATTCATGATCAACTTGAGCTATTAGATTCTCATCAGGGTCAACACATTAAATAATTGTGTAATATGCAACAAGCTATCACAATGTCAACCATAGTCTCAAAAGCATAATATGGCTTGGTGCCACTACTAATTATGAAAAATCTTTTTTTTTAAAACACCAAATGTTCTTTTCAATAACTTTCTCAATGATACATGTCTATGGTTGAAAATTTCTCTTACAGTTTGTGGTAATTTTACTGAATATTCCTTCAAATGATATTGGACTCCTTTGTAAGGTGTTATTAGACCACGCTTGAGTGGGAAGCCAGCATCCCTAAGATAAAATTTCCCTAAACAACATAAATTAATCCATAAGCATTTTTAGTCAATAAAAGCAAATAATAATTGATAATATATAATAGCTACTTATTCATCTGGGAGAATTATAAGTTTATCCTCTCTTGATAAAGCATTTGTTAAGATTATTGAATCTGAGGTTGTTCCTTCCCGTCTGACCAATACGTAAGTAAATTTCATATCAAATGAACATGCAGCAAAGATATTTTGAGTAAGGTAATCTCTACGTCCTTGAAATCAACCAACTTTTTCTCTAAGTACTTTTTCTCAAACATAAGTTCCATCTATAGCTCCAATGCAATCCTATTATAAAAATAATGGTGTCATTTATATATATACACAATAGAAAATTTTAACATTATGCACAAATATAAAAAAATGCCTTAAAATACGGATAAAGTCTTTCATTAGTTAGAATTTCAGGAGGAACCATTGACCCAAAGGATTGCACAAGATATTCAGCCTCAAGAAAAATAATAGCTCATAATACATTATGAAAATGACAACTAATAGTCTCTCCAGATCAGCTAAAGGAAAAAGCCATTGTTCTATTTCTTACATTATGTCCTAATATGTGGAGAAATTTTGCCACTTGCTCTTCAACTGTAGCATTTCTAGAATCCTTAATTATGCCAGTGTTTTAAAGTTTCTCGCACAATTGCAAAAATGCTTGTGGTCCTATGTGAAGAACATCATGACATTGTTCTGTGTCTTGTAATTTTTGCATGAATATTCTCCTCATGCTCTCTCTTTGACCTTTACCATCACTTATAGGTTTATTAACTAGCCTTGAAATTTTCCAACAAATAAATTACATGTACAATCATACAAATAATTTATACGATACACATATGCCTACGACGTTCCTAATCGTTTAACAGAAGGCTCAAGTCTATAGAACTTCCATTAGCCACTTCAAAATCAATTAACCTTTTAACTTCAAACTCAAAATCCATAAAGTCTTCTTCAATATCCTTGATCATTCCTTCACTATTATGGTTGCTTATCTATATAACAATTCAAAACCACACAGCCATATATTGATACAAAGTTGTAATGAGCATGTAAAAAGTAACTTAGAATATGGTGGCCATGAACTAATTAGTTGCTATGATATAAGCTTTAAAGATACAATAAATAAAGAATCAAGAATTAAATAAAGCATAAAATTATAATTTGAGGCTTCATTCCCATTCAAAGGGATTATTATAATTTAGATAGATATGTACACACCTTAAAAAAGTCTATTTCATATGCGATTCAAGGAGAAGCTGATGAGATAATCAACTAAAGCATCCAACTATTACTTCTCCTTAAAGTAAAAGGAACAGAAAATACTATGAGCAAAAAATGTAAACATTATATGGTCGTTATACTATATAGCATGTTGCAAAGATTTGTGACCTGCAACTGTAATCATCTGCTTACTGACATGAATGTTATTCACATACAAATGTTATTGCTTTTCTCCCTTGCAAATACTTGAGGCTTGGAGACAGCTTTGCCTTCTGCAGGTTGTTACAACTTACATGTTTTAAAATTTCAGACCCAAATAGCAGGACATTGACATGGAAAATTAATGTGGGATATTATTAGGAGCTATGCTTATTTTTGTTTGTCTTTGTAGAATAAGGCTGGTTTATATTAGTTTATTTAAGCAACAATTCAAATGGGGTTTGTGGCCATGAACAAGAGGTACTCTTGCCAAATTTATATAAATAAATCATGAACAAGAGGTATCTCATAATCAATCACTCATTCCATTCTAATTAAATAAAGGATGAATACGAGGTACTCTTGCTAGATTTATATAAATATAATATCTTTACATTAGGCAAAATAAAAATAAAAAAAGGCCCATGGAAAAACTTCACGCTAGTTAGGTATGAAGAACAGAATAGCACATTATTCAATATTATGAAATTAGTCCAACAAAATCATTCATTACTTCTATATTATCCTAAGAAGACAAAAGGACTTAATTGAGAAGTAAAAAGAATTAGTATCTCCCTCTTGTAAATTTTGCTAAATGATCTAAAATGGAACAAAAACAATCATGAGGTGGAACTCAAATAGATCATCTACAAAATTCCTATCTTGCTTTTTGTCTCCTTGTTTATCAAATTAAAATATTACAAACATAGGCAGAATAGGTGTGCTGAATGTTAAAGAAATAAGAATGAAACTGATGGCAATAAATACACTGTAGATACATTATCAAACTAGAATGAAGACGATGTTGAAGAAGAGAAGAACTAACCTTGATGAGTCCAGAAGTTGTAGCTAGAGCACGCCGAAGAAGAAAAAGAAGCCATTGAACGATGCTTTGACTAGGTCGGTCAAAGATGGGAGCCTCCTGAGCTGAGACACATGAAAATAAAAATAAATGGGAGTCTGAGCGCAAAACAAATGAGAACAAGAAGAAGGGCAGATATTGGAAAAAAAATTACTCCCAAAATCTCTCCACTTTGGGAGAAAAAAGATGGAAAGAAAATATAATGGCCACATCTTATTTTTTTCTCATATTTTCTTTCCTTTTATTTTTTTTTCTATTCAAACCGGAAAAAATTGTTTTCTTTTCTATTTTTTTCATTTTTTTTCTCATATTTTCTTTTCAATCAAACAGAACATTAATGATTGCACCCATTTAGTTATATATAGGTTGGAAAATTTCATGGATAATGAATATGGGCTCAAGCGAGGGCCTGGCCTAGTGAAAGGTTGGAAAGTTAATACGCTGGGCTTAGACGCTAACAATATACCCCGGGATGGGGGGTGGAGTAGCAAAGAAAACGAAATTCAACCATTTAGGCGGTGGTTCGTTTGAACTTTGAATCCTTAAACCCTAATTCAAGCCTCCTGGAACCCTAATCCGGACTCCCAAGATATAAGGCTCCTTATAAATATCATCGAATAAGCCCTTTGTTTTCGTGAGCAGCGACAGAAGACGGCGAAGAGAGGTCAGTCGGCGAGCCTATGCTTAGTTTTTGTTGTTGCAATTTGGGTTTGCGTGTAGAAATAATGAGGTGTTGCTTTCGGTCTTTTATTTGATAGAAAATGTATTTCTCGGAAATCCTCAACGTGTATCCTTTAAATCTGCACATTAGATTTTGTTATATCTATCATCTCCTGCTGTTATGATATATCACAGTTTTTATTAGCCCTTCCCCCCCGAATCCTTCCTATTGACTTGGTTTTGACAGATGTTCTGAGACATCTAGTGATGAGTGAGGTGGTAATATGAAATTTGATAATCCTTCGATCTAGAAGCATCTTATGGCTGCTTTTCCCGAAAAAGCTCATTTAAATCGATGATGAACTTGTGGTGACCTGGTCTTCTGTTTGGTTTGGACGTGTCTGCTATACGCTTGCAGTGCTTATGTAGAGGTAATTAGGCATCTTTTTGACCCTGGGCATTTCTTTGTCAGTTAAGGGGGAAGACAGAATGTATAGAGGTTGCTGGTTCAACTCTAAACAGTGTCCTGATGCGTGCACATTGATGTGCGTGTAATAATGATTGATGCTTCTGTAGCCAGCTACATAAATGTTATCGGATATATCAAGTTGGATGTCTCTTGAATGGGATCTGACTTTTCGCTGTTCGATACATGTTTCTTGTGCTCCTTGTCCTGTTTTTATTTTCAATGTTTCGTACGCCTTAAATTCATTATTCCCACGATCCTATCCTTACTTCATACTAAATACTGTACATGTCAAGATTGAAACTCGTTTTTCTTTATCATTCTTTCTTGTTTCTTGGTTGTAGATCTATTGGTAGTTTGATTTCTTTTAAAATGTGGAGTGATCAACGTGATATGATTGTTTTAGAAGGATTTACTTAAATAAATTTTTTTAATAAAAATTAACACCATAGGAGTTCTGAATATGTCTTGAGTTTTCATTTCTGGTACTCTATAAAACATCGCTTGCCCCAGACTTAAGTCATGTATCTCCGTCAACGCACTATGGCTGATACAGTTACAAGTCTGGAAAATTAACCGAGTCCATCGTTACAGATGTGCTGGCTTTTTCAGTGCTGACATCTGCTCCATTGGGGCTCTACAATATTTACAAGGCGTCATTCATCTTAAGTTCTTGATGATACTTAAAACTGACTCATTCTTGCGGAATATCTTGAGAGATCCAATTAGCTGTTGGCCTAGTCAAAGTCTATTTACAAATAGGATTTTGATAGTTGTTATCTCACGTCCCTAATTTTAATTGCTTCATGAGATGCAACGCACGAAAGTGATTCAAACTGATTTTCATTTTCTTCAGGCTCAGCCATTACCAAATCAATTGAGAAGGCCGGGGATTGTAATTGCAGCGAATGTCATCAAGTTGGAGCTAATATGATTTCTGATTTAGTTGAATGATTTCACTTGCGTATAAAACTTTTAAAAGTGAGTCATAAATGTTCTTACCCATATAGTGATTAGTTTAATCAGGGAATAACGTTTAAGCTAGACATGACTTGGCTTAACTGTAGTAATTCCTTGTTCAAAAAAAACCTTGCCTGCAGAGCCAGAGAGAATGGACGAAGCACATGTCATGGTATTATTTGCATCACAATCAAATAAAATTGATTTCTTTGTAGAAAATTTCTCAACTAACCCATAACTGTGCTCAGCTTTGAATCTGTTCATTCTTTGGCTGCCAGCATGCTGATCTTCATCTGAAGCACCATTCTATAACATGACCATGATCGCGTTGAATTGTTAGATGGATTGTATTCATCTGACGTGCGTGATGTCAAGTAGTGAGTGATTGAGATGAATTGGATAGATTTAGAGCACAAAAAATATGATCGATTATAGTAATATCAATTAGATCTATATATAATATAAAAATTTAACCATATTATTCATGTGTCACACTTGTAATGATTATAAATTAAATTAAAATGCAAATTTTGAAATTATAGTCTAAGAATTAAATTTAAATTAAGTTTAACTTAAGAATCAAAACAATTGTGCAATAAAATATGATAAATGATTATGAATTATATATAATGAACAATATTAAATCAATTTAGCCATGGGATATCTTTATCTTTATATCTTGTTAAGCTTGGTGGTTCACACTTCACAGTTCATTTACTGTGTTTTTGAAAAGTGAACCTCTCTCAAATTTAAAATTTTACTTTCTTTTCCTCAGTTAGTTTCTTTGAATTTTTATTTTCATATTATTAGCAGAAGTTGAAAGAATATGAGGCTCATGATTAAAAATTGTAGGTGTGGGATCTATAGTAGAAAATAAATAAATAATAAATATGAGACTACAGTTAAAAAAAAAAAAAAAGAAGCGGATTCGAGATTGTAACAACAAAGTTACGTATTTTTGTTCTTATAATTTGGTTAACTATTTTAATCATTAAAAGTTAAAATCCTTAAATTTTATTTTAATCATATTGAACTGAAGTTAAAAATGAAGTTGTTGTTTATATTTTTATATAAGAATATATTTATTTAGTTTAATTATCAAAAATAGATGCACCAAAATTAAACATATAATTGCTTATGTTTTCATTATTATAGTTAGTAAATTTTAATTACTTATACAATTCTATGTCACGCCTTCTAAACCTTATCATTTTGATAAAATTATCACATTGATATTTATACAATATTAAACTTTCTTTTCTTTGTATGGTTTGAGGGAAATGGAAGAAGGAAACGAGGAGATTTGCACGATTTTTTTTTTTTAAGATTAAGAAGTGAAATAGTTTTTAATTGGTTTTCCTTAATCTTTCTTCCTAAATTTTCTATTCATTAAAATTTTATAACATTGCTTGTCTTCCCCTCCCCCCAAAAAAAATTGAACTAATTAAGATCTTCTTTCACTTTTCCTAATCACTTTTGACCATTTCAAACTAAAATAAAGGGTCAATACAATATCATCCTGCATTTAGGGGTGTAAAATCTAGTTATCCTATGAGTTTAAGAGACAACACACGGATATTAGTTGGCAACAATTAAATGAAATCGTGATAGTAATTTCTACAAAAATGCTTCTAAGAAGCAAGCAAATACATTCTTGCTAATGATGCACAAGTCATAAATAATAGTATTTTAAAATGTTCACATAACGAGTCATTTTTTTGACAGAATCATGAAGAAGTGGGCTATTTTTGGTGCGTTAAAGGGTCTGTTTGGATACCCTTTTAGAATTAATTTTAAGTTCAAAATTATGGTTTTGAAAAATTTTATCTAAACATCTTAATTTTTCCAAACTCCATTTGGTTTTCAAAACTCCATTTGGAATAAGTTGAAATTTGTTCCATTTTGAAAAATCAATATCATAATTAATTCTTGAAATTTTATCCAAACACCATCACATTCTAATAATCAATTTTTTCCAATTAAAATCCAAACACACCCAAGGTACATTTATTTAATTTACACTTTCCAATAAATTAGTTATTAAAATTTAAAATTATATATTATTTTTATGTTTATATTTATTTAATATATTATCTTAATTAAAATTTTTTAATCAATTATTGCTAAAGTTACAGTTTAAAAGAATTAAAATATCATATATTTTTAGTGTGATATTTTTAAAAAATACCTATAATATTCAAGGAAGGGAGAATTTGAAATAACAAACAATCACAACGTGATTCCATTTTCCAAACCGCATACTTTGAGAGACAAATGGAAGCGTGCATTGTTCTTGTCATTTTTTTTTTTTTTGAATGGGAGGCTATGCAAAAACCGTGCTAATCAACATGATGAGTTATGTCAGTATATAAAAAATTTCTACAATCAAAGGGTGCTGTGTCAAAAATAAGTACATTAAAATTATTGGTGAAAGCTTGATGGATCAATCAATCTACACATTTGTTTGCATTGTTCTTTTCATTTTATTTGCAAGTCCTAGCTTTTAGGAATGTCAAACAAAAAAAAAATGAGGGGAGAATTTTATTAAAGGCTCTTAAATTTTACATAATTTTAATTAAGGTTCAAAAAATTTTAAAATTTCACTACAAGTCTATATGACTGAAATGAAATAAATTTTTTTAATTAAATAACAAAAATGTCCTTCAATTATGATTAATATTGCTGAAATAATAAGTTAAGTTATATTTATGAGTAAGATTGCTAAAATAATAAGTCAAGTTATAGTTTTTATAAGTAATATTATTAGAATAATAAGTTAGATTACATATTTTACAAGTAACATAATTAAAATAATAAGTCAAGTAATATTTTTTACAAGTAACATTAGTAAAATATTAAATTAAATTACAGTTTTTGCAAGTAACATTATTTTCATAATAAGTCATAGTTTTTATACATAACATTAGTGAAATAATAAGTTAAATTATGAATCTTACAAGTAATATTATGATAATAATAAGAAATTGCATTAATTCAAGTGAATATAATAACAAGACTTGTTATTCTTTGTTTGGTGTGAGGGAAATGGAAGGAGGAAAAGAGAAGACTTGCATGAATTTGATTTTTTTTTTTAGATTAAGAAGAGAAATTGTTTTTAATTGGTTTTCCTTACTCTTTCTCCCTAAATTTTATCTTTATTAAAATTTTATAACACCTTTTGTCTTTTTCGTTTTGTCTAAAAAAATTAAACTAATTAAGATCTTCTTTCACTTTTCCTAATCAATTTTGACGGTTTCAAAGTAAAATAAAGGGTTAATACAATATCATCTTGCATCACGTGGTGTAAAATCTAGTAATCCTACATGGGTCATATATATTAGTATTTTAAAATTTTTACATGATGTGTTAAAAATGAAGTTTACCATTGCCTTCACATTCCTACTGTTGATGATCTTGGATCTCATTTAGGATTACCTATCCTTTGGGGTAGATCTAAAGTAGAAGTACTTGATTGTGTGAGGGATAAGGTTGGTAAGAAAATTTAAGGATGGAGAAACAAGCATCTCTCCTTTGCTGGCCAAGAGATAGTGATAAAAGTTGTCATTAATGCTATTCCTTTCTACCCAATGCTCTGCTTCAAATTTTCAAAAAGAACATGTAAAGAACTTGATAGCATGGTAGCTAGCTTCTCTTAGGGTCAATTTAATGATAGAAGTAACATTTATTGGAAGGCTTGGTCTAACTTTATAATGCCAAGGATGATGGTGGACTAGGTTTTCAAGACTTCATGAACTTTAATGATGTGCTCTTTGCTAAATGGCATGGTGGCTTCTTCACAATCCTGACCAGTTACGGGTCAAAGTACTAAAGAGTGTGTATTTTTCTACCGCATCTTTTCTTGAGGCTAAGCATGGATCTAAGGCATCCTAAGCTTAGAGTAGCCTCCTTACAGGGAGAGATTTTCTTGCTAAAGGCCTTTGTTAGAGAGTAGGCTCTAGTTCAAACATCATGGCTTGGAAGGATCCTTGGATCCCTAACATGCCCTCATTTAAAGCTGTTTTGAAAGATAGAGTTGATAAAAATGAAGGGCTGCTAGTCTCATATTTGATTGTTGACAGTAAATATGACCTTTCATCTTTATCTAACCTCTATTCCAGCAGTGCAATCACTAATATCTTGAAAATTCCAATTCTAATAAATTCTATTATTGATTCTGTTGTTTGGGCTGCTGCATATAATGGCTGTTATGCGGCTAAGTTGGGTTATAGGAAAGCTATGGCTGATTCGATAAAAGGGGTTAGCAAGGCCCCTAGCTCATCCACTTCTATTCCACATGACTTTTGGAAAGGTATTTGGCTCCTTAAACTACAACTAAAGAGTATACATTTTTTGTGGAGGGCCTCTAACAATTCTTTGGCAATTATAAAAGAAAATGTGCCATTCATCCACTTTGCCCTGTTTGTTTTAAGCATCCTGAAACAATCGAGCATCTTCAATTGCTTGGTGATTAGGCTAAGCAAGCTTGGTATGGTTGTTATTTATCCTTTAGAATCAAAGCTGATGATATTACTACTTTTGATAGATGGTGCTATAACTTGATCTCAATTAATAGATTTCTTGAGGATTATGACAAAATGTATATTGCTAATCTTTGCTGGAATATATGGAAGATGAGGTCACCTGTTGTTTTTTTTTTTTTGCTGTAGAAATAGATCCTTTCAAGGTTGCATTAGTCACAAATGCAGCTGCTAGTGAATTTTGGAATGCTAATACTGTTGATAATTCTTTGACTAATGCAGTGTCAACTCAACCGTCTACATGGATACCCCCTATGCTTAGTAAAATCAAAGTGAATTGTGATGACTCCTACATTAGTTCTTCGGGCCATGCAGGTATTGGTATTATTTTGAGAGATCATTCTTGTAAGCTCATTAAAGGTTGCTGTAAACCAGTTGCTGCTGATTCTAGTTTCATGGCTGAATTGCTTGCTTGTAAAAAGGCTATTGAACTGATTTCTGCCTTTAATTATGAGTTGATACATCAATGTTTTGTCCTCAAATTGGATTGCCAGGAGCTTTTCAGAGCTTTGACCACTAGAAGCTTGTTTAATTGTAAATGGTCCTATCACAGCTTACTTTCAAATCTCTGGGATGCTTCGACCTCCCAATGTAACTTGCACTTCTCCTAGTCAAGTGATCAGGAAACTCTACTACAGATCACCTTGCAGTCGCTACTTCAAAGAGGGTGGAACCTCCAGGCTAGGTCTTCAAACCTCCACCCTCTCTTTCTATTATTTTGGATAGAGATGTTAAGGCTTTCCATGATGATCAGCTACAAAAGTCAGTTGCCAGACAAGACTGTGAGGGGATTAGCTGATTTATTGTCTCGATCTGTTTCTACGTATGCCTTTGCCTCTTGCTCACGGCTAAAACTCTGTTTTTTTACATCCATTAATGATATTTTTCCCTTTTATCCGGTCTAAAAAAAAATTCACATGATGAGTCATTTTGTCAACCGAAACATGAAGAAGTGGGCCACCTTTGATGTGTTAAAACACATTCATTTAATTTACATTTTTCAATAAATTAGTTATTAAAATTTAAAATCATACATTATTTTTATGTTTATATTTATTTAACATATTATCCTAATTAAAAAATAATTTTATCAATTAGTTAATAAAATTACACTCTAAAAGATTTAAAATATTTTATATTTTTTAGTGTGATATTTTTTTAAAAAAATACCTATAATATTCAAGGAAGGAAGTATTTGACACAACAAAAAATGAGAATGTGATTCGATTTTCCAAACCGCAGAATTTGAGAGACAAATTGAAGCGTACATTATTCTTGTCATTTCATATGCAAGCCCCTTGCTTTGAGGGATCTCAGACCAAAAAAAAAAAGCAAAGGCGGGGGGTTTTCATTAAAAGCTGTCGTATGTGACATAATTTTAATTGAGACTCAAAAATTTTAAAGTTTCACCACAAGCTCAGAAAAATGAAATGAAGTAAATTTTTTTAGTTAAATGGCCAAAATACCCTACAATTATGATTAATATTATTAAAACAATAAGTTAAATTATGGTTTTTATAAGTAAGATTTCTATAATAATAAAGTCAAATTATGCCTTTTACAAATAATATTATTAGAAGAACAAGTCAGGTTATGATTTTTATATGCAACATAATTGAAATAACAAGTCAAATTATGATTTTTATAAGTAATATTAATAAAATAACAAACTAACTTACTATACTTACAAGTAACATTATTATAATAAAAAATTAAGTTATAATTTTTATAAGTAATATTAGTAAAATAATAAGTCAAGTTATTATTTTTACAAGTAACATTATCAAAATAACAAGAAATTACATTTATTTTAATAATATTACTTGCAAAAACTATAACTTCACCAGTTATTTCTAACAATGTTTATTTCTAACAATGTTAATTATAATTGAAGTGTATTTTAGTTATTTAATCAAGATAATTTATTTTATTTCAATTCTCTAGGTTTATAGTGAAATTTCATAATTTTTTAATGCTTTATTAAAATTATGTTACATCCAAGGGCAAATTCTCTCAAAAATAAAAATAAAAATGAAACTTTATTTTTTAAGAGATGATTGCCTGATTAAATGAATCTAATTTCATTAAGGCGTTTGCCAGCGATGTCAGCATGTGACGGCGGCGCGGCAAGTCAAGTTTCCAGCATCCACCCACTATCAAACCCATGTGATCACGTCTTATTCTGAATCAATGACAGGTATACATAAGGCTATCATGCTCCATTTTATTCCTCAACTCTCTGTCATTTCCCAAAAATGGGTAAATCTCTTTGGTACTATCTGGTTTTCTTGTGCCTTTTCATCCCCCTCGCTGTAGCAGATTGGAATATACTGAACCTGGGGACCCGTAATAGGTTGAAGATCAGCTTGAAGAATTACTGTGAGAGTTGGAGAATGAATGTTGAACTGCACAACATTAGAGACTTTGAAGTCGTGCCTGAAGAATGCACAGATCACATTGGGAAATACGTCAGATCCCCTCAGTACAGAGTCGACTCAGAAAGAGCTACTGAGGAATGCTTGGTTTATCTTAGCACCAGCTGCAATCTGAAGAAAGATTCCAGGGACGCTTGGATTTTTGACATTGATGATACTCTCCTGTCAACTGTTCCCTACTACAAAAATAATTTATACGGGTAACTCTCATCCCCTAGTTGCATTTAGGCACATTAACTACTGATAAGCTTTTAAGTTTTAACACAATATATTTGTCATTTTCACCCCGCGTTTCAATCAGCATCTAAGATATCAAAATATAAATATGGATGAGCAAAGACTATGTGGTATAACACCTCACTTGACTTGTAAAATGCTAATTGTATTATTGCTATGATGGCATTCTCATACCAAGCAGCTCCTTGAGTTCTTAGCATACAAGTCAAGCATTATGAATGATGGGCTTTCTTGATTAAAACAGGGGAAATAAATTGAACTTGACATCTCTAGAGGAATGGATGAGCAAAGCCAAGGCTCCTGCTCTCGATCACTCCTTAAAGCTTTTCAATGAACTGAGTCCAGAGGAGTTCAGATTATTTTGGTTTCTGCAAGGAGGGAGCATCTCAGATCAGCCACCATTGACAACCTTGTCAGGGTTGGTTATCATGGGTGGGCTGGTATTGTATTGAGGTCAGTACATACATGATACATCCCTATCCTATCTTTTATATATGTTCTACCCTCTTACTCTTCATTTTCTGGCTAATTTTTTATTTTTTGCACAGAGATCATGCTGATGAATTGGTATCAGTACAGAAATACAAGTCTGGTGGGAGAAAAATGCTAATTAGTGAGGGTTATCGCATTTGGGGCATTGTTGGGGACCAGTACAGCAGCATTGAAGGGCTTCCAAGCGCTGGAAGGACATTTAAACTGCCAAATCCAATGTACTATGTTGCCTAATTTACTATTTAACGTATTGATATCTTCTCCTCCCCTTGGGGATCTCATAAATGCTAATAACGTTGATTCAGAAATAAGTTCCCAATTAAAGGAAACAGCCAGCCAGCTGGGTTTTCTTTATGCCTCTTTTATTGTAGACTTTGTTGTTTCAAATTTGGAGAAACCAAATAAAGTAGATGAGCTGAACACAGTAGTGGCATTTCACTGATGAGAAAAGAACTACATTACATGAAACAGTCACAAATACAAGTGGTGCAAAGCTTATGCAGGATATTGGAGTGCACTGCTATTATAACACATGGATGGGTCAATCTCAAAGCTAATGTTCCCAGATTTTCACGTCAGATGACATGAGTTTGCCAATCTCTAATCACACCAAACCAAACAGCAGAGTCTATCATATACTCCTAACTGATTCAAACCAACTTACCTGCCTGTATTTTAGCACAATATTCAAATAAACTCCCATCATAGCAGCGCCTAACTGCTTCTTTAGAAAGGAAACCTTCACTGTCTCTAGCAAGAAGATATAGATACCCCCATTCCATTTTAGATGTAAGCCTGAAAACACACTCCATATACATGTTTCAGACTTTCAGTAACAACAACAATAACAATAAAGGTCCAGCATGCTTTCATTTGAGGATTTTACATGCTACTGTCAATTTAGTTCCATGTTCCATGAATTAACAAAATACCGTATGAAAAAAATAATAATAATAATGTCTGGATATTCACCAGCCATATGGGTCAAATGCATTTCGGTTTCCCTCAGTCATTTCCCAGAGCTCTCCAATTGTGAGCTTGTCAGGCACTGTGCGAGCATACTTGCTAAACATGTGTTCAAGATTTGCTGGTACGTAGCTGCAGTTTCATCGAGCCATGTTGCCAAACATATTGTAATCAAATTGCATGCATGATATATTGGGACACACAGTTTCTCATAATCATAATTGCATACCGTCCTTCCGTGTCATAAACTCCAGCGTCACTCCCATGCTTTACTCTGTGTATGTTGTGTATATATATCGGAAACAAAAGAGAAGGAATCCAACTCTGCAAAATTGCATTCTCTTAATGTTTTTATATATTCTATAGCCTTGACTGTTTTTTCGCTTCAAACCCAAATTGCATGTTAAATGCATATGTTACTCCTTAAAATGAATACAACTGAATGAAAAATGAAGGCATACGGAGCTAAACCACTAAGGGAACATAGGAAATGATCAAACTTCTCCACTTTTTTTTCCTCTAGTTTTCCAGGATGAGTTAGAACGACTTACAGGCTGAGTAGGATAACTCATAGCCAAATTGACGCAAACTGCCATGAGAAAAGAGGCAAAGATGTTAAATCCAACTGCTCGCAGCCCTGATCATTTCAAAAATAGATAATTAGAGATGGTTGGCTAGACATAGACATCAAATAAATTTTAAATATTTAATGAATCTAAAAATCTTATAAGTCTTGGACACCTGAAAAATCATAAAGCTCATGATCAGTAAATAACAAGAGCTATTACCCATGTAAGTTTCCCAAGGGTAAACAATTCCATTGTCATCTCGATCAAAAAAAGCACAATGCTGCTGAAGAACAGTCAAGTTGTGGTGCCTATGTTGTGGAGTACCATGTGGGTGACTTGTATCAGGAGCTGTCAGTGCTCTGGGCATGTCTGCCAAGACATGAATCCATATGAATAACAAAATCTTATTGAAGGATTTCTGTTTCTTTTTCCTTAGCATTAAAACATAAAAAGGTTTCGGATCAGGAGGAGAAGAGTAGTAATGAAACGAAACTTACATGGCTTGGGAAGAGAAGTTTCCAAGTCATCCCTGACCCTTCTCTGAGCAGTAACAGGTGCATTGTTAGCCTCAGTTATGAGCGATTCCCTCTCTATCTCTCCTTCCATTCTTTTTATAATCTCCTTCTTAAGCTTTCTTTGGCTGCAGCAATACTCAGTAATTTTTGAAGAAGAAAAGCTGTTCGTTCTAGTTGAAGATATACCCGGGGTTGAGAAGCAGGGAAGAGAACGGTAGCTAGATGGGCACAAATGACAAGAGACAGCAAAGCTTCACAGATTTACGTGGCTTGCATGCATAATTTCATGGGGCGTTTGTTGAGATCAGGTGCAATGTTCATGCATGTATACGCTGTCTTTGCTGCTTGGCTTCTGAGTTCTGCATACCCATCCTTTTCACATACCTTGCATGAAACTGACATTCTTGGAGGACAGTGACAAATGTTAATGGAGATACCTTGCATTACTGGTTCATATTTAAACATTGTTAATTCGGTCTAAATAGGGGATAACTTTCCCAGATTAATACTTCTTTCCATGAAGAACTTCTCATAATTGATTTATTTTTTGTATTTAACATTATTAAGTATGTAAATTTAATTATCTTTTCATTCTATAAATTACTCTCTTCATTAAAAATTATAAAATATTTTTAATCGAATCTCACTTTCAATAAAATGGTTAATTGTTCACAAACTATCATTATCTTTTTATATTTATTTTTATTTAATAAAATGTTTTGATTTAAAATGAATATAAAGTGATTGATTTATTATTGACATTTTGAAATATTAATTTTTTTTTAACATCCAATTTTTTAAAAGATATTTTACATTTTTGAATGAATTGAGTAATAGGACTAGGTGTGATATGAAATCATTAACAACTATTGAAAAGTAGAACTTAGAATATATGTGTGTGTATTATATATTTCTTTATTGATACTGATCATTAATTTGTTTTTAATCAACACTTGGGTGCTTTATATAGTATACGGTTGCTTTATAACAAATAAAATATGTGATGGGTTTGTTAATAATAAACGTGAAATTAATATTAACTATATTATCGGTTTGTGCTTGCTTTTGCCGGAATTCAAGACCACTCATGGTTAATTAATAGTGTTGGAAACTAAGAATTACCTAGAGAGCTTTATCCAAAAAGTAAAAAACAGAGAGAGAGAGAATTATATAGGGACTAATGCACAAGAGCCTCTCAATTAGAATAATCTTTTCATTCCATGTTTCATAAAAAGAAAAAAAGAATAATCTGGTCAATCTAATTGTTATGATAATTAAAGCAACATTTTAACTCAATACAAGACCAAGGCAAACGTAGTAGCATCCGTGCATATTATATCTCTAAGCTTGCAATGAGCCAATGATCAAGACTCAAGTGACTATGACAATTAATATATCAATATCAATATTAATCAATATGTAAATAAAAATAATCCATAATTATTTATTTAATCTCTTATTATGATTATTTTTAATTCATAATATAAATAAATTTTATTTTTTTAAAATATTACATTTAATGCTGAAAGCCCAATACAAGGGTTTAGACTTTTGACTTGGACTTATAGAAAGCCCAAAACCGGGTGAAGAACAATGACATCTGATCTCGGAGGTGTAGCCATTAAACCTGAGACTTGCAAGCCAGCCCTCTGTTCTCCGTGCAAGGGATGGCGAGCGAAGCAGTAGTTGAAGGAACTGAGGCTGTGGCTGCGCCGACGGAGGTGGCGGCGTCGGAGACAGGTTCCAAACATAAACTTGATAGAAAGTGGACTTTTTGGTTCGATAATCAAACAAAGCCTAAGCAAGGTGCTGCTTGGGGAACCTCGCTTCGCAAGGTTTACGACTTCGACACCGTCGAGGAGTTCTGGTGGTATGCTTTCCTGTAGAATGATATTTTTTATTCCTTTTGGAAATTTTGTTGCATCTTATTCATTTGTGTGAGATTTAGTTGGTTGTTACGGATTCAGATAATTTTAAGGGCAACTAGAGGAAACTTTGATAAGATCATGGATCTCCTGAAGTTGTTTTGTTGGGAGAGGCTCTGTTGATCCAACTTCTTAAAAGTTTCTGTAGTTTTGGTTTAGAAAAGTTTGTCATTTACGAAGCATGGGCTTAAACGCTTAATGATGCTGCGGGGGTTAAGAATTTCTGTTGTTGCTTTTTGCATCAGATTTGCTAATGGCAAGACATTTTTAACGTGAAATCCTCCTGTAGTTTGTATGATCAGATATTTAAGCCTAGCAAGTTGCCTGGCAATGCGGATTTCCACCTGTTCAAATCTGGAATTGAACCAAAATGGGAAGATCCTGAGTGCGCTAGTGGAGGAAAGTGGACTGCGACCTGCAGTAGAAAGGCTAACTTGGATACCATGTGGCTTGAAACTGTAATACTTTTGCTGGCCATTTTGTCCACTTAGCAAAATACATGAAGATCTGTTTTATGCAATTTTTTTAATCCTTTGATTCCGGTCAATAGTTGATGGCTTTGATTGGGGAGAAATTTGATGAGGGTGACGACATATGTGGTGTGGTTGCAAGTGTGCGCCAGAGGCAGGACAAAATTTCATTATGGACAAAGACAGCAGCAAACGAGGCTGCCCAGGTTTGATTTCTTTCTAACTAATACTTCAATTTTATAAAATCCATCAATAGTTGAGTTTTTGTTGAACTTTTCAGCGATATCTCTTTCAATACAAGTAGTACAGTTTGCAAGAAAATTACCTTTTATCTTACGTCTAAGCTTAATTTTTGTAATGTTTATAGCTTAAATGACCTCTCACTCCTTGCATTTGAAGAAACATTTGGAAAAACCAGTTTATTTCCTTTCTATATGTCAGCCTTTAAACCAATGCAAGATTAACATATGAATCTATATAGTTAAGAAGATATGATGAAAATTCAAAACTCAGAATGGAGATTACCTATTAGTCTTCCCGTAGGAAAAGAAAATGATTGTTTCTTTCCTAAGAATTTCCCCGTGTAAGGAATTGCTTATAAAAGGTTTTGCAAGTTCAACATCTCCCCCCGGGGGGGTTCATCTTTGGGAAAAGTGTTTTTTTTTTTTTTTGGCTTTTTTTTGGGGGGGGTGGTTTCTCCCTCTCACCATGACTATATGCTGGCATGTGAAACCGCTCTTGTCTTCATGTAGTTGAATTATTAATGATTTGGGCCCAACCACAACTTAGTTGTATAAATTGAGAGGAAGTCAAAACCTTTAAATATGGAACTGGTTTAATTTCAAAATCCTTTGGGATCTCCAGTAAGACAATGGAAGATCCTTTGTTGACAAGTATCAAATACTTAATATAAACTTATGTTTGTTGGCCAATCTCAATATATGCTTCTCACATGCTGACATCTCATTGCAATGTTGAATTATTGTTTGCTTGATTACAAGCTACATTTTGTTCAGGACAAACCACGTTTTATTTTTCTTTTTTTTCTGTTGATGTATTTTATTGGTGGAGTTATTGTTTCTATTGGGAAGCATCATTATGGCACTTACTGTGTAGCGATCTCATGTGAATCTGGACGCGGAGGTTTATTTCTGTGATTTGACAGAGTGACAGTTCATAAAAAAAATATTTTGCTATCTTTAGTGTAATAGTTTATTATGATACTATTTAGTGTAATAGTTTTCTTGCTATCTTTTCCTGCTTTGGCACTTTACAGCTATTCATTCTAATTTTACTTTTCAAATGTTGGTATTCTAGTGCCACAATGGCATCAAGCACCTCTGCAAAAGGGGAAGTTGCTGGTCTACCCCTAAGTGGGTTTTGGGGTGTGTGAGTTTTCCTCCCCTATGGGGAAGGGTTGTAATGGGTGGAAGGGTTTGTGTAATTGTCCTTTGAAAAAAAATTGAAGTTCTTTGATGGAATCAAGGGAAAGGGAAAATGAAATCATGGCAATTTCAATTTTCATCCCCAGTATATGCTGAGTGTGTTCTGATCATCGGTTAACTGAAATATACTCACCCTAGATTTTGTGACTCCATGATATTCTTTGAATTTTTTTTGGGGGTGAGGGCATTGTGCTGCGCTGCACATATAAACAAACCAAATGCTATGATTTAAAAATGAAACATTCTGATTACCTGATAATATTGGTGGTAATTCTGTGAATGATTTCTTGGCATATTGGCTAATTCTAGTTTGTGATTTTTCGTTAGCTAAACCTTTTTAAATTTGGGAAAGGTACAGTATGGCTAAGAAAGAAATTAAAAGAGCTGTGAGTGAAGCTCGTTCTAAAATTTTTGAAGAATTTTATAAGAGCCTTGAGATAAAGGAAGGAGAACGAAACATTTATAAGATTGCTAAGAGCAGGGAAAGAACATTAAGAGATCTAGAACAGGTAAGGTATATAAAGGATGAAGAGGGAAGAATTTTAGTTACAGATGATGAAATTAAAAATAGATGGGAGACTTACTTTTTCAAATTTTTCAATGATGGAGAGGATTCGTCTAATAATTTGGAGGATTCAGTAACTCGTGAAGGAGAACAAAATTTGTCATTCTATCAAATAATATGTGATAAGGAGGCAAAGGGAGTTCTTAAAAAAATGGTAAATGGTAAAGCTAACGGACCTGATTGTATATCTATTGAAGTGTGGAAATGTTTAGGTGAAAAAAGGTGAGATGATTAACTA
The DNA here is from genome assembly GCF_029017545.1 of Prosopis cineraria. Lineage (NCBI taxonomy): Eukaryota > Viridiplantae > Streptophyta > Magnoliopsida > Fabales > Fabaceae > Prosopis > Prosopis cineraria. Next base: position 4,617,590 of record NW_026555335.1, read on the forward strand.
AGTTATTTAATGTGATTTTATGGTTCAAGAAAATGCCTGACAACTGAAGGAGAAGTACATTAATTTTTATTTATAAAAATAAAGGAGATATTCAGAATTATATTAACTATAGAGGGATTAAAATCATGACCATACAATGAAATTGTGAGAGAAAGTAATTGAGCATAGGTTGAGATTGGAGACAAGTATTTCTGAGAATCAGTTTGGTTTTATGCCAAGTAGGTCGACTACAGAGACGATTTATTTACTAAGAGGATTAATGAAAAAGTATCATCGCAAAGATAAAGATTTACACATGGTTTTTGTTGATTTGGAAAAAGTTTATGATCGTATACTAAGAGAAATGCTTTGGAGAGCCTTGGAAAAGAAGGGAGTACGGATTGCTTATATTAAAGTTATACAAGATATGTATGAGGGGATAAAAACTAGTATAAGAACACCTAGTGGTCAAACAAAGGACTTTTCTATAAAGATTGGATTACATTAAGGATCATCTTTGAATCTTTATCTGTTTAACTTGATCTTAAATGTTTTAACGGAACATATTCAAAGGGAAATTCTCAAATGTATGCTTTTCACGGATGATATAATTCTTATAGCAGAGATAAGAGAAGAGATTAATTGTAAACTTGAGTTATGGAGGAGCACATTGGAGTTGAAAGGCTTCCGTTTGAGTAGGAGTAAGGGAATATTTATATTGTAAATTTGATAAGAGACTAGTCGTCAGTAATTTGGAAGTAAAATTGGAAGATCAAATTATACCTCAAATGAAAAAGTTTAGATATTTGAAAGCCATTATTCAAAATGATGGCGAAATTAGTGAGGATATTTTACATAGGATTCAAGTTGGGTAGTTTAATTGGAAAAAAGATAACGAAGTTATTTGCGACCGTAAGGTGCTTAATAAACTTAAAGGAATGCTTTATTGCACTGCTATCAGACTGGCTATGTTATATGATAGTGAATGTTGGGCTCTAATGGAACAACAAGAGCATAAAGTTGGAGTAGCAGAGATGAGAATATTATGATGGATGTGTGGACATACATGTAAAGATAAAATTTGAAATGAGCATGTACACAAAAAAGTAAGGGTAGCACCTATAGAAGAAAAAATAATAAAAAATCATGTGAAATAGTTTGGGCATGTACAAAGAAGACTGCGAGAGGCATCAGTGAGAAAAGTGAAACATATAATTTTAAGCTTTGTTAATAAGGGTAGAGGAAGGTCTAAGAAAATACTTTTGAAAGTTGTTGAACGTAATTTCTTAATTAATAATATTTCTAAAAGCTTGGTAAATAATAGAGCGCAATGGTGTCTTGCAATCCATGCAGTCGACCCCACTTAATGGGATAAAGGCTTGTTGTTGTTATGGTAATATTTCAGCTTATGTGATAAAAATATTTTTTGGTTGTGGCCTTAGTTCTATGATTGAATGCATGCTCGTTCCAACAGCTGTGGCTCAAAGTTGTGCAATGTATGTAAATGATTGTGGTCTAAGGGTTGCTTATATGATGTTGTTGTCATTACTGGAAAGGAGCTTGCTATATTCCAATGATGCCTTTGTTATAACTGGAATTTGATTTGGTTAATGATACATTCTTTTATAGCCAGCAATATTGAACTTTGCAAAAAACATGCAACTGAATTGGAAATATGTGAGATTCTTGGGTAGACTTGATCTACCTTGATTAGATTTGTGAATTTCTCATGTGTCAGTATCCTTTTTTCACTATGGGACGGGTTAAAGTTTATGAATATAGTGCACTTATTTTGATTGAGTACGGGATAAATGAACATTAATTGTGTATTTGGAGTCCAAGTATGGTCAAGTTTAGGGGTTGGTCCCTCATCTTTATTCCTTCCCTTTTCTTCTGCCTGGCAAATTTTACTTATTCTGTAAAGGATCAAGATTCAAGAGTGAATTCTTTATTACAGCTCTTCCCTTTACTGGTGCCTAGCTGTCTTACATCTTGAAGGATATACGTGTCCAATGTTGTTTTCCAAATTTTATCAATAACTTTACAATGCGATTATGATTAAACAGCATGTTTATATTTGTTTATGTATCTTTTAATGTCAATTGGTAACTTGGCTTCGTAGTTTGAGTCACTGAGGATTCAGTTAGTTGCAGAATTGTATTGATTCTGTTCTGATCAATTACATCTTTTTGTGCCTAAAGTCAGTGATATATTTTGTTCATTCGATTGTGAATTTAGTAAACCAAAACCCATCACAACACATTTAATGTGAGCTTGTTATGATTTTGAAATGTATGCAGATGAGCATTGGGAGGAAATGGAAGGAGATCATTGACGTCAATGACAAGATCTACTATAGCGTTCATGTATACTTCTTCTCTGCCCTGCTTTTTTTTTTTAGGACTGACTATCAGGGGGAAAAAGAAGTTATTTTCACTTCTCTACTTGGTGCAGGATGATTCGAGGAGGGATAGATCAGCAAAGAGTCGATACAGTGTGTAATCGCTCACTGGAAATTTCCTCGCTTTTATGCTAGTCTTTTAACCTATTTGTGCCATGTGTATCAGAGCATAGGTTTTTGGTTCAAACGTTAGTTTCCTTTGCTCTTTTCCCCCATACTCTCTTCTGGATGTAATACCAAAAGAATATTGATTTTTGTTGCACCATAGAACGTTTTCCATCAACGTGGACTGCCATTTATACTGATTTGGTGCTGTTTTTCTTGACCCTTTTTTCTTTCCAAGAGTTTGAAGAGTCGCTCAATATGTGAAGCTGCGATTTGCCCTGTAGGGTCGTGAGTTCTCCTTACCCTCTTTGAACTGATACAAATGAGTATATTGGTGAAGAGAATTAGAGAAACAGAATGGTGAGTTCATTGTGAGGTAAAACATTAGATGTAGAGTGTTTGGTTTCATATCAAAATATGGTTTATAGTAATTTTTATTGTAAAGCCTAACAGATATATAATTCAGCATTTGCAATCAAGGCAACCTGAGGAGTTAGAAAAACTGTTATAACATCTATGTCAGAAATGATATCGACGTTATATTGCTCGTAATCTAATATCAGTTCAACGGGGCAATGAGTAGAGATCATAGATATGTAAAAAGAAAACGTCAAAACAGCTCAATTTAGTGGATACCATTAATTGTGTCACAATTGGTTAAGGCCTTACTAATTTTATCTCAAGTATATAAAGAACAGAGTACAAGACAAGTATAATTGAAGAATGAAGGTTGCATGAGTGGGAGATGAGTTCCTAGTTTACATTCTCACGTAAAAAGGTGAAATTTATAAAGTTCAAACTTCAACTTTCACCCCCATGAAGATGATTACAATATGCTAAAGCCTTCATGCAAGGAATCCAAGTCTTTCTCCATTCTTCTTGGCCAGCCTAATCAGTCCTTGTCTCTGTTTTGCATCTGCTCCTATTGATTTGCAGAACTCTGTAATTACCTGCCAGACATTTCAAACCGTATTAGCAATTCGACCTCTTATCTACCCACGAACAATTCATCCTTCCTTCTGTACCTCAAAATCAGCACGAGCAAACTTTGCAAACACTTGCTTCTTCAAACACATTCTATTTTAATCAACTCACAGTGATGCTCGAGACATCTTGCACGCAATTTTTATTAGTTTACTTCTCTAGATGTGATTAAAGACAGCATTTGCATCAGAACTATCTCTTCAGATACACTGAAGCAGAAGCAGAACATTTCCCTTCCAAAAGCTCAGTTTATCCCCCACTCAGTTTTTGAAATAAAGGGAAGGAAGGTTGATTTCAAAATTTCCAAATTGAAGTTTGCGTTCTGCCCAATCCTAACCAACATAAATCAATACAAAACATGTTTTCGCCAGCTTCTTTTTCTGGTAAATTTCAAAACATAACCTTAGAATGCAAATTTTCTTCTGGAAACCGAGCAACTAAGAAGCAACATGTACATGTACAGGCCTTGCCGTGAAAAGAAGAGGCATACCTGAGAGTGTAAAGCAATGGCTTTGCCTCTAAGCTGGTTGAATCGCTTCTTGCCAATGATATTGCGAGTGACAACCACAATAGGGGCGAACAGACCCTTCCCTTCGTTGACGTTCTTCATCATGGGCTGGCACCTCACTGCCTTGCCACCCCCAAATCGAACTTGGGAAGGCACCGATTTGACCAACACGCTGTAATCCTCGCCCGCCATTGAAGAAGCTTCCCAGCTTCCATAGAAGTAAGACCGCATTGCAGGAATCGCAGAAGCCATTTCGAAAACTCAACCCCTTCCTTCTTCTGCGTCTCTCTCGTTGGTTGATTCTAGAGGTGGAGATAGAAAGGTATCTGGTGCTGGGCTTTATTAGCTTCTGTGAAATATGGGAGTTTTGGGTGTAAATTTTTGTGCCAGTGGTTCATACTTTGGAGGCTAGTGTGATGCTGAGCTAGGAAGCGCTAGGAGCCACACAATCTGGTGGCTTTGATTTTTAGTTACAGTTTGTGTTTGTCCAAGATTCTAGAATTCAATTGAACACAATTTTGTGAGCGGGGGTCCCTGCTATGGGTTACTCTTACAATATCTTGATCTCGAGTCCTAATGGCTAGCCAGCATCTCGTGGGCCAACCTTCATCTCAGCCGCCGTCGCCAGATGAATCCACGTGGCATCATTGCGACCGTTGCTTTGAACGAAGAAAATTGCATTCCACTCCTTTGAATTTGGTTGGTGTTAAATGTTGGAGCAGGTTCATGAATGAATGCAAGCAAAGATGGTGCTGGTTAAGGGACGGTGAAGAGCGTAGCAACCTTAAATTTGGTGTGAACGTGACTTCCCTCAACCACCAACAGTCCAACATGTCGGCGTTGCATTCTCGATCTCACCTACGTTCTTCTTGTTTTCTTTTTTCTTTTTTTAATTTGAATAGAAGGTTACAGCAAAACGGTATAAAATAGACAAATATTAATCATATCTAAAATCATAAAATTTTTACGTAAGAAATTATTAAGAATCCAAATATCAAAGTTATCCTATGATGGCACCTGCCTTCTTATTTCTTTGATCCGTTTTCTTTGAGACCTTGAAATGGAAAATGTGTAACGTTCCACGCCTCGTGTGTGTGTGTGTGTTTTCTCCTTCCTGTACATTGTACCATTTATGTGTGCGCAACAAAACATTTCAGAGTTCAGATGTTCTTCAAAGCACTTTTAAATTCTCTTTTTTTTTTTTTGATACAAAACGAAACCCAAACCAGCTTAACGCTCACCAACAGTAGCTGGGGAGAAGTCCAAAGTTAAAAGACGAGCAAGATCCTCAAACACTTGATTCATATGGTAAAACCAGGCATTGCATGCATACCATTTTTTTATATCATTACTGAATTCTTATGGTAAAACGCAGGCACCTGAAGCACTTTTAAATTCTTATTACTGAATTCTTGTATATCATTTTTTTTAAATAGTTACCCCACACATTTATGATTTGATTAATTAAAAACTGAAAACTTTGTAATCATATGCTTTACAGATATAATTTTCACGAAACATTACTGTCTTTTTAAAAAAAAAATTGGTCAAAATGTATTTTAAAAACTTAATAATGATTTTTTTCTTTCAAAATTCGATATTAATTTCAATACTTGAACAATAATTAGTTATTCTGGACCAAAAAAAATAGCAAGTTAAAATTTTTGCGTAAAAAATATTAATTCAGTTAATAAAAAATTGACCTATAACTCATACATATTCAAATTCATTGTCAAGGTAACAGTTATGTTTAAAGTTAAAATATTTTATCTGTAATTAGAGCTCACAAATTTATACTAATTATTGATGCTGATATCTATACTTTATATTTTAAAAAATTTACAATTACGTTTTGGGCTCATTTTTCCTGTTAATTTCTTCGAAAATTCAAATAACTGCAATGTTGTTCGAAAAAGTCCAAACCCCAAGTCTGTTGCCAACGTGTGAGTCAGTCACACTAGTCTGTGGGGTTGACGGCTCGATGCTGAGTTTTCATTTTCTCCGATTCCAGACGGCCGCGAGAAAACGTCAACGGAAAGCAGAACAAAACCGAGACGAAGGCTAGCATGCTTCACTGATGGCATCGGTGGCGACCCATTTCTCCGGCTTCCTCTTCTTTTTCCCCGTCGGCCTGCGCCGCTTGCTGTTTTCTTCCTCCCTTTACCTGAAAAACCCATCTAATTTCCGATCCAAATTATGGTATTTCTCTCACCCCGCATGGAAAAACATCGATCTATATTTTCTCCTCGTAGCCCTCCCTATCGCTTCCTTGTCTGAGTTTGTCATCTTCTTATCTCTTTCCACCCACCCCGCCTACCGATTTTCATTTTTCCTGCAATCAATCGCGCTTTTTATCTTCTGGGTCATGATCCTTTTCATTTTAGCTCAGGAGCATTTGGGCGCATCTCTGATTAGCGAGAGTTTTGTATTCATTTTTGGATCCATTTCCTTTCTTGTGGAGTATTCAGTGATCGGTAAAGGAATTGCGGGTCTTGGTGGAGTCGTCTACGGATTCTTGGGTGCATTAACTCTTGTTTGCGTCGGTGCTTGCCTATACTTGTCAATAAAGCCAACTGCATTTTTCGCCGATTTTTTGCTCTCTTCGGGATTGATTTTCAAGGGTACGTGGTTGCTACAGGCTGGGTTCTCGCTGTACACTGATGCTTTTATGTTGAAAGGGTGTAAAAAGATTTCACTTCCTTCGCCATCTCTCGAGAATGTCGATATACACTGTGATCTTGACGAGGATGGTCTGAGGGGTATCACTGTGATGCATTTCATCTTCACAGTGCATGCCATTCTGGTGCTGCTTTTGAGTCTTGGACTATTTGGGTTGCTAGCAAGTAACCGAAAATTGAGATGTGAAGAGGCAAGGGGACCATTACTGGCTGAACTTGAATCGCCACAAACGCTTATGCATGCTCTTCCTGGGCAGGAGATGGACTAAAATGTATCATTTTTGTGTAAGGGGAAAAAAGTTGGGGGGGGGGGGGAAACTCTGCAGGTTGACTCTATTTCCTGACAGGTAGGCAATTTATTACAAGTTTGTTGTTGGCAGATAGCAGGTTTTCAAACCATCACAGTTTGATAGATATTTACAATTCTTGAACGTAATAGAATTTGTAATATATTTTGCGGGTTCATCTTTTCCTTTATCTTGCACGCCGAATAGTTTACTGCTATGGTTTACAGTTGAAAAGGTTGCATTCAAGAAATCCAAGAAAAGTGTTTAATATTTCCCTGAACATAAAATGACTTTATAATGCCTGCTGCTTTTGTTGATCAAGATTGTTTGTACATAATTCTCTATTCTTGAACATAGAAACACTAGGTAATTGATTATACTGCCAACGATGTTGATGTTTTCTTCTCGTACCTCAAACTTTTAATAATTTTACAAGTATTTAAGAGTGTATCCCGTATTTGTTTGGTGCGAAACACATGGATCAATAGCTCTTTCATACTTCTTCCCGGAGAAACAAAATCTATAATTTAGAATGAGCTTTTGTATGATTATTGTTGACATGCAATTGTGATATTTCTCTAAAAAGGTTTGAGCTGGTTGGCAGAGGAATCTTTGTTCTTTAACTGTTCATAAGGGTGCAAGTAATGGTTTTATCTTAGTTTTATGCCTTTATCCGTTGAGTGCATCATGCATTTAGGTCATGTTTATGCTATCTGCCTAACATTTGTCTTTCTCATTTCCTTAAGTCAAGCTTTGCAAAATTTTTTATTTAAAAAAAAAAAGCTTGGTAAAATTGAAATTGGAAGGAACCAATCGTCAAGTATCTGCATATGCACGCTTTCTTTAATCAGTGCTATCAAGCTAAGAGGTACTCCCTTACCTCAATAAAAGCGGAATTAAAGAACGAAAGAAACAGAAGAAAAGATAACAGGTGTAGTTTCTGTCATTTGATAGTGTCAAATAATAGGAGGGTGTTGCATCCTCTGAATTAGCAATTCAGTTTTAGGAGCTGGTAAGACACGAAGTAATAATATGGTCATTACATTTTTTGTTGCTGGCATGGTATTATGGCTCACATGTTTAAATTGAATGGCGTCATTCCTTTTGTGCATTCGGTGTTGCAGCTTGACAAAAAAGGGATGATTAGCAATCTTATGATGGCAATGGCTGTAACGTATGAAAGGTGACGTGCTTATGGGCACTGGGAAAGTGTACTAAATTTCCTACTAGGTGAACACATTAATGTTATTGCTTTTCTCCCTTGCAAATACTTGAGGCTTGGAGACAGCTTTTGCCTTCTGTAGGTTGTTACAACTTACATGTCCCAAAATTTCAGACCCAAATAGCAGGACATTGACATGAAAAATTAACGTGGGATAATACCAGGAGCTATGCTTGTTTTCTCTCTCTTGGTGGAATTTTGTTGAACAATTTATAAAGTCAAATCTCTAGGTGTTTTGTCCCTCACTAACTAGTGGAACAAATTCTGTCAAAAAATTCATTATGACTACAATTATAGGGTATGCCGATCAATGGTACTGTTCATATGCTGATCGTTTGACATTGCAGCATGACAAATATGGTAAGATCTCAAGCGTGGAAAGCATCTTCGTTGTGTCAATAATCAAGTAGTTGAGAGTCAGTTAGATTTTAGAGACTTGAAAATGTAGTAATTTGACATTTAGGTTGAAGAAAAAATTGTTACACTTTGTCTCAGGCAATGCAATTTCAAAAAAACTATTAGGATTGGATCATTACTCATTAGTTAAATGATGGAAATTGGTGTGGATTAATTGCCAACCCATTTGAATTGGGTGGACTAGATGATTCTCAGCGATAGCTTAACCTATCTTGTTATTTTTGTCTCCTTTAGCTCTCTGCTTCTTTGCTTTCTATAGGAAAGATGGAATGGAAGTTAGAAAACTGCACCCAACGCTACTGATTATTAGTTACCTTTTTGCTGTGTCATAATTTTTTTTTTTTTAGTAAATGTCATAAATTATATTTTTGTACTTTAGTTGTATGAATAAGATTTTAAACTGGTGCAATGCATGGGTGCATTAATTCATATTGTTGAGATTAATCCACGTTGTTTAAGAGAAATAGAAGAGAGAAGAGTGAAGGTTAAATTTTATTAATTTTTTTAAAAATGGTTTATTAACTATATTTTTTAATTTCATTAGAAACTACTATTTACTATCTTTTTTTTTCCTTGCACAATATAAGAAGTTTTTTTAGTCATTAGAATATACAAATATGAATAATAATTTATTTTATTTTCACACAATTTATTTTAGAATATACAAAAAATATGACTAACATTTTATTTTAAAAAATATAAAATATTTTTAACTCAATTTTGCTTCCTAATAAAATATTTAATTGTCTTTAAATTAGCATTATTTTTTTATATTTATAATTATTGAATAGGATATTTTATTTTAAAATAAATATAAAATAATTTATTTATCATGTGCACTTTTCAAAAAAAAAAAGTAATTAACTACACTTTGAAATACTTAAAAAAAGCCTTGCATTTTTTTTTAATATTCAACCTCTAAAAAAATATCTTAAATTTTTAAATGGAAAAGAGTACAATTTAAATTTTAAAAAGCTAAAACATACAATAAAATTTTAGTTTTAATTTATCTTATTTAAAATTAATTTTTTAAAAAAATTTTAATTTATAAAAAAATAAAAAAATTACTGTGTCGGTAGAGTGCCAATTTGACGCAAATTACAAAGAAAGAGGACTCCTTTTATGTTTTGCGTAATGGGTATTAAGTTTGGATAACAGAGAATGGTTGTATTAGTTCTCAACAATTAATATAAATGAAAAAATGATAAAAATATTAATGATAATTATAGATTTTAAATTTTTAAAATGTCAATAATAAACTATAGTTCTTACTTACAGTTAAAAAATATAAATAATTAATTAAAAAATGTATTGCATACATTTAAGATTTTTATAACGTCAATTAAAAATTTATGAAAATCAATTATAAATCTCAATTTTTTTATTGTCAACATACAAACAAATCACTTGAAATATTAAACAAATACATTTAAGATTTATAATCATCATTAATATTCTTAAAGAATCCTTAATTGTCATTTGCCCTAGCATAAACCCTTGTGGAATCTCGCATAATGGTCAAGATATTTGTGTGATTACCAACAGAATCTAGTAATGAAGTGAAGCATGGAGCAGGTTGTCCTGTTTCAGCAGACTCCTAAGGCCATTTACCATTGGCGTAAGGAAAAAGCAGTTATGGAAAGATATGCGAGCAAGGAGGTCCCTTTGCTGCTGTTACTGAGATCTCAAATAACTTAAAGCTGTGCATACAAAATGGATAGCACCTTTAGCAAGTAATTTCTGTGACAATGGCCTGCCCCAAATTGCTTTCTTCAGATTCCACACCTTTGCTTTATAAAGTATTTTCAACTTATCTATCCATCTATCTGCCTCCAAAATTTCTCAACGAAATAATAAAACTCCCCAAAAACGTATTTTCAGACACAAATTATTAAGTGCTTGTTTGGTTTTCAATTCATTAAAAATTAATTTGATAAAAATTAGTTATCATAATAAAATTTATATTTATATATATTTTTTTAAAAATTAATTGGTACATTAAAAGTTGTTTGAATTATGATAGTGAAATATATTTTTAAATGTATAATTATTAAAAAGGACATTAATTTATTATGATTTATAATTTTTATTATATAATTGTAATATATTTGAAATATTTCAATAATATAATAAATATTTTAAATAACATAAAATTTAATCTACAATGCTAAAAACTGAATCTTTACTTTTTTGTACTTTTGTAATTTGTAATCTTAAAAAATGTGATAAAGACCTGTAATTTTTGTTATACATTAATACTAAAAATTAGCATGATTAATTATTTAATTTATAATTTATAATGTTAAAAACTTGATATCTAATTATTATTATTATTATTATTGAAATGATAATTATATTTTTGATGAATTAACTATTTTTTAAATACAAATTTGGGGTTATATGTTCAAATAACACTATTTTTTAAAAGCTACAAAATGCAGCTTTCAATTTTTATGTTTGAATCCAATTAGAAAGTCCTTTTTAAAAGCACACATGATCTAACAAAATGATTCCAAACAACTTTTTATAATTTAAAAATAGAAAAGCACTTTTGAGATATTAAAAGTAGATAAATCAAATGACGCCTTAACATAAAAATTCTACCAACCATAAACATGGAGTTTAATTTTTTCATATTTTTGTGACTCAGATTAGTTTTAACCTAAAAATAAAAATTAGTGACGTAACTTTATAGAGTAAAGACATGGAATAATGGCAAGAAGTGAACTGAGAATATAATCGTATTATGGTGCGCCGAATCTTTTCTGCCATGAAGCATTGGCGTCCACGTTCAGCGGTTTGGGTTCCGGACTCTGTGGATTCCCTCAAATGCGACAACCTCTTTTGTTTTCGGGAAAGGTCAATATTTATTTACTTATTTTTCCTCCACCAGCATAATAATCAATAAATATTATAATATTTCATAAAAATATTTAATTTTTCCCAGCGATAAAAATTATTTAGTCAATCCCTGTTACATCCTTATTAAGAAAAAAGAAATTTTCCCCTTTTGGCTTGGGTTATTGGACTGGGGTATTAACTTGACAAATCTCAAACAGTTTTAAAATATCATTGAGAAAATGTTATTCTCATATATGATCATTAATCTTTGTAGTTTCTGGCACTTTTGGCTGCGATTAATTAATGTTGCTAACAAAATTGGAAAAAGAGTGGGTCACAGGTAAGGTAAGGGAAGTGTAATTTAGATCGAGTGCACGAATGTTTGATGACTAAAAATTTGAATTCGGCCACAAATTAAATCGTGATTAGTGATAGAATAATACAATTAAGGAATTTTCATTTTTGATTGATAGGCCGGTGACCCAAATAGTATATATGAAGATGTACGGCGTAAGGCGCCCATGCAAAATTTTCCCTGGTATTGCAAAGCATTATATAATGGGCTTGTTTATTTTAAATTAGAAATAATTAATCCTTAAATATTCTAAATATTTTATTAAAAAAGTGATTTACCATGTAGAGACTTTATAAAAAAATATTATTTTTTTTATTTGTAGGTTTTACAATGTCTTTGGACTTTTGTAGATATTTTTTTAAGACAATAATGTATTATTTAATTATTTTAAAATTTTATGATATACTGTATTTTTATATCTCCCTTATATTCTCTCTTATCTTAATCTATAATGTCAGATTATTTTTATAAGTGGTATAAAGTAACTTGTCAAAACAATCAAAAACTTGTTTTTTTAGATTCTAATTATTTTTAAATGCAGTTTGCAATTTTTCTTTCCTAAAGTATTCTATTTTTTACATTTATTTTTCAATTTTAATATTTGTGGAAACTAAGTTGAAAATGTTGAAAAAATAATAAATGGAAAAAAATTGTTAAAAATGGATCTAATAGAGACTTCCAAAATTTTGAATTTTCAACTTGCATGTAAGCACTAAACATGGATATTTTTTTGTCAATTGAATCACTAAAGGGCCACAATCTTTAATTAACATTAAAAGTTTGGGATGTGGCTGCAAGTATCGGTTTCTCTCCTCCATGATTGCTTCCATGGCCACCGTAATGAATCGCCATTTACATTCTGCAAATTTTGCTTTCGGAATACTCCAAAAACTACCTGACCCTACCTCTATATTGTTGCCCCCGAACCAAAATCATCAAACTATTAATTATTAATTATTATATGAATTAACAAACGCGTTACTTAATTTATACTTCTGTTTAGTACCTTACTATATTAGTACTCAATATGCTTGGATACACTTGTATTATATTCATCTCCTAGTACGCATTTTAATTATATCATTTTATCTACACTTTCTCGTGATCCCAATTGCCGATCTTGTCAATTTTATTTAGTTACAATGGGGAAACATATTCCGGCGTATGTGACGTGTCAATATCTCACATGACAACCTGTCACGGCTTAACGAGATTAACGAACGTGCCACAAGCCCACAATTCCGATTTCAAGATCACCTTATCTTCCCTTTGAATTTCTACCGCCCGATTGGAATAAGTTCGGGCCATTAATTTAATAATAAATTCTTGGAGCTTTAAATTATGCTCTTATTCGGCAACCATTTTGCGAGCCTAATTTTTTTTTTCTTTTTTATAATCTTTTTTTTTTAAATAAAACCAACTGGGCGATCGGTTCTGTTCCTTTCGCTTCTTTATTAGCTGTTCATGGTTCAATTTCGGTTCTGGTGGGCTGTTGCTTTGCGACGAGAAAAGATTTTCCCGTCTTTTTCTCCGAAAATAATGAACTTCCACTTCCTCTTGACACTAAGATTTTCTCTCAGAGCTGCTGAAGCCCAGCCGTAGTCTGGGATTTTTCTTCTCTTTTTCCCTCTTGATTGTTTTCTCTCAGTTCTTCTCTGCTTCAACACATAACTAAATCATGGAGAAAGCGTTGACCCCTGCTAAATGATGCCTTAAACGCTCCCAGACTCTGAGTTTCTAGTGATTCGGGATCGAGTACGTGATTTCTAGGCAATTAGGATCTTTCAAAGCCCAGGATTTGCTGATTGGGTCCGCCTGTATCGCGGTGGACTTATCTGGAAGAGTATAACTGTTGATGGATACGGATGCCGAGGATCCTAACGGCTGCGTGAATAAGCCTGTGGCTTCTGTGGATGCTGAAAAGGTTGAGGATCGAACTAATGGAGAAGACGACAGCGATTCGCATTCATTGTTGCCGCCACGTAGAGGAGGGCTTTCAAGGAAGTCGGATAAAACCCGACGGAAAGTGCAGTGGAACGACAGGAATGGAAACAAACTTGTTGAGGTTTTGGAATTTATACCCAGGTAAATTTCCTCATTAATACACCCATAAATTAGGTTATAGCATAACAATTGTTCCTTTGGCCTTTTCCCCCTTGTCCTCCTATTTTGATGTCTTCAATTGTAACTATTCAGGAGCAGTAACATATCTGTTAATCTACTTATGTTTATCGGTTCTTTACGATGGTAGGATGATTTTGATAACTTTTGCACCAAATGAACATTTTTTCCTGCAAAAAGTTGATTAAGTGTGGAGAGTTTTTTGTTTACCATTTTCATGGTCATGATCATTAGTGATTTGGATTAACATAATTTAGTTTCAAGAGTATGATACATTGCTAACTCTTGTTAGCCTGTGTTGGGGTCTGAAGCCGCATGTTGGGCTAGAAATAGGAAACTGATTTGGGATGGTCGCTTAATTCTGTACTGTCTATTTTCTGCAAGATGAGTGACGGTGGCTTTTTGTTCTGTATCCACTGAATTTACTCGAATGTTTTCTTTTTGGCTCAGCAAAAATTTCGTCATCCTTTTCTTCTGTTGCCCTTCTGTTCTTCTTTTGGCTTTTGGCCTTTCCTGCCACCGCTGACAATTTCCGTGATTCGTTGCTTTGAACCAGCTTGCTTTTTTTCCCCCTCACTCCTCTTTTATCTTTAGGCTATTTATTTACGAGCAGACTATTAACGTTTTTTGCTTTTTCTCTGATATCTAACTCAGCTTAACTGACGGCTGACCTTTTGTTCAGGTCTCTTGAGAACTAGGAGCTTGTCTCTTACAAGTTGCCGTTTATGTCATGTCATAACTTGCATTCAAAAAAGAAATATTGTGATCAAGCCAACTTAAAGTCCTCCCACTTTTTACCACCAAGTTTGCTTTGGTTAGCAGCTTAGCATGGTTCATATTCATATCATAAGCACAGCATCGCTGTGCTATGTTTGAATTGTACTTCTGATCATGTTAAAAAAAAAAAGTGTCTTTTTTGGCGGTTAATCTCTTTCCAGTGTCCAAAGGGGCTGCAGAACGGTGTCAGTGCTTCATCACTTGTGTTTCAATGCTCTCTCTCTCTCTCTCTCTCTCTCAAGAAAAAATGGAGGATACCTTGTCCTTTGTTAAGTGCCACTCTCTTTTGGGGTTTATGTGATGAGTGCGCCAAAAGAAACTGTATACGCTTCTCATTTGCTTCTGTGATCTCGACAAGGTTAAAAATATTTAAGTTGAATTGATTCAGACTTTATGCGGACCTGTAAAATACTTGTAAGATGATGCTTGGGCTTGATGCCTGCATAATTTAGTTCTTAGCACAGGAGATTTTTAGATACCTCTTTAAGCTCCTGTTCTTTTGCTTTAGCTCTCAAATATGATGTTCATGAGTAGAGCCACTTTTCTAAAGCAACTACCTAAAGGTTCATTAGTTAGTTGAGGCATCTTTTATGTGTGCTTTTATAAGAAGAAGCCTCATGTGTTCAGTGTATCCTCGTTCAAGTGTCCAACGCCATGATGAATGACTGAATTATATATTGTTCTTAATTTCCTTTATTTTTAGGAATGTATGATTGAGGGAAATCCTCTCACTTAATCCCTAGCATCAAAGAATGAGAGAAGAAATTATGTTAAAAGAAAACAAAATTGTAGATTTCATGTCTTGGTATAGAAGAGCACATGGGAATGTGCTGAAGTAAGCTGGAATATGGGCTCACAAGAGTTAATTCTGTTTAATATTTATATCCTTGCCGCCCACTCTAGAAAGAGATGATAAGGTAGAAAAGCTTGATGTGCTAATTGGGTTTCAAAGTATAACCAAAGCCTAGAATTAGAAAGGATTTAGGGTTGATTTATCTGCTTCATGAGGCATGGAAGATGGCATTTTGATAAAAAGCACTTTAATGCCATGTTTTGGTGAATTTTAATTGCTTATTTATGAAAATGTGGTAACAAGTTGCGGCTGTCAGCATCGAGAAACTTACATTCTGTAGAAACTAGAGGAGAAAGTGCTAGTAATTGTAGAGAACCCATTGCTGTTTGTTTCATAACAAGGGATGATACAACTTAGAAGTCATGTTCTACCTTCATTCCAATTGAGAACTTTTGGTATAAACCGTGGACTCACTTTATATGGACCTTGTACAGTTTAGAGTTCAGACAAAGGATTTTAGGCATGTTTCAAAATTAGGGAGCTGCTCTTAGGTATGGTGGTGGAATTAAACGCGTTGAAGCTTGTTGTTCTAACTTATATATACTGTAACCTTTGCTTAAATAGCTTTTTTCCAGAGGAGGGGGGGATTGTGGCATATGAAATTTTCTTGCTTACCTGGGATGCAGCTTTAAATTATTTGATAATACAAAGTCAATGTACTAAGCAAAATTGAGTATGATAGAGTAATAGACCTAATCTGTGATATATTCAAATCTATATTATATCTGGTCTCCCAATTGTGTCTGCAGTGATGATAGTGGCTCAGAGGATGAGGATTCAGATTCTTGTATTTGTATGATAATGTAGAGATCCTCAAGATAAACTGTCTCGAACATTCTGCTGGACAATCAAGAAATCATTCTTGCCACCCATGTTGTTGAAATATACGTTACGACCATCAGCCCAGTAACCAAGATTGGAGGCTTCTCATTATCAGTATTTGGTTCCAGTTCATCTCACTTGGGTTTGAGATGATTTCCGAGGTTGAAGATTGAGTGAGTTCCTTATGCAGATCAAAGTACACGCATAAATTGCTGCAAGATGGTTTTGGACAATGATGATTGATGACAGTGATGCGGCTTAAATGCACGTAAAATAAATGAGCTCTTTCATGCTTAGTTATTTATAGTGATTCTGCAAGAGTTGTGCACTAATTTGTGTAAATTATTATATATTTAGTCAAAGAGCAACTGCCTTGTAATTATTCCTCTTGCTTGCTTTTATCATTTTTTGTCAATACGTGAAACAAATCTTCATGAGCGTCTTACTTGACCACTTATTAACATATAATTTACAATAGGTCCCCTTTGATCAACTAACGGGCCTCCATGAGCGTCTTTTTTTGTGATGGAAGCAACTTAGGATTTAAGTTTTCGCTAGAAAATAAGTTGACGCTTGATTCAGCGGGAAACATCATCGGGGGAAGCAATGTTCTGCTTGGTATTGCTTTTTAGAATCAAATTTAAATGTATCGTGTTGTAGTTCATTTGTACACAGATCACGCCTGCAGGCAATTGTGCAGAAGATAAATTCCATATCTAATTACTGAAGGTCCAGAATGTAATATTTTAGAACTTATGTAATTGAATTGCTGCATTTGATCGATGTCTCGTACAAACAAACACAGAGAGATGAATAGACACATATGGCCATCTAATGATCACAACATTATCATTCACAAAGCAAAGCAGAGTTAAAGAATCAGACACACAAATAAAATGAAAATCACCCCAACTAGCTCAGACTGACAAGCCAGATAGTAAGCAGTACAAGAATCAAAATTTGTAGGATCCTTTAGTATTTGCGTCTTCACAAGTAAGAGGAGTAATTTTGTTGTCATGTGCTATGAGATCCCTCAAGGTCACCAATTAAAAAATTGGTCGGTCAAGTCAAAGTCCATGGAAATAATAGATCCTAAATCTTTCATCCTGATGCCATGGCCCTCATTGACAATGGATTGTGGTCTTAGACACACAAGGTGGAATTAACCAATTTGAAAGACTAGCATCAACTGCAATTTCTGTCAATAGAGGCTTGGAAACATTTGACTCTAGAAGATTGAAACCTGGTTCTGAAAGTAGTGTGATGCTTGTCTTTTGTTCAAGTGGAACATTCTCCTTCCTCCTGTGCTTGTTTGATGCAACCTGTGCTTTGATTGCTTTCCACTGAGTAATGTTCTCCACAGGTCTGAGTACAGAATGCATGTGACTCTTTTCCCTGTCTTCTTCCAAAGAATAGATTGGCTCAGAGCATTGTTTCTCTCCTGCGCTTGTTTTGTAAACTTTCGACCGATCTTCATCTTCACTGCCGCTGCTGTTGCCACAATCCCAACCATCTTCGTCATCAAACTCATCATCCTCGTCATCATATGCATCAATATCAGATGCCTCATTTTCTATTTCATCATCCTCATTGCAGCTGTCCAAGCAGTTGTAATATCTGTAATTTGATGGGTAATTCAAGGCTGCTGAGTTTTCTCCCAAGATGGAAGAAGATGAGCTACTTTTCTCCGTTTCTCCATTATCCTTTTTATTTTCTTCTTCCTCATCACTCTCCAAAATTTGATAGGGGTTTGGTTCATATATCTGTACATTCAAATTAAAACTAACTTTCTTCCTGCTCTTGGGTCGGGCCTGCTCCTTACATTCATCCCTAACAAAAACAAGAACAAGATAAATAAACTATCACGCACAGAGAGAAGAAAAGGGAAAGAAAGAGAGAGGGAATGCTGACCTGAAATTAGAATAGGGGATGATAGAGTTGTCTGGGGTCGCAAGATTTACAATGACAGAGGAGTCCAGAGCTACATAGTTCTGCAAAATGAAGAAAAATAGAAAATCCAGATGGTTCTTACTTTTTAAAAGATGAATTAACAAACTGAAATGAGAAAATGGTTCTAAATCGGAAACACGGATAATAAAAGAAAGAAAGATGAGAGCAGGAATGAGAAAGACCATAACATGAAAGAAAATGGGTTACCTGGTGACCAGGCGCAGCAAGAACCTTGTAGAGAGTCTTTCGACGCTTTCTCTTCTTGGAGAGGCCAAAGCAAGCGAGAAAACAACCCATGTCTAACGGAAGTGGAGGAGGGGGGCGAAGGACGTTGTAGGCTGTTTATAAGAAGAGAGAACCCGAATCTGAACGGACCCAGGCCCGAGCACAGGCCATCCGGGGGGAGAGAGATGTTTAAAACTTGAAAGCCGTTTGGCTCCAAAGAGGTTCGAAAATGTTAACGTTGGGCAATTAATGATTTTGGGGTGATACGGTGGGCGCATGAGAATGTAATAATAAAATGAGAAGAGGAAGACGAAGGAGTGAGAGTGGGGACAAAAGAGTAGAGACAAGCTGCTTTCGTCTCAGATCTGCAGCTGCAAATTGCGGCGGCTCCACTCCTCTCCTCTCCTTTTTTACTCTCTATTTTTCTCGCCTTCGCCCACCGTCTGTAACGATCCCTATTGTACATCTAGCCCATATAAAGCTCATGTGTCAATACAAAATCATACTAAATGTCTACAATATCTATGTGTGTGTGTTAAATGTCGTGGATACTATGTTTTCTTTTTTTAAAAAACATCCACTATTTTATCAAATGATTTTTTTTTTGGGTCTCGTTTCCTTTTACATACCTATTAAATGATCGGCTAATATTTGGAGCTAACAAGAGAAGAATAATTAATCAAGACATTAGTAATTCGACGAAAGGATTACGAAATTGACAGGAAATTAGTCAGCGTAAAAAAAAATTAATCACTTACTTCCTGTAGACCATGGTTTGCATTTGCAAGCCATTAGTACATATATAGGTTATTGGCTAAATTCAAATATTGGCTCAAGGATAAGTGCACATGGCAAAAATTACTTGTCAATCCAAGTAACTTGAATACGCACACTGAGAAGGTGATTGAGGATGTAAAGGACTTATAACCTTAGAGGAACTTATAACAATTGCGTTGTGGGGACTATATGACTTTGCTAGTTAGTTTTGTGACAAGGAAACAACCAAGTATCCCAAAATGTTGCATGCCACGTGTGTACTTTGATAAGACCTGCCCAAAAGGAAGTTTCCTCTCGCATGCAAATGTCAGAGATTAATTTATTTAAAGAAAAATTGCTATGAAGGACCAACTGATAAAATAAAATTGTCTGGGCAAAGTGATTAAGGTTTTTTTCAAGTGAACTTGAGATTGAATGAGAAATTACTTGAAGAGCGAGGACTTTAGTTCACTTGAAAAACTGTGGTCTTTTGATTCAAATAACTTCAATGTGTGGTCCTTTTTAGCAATTTCCCCTTAATTCAACATTTGGCTTGCTATCTCTGCCTTTCTGGGCACCTTGATGTCCTATTCACTAATTGCTTGGAAGGTTTTAATTTAGTCACTAGGTGTGATGTGTCTCAACATCCTTGCAAGGATGTCATTGAACAGGCGCTGGCTCGGTTTTTTCTTTTTTCTTTTTTATAATATTTTTCGAGTAAGACCTGTTTCCATCAAGGGGCGTTGCTTTTCATAATAACGTCTACTAAAGATTCGTCCATTTTCTTCAATCTCATCTTATTAATAACTACTCAACAAGTTTTATTAAAATTAAAAAAAATCTAATAACTCATTAACTCTTTCTAATAATTTAACAAATTTTAAATTTTTTTTCTATTAAATATACATACTTTAATAAAATACTTTTTCTTATTAATATTTAATGGACATACAACAATAAATAAATAATAACAACAAGCCTTACTTTGTTAGATGTGATTAATTATATAAATTGTATGATATTATTGTGCTTTATCAGCAATCAAGTCTCTAAGTATATTTAATGGATACATAAGGATAAATTTAAAATAAAAAATTATTACCTAAAGTTTTTATTAATAATTTAATGACATGACTTATCATTAGAATTTTTTTTGAAATTTATTTCACATTAAAAAATAAAATAAATTTGTAAAAACTTGATATGTTTTACTAAACATGTCCTCGTTTAATTTGTCTCTAAGAGCGTTAATAATAAGTAGTGATTTTTTTTTAAAGATAAAATTATTTCACATTAAAAAATAAAATAAATTTGTAAAAACTTGATATATTTTACTAAACATGTCATCGTTTAATTTGTCTCTAAAAGCATTAATAATAAGTAGTAATTTTTTTCTAAAGATAAATAAGAAAATTGTTGTCAAGTACTGCTTTAAAATCTAAAACCTACAATGAAAAAAAATTCTAAAGCTATAAATACAATGAAACAGAGGCGGAGGTAATTTTAGTTGGACTGTAATTTTGTCTCATAAATAATATTAATTTATTTGACCAATGAGTAGCGAAGAGCTGAAACAAGGCCACACCAAATCGGATCCGTTTATTTTCCACCATCTCAGGTGAGGGCTAACGGATCTCATCCGTCAAAATTGAATACTTGGAGCTGTCAAAGCACACAACATTTACCCCCTCTCGCACTTGATGACCATCGAATCTCTCACTTGCCCTCCCTCGCTCACTCTCTTACCGCGTCGGCCACACAAACCCTCTCTTGCTTTCCGCCCTCTACTTCCCCAATCCCAAAACCCAACTTTTCTTAAAATTCCTGCGATCAATTTCTTCAGAAACTAGCTTGCAGGGAGAAAGAGAGTGAAGAGTACCCGGAGGGTGAGCGAGAGAGAAATGGATTCGGATCAAGGGAAGCTTTTTATTGGTGGGATATCGTGGGATACGACGGAGGACAAGCTGAAAGATCATTTCAGCAACTACGGTGATGTCTTGCACACTTCCGTTATGAGAGAGAAGAACACTGGGAAGCCCAGAGGCTTTGGGTTTGTTGTGTTCGCAGATCCTTCGATTCTCGATAGGGTTCTCGAGGAAGAGCACAAAATCGATGGCAGAACGGTGAGAGAAAGGATTAACCCTCCATTCTCTCTTTGTGCACTATATGAAATTATGTTTCATCTCGTATTCCTCTAACCCTTTGGATGGCTGAAATCACTGTTAAATTTCTCTAAATTGGGGCTTTTATTGGGGTTTGGTTTCTTTTGCGATGGTCATTTTCTTTGTTTTAAATTTGCTTTTCGTTACTCGGGAACTCATGTCGTGCTATTTGTTGCTGCTGGTGCCAAATTTCTGTTGTTTGTCGACGGCATTTTATCTTTATTTTTGTCTGTTAAGTGATAACTTCGTCTTCAAATCTAATGATTTTCATGGTATATTTTAATCCATGTGTTTATATGCGCTCTTGACAATTTCTTTTTCCTGGATGTTATTTCAAACGGGTCACCTCTTTACTGGTAATAATCATTGGTCTAATCTTCTTTGTTGATGGCTGACTATCTTGATAAAATGGGCCTGAGTAAAGGCTCGGAGGTTGTGGGGGGTGCTGTGCAGTACACAAATAACAAGCACCGAGTCTTTTTTTTTTTAGACCTGTTGGCTTAGCTAGTAGACAGTAGTTAATCAACCACTGGTGCTGAGTTGAATATGACTAGAATTAAGTACATCTGTATGTTCCCCCTGGTTTAAGTGTGTTTAGTTATTGGATATGTAAACCATAGTTTATTTGGTTATTTCATTGGATGTTAAATGGTTCTTTTTCATAGTAGATGATCTAATCGATATCCTTTTTTTGCATCATTCTGGCTTCTTAACTCTAATATCTTTTAAAAGACTGTTCATTTTTCTATTGAACTCTTGGATGTTAAACATTTTTCTTGTCATTATTTATATGTCTTATTACCAACTTCTTTAATTTCCAGGTGGATGCTAAGAAGGCCTTCTCCAGAGAGGATCAACAAATTTCTGCCACTTCCAGGGCAGGAAATCCCAACTCTTATAGAAATTCAGGAAATGGTGGAAATATCAGGACCAAAAAAATATTTGTTGGAGGGTTGCCTCCTACATTGACTGAAGAAAAGTTCCGTCAGTATTTTGAGGGTTATGGTCATGTTACTGATGTAGTGGTCATGTATGACCAGAATACTGGACGGCCACGTGGATTTGGGTTTATTTCATTTGACTCTGAAGATGCAGTTGACAGGGTTTTGCATAAACCATTTCATGATTTAAATGGTAAGCAAGTAGAAGTGAAGCGTGCACTTCCAAAGGATGCTAATCCTGGTGCTAGTGGCCGTACTATGGGTGGTGTAGGAGGAGGTGGCGGCGGCTATCAGGGGTATGGGGCATCTGGTGGCAACCAAAATGCATATGATGGTCGGATGGATTCTGGTAGGTATGTGCAGCCTCCAAGCACTGGAGGTGGATTTCCACCTTATGGGTCTTCAGGATATAGTGCTCCTGGGTACAGTTATGGTCCTGCTAATAATGGCATTGGTTATGGCGGATATGGAAGTTATGGTGGTGCAAGCACTGGGTATGGGGGACCTGCTGGTGCAACTTATGGGAATCCCAACATCCCTAACGCTGCTTATGCTGGTGGTCCACCCGGTGCCCCAAGGAGTTCATGGCCTGCTCAAGCTCCCTCTGGTTATGGTTCTATGGGCTATGGGAATGCTGCTGCTTGGGGTGCTCCAGGTGGTGGTGCTGGATCTGGTGGTGGCGGTCCTGGTGCAGCCCCTGCAAGTCAATCACCCAGTGGGGCTGCTGGTTATGGGAATCAAGGGTATGGTTATGGTGGTTATGGTGGGTATGGTGGAAGTGATAGTTCTTATGGGAACCCTGGCGTATATGGTGCTGTTGGTGGGCGTTCTGGGAGTGCCCCAAATAGCTATGCCAGTGGTCCAGGAGGAAATGAACCACAAGGAAGTGGTGGCAACTACAATGGAAGTGGCTATGGTGATGCAAATGGAAGTTCAGGATATGGAAATGCTGCATGGAGATCTGAACCTGCGCAGCCATCTGGAAATTATGGGACTCCTCAGGTAAATGGTCCCCATGGTGGGCAAGTTGGTTATGGCAGCAGCTATGGCAGTGCACAATCACGGCAGGCCCAACAGCAGTAATTTTGACAGATAAATTTTCAACTGGATCATCAATTTCATCTCTTGGACCCCTCTCCACTCTTGAATTATGAGATCGTCATGAATTCTTCTGCGCAGCAGCAATTGAGTAGCCCAAGCTCAATGTCAATACACTTTGGGACTGGTTGGGTTGCTTGAATCCCAGTAGCTTGCAGTTCTGTTTCCCTAGTCTATAATAAGTAGTATTTTTCAAGAGATACTAGATGCTCTTTACTATTTGATATTTGCTAATGCGTGTAGCTTTAAATATTGCGTGCCTATGATTTTCTTTTAGCTGATTGGGAATTCAGTTACTGTAGCTTTTGACCTGTAGCAGCTTATTGCACTTTATATTTTGGTTCTATGCAGTTGTTATCTATATTTTGTTATCTTCTTGTGCTTTCATTCTGTTCATATTCTTTTTATGTCTCCCCTTATGACTAATTATAATTATAAATCATAATTAGAAGTGGAAAGAAGGAGATGTAGTCGAGGTATATATTGGGTGATGACAATGACTAGTCTCTTACTATGACAATATTACCACTTTATTTATTGATTTGATGCACATAATTATCTCTGTTGTCATCATGTTTTCATGTTTTGGTTCTATTCTACTTAGGGTACCCCTTACTGGCTTCAGTCAGGAGGTAGGAAATTCTTGTGTAGACACTCATGCTTCAATTGTTTTGACAAGTAGAAATAAGGAGATTAGTCAAGGTATTTACTGATAGCAGTGGACACTTGGGTTGATCACTTCGTAATGGGTAGCGATAATGGTAGTGGTAGTTGAAACTTTGAGGATGGCATAATCATTTCCCCCTGTATTTGCACTTGTGTTGTACAGGAGGAGAGGTGCACAAGTGCTGAAGTGGAGCCAAGTGTCCACTTATGGCTGAACAGGAACTTCATAATGGGCTTGGTCAGGGGGTTGATCAGCATGCTATGAACTTTGTTCAGTCAAGTTGTGTTTTTCTGGGACAAAGCAGCTTCACACTTCGAGATTCCAGGCTTGTTCAAGTATATGATAAAATTCTTAACCTACAGTCTGGTTTGTGGTGGTTGACAGAAAGTAAGGTGGATGGTTTGCGGTACGTTGACTAACGCAGTTAGCCATGACTTGTTTCAAAGTTCTGTCCTGAATATTAGTTGGCCAGCCAATTGATATCCACTTGTTAACTTATGGTATCTTGTGCTAGAGGACTTTAGAGACTTCATATTCATATTAGCGTTGGCCAAGTTTCTAATGGAAGTGAATTACTAAAAAACTAATTTGTTGTGATGTAAATTCTGTTTTGATGTTTGCCTGTGATAATGACTTGTGATTGAGACAGATTTCGTGAGTGGGGGATTACCTCATTCCTTCGATTTATGGCTGTCTTCTTGCTCATAGTTTCTATTTTTGGTGTCAGGTTCAGTAATGAAAGTGTGATGAATGTGGGGCTGGGCGCCTCTAACGTGTTCTTCTCTAATGCTCACTGTAATGCTCCAAGTTCCTAATTTTGTTTTTTATTTTTCTTTGGATCATTGAATTTTACTTAAAATAAGAGACATTTGGATATCTTGAAGTTCCAAAATGATGAATATTTATAATTTTTTATGATTTTTCAAAAATAAAAGGGTATAATTCTAATATTTTAAAAAAAAAATTGTAGAAAATACAAATCTTCACCATTTTGGGACTTTAAAATATCCAAATGTCTTTTATTTTAAGTAAAATCCAATGATCCAAAGAAAAAATAAAAGACAAAATTGAAAACTTAGGGCATTACAATGGATATTAGAGGAGGACACATTAGAGTCCCCAACCCCGATGAATGTGCAGCTTCCCGTGATTGGGTTTTCCAAAAATTTGTTGCACAGGTCATTTTTATTAAAGAACCTGATAGTAGATATATTAAAACTGTGTCCCTTGCCCTTTGCCTTTTGCCTTTCGCTTCACTTCTCACGAGGTAAATTTCCATTGGCGCTTCAGGCATTATATTCTTCCTTGGTACAGGTTGGTGTGGGAGGTCATGATTGCAGTCTTTCTCATGCATCACTTCGTAATATGGTTCTAGAATTAGACACAATTTACCATGCGTTTTGTGGAATTTAAGGAGTTGAGTTACACTGCTCATGATTTATGAACAGTGCATTATTTCAAGTTGACATTGTTTGTTGTTAGATTATCAATTAGACGACCAATTAACCCGTTATTTTCTGATTGCATATCTTATCATGGTTGTATGATTTAGTACTCCGGTCATTTATTTAGAGAAGCCTGTCGCGGATATTTCAGTGGATATCTGACTGTCTGCATATTCAGGAATGAGCAGTTGGAATTGTTAAATTTGAGAAGGCTAAGAGGAAAGATTATATGTTTGTGTCAGGGAAGTGGGAACCCTGACGTCTAATTGTTCTTCTCGGGCGTTTCCTTTGATATATTCTGCGCGTCCTTCATTACCTATTTCAGTTTTTAAACTTCACACGATCGAAGTAAACAATTGATTATGTGATGAGATGAACTCGGACCATGGAAGGTTAATGTAATTGAGCCTTGAAGGAGGCATGGTTTTTATTTCATAGCAGCTTTGAATGGCTTTTCAAGTTAAGCCGTCTTTGGCTCTTGTATATTTGCCCAAATTGTTATCCTTATGCCTAAAAAATTACACAAATATATAAATATGTATTAATTAACTACAGTCATGGAAGAGATCAAATCATAGGGGACACAGTTGGTCATGTAATATTGTCAATTTATTAAAAAAATTAAGTATTTTATATTTTTTAATTTATCAATTTATTTTAGATTTTTATAATTTGCAAATAATATTTAATTATATATAGACTGTTCTCTTAAAATTATATTTAGGAAAATATGATCGAGATTGGAACTCTTTAGTAGATGAACAAGTATCTCCTAATCGTGCTAGTGCATGATAAAGAAATTAAAGCTATTGAAAATAATGCTCGCACAAAATACAAGCCTAGTAGTGAGTTTGACTGGTTCAGAGCAAGACTAAGAACAATTCACTCTCTGCTTGTAATAAGTGGAGATTCTATCAAACATTGAAGGCATGGAAGATAAAAGATGGCAAAAGAATAAGCTATTTTCAGTTTTGCTTGAACGCGAAGCCTTTGCTTCTCTGAGAATCAAGTCACCAGGAGGGCCAACTTCTGTACGGATCTGTGAACGCAGTAGTGTTCCCAGGGCGTGAAAAAACCACCTACACCAAGCATTAGGCATTAGTTTAAACCTAACAATCCGCTATTTCTGGATTGAATAATGAACG
The DNA here is from genome assembly GCF_029017545.1 of Prosopis cineraria. Classification (NCBI taxonomy): domain Eukaryota; kingdom Viridiplantae; phylum Streptophyta; class Magnoliopsida; order Fabales; family Fabaceae; genus Prosopis; species Prosopis cineraria. The sequence goes on from NW_026555335.1 coordinate 4,644,329, forward strand.
ATAATGGCATCAATCGACTAATTAACAAAACGGGGTTCAGGTTCAGTTTGAAGCCTGGCTACCGACAGAAATACAGACTAGAACAGAGGCAACAGAAAAGCTCATGAAATGCCGAAAACATAAGCCCAAGCCCTCCATTCGTCAAATGGTAATGCCGACTGTTATCAGATGAAGCCTTTTGTGTTGCACATAAGATGAAAGGACCTTCACAGAAAGTTAATTCATAGAGATTTGAAGGGATATTAACAACTCAGACGATCCATTCTGAGATAGGCATGTAATGCATTTCAATACAACCTTGAAGAAAATGTGGTGACAAATGAGGCTGTAATGATCAAGATCCTAAAACTATCCTGGGTTCTGCTAATACAAAATCTTCGCCAGAAAAAATGGACAAACAATTTATACACATGACTATCTTAGATCATGCCAAGTGATTTTAAAGCATCACATTAATTGCTCCAAACTCATACAGTAACTCTTTAGGTATACCTGATAATTCCCAAGTGTATGGGACTTAAAACCTGCTGCACAGTAATCAAAGTAGTATTCCCATGTCCGAATGAACTTCTCATTAAATCCAAGACCCAAGATTTCACTACCATCATCAAGAGGTGAAATGTCCCAGAGTTAGTGTAAGTCTAGTCTGTAGTTTAGTATAGAGAACTAGTTGATGAATTAAGGGCATACTTCTGTCTTTCCATGAAGTTCTTCCTCCACCACCTAAGCGTATGGTAGTAATGAATTCCTATATTTTCTATGTGCTCCACACTACATTTGAGAACATTTGTTTTAGTATAAAAAGAATGAAAGGAATTCTCTACTTTAGAATGCAGCAACAAAACATGTAACTCACATACCTGAATCTAGATGCAGCTGCCATAGCTGATGTTATTCGACTTAGAGAGGGTAAGCAACCACCTGGAAAAATGTACTCCTTTATAAAATCTGAACTGCATCTGTACTCATCATAACGCTCATCCGGTATTGATATGAACTGAGGAAAAAGATAAACATCCTCAACGATTAGCAGCAATTTGAGTGCTACAATGATTCTAGTTTTAACGGTTAACTGGGGAAAAATCAGCATATTTTGGCTTTACGATCGAACATTACACTATCAAAAAGAAAAGATTGAAGGGACACAAATATTTCATATCCTATGTTATTACCTGCAGAACAAAAAGTCCATCATTAGCCAATACTGATTCACAGCAACCAAAGAACTCTTCCATATATTCATGACCAACGGCTTCTATCATCTCGCTGAAATATGCCAATACTGATCAAGAAAAATGTTGAAAGTATTGTCATATTGGATATGATTCTATTGAAAACCAAAGAAAATAACTCACCAAGATATAATCCTATCATATTTGTATGTCTTGGGTAATTGGCGATAATCACGGAGAAGAAATTTTATATGATCCTGAAAGCATGAATAACTAAAATTGAATACAAAGTTGCTAAAGATTTTCTAATTCCATAAGCACATTGGATACAGCTAATTTCTCTCTGGCACAAAGAGAAGAACTTAAATGTCATAAGCGCAGTGTAGCAAAGAGATGAAACATTGAGGCTTTTTCTGTAACATCCATAACTATAATGAGGATCTCAGTAGATGAGGACCAAGTTAAGCAGTAGTTCAATACCTGAAGCCCAGCATCTCTAACTCTCTTTTCTGCAAATTTCAGTTGTTCCTTGGACAATGTTATGCCAGTGTATTTGCAACCAGTTTGTTTGACAACTTCAATGGCTAAGCTCCCCCATCCACATCCTATCTCAAGAATGTCATGCTTCTTTTCTATTCTTGCCTTTTTATTTATTTGAAGAGGAAAATATTAATGGAGATCTTCTCAAGGATAAGCACTAAAATATTGAAATAACTTCTTAGAAACTCACCTTTTCAATCAGAAGTGAGATCTTTCTCATCTGTGCATCTTTCAGGTCTTCATTTTCATTCTATGAAATTATTTAAGAAAGGAAAACAAAAAATTAATAACGCTGCTTCAAAAGTTATATGAGATTGAACAAAAGAATCAGAAAGTCAAGATCCGAACCTTAAAGACAGCACATGAGTAAGTCATTGTTTCATCCAAAAAAAGAGCGAAGAGTTCATTGCTCTAGAAACAGACCAAGAAAGAAATGTGAGCTTTCAGGCATAATCAGTCGACAATATATAATAGATGGGAAAGGTCTAACTAATATCTTATCACCATAGTTCATGTAAAAAACATTTTCACTAATATATTTTAGGCCATGCAAAACTAATTACATGTTCTAAAATTTCTCAATGGATTAAATAATATAAATTTGTGCTTGGTACAAGTGCATCACTGAATACGGGCAATTTTGCAGGTTACGATCTGTATACCAGATCATAATGCCTGGAGATGTTCCTGCGAGCCTGTGTAAGGGTATTTTTCCTTGAAACATGATCGATGAAGAACTTTGCAGATGCTACACAAGATGTGAACAAAACTGGTGTCCACCAACCCCTAAAGTCATCAAAAGCAGAAAATGAGATATAAAATGTGAGTGATACTTCATTGTAGGCTTCAATATATTCCATATGCAGCTTACCTGTTCTTTGATTTTGAGTTATGGGTATTTGAATCTCTATTGGCTATGAGAATCTGCATTAAAAATCAGGGAGTATTTAATTGAAGACCAAAATGGACATTTGTTCTTAGCATGAGATCAGTTCACCTACCAAAAAGAAATTTAAGAGGTCTTCATCTTGATCAACGAATGAAAAGTCCCCATTGATATATGCATCTGCAAGGCCTAAATCAGCTTGTGTCATAACCTGAATTGCACATAAAAGATATCAGTTTTTTTGTTTTGGCCAACTATTAGTGATTTTATTTGCTCCGACAGGAATAAGAATACATCATAAATTAAAAACTTATAGTAAGACCAATCATCGATAGTTCATACGTAAGTTCAAAGTACATACCTTCCAATAGAATTGAGGATGGTGGACCCTGATAACACTTTTCAATAGGCTCCCTTTTCCATATCCCTCAAAGGTGAACATTGTCCCTCCTTCCTCCAGTAACCTGTAATACCTCAAGGCACAAAGGTATTGAAAACCTTTTCTATACTTGTGTAGAGTATTAAACAATAAAAGCATGCATATATATTGGGTATATTTTTATCTTGAGAATTTACTCAAAAATATACAGTCTTGGAAGTGAACCTACATTAAACATCCAGTAGAGATGTAAGATTTCAGGAATCTAGTCACAAGAAGTCGAGCACCCAGTTCTGTCCAAGAAGGTACCATGTGTTTTGGGTTGCTTAAAAGGGTGCAGCACCTTCCAAGAACCCCATGTGCTGCAGTCATGCCAGCCTAAAAGTTATACTCAACTGTTCAGTCATTTTTATTTCCACTCAACAAAGATGATGGCCCGTTGCCCAATAGTAATATGTGTATTGCAGTAAATGGTTATTTATATCTCCAATTCAGAAACCAAAGAGTTTGGTTTGTCTTAAATCCTAGCTTAAAAGTCAATTAAAAATAAAAAACATGTAATGGCTTTTTTTCTTTCAAAGTTAGCTCACATTACCTTTAATCCATCCTCATGAAATCCATAACCTGAAAGAAAAGCACAATGTACATTTCAGTCAATGGTAATTTGAACTAGATCAGATTCCAGAACCAAATATAATTACTGCATATTGTACAGTGTTGATAAAGTACATATGTGTGTGCATGTAAAGTTAATTTCATTGAGAGCATTAAAAATGTGTTCAATTGCACACTTTACCAATTTAGTAAACTATTTGTACTTCACTTCCTTCAAAAAAGGCTTTTACATATAAATGCAGTTACTACAGATCAAGAAAATGTGTCACATGGACTATTCAAACGATAACCAGCCTTTTCACACATATTTTGTAGTTGAAGAAACCAAAAATAAGTGCTCAACAACAAGTCCATAAACACCAGTAATAAACTAAAAATCAAGAATCCATCAACACAATAAGCAGGAACTTACCCAGGTAGGCCCCACAGAACCAGATTCTTCTTTTCCCTTGAATGAGATCTAATTCAGATGAAGCTTTTGATGCAGCGACGGAAGGGACTGGATGGCCAGTTGACCACTTAAGCAATGTATGTTCTGGTGGATGATCTGGGTTCAGAGTTATAAGGAATGGTAGACTCGTTTCTCCTAAGTTCTACAAGTTCAAATATTTCACCGTACGCCATGATCATTTACAAGGAACAAAATTATAATTGTGCAATTGAACTTGTCTATTTTTCCCGAGAGCACAAGATCAACTCACCTGAAGAATATTGAGCCAGTAGGTCACACACACTCTATTGTCAGTATTTCCCAAAAAATTCCATGCACTCCATGCTGCTGGGTTTTTGGGCATTAAATCTTTATCACGATGAAGAAAAATATCACTGCCAATACAAAGTAAAAATATAATTGTGCAATTGAACTTATTTGGATATATGCAACATCTCAGTTTTAGCACCTCTTATTTTGAACACAACCATTACGTGCACATTAGACTAGTATTATCTTCTGAATATTCTGCTTGCTCTAGCTGCTAAAAAAGAAGTTTGAGAATTCTGTCTTTCTGACTCTGTATTGGGATATCCATATCATTTTTAGTGTGGTGTTACTATAAAGATTATTGTAAAAAGATACTCTGGGAGGCATTTCAAAAAGGATGGAACAGATATATGGCAATACATGCGTGTTCAGGATCTGAGATGCATTAATGAATTGAAAGACTATGAGGATGAATTAACCTATACTCATATTGAAAAGCTCCAAGGATTCTCCTTTCATCAAATGTTGCTTGGTCTCCTAATATTCTCAGAGCATCAGGGGCATGGACAGCCATAATGCATTCATCATAGATTTCTTGAGTACCATCTTTGCATTGAACAACGCATCCTGCAATTATGCCTCTAAAACTTCTTACAATACCATCATTTAGTACAAATATGGTACTTCGTGTGTTTCTAAATGTAAGAGCTAGTTAACTAATACACAGAAATTAAGAAAATTGGTTATTTGTCATTATTGTGTGTTGGTTTCCCTGTAATACCACTCCTTTCAATCATTTACATTGAAAACGATCCTAGCACACATTTTTTGGTTTTAATAAAAAATACTAACTCCATCTCAAATTATCTTATAATTTGAGACAAAATTATGCATGCCAATAAAGCTCAATAATGACACTTTACAGACTTACTTTTTTCAAAAAAAAAAAAAAATCAAGAATGCCCTTTGTTTAATTTAACTTTAAATCTACATATTTAATCATTACACTACCATCATTTCAATTCTCTTCACTTTAAGGGTAATGTTGAAAAAATATCATTAACAAAACCTTATTTTTATTAAATTGTCTTATATTTTGGGATAAGAAAATACTTCCAAGGTTGTCTTATAATTTGGTATGAAGAGAGTATGTGAAATCAAAAATGATAGTTTGGGGGAAAATTACACATGTGGGGGACAAAATAGATTGAGGCCTTACATTTAGGACCAAAACATGCCCCTCAACTAGCTCACACATTTAGAACTAGAGGGAGCATTTGTCACAAGAACTTCCATATCTGAATGGTTAGCCTTTCACGAAAGTTTGTATTGCATGCATTGCCTTATCCTTTCAACTGATATATATTACATAAGGTCCTTTACAAACTTATGAATGCAAGTTCTTCAATTTTTCATGGAAAGCAAAAACGAAAGCAGTAAAAAAGTGATTGACATTTCTCACCTTTTTCAGATGTTGAAACTGATATGACTGCAGAGTTAGTTAATATACGGCAACCTTTTTTCTGAAGCTCTTCTCTGACCTGATTTTTCCAATATAAGAATGAACACTAGATTTAAGAAGAAGACAGGCTTACTATCATAATGAATAGATTCTGCACCTTTCTAACATAGTTCTGTGAGCGCCATTTGACAGTAAGCCATTGGGGTCGGCCAAAGAGCTAAAGAAAGAAGCAAGTGAATCAGGAAGTAACCTTAGAAAAATTTTGACTTGAAAACTAGAGCAAGAATTAAAGATATAAACAAAGGAAAAATGGTCATTTGCAGTAGGATTACCTGAAGCAGATGATGGTTGCGACAGAATGAGAGAACTGAGAAAGCAGAAAAGCTCATGACTCCTTCGGAAGGACAGGACCAAATTGAACCACAAATTGGAATCTAGAGAAGGTAATGACTTGTTTAACGCATAGAAAACTACAGAGAAGAGGCGTAACAGTAGTTACAAGAAGTAGCTTATCATACAAGGTAGGCCTTTTGGAACAACTCTGAGTAACCCCGGGACTTGACAAAGTTGCCCAAAGTCTCATTGCGATCAACATCTGGGTTACTCTCAAGCCTATCAAGATAGCTGCATTTGCAAGAGAAAACCAAGTCAATTCAATATTGTGATGTGTCAGTGTCCAAGCTTGGAGGGTTGAGAATGAAGAAACAATGGAGAGAGGGAGGGAATGAGTATGCTAGCCTGAGAACATCATGTTTGAAGTTGACAATTTCACGAATCATTTGCCAGAAGTAAGGGTTGAGGATGTTTGTTTTCTGGGCAAATAAGCTAGAGAGACCGTTTCGACTGCCCCACTCGCAACGTCGGCCTTTGTCCAGGCTCACTGCAAACGACATGTCCGATAGTTCCATGTCAACTCCCAAACTCTCGAATAACTCCATCATGTTTGGATATGTCACCTGTTCCATTAATTCACACGCACGCGTTACATAACATTGCACTCCTGTTAATGTTAGTGCTCATTACATTACTCTTGTTCTATTCTCGCACAAATAATCTGCTGACAGAATGGAGATCAATCTTGAATCATTTGAAAGCACACTCTTTTTGTGATTTGCGTGATCAATTCTAAGTTTCACGAAATATCATAGGATGATATTGTGGTTTGACTCTCATGCAACAATTATAAAAATTGAACCTGATACCAAAACTGAAAACCCCCCCCCCCATTTTTCTTTTGTGTGCAAGCAACTACTCCAAATTAGACTTTATTTTATTTTTGTTAACTAAAATTATCTGTGTACTCGCTCCGGTCGTATTTATAAGTCATTTCTACCAACCTCATCAATACCAATACAATAAAAGTACAAGGAATAAAAATAAGTAAAATTTCAAACATAACCCTCAAGTAAAAAGTAAAAAATAAGTCAATTATATAATATTACTTTTTCTGTTTTTCTCTCTCTTACTTTTTAAGGGTAATTTAAAAATTTTAATTTGAAACAAAACAATCTCATCAACAAATAACTTATAAAGTGGACCAGATTATGTTTCTAGAAAGTGACTTATATATGGGACCGAAAGAGTATATCTACCATGTGCACAAGGGAATGGATCTGGTACACTTTTTTTTTTTTCATTTTCTTGTGCACCTCGTTTTTTGTAACAATTAAAATGAGATGTAAAAGTTGGAAAAAAGAAATGATAATTAATAATAAAGTAAGATATGCACAATGAAATATAAAAAAATATTTATAAAATAAATTACATCAATTTTCTTCTGTTCTAATTCTTATTAACCACATTTCGCCACTATTTTAAAAACTACACTTTAATTCAAAATATTTATTTACTTTTAAACAATGTTTTGCATTGCTTATTAAATTGTGTAACGTACACTATAATTTAGATACAATACAAGAGAGTGAAAGTATTTTACTCTAATAAAATGAAAATACCTTTTTCCACAAGGAAACAGGATTAAAAATCATCTGCAGTATGCACAGTAATCCCATGCATCACTTTAAAAAAAATTATAAATATAAATTCTTTAGGGGTGCAGGGAGCCAGGAAAGAGTCCATTTGCTTTCAGCATTAATTATTAATTGTGTGATTATCATAATGGGACATAAAGGGGATCGGATGAACACCAATGGAATCACTTCAGTTTATGTAACGCTAAACATATTCCTACAAAATCCCTAACTAAACACAAAACTAACAAACGTTAATTCACTGGTTAACCTTGTCTAAAAATAAAAATTTTAACCAGTTTTACTTTTATCAATAGTGGTTCATAAAATGCTACTCTCTCCTATTTTTATTATAAACAACTAATAACAATTTTACACAAATTAATGAAAGTAGTTAAAATTAGTTATTCCTTATAAAATTTTGAGATTATCCTCCATAAAATTTATCAGTTAGAAGAGTTTATAGTTAGTGAAGCACATTAGATTAAAAAAAAAATTAATGCTATGGACGGGATATATTATATTATATGATACAGAAGTACAACCTAACAAGAAAGCCCTATCTACTTGGTTGTCTGTGCAACAACAGCTTAACTTTTATTTTTATTCTAATCCTCTCATAATGTTTTGTTCTGTTGTAAACCTTTGCCGGCACGCACACTTGTTCCAAACCGGAGCATTCAAATTTTTTTGACTCAAGTTACCAGCGTTGATACTAATTAGTTATTGAGTACCTATTATTTATAGCTCCCAAAGTAAAATATATTTCTTTCTTGTTTCTCACTGCATGCAGGAATCAGAGTTACCCAGAAAATAATCAAGAAGCAAAAGAAAAAAACAATGCAGTAAAACAGAAGAAGAGATTAACACTGAAGAAGCATGAAATCAGCTAAATTTTTGCTGCAGCAGATATGGTTGTGCTTGTTGCCCTTTCTAGTGAAAAGTTAAAAGCCGGAAGCTATGATGAATTAATGCAAGAGGTGATGAATTCATACCCGATTGAAGACCATGAAGCCCAAGTCAAGAAGAAAGCCATCGGCATTGACAGTCCTGGCATGGCCTCCCAAGTAGTCTTGTTTCTCATGCACAACCACCTCCACTCCTGCTCTTGCCAGCTCGTATGCTGAGACCAGACCGCTTATCCCTCCGCCCACCACTCCCACTCTCTTCATTTTCTGCTCACTTTTCCCAAAGGATGGCCTTTTCACTGATTAAAAAGCCCACATAATTGGAGACGTGGAGCTGAAATATCCACTAATCCAATGCTGCTTCAGACCCTAAACAATGCAGATGCCTGGGACTGCCCCAGACCAAGCACAAGCAGGCCGAGGCTTTCATGCCCAAATTAAAAACAAGTTAATCACTCACGCCACTTCAGCTCGGATGACAAAAGCTGCAGAAAAAGACAAGCAAACTATAAGGCCTCCCTATCCAAATAAGCGTTCCATTGTTATGCTATCCTCTCAATTAATACTTATGCATCTGCCTCTTCTCCTCTTTCCGGACATGTGTTTATGGCCGTTTAAATAACAAGACTTTGAATTCGTGAAAACATTTACTCTTGTTTAGGACTCAGACTCAACACACAGATTATTCAGAATTCAATATGACGTTTGATGCCGGGTAGTTTGTCAAAAAAAAAAAACAAAGAAAGAAAAGAAAAGAAAAGAAAAGAAAAGAAAAGGCTGGCGTTGTGGGGTTAGCCTTGCTTGGACAGGGCGTACAGTACTATTTGCCTGAAAGGGGACTAGGGGTCCACATTCGCTTGCATAAAAAGAGAAAAAAAGAAATTGTGAATTTCTTTTCATTAAAATTACTTATATTAGTGAGGTATGTCAGAAATGATATGATGTTGTGGGAGCGTCTGAATATTTCTGGGCAGGTAAGTTTGTGCGGCATTCATGGACGTGGGGTATCACCGTCACATGACCTCCAAGGGTTAGAGTTGATGCAGAGATTGCAAGTGTGTGGAGCCGGTAAGCCCACGACTCCTAAATTATTCCAAAGTCGCCTCCCAAATTATTCATCACATTTTTCACTACATGAATAATTTTTAATCACAGTTCGTATTATTTTGAATTTTAGATTGCCAGCCTCAGCCTGGGCCACAACACATACAAAAGTATATATATGATCACATATGATTGTGAATTGAGCTCTGACTAATTAAGAAGATAGATATCAATCCAACCGTTACTTATATATGAAAAAAAAAAAAATTCTCTCTTCTCGTCTTTCGCAGGAAAAATAATGCAAATCAGGTGAAGGCGAAAACTATATAGCATTAAATTTTAGTTCATTAGAGGCATCGTCACATGTGAAAACTTGTCCATTCTTCTGACAGGGCAGGACACAACGGAACCGTGACGTGAGGTAAATTAATTGAGATTGATCCGAAGAAGGAGACAATTGTGCAGCGCAACTGTTTGGTTTATTTCTGTTCTCACCTTTTTCAAAAATTGTTTTCTAATAGTTTTTAGAATTGTTTTTAAAAATAAAATAAAATAAAAATCTGTTTAGTTATGTTAATTAAAAAACAGTTTTAAAATTGAAAAATAACTTGACTGTGCTAATTGAAGGCAATCAATAGTAGTGATTTATAATAAAGATCAATCAAGCTAGTTATATTTTTCAATAATCAAATGGAATATATTTTAAAAAAAATAATAAAAATAACTAAATCCAAAATGCTTGTCCAAATGAATTTTTTTATTTTTTATTTTTTAAAACAGACAAAAACTCAAAACATAAATCAAACATGCCTTTAATATCAATGATAAAAAAAAGTCTAGCCTTATAAATGGCACTCGATAATATTTTCAAACTTTATACTGTCTTTATTTAAAAATATAAAATATTTTTAGTTGAATCTCACCCTCTAATAAAGTAATTACTTATTTTCAAGCTAACTTTATATTTTTATAATTATTTATATTAAACATCATATAATAAATATAAAGTTATTATTAATATGAACACTTAAAAAAAAAGACAATGATTACGCTTTGAAAAATTAAAAATACTTTATATTTTTTAATATCTAATTTCTCAAAAAAATATTTTATATTTTTTAATAGAGGAAGTATAATGTATGAATTTATGATTAGTTTTTTAATAATAATATTAAAAAGGATTATCATCCTACAGCAAAAAGTATCTATATACAATAAAAAATGGCGCATATAATGTGTGTGTGTGCGCGTGTGAATGGCGGGAGTAACTGAATAATTAAGATGGTTATATAAGGAGGGAAAAAATCACCCTGTCAAATTTTGTCCTAGATATGCTGGGCAACTCGTCTTCGTCAAATTAAGTTTATCGTGAAGGAGACGAGTATGCCTGTACAAAAGCCGCCCAGCGGCCAAGGTGATCAGAAAAAGCCTTTTAATTCTCTCTCTCAGAGTTTGCCACCTTATTAATCTATGCACTGGCGTATCATACACAGCTTGCTTTTTGTCAATTAAGCGTGTGCATACAAAGGATATAGGCATACGAAATGATTAGTTATATAATGTCCTAATTTTTAAATCATAAATTAACTGTAAAAATTGAAATTTTAAATGAGGACATATATTTAGGGTTGGTATTGTTTTCAGGATTGATTTGGAGAATAAATTGAAGTTGAGATTATTTAAGTTCACCCATGAGTTTAGGCATGAAACTATGACTTAAAATGAACTTAAAATGATTTGTTTCGGTAAAATGGGGTCTCAAAATAGGTTTTGGGTGGGATCTTGGCCCAAGCTCATGGACGAAGTGAAGTGTAGCGTTTCCGCACCATGCACCATAGCACGTGTCGCGTGTAGCATCTTTAATTTTAAACTCAAATTAACTAAACTTAAAAGGGTCAGTAAAGTGAATTTTTGGGGTGTGTGACTAGAGATGCCTAACGAGCGTGTTTGATCTCAATTTTAATAGCAAGCACAAGTTTGAAGGAGAATCAGGTCGCCCGAAGATAAAAGAAAAAGAATTTTTAAAAGGAGCAGTTCATGTTGAACACCACTTGCATTTCCCCTGTCACCAACTTCTCCAACTATAGTGATACTCTAGTTCACCAAGTGTGTTTCTCTTTTCATTTAGTTATGACACAAACCTATTTCTCAGACTGTTAAAGTAATCTAAAAAATAAGCCGTGACCTTATAGCCATAGTCCCACTCATCGCCCTGGCCTGGTTTCACCTTGTGGCTCAATGCATACCTTATTTTAAGCCTCGCATTTAGATGATGGTAGTTTGAATTGTTTAGCAAGCACTCCGAACACTAGTAAGGCCAAACTTAATTGTAGAGCGAGAGAGCATGTAAAATATAGTACATGTACCTCATGCAACACATGTATTATATTTCATGACATGTATCACATGTTTTAACATTTGTATCATGGATTTTTAATAAAATATTTCTACACTACTTAAAAACTTAAAAATTAATTTTTTAATTGATTGCTATGAATATTTTTATGTCATTTTATAAATATTGTTTAAAATTCAAGATACTTAACTTATATTCTAAGAATTTAAAATATTGCATACACACAGTTGTGTCTATATCTTAAAATTTTAAAAATTATTATGTATATTGTACAATGTCATATTTCATACAGGGTAAGGATTTTCTCTTATTTCCTTCTCTTCTTTTTTAACCGTTAAATCAAGATTTGAATGGTTGAAATTTGATGCTTGTAAAATTATTATTAAAATTTTAAATTATAAAAAATAAATAATTAAATTTAAACTGTTATAAATTTAATTTGAACAGTTCAAAATTTTAGTAAAAATCAAATAAAAAATAAATATTTTAAAAATGATCAAATCCAAACCATCCAAACTATTAATCTTAATGGCTAGAATAAAGAGGGAGGAGGGATTGAGGAAGAAAGGGGAAGAAAAGAAAATCCTCTCGCTTGTTCTGATTAAAAAAGAGAATTATACCAAAACACAAAACAAGGTAATTAAATGTCCTAATATCTCTTGACAATTAAGCATGACAAATAATAATATACTAAATTATTAACATAAATTGAGGTTTAACTACTCTTTTAGTTTTATTTATAAATTATTTATAACATGTTTTATTGAAGGTAAGGAAAAATTTAAATCTCATTAAATTTATTTAAAATTTAATAAGTTCTTACTTATCCTGTACAAAAAGATAAAGATGAATATAAAAATAATAAAATATTTTATAAATAAAATTAAAATTAATGTTTTTTTCTCACTGTATAAATAAAAGTAGAGAAGCATTCCCTCCTTTTTTTTATTTATAAGAGAGACTGTCATTTTTATATAAATAAAATCATATTTTTAATAAGTATTTATTATAAATTTTTTAAATTACTTTTGGAAAAATTAATTTTTTAATCGTCCAATTTTTATGTCACTTATAACTCAGTCCTTAACTATGAATCGTCGTGACTCAGTACCTCAACTATGACTTGCCTATAACTCAGTTTTTTAACTTTTGAACCACTTACAAATTAGTCCCTTAACTTTTGTTAATTTTTTTTTTCATGTTAGCTTAGATTTCACATCAATGAGCAAGATGAGGGTATTTTAAAATAATATATGAGCATTTTTTTATCCCTCTTATTTGATAAGAAATTTTAAAAAAAATTAAAAAATAAGGATTGAGTTATAGGTGAATCAAAAGTTGAGGAATTGAGCCGCAGCAAGTTATAGTTGAGAGATTGAGTCGCAGCGAGTCATAGTTGAGGGACTGAATTACAAGTGAGTTAAAAGTTGAAGGATTAAAAGATTAATTTTTTTTTCTCTTTATAATTTTATCATTTACCGTCATAAAAAATCATTAATGAAAGGTTGATTAATATTATTAATAAATAATATTATAGTTTAATTCTTTTATTTTTAAATATAATTAATATCATAAACTAATTTTTTTTAGATCATGTGATGCCTTTTTCCCCCTCCCATAAATAAAAAACGGAAGGAGCAGTACAATATTGAAGAGGCGGGAGTTGCCTAAGTTGTCGGAATATTAAATTGAGAAAAAGAGCAAAGGTGGAATGCGACGTGTATGAAGAAGATTGGTTAGGAAAAGAGGGAGGGAGTGGGACCGGGGCCCAGATGAAGGTCACGTGGTTTGGATTGGGTCCATGAGAGCACAGCTCCAGCGTGGACAAGGAACTCACCCCAGACGTCTCTGTCCACTTCACTCTCATACTCTCCAATTACTCATCCGCTAATTTCCTTTCTTCACACATCTTTGATTATGACATTCTCTAAACCAAAACAGGTCCACGCTTGTCTCCTTCATTTCTCATCACCATTGTCCTCTAATTGTTACTTTTACCTCCTTATGCCTCCACGAGCTACCGACCATTTTTTTTTTTAAAAGAAAATTATAACTGAAATACTTTCATTCACTGATGAGCATAGGGAAACATTACGTATCTACAACCAAGTCAGAACGAAGAAAAACAAAACAAATTTTCTCTCATCATTTGCCTCCTCTACTCAAGCTATTAATGCTAGATATTTTAATCATATTATATCATATTTATAAAAATTGTTTTAAATTTAATATCCTAATTTAAGATATCATTGAGCTATGAGATATTGTTAAAGATAATAAAATATTCTAATCGTAGCCAGAATCAACTGGTTGTATCTAGATTTAAGGATTTGTTCAATCTAAATTAAATAGTAAAATAGCCCTGATGATAAGTTATAAATAAGGGCATATGGACTGAGTAATCCTGAAGGAGGGTTTCCTAACTAATTTTAAAGATTTAATTTATAGTTTGTCCTGCAATTAAGTCTATGAGCTTTCCTAGCCAGACTTTTTGTAGTATTATTGCCTTATTGGCTTTCCTATAAATTTTAAGGAAACATGCCACTGTGACTGGGCAGAACAATTCGTGATTTGTGTGCAGCTTCCTGAGTCATGTCCACGTAAGAGTGTTGTATATCCTGCCATCTGGGAATGACATTAATAGCTTCTGGACCTCCACGAATTTCCAACTCAATTCAAGTAATTTTATAGTCCTCTAAATTTCAGAAATAGCAGCCTGAAAGATTTCCCCCGTACACCAATAAGCTACCAACGTTGTATTATCCCATTCTTCACATTTTTCTCTCTGTTTTTTTTACTTCAATTTTTTCTGGTAAAGTTTTCAACCTTTTTTTTAGTTGCCTAGATTATCCACCGTCGGTAACGGTGACTAATCCCTTCTTTACAGAATCTCTCACAAGGGAACAAACAGCTGGTCATAGAGTGCTCTTTATTTGTATTAGTGAAAAATCGAATCTTCCACTACATGTTTAAGAGATGAAGTGAGATAGCCATTACGTCACGCTTATATGGTTGAAGTTTTTAACTTTTATTTTAAATAGTTCCATCCTCAATCCTATTTGGGCTGTTGGAAATAAATATCTCTCTAGGCTTATACTCAAGCCCAAACAGGATTCACTACAGGAGTAGCCCATTGCATTATTTATCCAACACCTTTTGACTTTACACATTATCGGCCCATTCCAGCGAAGTTGGGTTCCTTTTACTTACAGTCAGTTTATCGTTTTTTTTTTTTTTTTCAAAAGATGTGTTTGATTGAAAGGTTTTAGAAGGAAGGAAAGATACTCCCTTCTCCTCATTTAGTTAAGAAACTCTAGAGGGAAAGGGAGTCAAAATAACCCCTCCCTCCCCTCAAATTGAAATTTTTTGGAGAAAAGCTAATTTTTTTGACCATTTTGTCATTACTTATTTTTTAATATTTTAAGTATACTCATAGATGAAAAAAATTCTCTTTCATATCAAACAATACTTCACTCTAAATCTTGACTGACTTCATTGGATTTTTCAAAAAAAATTACAATGCCTCATATTTTATTATATATTTAAGGAAGTTATTTATTTTTTATAAAAAAATTGTTATCATTATAATTATTGATTTAATTTTTTTATTTACATATTGACAATATAATAGGATGAGGGTGAATTTTTAAAAAATTATTCAATTTAAATTGAAGTGTAAACTTATTTTTTGCAGAAAACTATTAAAAAATTTAAACTAATGTATAAAGATATAATGATAAATTAGTTATTACTTTCCTTCCCTACCCTCCCAAATCAAATAAAATATTATTAAAAAATTTTCTCTTCCAACAAAATTAAATAAAATAATATTAAAACTCTTTCCTTCTCTTCCCTTCCGTTAAACCAACACACCCTGAGTCGACAGTCTTACCATTTCTTTTAACGGCATACATACATGCATACATATATAAATGATCCCTTCAAATGTTTTACCCCAAAAATAAAAACACAAATTTACTGCCCCAAAAATAAAAACACTGCAGTATCCAAACTCCAAAGGCTTAGGCCTTGTTTGTGTTCTATTTTTAAAAACTTTTTTAAAAGTAGAAAAATTTAAAAATTTATTTAGATAAGTATTTTGTATTTAATTATTTTTATTTTTTATTTTTAAAAACAAAAAATAGAAGCAGCTTCAAGTTGTTTTTGTTTTATTTTTAAAATACATTATGTTTAATTATTGAAAATTATAGTTACTTTGATCAATTTTTATTATTAATCATTATTATTAACTGTTTATAAACATCACTATAAATTTATTTTTTAATTTTAAAACTGTTTTTTAATTGACATAATTAAACTGATTTTTATTTTATTTTATTTTGAAAAATAAATTTTAAAATCGTAATACGAAACAGTTTTTAAAAATAAAAAGTAAGAATATAAACCAAACAAGCTCCCTGCCTTCGTTTTGTTTTTTAATAGTTATTGGAAAACAAAGGAAACATGAGCACTTTCTTGCTTTTTTTTTTTTTTTGGGATTCACACAGCGCTTTCATACTAGATAGAAATTTAAGCCACATTCTAAAATAAGAAACTTCGTCTTCGGACATTGGCGTGTTCAGTCAATGCCTTCTTTAATATATTTTCAGACAAGCTTGAAAGCATATTTCAATTAAATAAATCTCGCTCCAAATAGTGTTATTGTACTAAAATTTCATTAGAGAGGTTCATTTTAATGTGACCCTCCTTCTCTATTTAATTTCCATCCTCATTTTTTTTAAATATATTAAATAATAGATATTTATAAAAAATATATTATTATTTTTAAAAATAAAAATATTAAACACATTTAATGAGATTTATTAATATATAAAATTTTATTTTGGTGTATTTTATAATTTAAAATGTATGATATAAATATTTACATTCATTAATAAAAAAATAAAATAATTTAAAAAATGAGCAATTTAATTTGCGCATCTAATTTGGATGGTTGCATCGTTTTCTTCGCTCTCACAACGTTGGCAAATCCATCATCACCCATCTCTATCTGACCTTGCAGGAAGTTGCTGTCATCTAACTAACACCACGATTATCACACCCCTCCCTTTCTCCATTCGCTCCCTCCTCCGCTTTTCTTCTTTAAGGTGGCATGTTCAAGTTCCCTCCCCCGCCGGAACTTTAACGTCCATCGTTTTGCCACCCTCTTCCATCGTGGGTTTCTGACCCGCCTTCCCTCCGCTCTGCCGCATGGGTCAGCATGCCCGCCGTGAATCTTATCCCTCCTCCGCTTCTTCCCGTCTCGATCATCTGCGTCACCACCCTCGCCGACTAGACTTTCCCGAGAAGGACAACGACGTCGTCTGCCCTTTCGGCGAGCTCGAAGGCTTCGACCAGGATGACATTAGGGAAACCGCCTACGAGATCTTCTTCACGGCATGTCGATCGTCGCCGGGCTTCGGAGGCCGAAACGCTCTCACCTTTCATTCTGTCCACGAGAATGGGGATGGCGGCGGGTCCAAGCCGAATCAGGTGGTGAGTCATCCGACCAGCCGGGTGAAGCGGGCCCTCGGGTTGAAGATGTTGAAGAGGTCGCCGTCGAGGAGGATGGTGGCGGGAGGGAGCGGTGGAGTGTCGTCGACCCCGTCTTCCCCGGTGGGGCAGGGCGGAGGTAGCCCTCTGGCGTACGCTGCACCTCCATTCAGGCCGAGGCGGCCGATGACTTCGGCGGAGATCATGAGACAGCAGATGCGGGTGACCGAGCAAAGCGATAACCGTCTGAGGAAGACCCTCATGAGAACCCTAGTCGGTCAAGTATGCATCCAACATGCAAATTAATAAATAAACACATTTCTCTATAACATAAGAAAATAAAATGCGTGAAAATGCATGGTGCTCATTGCACACACAGCCCCACCATGAACGACGTCGTTATTTCAGTCTTTCATGCCTTTAGCCTTGCAGAAAGACGAGAATCATCAGCATCATGGTCATAAATCGCCGACGTTTATTTTAATTTATATGCTATGAAATTAAATTCAAGATTTCGCAGAAAGAATCGTTGTCATAATCGTCAATTAATGCGCATAATTAAGAACGGCGACAAATTCATGAGAAGGAAATGACAATGAAGTCCTTCCTGCCATTTCTGTTGCTGAATTAAAAAATAAAAAAATAAAAATTACAAAAAGAAAGTGTGTTAGAAGATGAATGATTATGGATGAAGCAATTGACGAGGGTGGCGTGTGGTATGGCAGGTGGGAAGGAGAGCAGAGACGATAATCCTACCTCTGGAACTATTGAGGCAGCTGAAGCCATCGGAGTTCAACGACTCGAACGAGTACCACATGTGGCAAAAGAGACAACTCAAGATCTTGGAAGCTGGTCTCCTTCTTCATCCTTCCATTCCTCTCGAGAAGAACAACACTTTCGCCATGCGTCTCAGGGACATAATCAAATCCGGGGGCTCAAAACCCCTCGACACTGGCAAGAACTCCGACACCATGCGAACCCTCTGCAACTCCGTCGTCTCCTTGTCCTGGCGCAGCTCCAACGGCACCCCCACCGATGTCTGTCACTGGGTCGATGGCTATCCCGTCAACATGCACCTCTACTCCTCCCTCCTCCAAGCCATCTTCGACATTCGTGACGAAACCTTAGTTCTGGACGAGGTGGATGAGCTTCTCGAGCTCCTGAAGAAGACCTGGTCCACTCTAGGGATTTCCAGGCCCATTCATAACGTGTGCTTCACGTGGGTGTTGTTTCTGCAGTACGTTGAGACGGGGCAGGTAGAGTCGGATCTTCTGAGCGCGGCGTACGCCATGTTAAATGATGTGGCGGCTGACGCCAAGAAGGAGAAGGAGGCGCTGTATGTGAAGATATTATCGTCGGTGTTGGGATCGGTTCTGGAGTGGGCCGAGAAGAAGTTGGTGAATTACCATGAGTATTACGTGAGAGGGACGGTTGGGCAGATCGAGAACCTTCTTCCACTGGTTTTGTTGGCCTCCAAAATTCTGGGTGAAGACGTTATCATCTCTGAAGTGGAAGGCCCTGACGTTACCATTGTCGATTCCTCCGGCGATCGGATTGACTATTGTATTCGTTCTTCCCTCAAGAATGCTTTTGACAAGGTTGGTTATTTCAACTATAGCTCATCTTCCATCTTCATTCTGTATGTATCAGCTTCCTCTTTTATATATGACTGCAGATGATAGACACGGAGAACGAAAAAGCAGCTGAATCTGAAATAAAGGAAGAGATGAGTCAGGTTCTGCTTCGATTAGCCCAGAAGACTGAAGAATTGGCAATGAAGGAGAGGGAAAGTTTTAGCCCAGTTTTGAGTAAATGGCAGCCAACGGCATGCGCTGTGGCTGCACTGACGCTGCACAACTGCTATGGGCATGTGCTGAGGCAGTACCTGGGTGGAGTCAATTCACTCACCACTGAAATGGTTGACGTGTTGCAGAGAGCTGGAAGGCTTGAAAAGCTCTTGGTCCAAATGGTGGTTGAGGAATCCAATGATTGTGACGATGGTGGCAAAGCCGTTGTGAGAGAGATGGTTCCGTATGAAGTTGATTCTGTCGTTCTGAACTTCTTGAGAAGATGGATTGATGAATCACTCGACAGAGGGAAAGAGTGTTTTCTTAGAGCAAAAGAAATTGAAGTAAGTTTTGGCTTCATGCATTGTTGTCATTTATATGAGGCTTGAATTAGTTTTCAAAAATAACACCGCACAATAAATTAGTCCTTGTATTATTTTTCGAACCACTAATGACTAACCAGTGCACAGCACTTGTCATTAAGTTTTGAGAACAGAATATTATGGTTTTGTAATTTCATGTTCCTCCTGACGTAGACATGGAATCCCAAGTCCAAATCCGAGCAACATGCACTATCAGCTGTGGAATTGATGAACTTGGCAAAGGCAACGGTGGAAGAGTTCTTTAAGATCCCAATAGGAATTACAGAAGATGTGGTTGTAGATCTTGCTGAGGGAGTGGAAAGTATTTTCCAGAACTACACCTCATTCGTTGCAGCATGTGGTAAGAACTAAGAACTGACAACTCATTTCCAAATCTTGAAACTGTTAATAGTAGATGAACAATTTTTCCCCCAAAACTTACTGTGATTCAGGTTCAAAGCAGAGCTATATTCCATCGCTTCCCCCGCTAACTAGATGCAACAGAGACTCCAAGTTTCTGAAGCTATGGAGGAAAGCAGCCCCTTGCAGCATGACATCAGAAGAGCAAAGCATGAACGAAACCAATGAAGGGCATCATCCTAAGCCATCAACGAGTCGTGGCACACAACGACTCTACGTTCGTCTTAATACCTTGCACTACCTGATTTCAAGCATCCAATCCCTTGACAGATTCCTCTCGCTGAAGTCAGGAGTAGTTCCTTCCAGCCGCCATTGCCTGGGAAGCAGAGGAGGCAGGCCACCAAGTGCTACTAGCTCAGCATACTTTGACCTTGTGACCACTTCCATCCAAGCAGCCTGCCAATATGTCTCAGAAGTTGCAGCCTATCGTCTGATCTTCCTTGACTCAAGCTCTGGCTTCTATGACGGTCTCTATCTTGGTGATGTAGCCAACTCCCGGATTCGCCCTGCATTGAGAACCCTCAAGCAGAACCTTACAGTTATGGCTGCAATCCTCACAGACAGAGCACAAGCCTTGGCAATGAAGGAAGTCATGAAGGCCTCATTTGAGTCATTCCTTATGGTTCTGCTTGCTGGTGGAAGCTCACGCGTGTTCAACCGGTCAGATCACCAGATGATCCAAGAGGATTTTGAGAGCTTGAAGAAGGTTTTTGCACTTGTGGAGAGGGACTAATAGCAGAGGAAGTGGTGCAGAGAGAGGCTGAGGTGGTGGAGGGAGTCATAGACTTAATGGGTCACAGTACTGATCAATTGGTGGAAGATTTCAGCATTATAACCTGTGAGACAAGTGGGATAGGAATGATGGGAATTGGGCAGAAGTTGCCAATGCCTCCAACCACAGGAAGGTGGAATAGATCAGACCCCAACACAATACTGAGGGTATTGTGCCACAGAAATGATAGAGCTGCAAATCAATTCTTGAAGAGGACATTCCAGTTGGCAAAGAGAAGATGAGATCAAGTCTGATAAGTTCAAGCACGGGTATCCAATGTTGCAATGCATTGCTCTGTTAGCACAGAATTCTTCCCTTTCAAGAAAAAAAGAAAGAGCTTAATGGAACTTTGTGGGGGAGGGAGTAGATTGCTAAAAATTGAGTGAAATTTTCTGGAACGAAAGGTATTTAGGTGGCCCCGGTTTACAAAAAGATGAGTAATTTAAGCTAATCATAAAGAGATACATGTGCTTCATCTGCTAATTCTTTGTGTAAATTATGCCTACCGAAGTTTTTCGTTGTGGAATTGAGAACTTTTCGGGTTCAGACAGAACTGTACTTTTTCTGCAAAATAAGGGTGAATTGTATTTCAACTCAAAATAATCATCGTTGTATTTTTTGCGGAACAGAAAGGGAGAAGGAAGAGGATAGTATATTTCTCTTGTACATTTGATTAATCATTAATAGTAGCTCGTAGCTAGGATGCTACCAGCAATTTTGCTGCAGTTAGTGTGCAATGTTCAGGAAACAAAATTTGTCCATATCTGCGCAGATAATTTCTGTCTGTCGAATTTGAAAAAGGAAGGTCCAAACTGAAAAATATTTACTTTTTAAATTTATTGCGAAAAGAGAGCTTTCCTCGAACACTGGCTTAAATCAACTTGTTATCTAGAAGTTGGATGAACATGTAACCATTTATTTTCTCTTATTCCTTGTTGAATTCATTTCACTTTTTATGGTGCTCGTTTTATAAAATACAACCATTTATGATATGGACTGCACTATACAACCAGCAGTGATAACTGATCACTGATCTTTATAATTTAAGCAGTTCTTCTTTGAACAATCGGTTCACACCATGTGAAATGGAACAATGATGAAAATCATTTTAGGGTAAATACTGATCAAGTCATGAATTAATGAAGTTCTTTGCTAGAATAATGCACTAGTGTTTGCACTATGTAATCCTAATGTCCAAATCTTCCTTCACTTTCTCTGATTTTTAATTTGAGATCTATGAGGACTTCAATATGCTTTACTTTGAAAGGGAGACACTAGAAGAGGCAGTGCAACAGAAAAAAAGGCTATAGGATCAGCCACATGAAAAATGTGAACAAGAGAGTAAGTGAAACTGCAGCACAGGCATAAGTTACTAGAATGACAAGTGAGCATTCACTCGCACCAGCCCCAAACATGTGAGTGATTGTACCTGGCATAATCAAGAAACTAGAAATATTGTCTCAATTAAATTATAAGCAAGAAATGGTTTAAGCATTTGTTGAAATTTAAATGGAAAAAATCTTGGGCATAGTATATAGCAGAAGTTCTAGGAATACCGAATTGTTTTCTTAACCAAAAACAGAAAAGAGTTTATTAATCTTGAACTTCGCTATAAAAATGCCTACAAATAAACATGATGCAAGGCCGAGAAACTGCATCTGTGAAGTCCTCATGATGTTACAAAACGCTGCGTGCCTTGCTAAAAAAAATGAACCTATTAGAGTAATATAAGTAGCGGTAAATTGTAATCTTGGGCAATCAACTTACTTATGCTCATTGCAGGTGGAAAAGAATATTGAAGCAGTAAAAGAAACAGATATAATGGATCAGGGTGAATCATGCCAACACGCATTGCGCCTTTAAGAATGCCTACACCACATAGTGGTAAGGCAATGTATCTGACAACAAGGATTCTACAAATAATTGAAAACTGCATACCTGATCCTTCTAAACCTGACGAAAATCCAATAACTATCATTAAAATCTTGTTTATTTTAAGAAGCAATGACTTCAATGAACTTAAATTGAAATTAAACACCAAATATTCATGTCCTTGATTACCATCAAGTATATTTGCTGCCCCAGCTAACAAGGTCATAGTTGGAATGGCGGCATCACTGCAAATATAAAACAAATTATACAACATATTTGAGCTGTCTAAAAAAATTTCACCGATTTTCTTGAGCATGATGAGGTAATTTTTTTTGCTTTTTTTTTCCCCATGTAAGATTTCTCACGAGAGTCACTTAGAGTATCTTCTGTGTTTTAGTCTACCTGCTGAAACCTGCGACCCATATTAACCTACAGTCTTCAAGATACAAAACTCTAGGCCCAAAAAAAGGATGCAATACTTAGCCCAGCATGGATATGGAGTTTTCAACCACATGAAGAGAAGCAGTATCACCGACTAAAGCCTTATGAAATTGAGGGACTACACCAAGTATCAAGCCAAAAATCTACATGTGGAAAAGGGTCAGAGTCAGAGGATGTATCCTTGCTGGCAAACAAGGGTTTTGGTAAACAACGGCTTAATTGGAAGGACTTTCAGAAAGGAAATTCCTTTACCTTCCTTGCTGCCTCCTTTTCTCTCCTTTCCCTATTGTAAAGTCTTAAGTGTCTCAAAGGAACTACTGCCATACCAATCCAATTGTTGCTGGTGCTAACAGGGCCTTCAGATTGATCTTTTCTACTAATGTTTTGAAAAGCTTCATTATCTTTTCCTGTTTCGTTACCTGCAAACTCTGAAAAAAAAGTCAGAAACTTCTATCCTATGCCTTGCATGTATAAACATACAGATGAAATGACATTTATTGTTCATCAATGAAGTACTGTGCAGAATGGCAGTCCAAATTTACTATTCAAGTTTTTCCCTTAAATGGTTTTTTGGACAAATCGCAATTAGTCTCAAATATTACCGTTCACATTAAACCAAATGTACTAAAAATCAAGACTTCACCAGTGAAAGGGTTCAAAGGAAATAAAAATATATACAATATAGAGTGAATATATTGCTTTAAATTATATTAGAATGTTGAAAAACTTTCATCATCGCCCTCTGGCATTGCACTTTCAGTTTCAGGTCCAATGGCGCTGTCATTTGTTTGCGAGATGTTCTGTGGACTGTGGAGTGATCAATGGCTCTATTTAACATGACGAAGCATTTTCAGGATCAGTTTCTGGTTTAGACAACAGCTTTACTTGGGAATTTGCATTGGAACTCTTGCATGAGTATACCCGACAAGGTTGTAGATATAAGTCCAAATGAAAATGTTTCCCAGCTGAAAAATCTAAAATTAGAAAAATTTCAAAAGTTTGCCGTTGATTAACATACTAATTTCCCAATTTTTGGAAGTTAGTGCCTTACTGCCAGGGTCAGAGAAGCATTTGCCAATCCATTTCCGTTACAGACATCCTTATCTCCAAATGGACTGCTTGCTTCATTACATATAGCAGGCATAATGATAAGAGACATGTTGCCATATTTCCTGTTGACAACACCGAAAATAGCTAGAAACACAACATCCTTAGTTCCAAGTCTCTCTCTTTCTCTCCAGCTACTGTATATCTCTAAAACAGGAAATTTTGATCTGTTTATTTATTTGGAGTTAAACGGGTGGTAATTGATATGGTATGACTAAATTTTCTGTGGTTTGATCCTTGCCCAGTATTGGCGGACTTTTATGTTATAGCAAGCGTAAAAAATATTGATGAAGGCTCCATTATAAGCTCAAATAACCTGATTTGTATAATGAAATAATCAGAAAAGCAACTTTTAGTCCATAAGTGGACCTGCCTGCTGCACAGCATCCCAAGATAAGCCCTTGCACATTTATTGGCATGAGCTACTAAATGAGCCACCTGAGCCACCTGCACCAAGATGAGGAACTCTTATTATAACAAGTAACCATCCGATTGCAGAACCGATGATAAACTTGAGGAGAATATTTATTGGCATGAGCCACCTGCACATTTAAGGAAAGCCTAAAAGCTAACAAAATAAATTCATGGACACTAAATTTTCCGACTTAGAAAAGAAAGGAAAAGAAAATGCAACAAGTTGTGAGTAAAGAACATACAGCGTGACAAGGATCTTAATTGTCATGGCTTTTTGCTAGGAATGAAGACAAGAAATACCATCTGACACAAAAAGAAAAAGGGTATACTAAATCGATCCAGAGCTAGAATTATCCCAACAATAGCGATCAAGAGTACCTTTAGGATTGGCATTAATGCAGTAAAGAGACTCCAGAAGTCCATGGTGTCTTTTTCCCTAATTACCAAAAAAAAAAAAAAATAGTCTAGCGCATCAGCCCTGTGGAACCCAATTTATATGATTAATCCCAATATATTGATCAAACATTTATAAGACATTGACTAATTGACTGCACATTTGTTGCTACTGAGTGAAGCATCACCGTCCTTTAACCAATTGAACGATTGGCGTCAACAGAAACATTCTATAGGCGCTCCAAGGAAGAAAATTTGCTAGATGGTCCATTCAACTTTGATTTGAAAATTATTGGTAAAAATTTAGCAATATTCTCTCTCTGTTATCTTTTTCCTGGCATGAATTTGCCTATAAGGTTCTGTTAGTCCACTTTTGCTTTGAACTTTTGAGTGATGTATGAAAATTCGATGACTGTGGCTTCATATTACTTTGAACTTTTGGGGATGTAACTTGTTCTGGGAAAATTAAACCTTCTGTCCCTGTAGTTCTACAGTATATTGGAATTAGTCCTTCGCTTTAATTAATTAATTTATTTTTTTAAATAGCTCCCAGATATTAATGGCTGACAGTCTGCATTCATGGAAGGTGACTAGGACAGCTGTGGACTAAAAAGTGGGTTCATTAAATTTTGTGGGGAATAAAAGAGGAAAGAAGCAAAATGTAACAAAACCTGTTGATTATTATCATTCTTTTCACTTGTTTAGCAAACAAAACCAGCAGATATCATCAAAAGCGTGTCCAGAAATCACCCATGAAAAAGAATAAGAAAGATATTGGAGATAGGAGTCTGGTTAAGTGGAAGAAAAAGAAAGAAAGGTCATGGTCCAGAGAACCTGCAAACTGCTCTCAGACAGAAAAGCAAGCTCCATTGGATAGGAAGGAAGCTAAACGACAGAGCAGAAGGATAAAGAAGGAGAGGAAAACTTGAGACAAGTAAGTTAAGCTCTGCATATTGCAAATTTGCAAGCCGTAAGAGTGAACAGTGACTCGCTTGGAAACACCACTTAGTACACTTGTAAGCCTGTGAGAAGAAAACATGCTCAACTATTTCGGCTAAAGTCCGACTTCTAGCCACCATATGCTTCATACTTCTAACGTCTTCTGGTATCCCATGCTCTAACAAACATATCCAATCCAAGTATATTTGAATGTCGACACACACACACACACACACACACACACACACACACAAAGGATAGATTCGTGGATAGTTTGAAGTGCAGAAAATTTATCAAGTGTATTTTTTAATATATATATATATATATATATAAAGGAATATGATGGATGAGACGTATGATGCAAGCATCGAGAAGCCGTTTAAAAAATTTTAAACAAGGGGATTAATGGGAAAACTCGGGTGAAACTACTTAAATTGAATTTGGAGACTTAAATATACAATTTTTAATTCCTAATTTTTTATATTATGTGCTTATTAAAATAAAAAATATTTAACATATAAAAACTCAACTAACCATCAAAAGCATTTATTTATTGGCATTGGATCTTAATTTCAAAAGTTGTGGTCCAAGTTGGGAGGACTGTGGTCAGAATTGGAGTAATTTTTAGCGGACGTTTTCTGAATGGACTTTTTGT
The DNA here is from genome assembly GCF_029017545.1 of Prosopis cineraria. Lineage (NCBI taxonomy): Eukaryota > Viridiplantae > Streptophyta > Magnoliopsida > Fabales > Fabaceae > Prosopis > Prosopis cineraria. The sequence continues at coordinate 4,671,016 of NW_026555335.1, forward strand.
GTAGATAGTGAGAAGCCACCAAAATTTGAGCAGAACTGTTGTTGTGGACTGTACTATTCATTGTACAAGCCACTCAATTCAAAACAGTTATTTTCCTTGGTTTTATTTATAAAACATTTTTTAAAAATAATTTTTTATTCAAAATATAAGATACTTTATAATAATTAAATTATTTTTTTTAATTTTAATATTTCTTAATTAGCGTGAATGTATTTAATTTAAATATGTTATTATTTAAAATCAAGGATAAACTTAAAAGTACATTTACCTTTTTATGATATCAAGAAAAAAATAATTTTTTTAAGATATGTGAAACGATTGAAAATGTTCTATAATAAGTATCCAAAAGAGTAATTCACAGCATCTGAAATGTCATGATAATGGAAAACATTTTGGTGTAATCATTGATTCCACTACAGAGTAATGTAGTTCTTTGCTAGCATAGCTCAGCAGTGTTTGCGATGCTTCCTCAGCCTTTTCCTTTTCCTATTTTGAGATCTTTTGAGACTGTAACATGCTTTGCTTTGAGGTTGGCAAGAAAACCGCTATAGCACAAGCCACATGAAGAATGTGGACCATAGAGTAAGCGAAGCAGAGGCACAGACATAAGTTGCTAGCATTACAACTGAGCATTCCCCGACACCAGCCCCAAATAACTGAGTAATTGTACCTGACAAAGTCATAAAAGTAAAAAGGTCAATGAATATAATCGCAACTAAATTATATTTACCAGCAAGAGACCCTTCGAACTTCCAACTCTTGGCTGTGATATGAAGCCTATGGCTTATAATGTTGCAACGGAGTACTTTCATAACAAAAATTAAATTTATTAGAGTAACACTGCAAGAAGAAATTGTCGTGTTTAAGTGGGATAATCAACTTACTTATGCTTACTGCAGGTGGAAGAGCATATTGAAGGAGTAAAAGAAATTTATATAATGGATCATGGTGGATCAAGCCTATGTGGATTGCACCTTTAAGAATGCCAACACCAAAGGCTGGCAAGGCAAGATATCTAACAATGATGATCCCTATAATAATTGGAAATTGCATGCTTGATCCTTTCAAACCTGAAGAAAATCCAGCATCTGTCATTAAAATCTTGTTTATTTTGAAAAGAAATTACGTAAATGAAATTAACCTAAAATGGAAATTCAACACTAAAAGCTCATGTTCTTGATTACCATTTAGGAGATTTGCCCCAACTAACAAGGTCATAGCTGGAATGGCCGCATCGCTGCACATTAGAAAGAAAAGAAAAATCATAGAATATATTTCAGCTGTGTAAAATGAGTACATCTGTTTTCTTGAACATGATCAAGATAGAAAATCCTACTTACCCCAGCATGGATATAGAGTCTTCAATTACGTGAAGAGGAGCATTTTCACCAACTAATATCTTTTGCAATTGAGGGATTGCACCGATTATTAAGCCAATAATCTACATATGGAAAAGGGTCAGAGGAGGTATCCTTGCTAACAAATAATACGGCATGGTAAACAACAGCATCTTTGAAATAACTTTTTGAAAAGATATTGCTTTTCTTTCATTGCTTCTTCGAGTTTCTTTCCTTTCACTTTTTATAGTGTACATATGGCTATGCTGGTGATAGTCTAAAAACTTTATATCAAGAAAAGGTAGCTCCCTCAAGTCTCACAGAATTGCCCATTTATATTTTGATTCCTGCTGTCTTGTTCAGAAAATTTCACTTGCTTCATGTATAAACATATCAAATGTTGCCTTGCTTTCAATGCCTTCAGAATAATGTTCATATCATAGTTTGCCTAAATAAGTTATAGAACGACTTTACTTGGTACTCATTTTAGCTTTTCAATGATGAACTTTCTGTAAGTGATGCATATTATTATTATTATTATTATTATTATTACTATTACTACTACTATTACTACTATTATTATTATTTCATGCTAGAGTTTACACTCTCTCTCTCTCTCACTCACACGCACACAATTAATCAAGAGAAACAACAAAAATAGAGTAAAAGAAACTTTTTGTCATACCGATCCAATTGTTGCAGGAGTTAACAAAGCCTTCAGGTTGATCTTTTCTGCTGATTTTTTTAATAGCTTCCTTACTTTTGCCTGCTTGGTTACCTGCAAACTCTGGAAAAATGTAAGGTTAAAACTTTCACGCGTCACTATATGTAAAAATACAAATGCAATAATGATAATTGTTAACTGGAAAATAATAAAACGGCATTATAAGCAGGCATTTTTTGTTGCACATGATTTCCACTTTTCATTCCTTGCCACTAAATGGTATTCGGACTAATCATGATCATTCTCATATGTTCCTTAACACTAAAGGTACGAAAAATCAAGATTTCAGTAGTGAAAGAGACCCAAGAAAACATAAATATAAACACTATAGTACAATGAACATATCGATTTAAAATATAAAAGAATGCAGAGCAACCTTTGCTACTCCGTCAGGCCTTGCAATCTCGATTTCAAGTCCACTGGCAAAGTCATTTGCCTGCGACACATTCTCTGCAGAGACCAATGGTCCAACTGGACAGGTTGAAGTGTTCTCTTGACCGGTTTCAGGCAAAGATACCAGATTCATTGGGGAATCGTCAACGTCATTTGCTTTGGAATTCTTGCATGAAGATATACGGACAAGGTTGTATACATAAGTCCATATGAAAATGTTTCCTAGCTGAAAAACTCAAAAGTCAGAAAAACGTAAGGAAAATTTTCTTATTGGTGCAGGGGTTCTAAAGATTTCCATTTGATGAGCATATTTATTTCCCAAATTTTTAAAGTAAGGTGCCTTACTGCCATGGATAGAGAAGCATATGCCAGTCCATTTCTGTTACAGGCATCCTTATCTCCAAAAGGTCTGCTTCTTTCTTTGCATACAGCCGGAACGATGATAAGAGGCATGTTTCCCAAATTTCCTGCTGACATCCAACCCAAAATAGTCATAATAAACATGACATCCTTAGTCACTACCAAAACTTTTTGTTAGTCATTGATTTTGAGTTAAACCAGCGCTTGATGTGATAACATCAAAACCTCCATCGCCAAAGTGTCTAAAGTTTGATCCTTGCCTTCCAACAAAAGGAACTAAAATAAAGACTCTAAATATAGTATCAAATTTAATTATGCATGACAGGATTATTAGGAAAGCAACTTCTAGTATAAAAGAAAATTTGCCTGCTGAACAGCATCCAAGCACGAGCCCATGTAAATGACGAGGAGCTCTTGTTATTTTAATAAGTAACCATCCGAGTGCAGACCCGATGATAAAAGTCAGCAGAATATTTAATGGCATGAACCACCTACATGGTTAATGAAAGCAGAAAAACTAATAAAAGGCATGAATGATAAGTAAACTTCCCACTTGGAAAAGAAATGGATGAAGCAGAAAGAAAGAAACATACAGCATTACTAGGCTCTTAAATGTTATGGCTTCAGCCAGGTTGCTAAGAGCAAGAGCAGGAATGAAGACAAAAAATACCATCTGAAGAAAAGGGGGGAAAAAAGAACAGCACATGTTAGTTGTTAGGAAAACATATTAATTTTTCCCTTCATCCTTTTGTTGTTCACAGGGGAAGAAATATATTCAGAAAACTGACAATTCAACAATCTGCCAGGAAACAGAAAGGAAGCATATATTCAGAAAATTATCAGCTTCTTGTAATTTTTTAACACTCAGTTCATAGAGACTGCAGCAGATGATGGTAATCAAGTATGAATCTTGTGTTAGAACTTAGAACTCCTCCCTTTTACCATTTTTCATTTGGATTATGAAGGAGAAAAAGTACTATAAGAAATCATAGCTTTCATCCTGCATTCAGTTCTGCAGAAAGAAAACAGAAATCAAGGGAACGAAGAACAAGGAGGAAACGTACAGTGTTGAGATGCATCCTAGCATCCTTCTTCAGTATACCAAATCGATCCAGTGCCAGAATTGTGCCAACAGCAGTGAGAAAGAGCACCTTCAGGACTGGCATTAACGCGGTGACGAAGAGTTTCCAGAACTCCATGGCGTCCTTCTTCTTTCAAACAAGGAAAATGAAAATGCCTCTCTTTCTCTGTCTTGTCATTCACCATCCAACTTCGTGAAACATAGACTCAAAGTAAACATCCTCATATTCGGCGGACAGGAATTCGAGTCATTATTTTTGGCCTGAGACAAGAATTCGAGCACGGCTCCTCAGAAGCATGTGTTGTGTACGTGCATGCGTGTGCATAAATATTATATAATTTCAGGACCACTAAGCAGTGGGACGCACAAGACAGTAGCACCCTGGGGATATGCTTGAAACAATAGTGCGAGTTTATTTTTATTTGATGAGTCTCTTCAAACTAAAACAATCTGTCAAACGGTTAAAATTAGATAATTGTGGGTTGATTAGATCATACACAAGCTCCCTTACCTCTAAGACTAAAAGTTAGCTCCAGAGAATTTGAAGGCATGAACTTGGGAGAGAAAACAGGGAAGATAAAGCAGAAAAAACATGACGTCAGGGTGGAGGGGAAAAAAAAAGAAAGAACAAAGGAATTTTCTGTACTTGTGCTTCGAAAAGAGGGTAAGGGTACAATAACTAATGACATATAATATTGAAAATCAAGTCAATTCCATCAGTTTAAATAAAAATGAGTTCAATAAAAATACGTTATAATCATTACTCGTTGAATTAATGTCTTAGCCAGTGCCCCTATTTTTAGTATCTGTACTGATAATAACAAGGAAGAAGGTGCTAGCAGGGCAGTCGGCTTATGAAGTTATTATTGGCATTGGATGTCATTCTTCTAGACACACACACATATATAAATGATGACTGTGAAAGATGCAGAGAAGGGACAGCAAAAGGTTCATGCACTAAATAATTAAGACCACTTGGAAAGCATCCAAAAAAATAATTATTATAAAAAAAACTCTCATTTATATTTTAGAATGAGGAATAGTATAATACATACACGCACACACACTAACTACATATATCACCATAAATAGTTGGATTCGATATGGATTTTGTATACAAAGATGTCCCCCTGCCAATTAATGAAGTGTTGGGTGGTGGAGTGTGAAGGTCAGAGATGTACCAGACTACTATATTTCTAATTAGGGAATTTTCTGGCTCATTCATTCACGTGATATTCCACATGAGACTCCAAAATCAAGCTTTGAAAACTTCCACCCATCATTTCTTCACATTTAAGACCATTTATTTCTTATATTTTACTCACTGTTTCAATATAAAAAATAACTCAATTTTAAAATTGTAAATTAAAAATATTTTTTCAAATAACTATTCATCTGACCTATCTATATGGTAACTTAATGCTTTAATGACTGGTTTTTAATTTTTTTAAGCAGAATTTTTTTTACCAAATTTTAGTAAAAAAACAAAAAGAAAATGTTATTATTCAAACAATCAATCCTCTATAGTAGTCATTCATTATAGTTCTTTACTATCTATCTATTTATGATGTTGAAATTGATTTATATAAATGAAAAAGTGTGATGCAAAAGGCTGAGTGCTATAAAAATGAAAGGATTCCAAGAAATTGGATGAGGAGCCTATCTTCCTCCTATCCCAACAAGGTTAGAAGTAATTACTTGAGTGAAAAGTTAGGATGTTGTGGTTGCCAAATGCCAAGTGTTTTATAATTTTTTTCTTAAAAAATAACTTTAGCCCTTAATTAAAAGATATTTTTGTCTCTAATACTAATTATTAGCATATTCATTTAAAAAGATAATTTCAAATTTAAAAATAAAAATATTAAACAAAGCAACCATTCTTTACAAGGAGAATCATACTTAAAGACTTCTCAGAATAACTATCATAATTAAGGATCCATATAAAATTATTTATTATTAAAATGATAATAGTGATTTTTTTTAATAGTAACTTGTTGTCGGTGCTTGTTTGAGAATAATACTCTTAATAGGTTCTCAGATGTGATTTTCCTTTTTTTAAACTACTTGAGTCAAGAGACTTTGCATTATGAGTTGGATGGTGGGCATTCTTCTATATTAAAAAAAAACAAACTAGAGTCTCATGCATTTCATAGAATTCAAAATATAAGTGGGATTATTCATGAATTGTGATATGGGCAATATGATTTATTAAAATTTTATAAAAATTATATATACAATCATAAAAAATGAAAAGAGGATTCCATGTTATGCCAACTATAAAACGCTTCAAAGTGCAGCAGCACTTGCCAATGCGTATACAATTATAGAATATTTATAATGGACTGTAGACCTGGATTATACAGTTTAATTTAATAATCACTGACCATTATAGGGGGGAAAAAGTCTAAATAATTATAATGGCTTGAAAACCTGGTGATACAGTTTAATTTACTAATTACTGTGAGTATTTAAAAATGAATGGAATGTGCTTCATATTAAATAACACACCTTTCTGCTTATTTATTGTAATATGTTAGCCGCACTTTTTTAAACACCAAATTTGTTTTAATTATTTAATGCACAAATTAGCTATCGGAATAATCTCATGTGTGAAGTATTAACAACTTCACACAGCGCACGCGCCCCCCGGGGTGGGGAGGAGAATAAATTAATCATCAAATTAATTTAATTTTTTATTAATATAATCAATTATGCTACGTTTTTTTTTTCTTGTTTTTAAAATTTTTTGAGTCCATTTTTCACTTAAATAATCACACTTCTTTTTATTAATTTACATGTAATTAAATTTTAGCATGTTATCTCCTTTTTAAATAATAAGAATTAAATTAATAATTGAGATAACTAAAGAATTAAATCGATAGAAATTAGAGGCCAAATCAATAATTGATAGTTGAAATAAAATTGAGACATTTATCTCATCGTTTTACATTTCTTATTTTTTTAATGAACATATTTTTTGCATACCAAATATTTTTTTATTATTTTAAAGATGTGTTGCCTCATTATTAGATGCTTGGATCAACTGGTTAGGGAGTTAGTCTTCCTTAACTAAGATCTCAAGTTCAAGTCCTTATTATATATTATTGATTAAATTCTTGACGAGATATATACGTTTAAATAAGTGCTCACAAGATGCTAGCATCCCTAAATAGGGTTTCAGGCATGGCCCCATATGGGCCAAGCCCAATCGGCTATTTTTTCAAATCCAACCCCTTATTGATTGTGCTCAAGGTTTAGTTGTAAGCACTTTTTGATTTTTTTTATTTTTTAAAATTTAATTTTTACATTCTAATATTAGACATTTTTTTAATTATAAATTCTAATTTTATAGTATAAATATATATTTTGAAGTATATATTTAATTTCAAAATTAAAAAAATTAAAAGATAAAACAAGAATGAGTTTAAACAAATTATTTGAGTTTCGACTTGTTTTTACAAGGTTAGGTCGAACTTAAAAACCTAATTACATTAAAAAATTTTATCTTTCAAGGCCAAGATCTAACATAACAGTTTAAATGGGAACCTATCAAACCATTCATATTACGGGCTTTGCTAGTATGCCGGAGCAAAAGGGGTGAAAATGAGTTGCCTTGGCCAGTTGAACTCAAATGATCAGATGTTGATGTTTGTAGATATTGCTCCACGATTTGGTTTCATTGTTTGTCCTGCATCATATTCCTCACCATAGAATGAGATCCGTTGGTTTCCAATTCACTTTTGAAACGCATGAATAATTAAAGTTTGGCTTAATATAATTTCTTATCCTTCAAACTTACCTTAATTATTAATTTAGTTATTAAAATTTAATTTTTATTGATTAAATTTATTAAGTTTGCTTCAATTATTGATTTAATATTTATTATTTAAAAATGAGGTAACATTGCTAAAATTTAATAACATGGATAAGAGAATATTGAAAGTAACTATATAAATTAATGAAAAGATGTGTAATTATTTAAATAAGAAAAATCAGACTCAAATTTTAAAAAAAACAAGAGAATAAGATATATTAATAAAAATTAAACTCATTTAATAACTAATTGTTAAGTTATTAATATTTTATAAATTAAATTAATTTAAAAGTTAATTGATGTTTTAAACTTTTAAAAAATAAGTTGTAGAAATCAAATCAATAATTAAAATAAATTTAAAACATCGAAAATTTTTATTACTGCATACATCAAATAGAAATCGATAGACGCTGCATTCCGGCAAAGAAGTGAGTTTTTCTGGCTCATGCATTCATTTATTCCCTCCGGCCTTGGCCTGTCTTTCCCTTTCCATCAACTTGATCTCTGAAGACGACAATCAACAGAGTTTGAGAGTCATTGAGCCATCTTAATTGATGTCAGGTCTTTTAAACAAGTTTGATATTGACATCACTGTATATATATTTTTATATTTCTCCTCTTTTCATTGAATTATTACAAAAACGAACATTAAAATCCAATCCCTTAGCTATTTGTTTAACTTACGAGAACCGTATTACTCATTCTATCTTTAATTGATAATTGATAAATATCATTGTATTTTATTTGTTGGAGCTTGTGGTTGTGATAAAATAGGTGGGAATTTAAAGTTTTCAATTTACAATTTTTAAAACAATAAGTTCATTTTTTTTATAGAATAACTGTCATAAAATTATATTCATTTTTAAAGTGTGGGCATACATATGAAGAGAAAATGATGGAGAACCATTTAAAATAATTTGAACATATAAAAAAGAAATTGTTCAACAAGATTTTTTTTTGTTAGCAATATACTTAAAAATTTAATTAATGATAGAGCATAAATGGTGTCATGTGATTCACATAATTAACCCAACCTAGTAGAATATTATTGAGATTGTTAAATAAAAAAGCATATACGATGTTGAGATGACATGCCCGTGGGAATATAGTCCTGAGAGAATAGAAATGAGCATTCAATTCCATGCTTTCCAACCAGTGCTTTGCAGGGAAGCAGCACTTGTTAATTAATGCACCCATGATTAAAAAGAAAATATAAATATTTAAAGGCTTATAAAATTACAAAGAATATCACAAGAACACCATAACCAACCGTGACGTAAGAGAATGGAAGTTGGATTTTGCTGCATCAGACAGACAAGACAACGACACCAAATTGAATTGCATGTACATAATTAAGGGAATGAGGTTCATGTTTAATTTAATATAACATACTACCTTTCTGCTTGCTTATATTGTTTTAGTGGTACATTGTTTTTTAAAATTTTATTCTTGCTTTTCAAAAGTGACTTGGAAACCAATGGAGCTCATTCACCGGTGAGGATTACGCTCAAACCAAATCCTGGAGCAAAATTATTGACATGAGATTTCAGAATAATTTTAGAATTTTATAAGACTTTTTTGTATTTAAATTCATTGTACGGAGTTATAAAGAGGATCCCACAGCCAGCACGTGCATATCAACAAACGGCCCTTCTACACATCGTTTTCAATTTGATTCGATTTTTATATTTCTTGTGATTATGATAATTTCATTTAAAAAAAAATAACAAGAATGAAATTTAAAATGTTCATATGAAGAGAATCTCCTCCGAATGTCCAAAATTTTCAACATTCGAAGACAGAGTCATTAATAACAGCTATAGCTAACAAAACTTTTATTTAAAAAAAAAAAAATACATAGGCTAACTTTAGCTTCGTCCAACAAGCAAAGGCTTTATTCAAATTTCTCTACATTGTTACATTATAAGCTAATTAATGTAGCATCATCTTCTCCTTCTGCATAAGATAGGAACTGATGCAACAAGGATGCGTGAGAATCTTCATGTGCGTTGTTTGAAGCTTCAAAAAAGGTGTTGAAACAAAGCTTATCAGAGAACAAGCCACATGAAGAATGCGCACCACAGAGTGAGTGAAACTGTAGCACAGGAATAAGTTGCTAGCATGATGACAGAGCATTCCCCCACACCAACCCCAAATAACTGTGTCATTGTACCTGGAAAAGCAAAACCCTAACTTTTAATGCTTTTTCCAAACAAAACCTAAACAACAAATGCCTCAAATCTTGCTGTCAATTGGAATTGAAACTGGAAAGTTTAGAACTCAGAAGATATACTCTGATAAGAATGCATGCAATACATGTGTCCTCCTTCAGGGACAGAGACGTTGATGTATACAAACACAAAATACCATCCTCAAGAGCACAAATTTATGGAATGTCACCATCATTTAGAAAAAGAACATCACCATTACTTACTTATGGCAACAGCAGGTGGAAGAGCAAATTGAAGCAGTAAGACAAACTGATATAATGGATCAGGATGGAGCCACCCAAAATGGACAGCACCTTTAACAATGCCTACACCTACTGCTGGCAGTGCAATAAACCGAACAATTATGACACCAACAATCAGTGAAGTCTGCATGCCTGACCCTTTTAATCCTGAAAAATCCACCTCTGCTGTCTGAGTTCTTATTCATTCATAAAGTTACCTGATGAACTGTACTCAACCCCTAATGGAAAAATTCAATGAAATAATGTATCTTAATGATTGGCTACCCTTGAGAAGGTTCGCCCCGATTAACAAGGTGATAGCAGGAACTGCTGCATCACTACAAAACCAGCATATGAATATAATCAATGCATGAGCAATATGAAAGAATCTTGGACTACATGAAGAGGAAAAAACCTTGCTTATCCACATCAAGGCAAGGTCAACAAGAAAGGAAAAAAATTCGCTTACCCAATCATGGATGCAGAGTCTTGAACTACATGGAGAGGAGCATTATCACCAATTAATACCTTTTGAAGAGGAGCTACTGCACCAATTACCATACCAACAATCTACAAGAAGCGAAAGAAGAGGAGGTTTCCTTTTTAGGAAGAACTAACAAGGTTTCAATGTATTTGAATGAAATAGTAGAAAAAAGAAGATTATGAAGGGAAATTATATAATTTTTGCATACCGATCCAGTTGTTGAAGGTGCAAATAATGCCTTCAGGTTGATCCTTTGGCTATCATTTTCAACTGTTTCATCATCTTTTCCTTTTTGGTACCTGCAACACAATAAAAAAGTGTAAGATAAAGAATGTTACAATTAATTTCTTGTTAAATCCGAAAAATACCCAGGGGTCCCTCTTTTATTCTGCGTTTCTTAAAGTGTGGAGCTTGTAAAGGGCATCGAAATTAAAAGAGAGAATGACACAAAAGTAAGATCAAAATTTCTACAATCAAATCAAAATTTCTACAATCAAATGCTTTTGACATCAAAAGAATAGAGGGTTTTTTCCCACTCCTATTCTAATTGGGATCTTCTAAATTGTGAATTATACAGTGTCTATAAAATAAGAGAATAATACAAGGACGAGAGTCTCCATGCTCCACTCCTTCGCTTTTCATTCGCTCCTTTTCTGTTTTATCTTTCCCTGACTTTAAAATCATTTTACAGACTTTACTCTTTAGAGGATCCAAACTCCTCCTGCTATAGTATCTTAATCTTATCATCCCTTATTCTTCCGCACCGAATTAAGTATTATGCAGACATGTCATCAAAAATTATAGATCATTCTGTTTGTTTCATTCCGTTATGACATAAGACAGGTGGTGGGTGACACTGTAGTGACAAACGATCATGCTAATTGATCCCAAGAGCTGTATTTGACATTTCATTGGAAACAACAAGGGGAAAGAAACGCATTCAATGAAGGAGTTCACATCATGTTCCAATTAATTATATCAGACCACTGAATAACCTTTGCTTGTCTGTTTGTACATTCAATTTCAAGTTGACCCATCTGATCATTTTCCTGTGAAATCTTCCCTACATTGACCAATTGTCCTGTGGAACAGGCTGAAAGGTTTTCAGGATCCCTTTCTGCTGCAGATACTGAAGCTACTGTGGAATCATCGACTCTGTTTATATTGGAAATCTCACATGTGTATATGCGCACAATGTTGTACACATAGCACCAAATGTAAATTGATCCTATCTGAAAATTCAAAAATGAGAGAATGAAAATAAAATAATCAGCATTTTTAAAATTTCCAAGTGCTCTTAAGATTAAGTATTTCTTCCGTTTCTATATATAAGAGAAAAAAATTATATTACACAATTTAAGAAAGTTGGTTAACTACAATAATTATATTTGAAAATAAAGAAATTATATTAAAATGCCTTGTGTTAATCAACATAAACATGCATTGATTATTTTTCATTAATGTAAATTATGAGGGGTAATTTAGGAAATCTATAATAAATGCTTATTGAGATATTTAATTTTGCTTATTTAAAAAAAAAAAAAGCAAATCAAAAGTGACAGTGTTTCTAACAAATAAAAATGGAGGGAGTATCATACTGCCATTGACATAGAAACGTAAGCCATCCCATTTCTGTAACAGGCTTCCACATCTCCAAAAGCACCACTGCTTTCTTTACAGACAGCTGGAACTATGATTAGAGGCAGATTTCCCACATTTCCTGATCAAATCAGACCACAACAGCCAAAGAAAACTTATTTTCGTCCAGATTCAACATTGACTTTAAAGTGATAATTGCAAATCAATAAGTGAACCTGCCTGCACTACAGCACCCCAACACAAGGCCTTGCAGATGACGAGGAGTTCTAGTTATTTTAATAATTAACCATCCAAATGCTGTCCCAATGGTGAAAGAGAGAAGAATGTTTATGGGCATGAACCACCTAGATAATCCATGAAAGCGTGTCTGTCAAACCAAATCTTGAATGATATGAAGACGAATGTTGTAGGTAGAAAAGAAAACGCGGAGAGTAGTGAGAAACAATCATACAGTATAACCAGGCTCTTTAATGTTAACGTTTTTGCCAGGTTGCTGGAAAGAAGTGCTGGAGTGAATACATAATACACCATCTGCACAGAACAAGTGCTAGGATTAGTATTAACTATAAGACACCGAATATTTCATTTGCCTATTTCTTTCTGTTATTTAAGGGGCAAGAATGATGACAATAAGGCTAAGAGTCATTAGCAATTCATGCCATGTGTTCCCATAGCAATAACCTGTTTAATTATTTCCAGGCAACAAAATAGCTCATTGCAGTCACTTTTATCTTCATAGAAAGAAGAATACAAGACAAATGTTGGATCTTACTATCAGCAAAATGTGGGACTAAAACTTTGATGATGGATATATTTTTCACCATTTCTATAGATAGATAGTATCATATGGCAGCACCTTATAACTTGTGATCTTCAAGCACTCTTGCACAAGAAACAAAACAAAGCGAAGAAGAAGAAGAGAGAAACAATATCGTTGCATGTCTTTCACCCTCCTTTCAATTTCCATAAAATTAAAGCAATAACCAGATAGAAATTTGTCTAAACCTTTGACAAGGAGAAAGTATGTACTTCCAAATACCATTAATAAATCAGTAACAATACTCAAAGGGTTAGCTTAAATTTCAGGCGTAGGTCTCCATTCTAACCAACTTGAGTATGATGTTTATAGGAAGTAGCCACTAGTGAATTTAACCGGAGAGAGAGAGGGAGACAGCAGTGAACATACAGAATTCAAGGGCTTCCTGGCATTGTCCTTGAGTATATCAAAGCAATCAAGTGCAATGAATGCTCCAACGGCAGTAACCAAAAGTACCTTGAGCACTGGCATAAGTGCAACAATAAAGAGTTTCCAGAACTCCATAGCCTTTTCTTCCTCTTTCCAGACCTCTAAATTCAAGTGTTCCGTTCACTAGATCCTGATGAGTAAAAAACAGTTTGAAAGGATCTTGAGTAAATTTTTGGTGAAATATATAGTGCTATAAGAAACTGGTCTTAATAATAGATTTTGCAGTAAGCTCTTGGATCCTGTACACGGTGATGTTATTATGATTGTCCAATTGTTTTTAGTGCACACATGTTGACATTACTCACAAGAATCTGGATCCTTCCATTGAAGACACCTTACTTTGATTAAAGGATTAAATTAAACAGAGTAGAATTTTGCATTTAGTTTTTGTAAAATAAAAAATTGAAATTTAAAATTTATATTTGTATGCTTTAAGAAAGTGCTTAATCGAAAAATTCCATTCTATCTACTTTTCTTGTCAAAAGATTCAAACATAACCTTAAAATTATTTCTTTTAGGATTCAAACTCATTGAAAATCAAAACCTGGGGTCGCCTCACCTGATGCTTGATGCTTGGGGCTGTGAGGGCTGAGTTGGTGTTGCATAAGCAATAGTATATTAATAAGGCCACTAGATATGGTTGAGAAAATCAATTTGTAATCTTACAGAGCGATGATTAGCAGAAACCGGACGTCCCGATTCCATGATTCATAAGTGGGAAGCACTGAGCCCCCACTAATTTTCAAAATGAGAGAAATGTACTCAAACAGAGCAACCGAGAAAGACAGATACGTTGACCAAAAAAAAAAAAAACTAACAGAGAAAGACAAATAGGAGCAGCTTTTTGTTAATGTGTTATTCATTATAAGCAAAAATAAACTAATAAAATTAACAAGGTGTATGCTGTGCGCTTTAAGGTGTATTTTGGTTCTCCATAATTATCGTAGTGACTTCATCGTTTTACTGTTAAAAGTAATTTTTAATACTTAAACAGAACAGGATTATCACTGTTTTGTTACAACTAAAATTAATCTAACCAATACCAATGAAAAATTCTGCCCTCTTAATCAGCAGGCTGCTTTTTTACTTCAACCTTTTTATATGGTAATTGGGTAAGCACTCAGCCACCATTAATTATCAACTTTGTCATTGTCGACTCATCAGAGTGGCAGCAACTCCACAAATGGAAAAAATGGACTCAACTGAGCAACCGATAAGGACATATGTCCAGCTTTTATTTAATTTGACTAATCTTTTTTTACTAAGTGAGATCAATTATATAAATTGTACAATGTCATAGTATACTGTCATCAACCAAGCCCTTAAATATTAAAAATATTGTTAATTAAGAGATCTCGTTCAATAATTTTTATAAGTGTTCTCTTTAGTTATCACAACAAACTAAACAAATTATGAGCAGTTAAACCAATAAACGAAACAAAGTGTACAACGAAACAAAGTGTACATCACAATTACTGTGGTTCCAAATTAATTTATTGCTGTGTTTTTTAAGGTGTATTTTGCAAATCTCGCTTTGTTTTTTTTTTTTTAAAACATCATGAGCATTTAAACTCTACTTCCAACCCATATCCCACCCTATCTTGAACGCTTGAATTAACTTTAGGTGATAGTTTTGTTATTTTTTTACCTTAATTTTAACAAAAATAATAACTTCATCATTTTTACTTCAGATGAATCTGGCATCTGAGGTAATCTTTCAGGCGATCATTCGTATTCTATCCCTTCTCTTTAACTCTCTTTCTCCAACTAGATTCTTAAGTTGAACTTCGTGGATGAAAAACACAACATCATTATCCATAGAGAAAATCTCAAATATTTGGCGTTAATGAATCCTACCCTGGTTCACAAGAAACATTGGAATATCTAAGCAGAAAACAAAAAGAAAAAATGCCACTTGAAACTCCCTGCCACTGAAGAAAACTGAAACTCCAGGCTAATACCTTGTGTTACATTCAGAATCAAGCGTACACTATCACATTCTCATTCCTTATGAACAATAACAATACTTGAATTTTGCCATAATAATTTAAAACAAATCTAGTTTATAAAAAATAAAGATACATTATAAGGAGTTGGGGGAGGAAGAAAACATATGAGAAAATAAGATACATTAAAAAAGAAAAGAAAATGTACCAAGAATACTTTGTGAGCTAGGCATGTTCTTCCAGAGGATACAATAATAATCAGATTGGATATACTTATTCAGTTATTTCTTACTGAGATCAATTCCAGCCTTCTTTGCAACAGCATCAAGTCCATTCTTCTCTATAGTCTTCAACGCCTTAGTTGACAAACGAAGCTTTACATAGCGCTTCCCGGCTTCCCACCATACTTTCTTGTACTGCAGGTTCACAAATTGCAACTTTTTCGTCTTATGGTTTGAGAATGAGACTTTGTTGGCCTTGTTTGCTTTCTTTCCAGTGAAGGGGCACACTCTTCCTAAGAAAAAAAACAACCAGTCGATAAATTGAACAAGTTCTACCACCACGACCGCTATTCATTACCATGTTCAGAATCGGACACCTTAAAAACTATTGATAACAAAGTTTGCCATTGTCGAAAAATAAAAGGCTGGACGATTATATCTCAACTTCTCCCATCAGTTTCAAAGTAAAAATTATGAGTCTTAGCAACGGTGCACATGTGTCACTCTAAAGATCAAGTGGCAAATGGAGTAGATTTCACCATTACTCTTTCTATCCAGGCACAACGGAAATGAAATATACATTGGTACATTATGCATTAAGCTATGCACAATTTGAAATGGTTAATTCCATTCAGCCATGCCCCCTAGCAAAGCCATATGACATATATAAAGAAAGTAGAGGGAAAGAGAAATAACTAGTTACACAACTTAATGGCAATTGTGGATTTTACAAGAATCAAAGGAAAAAAAAAAAAAAAGAACAATATTTCTTTTGCGCTCGGTGTTCCTCTGCACACATTACATGACGAATTTCGTTCAATTCAAGCATTTTCAATAACCAGCTAGGAGTCAAATCCTACAATTCCGAGTATTCAATTTACACAAACAATAACAGAGTTCGAACAACAGAGCATTTAATTGAAGCATGATACGGTTGCCAAAACATTATGTTGGCATTAAGTCCAGAGAAACGAAATAAATCGGTCAAATACAGACAAAAAGTAGCAGGGTTTTGAAAATAAAAGGAAAGGAACGAGAGTGAGAAAAAAGGAGAAGAAATTACGAGCAACGGGTTGTAAAGCAGGTAACAATGGGGCAGAAACTGCGGGTGTGGCTCTAGGTGAATGGGGATATGAAATTTTGAAGCCACTCAATTGCGAAGAGACGAACCCAAGCTCTGAAGCCACACTGACCCTCGATGACGGCAACCCTAAAGTCTTGTTTTTTAGGAAACACAGATTAAACTTATTCGCCAATACTACTCCCGAAGTCCCTGAAGCTGCCAATGCCATTGCTTCTGATTTTCACGCTATCCCTTTGCTGTTAGAAATTTCGCCGGCAAAATGGAAGAAAATGAGATGCAAAGACCGTAGTAATTTGGATAGCCATATCCACGGCTGACCCGTGTCCACAGAATGTGGATCCCCATCAGGTGTCCACATTAAAAAGCTGTTTTTTTAAAGAGAAAAAGTTGATACATGATCATTTAATATTAAAAATAATTTAAAATTTTTAAAATAAATATTTAAATTTATTTTAATTACTTTTTTTCCTTTCTCCCCTTTAAAAAGCTCTAAATTGGAGAAGCCTCTAATTTTTTAATCAAATAAAAGGTTTTTCTTTTAATTTTTTTAACCAAACGAAAAGCTTTTCTCTCCTTCTTTTATTAACTACTAACCAAATAAAAAAAAAGAGAGTAACTCTTCTCATTTTTTTCAAAAACTTTCAATCAAATGGTTCGAGGAGAAATGAAAAGGAAAGGAATTTTGACATAGGGGAGGGGAGGAGTTTAATAAACTTTTGTTTGATTTAAAAAGGAAGAAGAGGGGAGGAAAATTAAAAATAAGTTAGCAATTTTATTTTTATCTAATGTAACTTGATTTTTATTTTTTGCTTTAAAAAAATTGTTATATTAAAATTTATTAAGTTTTTATTTTTAAGAATATAAATTTATATTAATAAAAAAAATTTGAAGGACAAATTATATTTTATTAGTGAGTCTAATAAAAAATATTAAAATTTGTACATGAAAAAATTATACATTAATTTTTTTTAAGATGATAAAATTTATTTTATTATAAGAAAGAGACAAAGAAATATAATATATAATCTTTTAATATAAAAAATAGTTTAGAATTTTTAAAATAAATATTTATATTTTTTTAATTATTTTCTCTTTTCTCTTCCCTCCAAAAAATTTCAAATTGGAGGGGAGGCTTAGGAGGTGATGGGAGAGGCTCCCTCCCCTCCCCTCTAATTTTTTAATCAAATAAAGAGTTTTTCTTTTTTTTTATTAATCACTAACCAAACTTTCTCCCCTCTCATTCTGTCATTTTCAAAAATTTCCAATCAAATATATTTAAAATAAAATAAATTTTATCAACTTACAAAAATTAATATATAATTTTTTTAATGTATAAAATTTTAATATTTTTCATTCACTGATAAAATATAATTTCTTCTTCAATTTTTTATTACTATAAGTTTATATTCTTAAAATAAAAACTTAATAAATTCTAATATAACTGTTTTTTTCAAAACAAAAAATAAAAATTAAGTTAAATTTGATGAAAATAAAATTATTAACTTATTTTTTATTCCTATCCTCTCTCTCCCTAAACTAAATAAAATTTTATTAAAACCCCTTCCCGCTCCTTCCCTTCATTAAAATCCCTTATTTTTAAACCAAACACACCATGATGTTTTTTGGTTGTAAGTAAAAACTTGATCAATAAACATATATAGTTAACTTTTTGAAGGCTCTTTGCAAAAGAAAAACTACATTATTTATAATTTATGAAGTGCACAGTCTTTTAAAATTTTATATTATACAGTGATAATGAATTAAAATAATAAATAAATAAATGATATTTTTTTGTTTAAAAATGTAAGGTATTTTTAATCGAATCTTATCATTCAATAAATTTTTTACTCACTTTCAAACTAACTTTATCTTTTCATATTTACTCCTGTTAAATACTTTATAATAAATATAAAGTCACCATCAATAGAGGTAATTTTTTTTAAAAAAAGTAATAATTATATTTTAAAAAATTAAAAATATTTTATATTTTTTAATATCTAAATCTTTAAAAGAATGTCTTATATTTTAGAACCAGGGGTAAGAAACAGTGTCTGTTCAAACTTTTTGTTATGGAGCATCATGTTTCATACTCATGTACTTGTTTCATTTGGTTTCAGTTCTGTTTTTCTGGTGGGTTCACTTTCATCCTCTCTATGCATGGCTCAAGTTTCCTTGCTCGCTAGTTGCTTGTCCGTCACCATGCACTGATGATTTCTGCTTCAACTCTTGCTCAAGCACTTTGATGGAATCCGAAACCTCCGCCTTGTACACATGAAACTTGGCAATAACCAGGAAGATCGCAAAGTTGATAATATTGAGCACAGCGAAGAAGGCGTAATAGTAATCCAGATGAGAAATATTCAGGTTGTCCAAAATCCACCCACGGCGGCCACCTGCTGAAGTCACGCGCGACACAGTTGAAAGCAGAAAGCTGCTGAAAAAATTCCCAATCCCCAAAGATGTAAGGGAACACGAGGCCCCAAGGCTCTTCATGCTCTCGGGAGCTTGGTCGTAGAAAAACTCCATCTTGGCAACCTCAAGAAGCGCGTCGGCGCATCCCATCAGCACGAACTGAGGAAGCAGAATGAAAATACTCAGAGGAACCTCTCCGTCTTTTTCCGCCACGCCGTGTTGCCTGGCAACTCTGAGCCTGTGCCTTTCTGTGACCGAAGCGATCACCATTATGAGTATGTGTATGACCAGGCCTATTCCCATTCTTTGAAGGAGCGTGATGCCTCTGGGGTTGTTGGTGATCCTCTGCATCACGCGGACGAAGAAACGATCGTAGAAGACGACGCAGGTCAGCAAGGAGATGGTGACGAATGCGTTCAGACTTGCCGGTGGAATTTCGAAGTTTCCCACCTGTCGGTCTAGTGTGGTTCCTTGCTTTACGAAGAGCGTGTTTGTCTGAGCAATCACTGTGCTCGGAAGCACGGTGATCAGCAAGATTGGGATCATCATTAGCATTTGTTTCGTCTCTTCTACTTCCGTAACTGTGCATAGCATCCATGGACTACTACTACCAGAACTGGTTCCCATTTTGACACTGGCCTTGTTCAAGAACCTGCACATACACGCAAACAATTATATATTGGCTAATTAATTAAGTGATATTGTGAACCAGACATCAGGGACAGAAATCAGATGCCTTAAAGTTGAGGTGGAATCAATCTTGTACTTTCCTTTCTTGGTATACTCCTGCAAGTCAAGCTCATATAGTTGCCTAGGGTCAGTAGGAGTTAAGACTCTCCATTTCCTGAAAGCAGAGACGATGACCCTAGCAATCCTGGTGAAGGGACTTCCCGAAGGCAACTTGTGCCTGTAGAAGGAGGTGCCTGACAAGAAGATGAAGATGGAGACTGCAAGCCCTAGAGTGGGAAGCGCATAGCCAAGAGTCCAACCCACAGAGTCTTGGATATAGATGAGCACGGTGTTGGAAAAGAGCGTGCCGAAGAAGATGCTCAAAAACCACCAGTTGAAGAAGGACAGCTTCTGAACCTTCTCTTTTGGGTCGAAGTCGTCAAACTGATCGGCTCCAATGGTGGAGATGTTGGCCTTGGTCCCTCCGGTTCCGACGGTGAGAGTGTAGAGTGCACTGTAGAAGACGGCCAGCTGCAGTGGCGAGGCTTTGCCGCAGTTTGGGGCGTCAGTGTCGGAGCACGACGGCGGCTTGAGGCTTGGAAGTGAAACTGAAAGCGTCAGTAAACACATACCCTGCAACAGTTAAAAAGGGGGCCTAAGGATGATGTATTCAACGAATGAATTGAAATGAAGAAGCAAGAAGGGATATATGTAGTCACGGCCAGGTAGACGAAGGAGGCGAGAACAAAAGTGAAGTAGCGGCCGAGGTAGGCGTCGGCCACGTAGGCGCCGAAGACGGGAGTGATCCAGGTGACGCCGACCCAATTGGTGACGTTGTTGGCGGAGGTGACGGTCCCTTGCTGGAGCTCGTTGGTCAAATACATGATCAGATTTGTGGATATCCCGAAATACGCCATTCTTTCAAACACCTCGTACACTGCCATTCAATGTTCATTCACATCGTTTCATTTATATATGGTATACATTCACAATGGCAGCACTGTCAAGAAGAAACTACATGTATATGTATACTAGTTGTGATAATGATTTAACAAATATTGGTCTGTGTATACACACACACAGATATAACATAAAATTAACAGTGATATCCTCACCCCCGGGATGTCCCAACTCAATGCTGAACCAGGAAACAAAATCTCTCAAGTTTTCCATCATCAAGTTTTTCTAGAATATATTTTAAGATCGAGTACATGCTGAGATAATTTCAGGGCTTCTGAGGTGAAGATGTAGCAATTAGTATGCTTAGTTTATTGGTATTCTTAGGAACTTTAGATTCTTTATACAAGCCTGTCATCATAAGCTTTTTATGGAGGAACCATTGAATTAATCATTAACAATCAAATGGTAAAGAAAACCACCTGACATTTATCAATGGGAAATCAAAGTAAGGAATTCTTATCGGCAGGAGAGCGGTGCAAAAAATATAATAGTATATGTGAGGCAATGTTTTTTTTTTTTAATTTTTTATTTTCCCTCTTATTCCAGCATCTCCAAAGGTACAAAAGAAATGATTTTATTTAAACGACATATTATAACATAATAATATATTTAAAGCATAATATTTAAGAAAATGACTGAAAACACTTTTAATTTGCCCCATAACCCAAGATCTGATCGATTTGCCGATTTGGCCATCGCAAGCATCTGTATAATTGCATGGTGAGTGCAATAAGAGCTAGCTGCCAATTAATTATCCATGATTCATATAAGTGAGTGTGTAACATCACATAAATTAAAGGCGAAAATACTTTGTTTTGGAAATCTTTGATGATATATAGATGCAAGCTAGTCATGATGAAGCCAGAGCACAGTGAACAGAGTTGATGAACGAAAGAGGAGGGATTAATGAAAATGCACAATGAAATGAAGGTACCTCTCTCTCTCTCTCAATATATATATATAGAGAGAGAGAGAGAGAGTAAAGAAACGAAGGAAAAACCGTATAACAACAGATAATAGAAATTAGTTTGAAATAATCATAATGGCATGTATATACGGAGGTGTGAACTGTTGACAAAACACAGGGTCCCAAAAATGCCAAATGATCATGTTGCAAGAGGAAACCATATTGGAACGCGTGTTATGAAAGGTAGAAATAAGGGAGCGTAGAAAATGGAAGGCATATAATAAATGAATGGAACATGATAATGAACACACACACACACACTAACCAACAAGGAAGGAGCAAGCCTTCCATGCGCCAGTTTTAGATTTCAGAACTGGTCTGCCTTTAAGATCCACGCTCCTGTCTTGCGTGTACTCATCCCTACTGCTCCTTCCTTCTTCCTCTTCCATAATTAAATCCTAATTCTCTGCTTTAATTACTTTCCTTCTTTTAATTTCCCCCTCTTTCCCCACGTACCTTCATTATATATCTTCTTCTTTATCATGCCATCGCCTCCTCATTCATTTCCACAATGCTAGTATTTATTTTCATATTATAACTCTTGGCAGCAGCAAAAAGGCTTGTTTGTTAATTAATTAGTTTGTTCTTTTAAATTATTTTTGACCCTTTCATCCTTGAGGCACTATTGTATATTTTGTTTTATTAATCTCATTGCCATCATAGTCAAACCCAAGTTTATATGTAATATCGTACGTGCCTCCTGTTAAATGATAAGCGTGCAAGCTGCTCGTGACAGGGTAAGGGCTAGAATAATTATTATTATGATAAATAACATACTATCATTATTCGAATTCTTGCTAGTGCTTGAGCTTTAAATAAGATTATTTGGCTCTTCAATAGAAACATACTTATAAATAATTAAAAAATAATATGCTATCAGTAGTATATTTGTGAAAGGATGATAATAATATTACATTTGAAATCACCAAAGTTTAATTTTAAGTGACAAAGCAGCTGGCATACAGTCGCCAGTTCAAAATTAAGAGATTCAAAAAGGACAAATGACATTTAACGACCTTATAAAATATTTATTGCAATTAAGGTCCATGATTTTTAAATATTCCAAAAAAGGACCATGATTCTTGGTATTAAAATTTAAGTTAATCAATTTTTTCACTATTCATTTTAATATTCTCAATACTTGTTTTTTTCAAAAAAAATATATATACTCATCATTAATATTTTAAATACTCATATTTTATGCATTTAGTATTAAAAAAACACTTTAATTCGTTTTAGTATTGAAAATATTAAAGTTGCATGTGTATTGAAGACATCAAACTGATGAGTGATAAATATATCAAAGATCTGTACTAAAAGTATCACAGATGAGGACTGAAAAAAAAAAAGTCCAAAAAAAAACTCATATTAAGAACTTTGATTTTTTGGAATTTTCTAAAATATGAGGTCTTTGATTGTGATTAACATTTTTAGAGAGTCTTTGCATGTCATTTGCCCATTTAAAAATCCTGCCTCGTCACTCGTACGGGATTATTGGATGGCAGGCGCAATCCCAACAGAAATAACGATACATCGTCTTTGGATCGTTTGTTAGAATTGTTTAATTATCAAAGAGAGCGTGAATTTCAATTAAGCAAATTGGCATTGCTTAATCTTAATCCCCCCGGACATATACGCCACAACACAGGCTTCTCAAACCTGAGCATTTCCTTAATTATATTCTAGATCCTGTGATTGAATTTAGTCTTGACGGAATCAAAAGTGATTGGATAAGATTTGTTTTAACTATTACTGCTTGTTGATGTCGTTTATATCCTAAACGAACTTTAGGGTCTTCAGCTCTATTATTTAGTTATGGGTTAAGGGATAAAAATGTTTTAAAAATCTTTTCAAAAGAGCACCAAATATTCTTATATTTTAAAAGGAGCAATGATAGTAAAAGAGAAGCAGTGTCACTCCATAATCTCTAACTAACGTTGGGCAAACAGAATATTTTTAACCTCTCAAGATAACACAATTGTCGTTTAACGTGGCAACCTTGTGAGGCCCAAGTTGAAATCAAAACCCAAAACCCAAAGCAAACTCCTGAATCCAAATACTGGTTCTCATCTCCAGCCTTTTCTTTGTTCGTTCTCTCTCCTTCTCCCCCTCATCACGAACATTAGCCAAAACTGTCGACCACCCACAAATAGTAGAGTTCGTAATTTGAACGAGGTGAATTTATTTGAGTGAGTTTAATTTGATTTGAACTTATTTAAATTAAATTTAAAATATCACATTCTCTTAAAAAAACCTATATAATAAAGTACGGCCCTAATTTTTTTGATTGAATTCAAGTTGGTTCATTAAATTTGGTTAAAGTTATCAACTTTATATACATATAGAGCTATACATTTCAGTGATCAAACTTATTCGAGTCAGGTTCAATTTAGGTCAAATTTATTTAGATCGAATTTAAAGTATTTTATCTTTTAAAAAAAAAACCTAAATAGCATAACTCGTCCTAACTTTTTTCAAGTAGGTTTGGAACTTTACCCGAATTACCGGTTCTAACAAAAAGTAAGCCTCGCCCATTGTTGCCTCCTCTTTATCCTATCTCCACCATGGAACAGTGTGCCAAAGGCTGGCCTAGAGCGGGGTCTAATGATCTTGGAATCTGGCCTTTTCCACAAACCAAGAGGGTCTGCCAAAGCCTTGGAGAGTTCTGATTTGGCTCAACCCACAAAAGAATTTCAGTTCAAGAAGGATAGATTATGATGGCACGCTCTTACCTATTGTTAATGTCCTTGACCGTGCTTTCATGCCCGATGAAGTGAGGTGTTTGCTCCATACTATGTCGTCTTGTTCCCTTCCCCACATCCAGTTGGATTTCCTGCTAATTAATATTAGTTTTCATGATGTTCCTATGAGAAAAAGTATACTTATGAGAGAATTTGTCACAGCTTTGGATTTCGTCCCATTCCTGTTCTTTAATGAGGCAGCTCTGATTCGAAAATTGCGTTGGCTAAGATTTTGAGATTCACTGTTGCAGAGGTGGGATCGAAAATCGCGTCAGCTACGTTAGCCGGGCCTCTGATATGGTTTGACCAAGTATCTGGACGAAGAAAACCAGACACCAGATATGATGCTATTTCCTTTAATTTGTGTTTAATGTCTGAGTTTCCTTTTCTGTTGCGTTTCCTTTGTGTTTGATCTTGAATTCCATTTTTCAGATTTCACTTTCCTTCAAAATCCTTTCTCTTCCTTCTTGATTTGTACTGTGAATCGTATGAGTTTTGCCAACACTTGGGACACCATAGGACTTGCACACCAAGCTCACGAAGACCATGGCAGCTCTCAGATTCTCTCCTCCTCTCCCTTGATTGATTTGTCCCTTTCTCCTCTTGAAATGAATCTCATCATCTTCCTCATTCTGAAAATATGAGAATATAGGGTACCTGAAACAATCTAGTTCTCTTTCCTTTGGCCAAAGTGCCAGTCGCTTGCCATGATTTCAACATTTGATTAGTCAAACGTCAGTCAAAACATTAGAATAAGGTAACATTGTTCAATTTTTAACAATTTCAGGACAACGTTATTCTTTCTAAGATAAAAATATATTGAGCGCTCCTTTAAAAAAAAATTTGAAGCATTTTTGCCTCTTAAGCCTTTAGTTAAATCATTGTAGTGAAATAAGCATATTTCAAAAAGTAACAGAAGCATGGAGAAGAGAGAATAAAAATAAAGAGAGAGAACTTTTTGGTATTCTTTCACATCACAGTAGAAATACATAACATGCCTTTTTTTTATAATTATAGACTTGGCTCAAGTTCCTGGCTCGCTAGTTGCTTATCCGCCGTCACCATGCACTGATGATTTCTGCTTCAACTTTTGCTCAAGGACTTTGATGGAATCCGAAACCTCTGCCTTGTACACATGAAACTTGGCAATAACCAGGAAGATCGCGAAGTTGATAATATTGAGCACAGCGAAGAAGGCGTAGTAGTAATCCAGATGAGAAATATTCAGGTTGTCCAGAATCCACCCACGGTGGCCACCAGCTTGAGTCAAGCGCGACACCATTGAAAGTAGAAAGCTGCTGAAAAAATTCCCAATCCCCAAAGATGTCTGAGAATATGAAGTCCCAAGGCTCTTCATGCTCTCGGGAGCCTGGTCGTAGAAAAACTCTATCTTGGCAACCTCAAGAAACGCATCGGCGCATCCCATCAGCACGAACTGAGGAAGCAGAATGAAAATACTCAGAGGAACCTCTCCGTCTTTTTCCACCACGCCGTGTTGCCTGGCGACTCTGAGCCTTTGCCTTTCTGTGACAAAAGCGATCACCATTATGAGTATGTGGATGACCAGGCCTATTCCCATTCTTTGAAGGAGTGTGATGCCTCTGGGGTTGTTGGTGAGTCTCTGCATCACGCCTACGAAGAAACGATCGTAGACGACGACGCAGGTGAGCATGGAGATGGTGACGAATGCGTTTAGACTTGCCGGTGGAAATTCGAAGTTTCCCACGTGTCGGTCTAGGGTGGTTCCTTGCTTTACGAAGAGCGTGTTTGTCTGAGCAATCATTGTGCTTGGAATTATGGTGACTAGCAATATTGGGATCATCATTAGCATCTGTTTGGTCTCTTCTACTTCCGTAACTGTGCAGAGCATCCATGGACTGCTACTAACTGAACTTGTTCCAATTCTTACACTCGCCTTGTTCAAGAACCTGCACATACACGCAAACAGTTATATATTGGGTTATATAGGTGACACTTTGTATATAGTGACAGAAAGTAAATTAATAATTTATATCCTGATTGTATAAACCAAGCATCATTCATAACTGGATAGAAAATTAGCTACCTCAAAGTTGAGCTGGAATCAATACTGTACTTTCCTTTCCTCACATACTCTTGCAAATCAAGTTCATAGAATTGCTTAGGATCAGTAGGAGTCTTGGCTGTCCATTTCCTGAAAGCAGCGACGATGACCCTAGCCATCCTAGTAAAGGGACTCCCAGAAGGCAACTTGTGCCTGTAGAAGGGGGTGCCTGACAAGAAGATCAAGATGGAGACCGCAAGCCCTAGAGTTGGAAGAGCATAGCCCAGAGTCCACCCCACAGAGTCTTGGATGTAGATGAGCATGGTGTTGGCAAAGAGCGTGCCGAAGAAGATGCTGAAAAACCACCAGTTGAAGAAGGACAGCTTCTGAACCTTCTCCTTTGGGTCGAAGTCGTCAAACTGATCTGCTCCAATGGTGGAGATGTTGGGTTTGGTCCCTCCGGTTCCGATGGCAAGAGTGTAGAGTGCACCGTAGAAGACGGCCAGTTGCAGCGGTGAGGCTTTGCTGCACATTGTCACGTCCGTATCGGTGCAGGGCGGCGGCTTTAGGCTTCGAAGTGAAACCGATAGTGTCAGCAAACACATACCCTGGCAGAGATTACGCGTGATTTTTTCAAAGGATTCCGAGGTAGGTAAAAGATCATGAAATGAAGAAATATGAAGGGATATATAGTTACGTACAGAGAGGTAGATGAAGGAGGCGAGAAGAAAAGTGAAGTAGCGGCCGAGGTAGGCGTCGGCGATGTAGGCGCCAACGATGGGAGTGATCCAGGTGGTTCCGACCCAATTGGTGACGTTGTTGGCGGAATTTACGGTGCCTTGCCTTAGCTTCTTAGTCAAATATATGATCAGATTCGTTGATATACCGTAATACGCCATTCTTTCAAATACCTCATACACTGCGTTCGTTCATCCACAAGATATCCATCAACTGTAAAGAGAAACTATAAATGTGTGTGTGTGTGTGTACTGACCAACTACGAAGGAGCAAGCCTTCCATCCACCTCTTTTGGATTTAAGAACAGGTCTGCCTTTAAGATCCACAGCTCCGTCTTGCGCGTACTCATAGCTCCTTCCTTCATCCACTTCCATGTCCACAATCCTTCTTGCTGATGATGGCCTTCTTTTGTTGTTTGATTGCTCATATACGTACGTGAAACTCCACGTACACCTTGTTATATTTAATCGCCTCCCGATATCCTCTATCCTACCTTTCATTATTGTTGTTATTGCCACCTCCTTGATTTGGACACCTAGTTTTCTTAAAATGGAATTTCGTCATATTTTATAACCATTTCGGTTTTTTTTTTAAATTATATATGACTTTTTCACTATACTTTGCAGTATATTAAACCTAGAGTGCTTTACTTATTTATTCTACTTTAACAAATCACTCTCAAATTCATAAAAACAATATAAATATAAAAATTCCATAAAATCATTAAATTACTTCCAGTAACAATTATTTAGCATTCATTAACAACTTAAGAGTAGTATTGTGATTTCGCAGGACTTTTTTTATATTTCAATTATTTATGTGAAAACCGTGAGTGATTTTTCCGGAAAACCGAAAGACCATACTCAGAATGTCAAGTCTTAAGATTATCTTCGTAAAGGGTCGGCATAGTGGGGACGAATTTCAGAATTTTTTTTTTCGGCCGAAATTAAAGAGATTTGAAGATTCTGTCCTCAAGGTTTTGGCTGGTATCTCATTGTCTTTGGATCATCAAAGTTTAACGAAAGATAACATCAACTTGGCGTAATACTTGTCTTTCTTGTCCCCACGCATATGTCACCAGCTTATGAAACCCAAGCACTCCCTTTCTTCATTCATGACAGAGCAATTAAAAACTTAAAAAATTTAGATTAGAAAAGGAATCAAATGGATTTAATGTTCAGAATATTAAAAATATAGTATCGTGCAAAATATGAAGAAAAAGAGGTGCGAAAGTTAAAATTTCATATCTATTTTATGTAATTTTCTCAAATGAGAGGGCCCACTTGTATGTGGCTCTGTCCTTTCATTATGTTTCATGAATGAATTTTAATCAATCTTATCCCAAAAAAAAAAAAAGTCTGGGTTCTTTCAACTTTTATGCAGTATTTAGTCTTAATTAAGTGATCATCAAAAGTCATAATTTCTTCATCATGTCATTATATGCCTGGAATGTAACGACCTTAACAACCTTCAGCTCTATTATATTTTTGAGCAAGTCAAAGGAGTTTCTTTCACTCGTATTCACAGTACATATATTTCTGTTGACTTTTAAAAAATTGGCACCGCTACCCTCTCTGGTTCAAATTATAAAACCTAATTTAAGTATTTTTTTTCGTGGTAAATATAGGAAAACCATCTTCTTTTTTATCTCCCTCATTTAATATATTTTTCATATTATCCTCATTAATTTTACATTTTTTCTCATTTTTTGTCTTCCACATAAGGGTAGAAATAGACTGCACGCAAGATTTTGACCGAACAGGCATAGACCTGACCTTAAATAGAGGTATACATACCAGGGTTTAATTATATGTGTATTTATATATATAACTATTTATTTAAATATGCATATTTATATGTTCACCTGTTTAAGTAAGGCTCCCGGTCCGGCTTTGCAAAAATAGGCATAGGCCTTGCCTGGCCTATTTTTTGGATAGACGGGGCCAGGCATGAACTTATTTTCAGGCCATAAGCTTTTGATAGACCCTTCAACTTATTTCCACGACATATTACGGTCGAAAAACTTTATCCTTAATCCTTAAGCTAATTTGACTTGATTGGATTAAGATTTTAGGCCTCTTATTAACTTATTTCCACTTTTACTTTGGTATTTTATGTTTTTTTCACTTTAAGCATATAACTTAGAAAAATGATACACATTTTTTATGTAATAATAGCTGATAACTAATTTAACTGATTTTTTTGATATCGGTAAATTAATCAATTACGTCTTATGTGTATCATCGCTAGCTAGGAGCATTTCTCAATATTAATATCTTGTGATGTTAGTGTTTCCCTGAAAAGAAATCAATACGCTGGTTTCAATCTATTATCAATTATTAATATTATGGGAAATTAATCTCCCAAAACTTATAGTTTCCTGAGTTTTTAATCAGGTCCTTGTAATTTTTTTTATTGAGTCCTTTAAGTTTATTTTGTTACATCAAGTGGTCCTTTTTGTTTAAAACCATTAATAAGTGCGAATGGTGTTAAAAATTCCATTAAATAACAATTAAGTGGCAATCTAGTGGGGATTTTGTTTCCATAAAATCTAAGCAAGCACCAAAAATAAAAACAAAAACATTTGAGATAAGAAACTAGTTTGGCTCATGTGTAAACTGAAGACATGAAGAAGCGTAACCAATAAGCTTTACATTTAGGTTTGGCATTGTCTCTTTTGTTCCATTGATTTTCAATATCAACACAGGGAAGGAGACAAAATCATCATCGTCAAGCCCTATAAGGTTAGTCAAGAGAGTCATGGTCTTCTTTGTTTCATCATCTTTTCTCCCTCTAAGTTAGTCGAGATACCATGCTTATGCTATGTTGCTCTAAATCTTTTTTCTTCCTAAATTTTTGAATGAAGATGGGACCAAGGTTAATGTTTTAGTGGAGATAAGATTAGGCGAGATTTTTATCCAATGAGAAAATTGCTAAATGAAATGAAGCTACAGTCTTAAAATAGGAGTGACTTATTGACTTATCGCCTAAAGACATTAAATTCAAGGCATGCATGTGGAGTAAAAATCAATGTAAAGAGGGCTTGATCAAAGTGGATTGCTGAAAAAATAGTTGATAATATGAAGATTAATAAATATATTAAGTTGTCAGATGTGCAAGCAACCATAAGAAAAGATTTTATGGCTTAACCCTCAATTAGCAAAGCATTTCAGGCTAGAAAAATTGCAAAGGAGAAGATTAATGTAACATCTTGGGTTTTGATTATGGAAATTTTAGTGTTTAAGAGGGCATTTTGGTCAAATTAGGTGAATTACTAATCAATGATATTTTTAGGAGACTAATGAAGTTTTTAGATCATTGGACAGCCTTAAAAGAGGACTATATCGATGTTCGAGCGGGTCATAGCATGGATAGAGGTACAAACGTGTGTAGGACTCTATGCCATGCTTCACGGCGTATCTGCAAAATCTGCACTCTTTAATTTCTCAAATCAAACTAAAAATTAGAAGTAGGAGAAGAGTGAATGCAAGAAAGCAACGAACAACGACCTAAGGCTGCTAAGGCTTAACTTTTGGATCAACTTAGAAGCATTTAGAGAAGATTTGTCTTTAGGTAAGCTTCCTACACCTCTTTCTCTCCCTTTATGCGAATTTTATGAGGATTAGAGTTTTATAGGGTTGTGATTTCGTGTTTCTTGGATAATAACCAAACCCATTGTCTTAGTTATGGTCTTAAAGAGTTAAATCAAGTCAAACTTAGATTTAAGGACTATATAGTGATTTGAAGTTTTTGGGTAGGGTTTAGACGAACCCTAACTAAAAATGGAGAGATTGGGAATAATGTGAGTAGGGATTTAAAGCTTTTAGTGTGGTTGGGTATTAAATAGAATTAATAGAGTGTATTAGGAGAATTGATGGGTTTAAATCAAGGTTTTGAGTATTATAGGTACCTAAAATTATGTTCAAAATGGGATAATTAGTATGTAGATTGAGGATTAAGAGTTTGATCTTGTAGATCTACTATTGAGTAAGCATTGTGGTGATAGTTGACATGTGTAGAGCCATTGTTTGACCACGATAACCCTTTTAGTGACAAAAGGACTGAGATAACTGAATTGTTTAAACTCTCTATTTACGTGTTTGGATGGTTGTGTGATTACTTTTAAAGCTAATGCTCTTTTTTTGTACTAGTACAGTATTAATATAAAATGATTATGATTTAGAAACCCTATGTTAAGTGGAATGAAAATTGTGCTTTGAATATTGTGGATTTGGACTATTAAACCTTATATTCAAGTACAATTATTTGCGAAATTCTATCGTTTTAATGAAAACTTGTTGTTATGGATATATGTAGAAATGATTAAATGGTGAAATTATATATCATAGCTATGCAAAATCACTAAGCATATATTTGGCATAATCATTATGAGAGGGTAGGAGTTCACCCTAATGTGTTATTAGGAATATTGTTTGAAAATTCATATGGTATGCAAACACCATGGAGGTCCCGGTGCTCAGTATTATATTGTTTGAAAGTCCCAGTACTATGTGAGGTAGATTGGGCATTGACACAGCTAGTATTCGTAGATAGGGGAAATTTGCTATCTATAATGGATGAAGGTGCTCTTTGCCGGGGTTGCCTCTTACTAATGGTGAGCTTAGGCCAATCCAGTCATACAAATTTAGTCTTATTAAGTTATTAGTCTATAGATTCAGTTACAAGATAAAGAGGATATAAGGTGGTGTGTGGATCATGCACATCATACTATAACCATATGAATGTAGGTGTATCTTATTATATGTTTTAATATAACTTCACATACGCACTATCTGTTCTCTCACATGAATAGTTAGATTAGACTATTTAGCTTTTGAGTCCTCGACTCACCCCGTGATTATATTTTATAGGTAAAGGCTTCGATATTATTTTTATAGTCCTTTCTATGTCCTTTAGTTTTGTAATGAATAATTTATGCATATGCCAACTTAGAAATCATATGTCACTTTGAGAGCATTTGCATGAATTTTAATGAAAAGTGGGGGGATCTTGACATAAAAATGTTGTATTTGTGTTGTAATGGCTATGAAAGGTCAAGATACTAGTCCAAATATCATTTTGTGTCAGTTCATATATTTGATTGGCCATCTGAATGATTATTATATGTTTGTTATCACTTTTAAATTTATGCTAAATTATGGTTTGGATGGCCAATTTGTGTCTAGAATAGTGTTATTGTGGTTTGTTTATGGTCTATTTGATTAAACTCAAGTGGTTTCATGGTTATTGGCACTTAGTATGTGAATTTGGACACTTTAGTTATTGTTTTGAAAAGAAAAGATATCATTTTGGGTTTGGGTATCTAACTCTCAATTGGTTTAGAATTTAGGTATGAGAGCAATGCCAATACTTAGAAAGCTACATGTGGACACTTAAACCGCAAAAATTGAACGTCAGATGGCGAAACAGCACACTTTGAAGGTTGGTTTAGAGTACTGTCATGATGGTAGGCATGCACCGCAATGCATGACAGTGGTGCCATAGCGCAACACGTAGTGAGGGATGAGTTTGTCTGTGCCATCCTCTATAGCAAACGGGCTAGATTTTAGAGAAATTCCATATTTTTCTTGTTTGCTTTCAAATGATATTTTAATTCCCATGCTTTCATTATTTTGTTTAATTGGTTTGAAATTATAGTTTGAGCTCAAATGACTTATCAAGGGATTTTTCTTGCAATCTTAATTTTTAAATCTTTTATAACTCTTGTGTTATGATAATTCTTTTCTTGAGCTTTTAATTAAACTTAAGTTACCATAATGATGTTTCGTGCTTGGTGTTTTGTGTATTTGATAATGTCGAGGATGATGTTACAATTAAGGGGGATCATATAGAAGAATATGCTTAATTTAGGGACTATTTTTTGGAAGTCAAGTTAAAAAATCTAAGGTCTATATTTTGTCTTATCACATATAAGCCATATGTATTATCATCCGTGAGTATTTAGAAGATGGTATGTGTGCTTAAAACTAGTGAAAAAGGGCTTTAAGTCAGCATGTAGGCCAATTATTAGATTAGATGGGTGTTTTCTCAAAGGCTCATATAGCAGTATACTATTAGTGGCTGTAGCTCATAACCCTAATGAGCAATATTTTCCTTTAGCTGTGGCAGTGGTGGAAATAAAAAATAGGAATTCTTGGACATAGTCCTTGAAAAATTTGTTTGATGACATTAGCACTATGGTTGAAAAAAAATATGGATATCTCTTTCAGATTAACAAAAGATAATTAAGATTTAAAGTACTTTAATTATCATATTTTTATTTATTTATTCATATAATAATTATTGATTTTAATGTATAGGGTTTGGTTCAAGCATTTGGAGGGTTGCTTGAAGGTGTTGAGCATTGTTATTGTGTAAGACATTTGTATGCCAATATAAAGGCAAAGTATGGTGGAGGAACTTTGGTGAGAGACTTAGTGATTCATGTAGTAAAGGCAACTTACCCAACAAAATAGGAAGGGATAATGAATGAGTTGAAAAAAGTTTTAAAGAATACATATGATCACTTAATGACTTTTCCTCTATCTTATTGGACTAAGGCACACTTTGATGACTATTATAGGTCTGATATGATTATGAATAACATATCAGAGTCTTTTAATGGTAGATTATTATAAGCAAGAGAACATCTAATTATTGGCTTCCTTGATTGGATCCAAACTTATTTAATGAATAGATTTCATCAAAATCAAGTAAAAGTAAAAAAATATCATGGCAAGAGATATGTGTACCCTCATCCTCGTAAGAAGCTTGACAAAAAGATAGAAGAATTAGAAAATGGGAACCAAGGAGGGCTAATAATGATCAATTTAAAGTGTTATATAACTCTCAAAGGTTTATTGTTAATCTTTATTCCAAGTTGTATACTTGCTGATGGTGGCAACTAACTAGAATACCTTACAAGTTTGTTATAACTCACTTTCAAAGTTTCATTTGTTCAATATTTATAACTAATATTTTAGGCATGTTGTTAGTTGCATTTATGCCAACCAAATAAACCTCATTGATTATGTGGATTCAACAATATGTCTTAAAGCCTATGTGGAGTGTTATGCTCCTGTAATCTAGCCTATTAATGGAAAAGACTTATGAGAGCAAAATTAGAATACGGATTCCACTTGCAACCAAAAATGAATTTTTGGTTACAGATGCTAGGAGATAAAGCACCACACAAATTTAGTTGATGAAAGATTTAAGGAAGTTATCATTGAATTAACATATAATGATACTTTACCAGTATATACCTTTAACTAACAAATGTAAAGAACCTACCAATAAGGAAAAGAAAAATTGAGAAATAGAATCTTCTATGGATGCTACAAATTTCAATTTCTAAAATAGAGAAGGAAATTGTCACTTCAATAGGGTACATATCCAAATATGAATTTGATGATTAGATTTCAAATTTAAAATAGTAAAGGTGATTGCCACTTAAAAAGCACACATGTCTAAATCTTAAATTGAAATTCATTTCCACAACAAAGAAGCATAGTTTCTAGATTAAACACATTTGAAATTACAATTCTGTAAGTAACAAGCATAGAGTTAGAGAAGTTACCACTAAAGGCTATGCCAGAGGAAGTGACAACACAAAGTTTGAATGACGACGTTCTCCTGTCTCGTAAATGGCTGCCTCAACATGCTAGATTTATCCAAGAACTTGATCTAAGTTTTGACAAAAAAGAAACCCATAAGTTTGGCAAAGATGTTGAGGGAAGGTATAATCCTAGTAGTGAGATTTAATTTCATTACTGTGAAACTAAATGGTATGCTCAACAAAAGGCTTACCACAAGAGCTCTTATTATTAACTGATTAATCCATGGCAGCATCTCTACCAAACCATCTTCCCTTCTCCTCCTCTCTTCTTTGTGTATTTGAACCTTGGTGAACTTGGTGTCTCCCTCTGCAGCTTTGCCAAACCTCCTTTCTCCTCTGCTTTGTGAACCTACCCTAGTGAAGTCAGTGTCTCCCTTTACAACTCTGCCAAACCATCTCCCTTCTCCTCCTCTCTTTAGAGCTCTGCATGCCCCAACCCTAGTGAAATAAAGGCAAACCAAAATAGAGATAGCTGTAAGCCAGGGCAATTTTCTTTGAAAAATTACTTTTCATATGTGGCATATATTTTTCATCTTATGCCACTTGTAAAAAAAAAATGCCCATTGGACTGCCACATTGTGGTTATTTAACAAAATTTTTAACACTATTAGCACTTATTAACAATTTTAAATAAGAAGAACTAACTGAAATACCAGTGTAAACTTAAAGGACTTAATAAAAAGAAAAAAAAACTATAAAAACCTGATTAAAAACTTTAGAAAACTATAAAGACTAGGTGATTAATTTTTTCTAATATTAAAATGAGTATTATATTGATGAAGAGACAAAGTGAGGAAGATAAGAAAGAGAAAATGACAAAGCTTTGCATCAAAACCAAAACAGTGAGCATGAGCCAAACAGGAAAAATTGGAAACAATCACCTCAAACCAAATCAGCAGCTAACGCCTTGCTAGTTAGCTACATTGTATTCCAATCAGTCTCTACTTTTCAAACTTATTATTGTAAACTGTCATCTCTTTCTTGTTTAAACATGACATTTAGCTTTCTAATTTGTACCATCATACTGCCTCCGTTTTCTAGAGACAAATAATTCAATCATGAAATCCAAAAAACTTTATGCCTCGTTTGGTATCCTGAAAATGTTTTTGATGGAAATGGAAATGAAAATGGATATGGATATGGAAATGAAAATGAAGGTGGAAGTAAGTTTTAAAAGTATGTTTAGTATGTACATGGAATTATGATATACTTTTTATTTAATATATGCATTTATATAATCAATATACTAAAATACCCTGTCAATTTTTTTAATTATGATATATTTTTATTTAATATATGCACTTATATAATCAATTTACTAAAATACCCTATCTATTTTTTTAAATTATGATATATATTTTTATTTAATATATGCATCTATATAATTAATTTACTAAAATACCCCTGCCAATTTTTTTAATTATGATATATTTTTTATTTAATATATGCATATTTACTAAAAAAACTTTTGATTTACTTCAATGATTGATGAAGGGGCAAATATGTCAAATAATTTCATACCTGGAGTTATTTTTGTCTAAAAAAATTCACTTTCATGGAACTCATCTCATTTCCATGGGTCTTATCATGGAATCCAATTCAACCTATTTTGATGAATTTCATTTCCACATGAAAATCCATTTCATGCAAATGTGAATTGCAATTTCATTTTCATTTTCATGTCTCCATTTCCAGCATACCAAATGAAGCATTAGTTACAATTAGTTAAGCTTCTTAAATATGTCATTAATTTTTTTTTAAAAAATATTCATACTTAATATTTGAGCATAGTGACTTATTAATAACCCTAACTTAATATTTCTAAATAATGTAATAAAATTACCAGACAATTGTCCAATATTTTTTTATATTTAAGTACTAAAAATGCTTTCATTTATCTCTTATAAAAAGAAATGAAGGAGTATGCATGATTTAGAAAGCTTTTTCCATCTCGGTCCATTTTGAGATATATTTCATGGCTATATATAGGCAATATCAACAAATATAAATAATTAAAGGTTCCAAAGCAAGATCATTATTCTTGCGAGCTCTCATCCCCTTTTGTTTGTCTTTGTAATTCTTTCAATTACTTAGAAAATGACAATTCCTCAAATGACGCTTCAATTCTTTAAGAGATTAATCTTATAATTGCCGACTATGTAGATATCTTGAAAAAACAAAAAAAAAACTTTATTTTTAATGTTAATTCCAATTATTGGCATGGAACCTCATAATACAGTGAATGTTTTATGGCAAGCAAGCTTCGGATTCTTCACAATTGCCCCTCGGCCATACAAACATACGAGTTCTCTTCTTGCTAGAGATATTGATTGACTGTGCTAATTAAATACCAAACTCAACCAAAACGGTAAAAAAGTTTTCTGTAGGGGGGGCCGTAGAATATCAATTCTCAACATCTTTATATTGCCTATAGATGGATATAGTGCAAAGCATAGAAACCTGATCCATGGAGTCTATGGCTTGTCATGTTGCAGAGTCCATTATCAATAAAATTGAATTTGTTGGGTCAGAGTTATACTGGAAATAGCAATTGCCATATTTTTTAGGGAGAATTACATCCAAAAATTTGGAAAGGAAGTTAATCACAGACAAGTACCAATGACAAGTCCATTCCAGAAAAAACAAACATATATTCCTATCTTAACCATAATATATTTTGCATTAGTTTTTTGTCTATAAATAACTCTTTCGTTAGGTCCTTAAATATGATTCTCCTTATTTTTAAGTAGGATCATAATCAACTTAATTGCTCATTTTTATTGCGGGTGGGTGAGCATCATTGAAACAGCAAAACAAACTTCTAGGGTCATGGAGATTGAACAGAGATTGAACTTAACTCCGTACGTTTGTACAGAGATTGCACAAATATTGCATAGAAGTTCTATGGTATTGACTAGAATTTGCATGGAGATTGAACGAAAATCATCAACTTCTGGTGCTGCATTTTTTCCCCCATTGGAATTCTTGGTTGAAGATATGCGGAGAAGGTTGTAGACATGAGCTCATATAAAAGGATGAAAACTTTTATATTGGCTCTAGAGGTTGTCAAGTCTTCCCTTTGATATGAACATTCTTATTGATCCAGGCTTTTCTTAAAAAGTAATGTGCCTTACTGTAAGGATAGAGACGCAAAAGTCGTTTACCTAACTCTAAATTTGTCCTCGTTTCCAGAGTAGCTATTTACTTAAGATTGATTTGAAAATCTGATCGGTGAGAAGGCACCAAACTAGTAGAGAATTTCCATAACAGATTCCCATACAGTTGGAGTGGGTTAAAACTTATAAATAATGGTAAATTCCAGGGCCTCTGATTAGTCACTTGCAATATTTTCAAGTTTTGCAGCTTGCCTTTCCCACCCAAATAAATAATGGTAAATAAAAATAAAATAACAGTCTTTCTACTTGGAGATGCGGCAGACAAAGATCACTCCAATTATCGGCATCGTATCTCATTAGAAGCTTCTCCTAAGTTCATGTGACACAAATTATGCAGGGAGCTTTCATGCCCTTTGATTACAACAATCCCTAGGGCTCGATAACGCATCTAAATATTGGTCCTTTCCTAAAATCAGAAGAGTTCAGATAATATGAAGTCAGCTTCATGAATTTCCTTGTACAAAGTTTAGATGATAATGCAGAGAAGTAAATGGATGCTGTAATTTGCCAGCAATCACTTTCTCCGCAAAGCTTCAAAATATTATTCAATCATGATTTTTCTTTCTTGGTATTCAAATTTGTAGGGCATTTGCAATGGACCCTGCCAGACTTAACACTTCAAATGGAGCATTATTTGCTATAGCTTTCACAGTGACAGGGCAAGAATCAGTGATCCAGAAGTATGTAAATGCATTCTTCGAGCCTTCTGCGAATTAAATTTAACCGGTATAATCAGAGATGTAAAAATATAGTAATCCAGTATTTGCAAATTAAGCAGAAACTCACCATTTTTATGAGTGAAACGCTCCCATGATTGTTTAGGAAACACGCCGTGGGTGACATAGGCGCTCACCTTCGCTGCACCATGAGCTGCCAAGACTTTCTAGAGAAATCCAATAGGAGAAAGACAAAAATGTTAAGCTGCAACTAGATGCAAATGATTGCATTGATAATACAGTTCTCACGCACATTTTAAGTTGCAGCTCATTTGAATTGCAAACGTAACATCCATAAACTCTTACCAAAAAAATTCATCCAGTGAATATCACCTCAACATGAGAAACTGTAAATAGAAAGGGAAATAAAACTTCTGATCCAAAATCATTTGCCACTTGCCAGTCACCATTAGGTAAAAATGAACAGGAGAGCTAGAGAGATACTCAATCTCATTGCTCTAGCAATGGATCTAATTTCCCCTGGTGAAAAGTTGTGTTACAGTTAAGTGTTACGAAGTATTCTAGAAATTCAATAAGGTGGTTGATGCAGGAGGATGCTGGAACATCATGCAAGCTTGCCAATTCTCTTTCAATGTTACCACAATGAATTTTCAAATATACTGCAATTTCCATAAATCATAAAACCTAAAAATCCTAACAACCTATGTCACCAAGGTCACAATCATCATCCACAGCCTTTTTTCTTCTTTCTAATGCTCCCCATTCCTCTGCCTCCAGACCTTATACCTTCCAATTCGCAAAACTCAATCACTCAACTTCCACCCAAAATCTGTTGTACTTGTTTGTTAGGCGTATACAATTGTGCATTCATATGGTTTTATTGGTAGACTAAGAGCAACTTAATGTAGTTAAGTTTGGGACCCAAAAACGTGTGCATATTCCTTTAGGAAAATTTGTAGGTAGTTCTTAGGTATGCCAACCCAGATTATTTATCAACAAGTTAAAAGCTCACCAACTGGCACAGAAATACATTTAATTTGATCAGGAAAACTTTTGAAAAATTCTCCTATGTTACCCACAAGTATAACCTTCTATAGCCTCAGAACCTCCGGGATTTCTTACTTGCAGTGGGTTAGAGCCATTGCTCTATTTGATCTTTTTGTGTGGCCTAAACAAGTAACCATGAACTACAATCAAGAGTATAGATTCCACAATCAAGCCAAGGCATGTCAAATCCTATTGATTCTGTGAGTCTCCAACAGTGTGGGCACAAGAAATGTGTGTCAATTCTCTAGAGAAACTATTCAAACCCCATAAGATATAACACTTTGGGACTACAAGTTATAATCTATGCTAGGTGCTTAGGTAACTAGTTTCCATTAGGAATGTCAGGGGCACGGGTAAGGCGTCTTTCGAAACTGTGAGTACAGAATAAAGGTATACTGCCTGGAAGATTGTATAACTAACCTTGACAAAAAGGTTGTGAAACTAACCTTGAGGGTGATGTGGGCACATGGTGCAAAGACAGGGGAGGCTAATGGAATTCAGTTATAGGCTGTTTTGGGGTTAAATATGGATTGGGGGAAAAGGGAAGGCTTGAGGAATTCCTGGAGAAGACTGAGGGCCTAGTAGTTTGTCTTTACTAAGTTCCTTTTCTCTTACTTCTGGTTTGCTGTTTCCCATGTTTTATTCTGCTAGTTGTGCTGTCATTAGTCTTTAGCATATGTAAGCCAAAAGATCTAAAGCAATGGTCATCTCTTGTTTTATTTTGTTTAATGACAACAGACCATCATACAACAATTGTTTTCCACTCATTAAGGACCTAGTGCTTGTATGGATCTTATAATGCTGATCCAGAAAATTAATATAACATCTAAAAGTAATATGTGCTGGCAAGAATATTTATATTGATGCATGTTCATTAAGAATGCATCTGATACACAGGAAATGTTTAAAAAAGTATTCTTGTTCACTTTAAAAGTACATAGATAGGGATGTGGATAGAGAAAGATTTGCAAGGATGGAAACCCCATTCAATTATCCCCAACCATGGCAAGAATGAGAAGCTGCATAAGCACAATATTCCTTCAAAAATCAACAACTTTATAGATTGAATCACTGACCTGACACTCAATAAGAGTACCTCCAGACTGGACCAAATCATCAACAATGACTACATGACGTCCAATAGGGTTCCCTTCTTTTAGTCGAACTATCCTCTTGTCACCTTCACGAACTTTTGTACAAACCAACTGCCACTTCAAAGTATTAGAAGGACAATGAAAGAATTACTTACAGAGTAAAATGAGATACTTATAGTTCTAGGAGACTAACCACAGGAAAATTCTCAAACTGCTTGTGGAATCGCTTCCAAGCACCATCATCTGGAAATGCAATAACTATCTGAAGAAACCAACAATTGGGAATTTAGGATATAAAAAATTAAGGCAACCGACACTGCAAGGTGCCATTAACATAATGTAATCATTTCCTCCAACATTCCAACATTAAAGATAAAACATGTGTAAAGTATAGTATAGTACTCACATTATCAGCATCAGGAAGCTGGCGCAGGCGTTGCTTTAACAATGGAATTCCAGTTTCAAACAAAGGCAAAACCTCATCTCCAAAGTAAAACCTCTCCTGCATGATTTGCACAACTACAGCATAATGATACAGTGGAAAATGCTAACATAGTTTTTATTTTTTAGTGAAAGCAATGAAAGAAAAAGTAAAAAATAAAGTGTTTAAGATACATCTAGAATATAAGGAAAAATTAAAAGAGCCAGAATTAAAGCATAACATACATCATACAAAAGTGAAGCAATCGTACAAATGATTAGCCACTAACAACACCACTAAAAACAACCACAATCCACAAGGATCTCAAATAAAACTAAAACTCCAAGCATACTACTTCCATTTTATGCATTAAGTATACAAACCTGCAAAGCATGTATATCATATATGACTAAACTAGTTGGGCCACCTCTTGATACAGGAATATCAGAGAGCATCCTGGCAAGGGTGAATGCAGTTGCTACATCTCCTTCTTCTTCCATGCGTTCAAAGGACCCAGTTGGAAAGAAAGGTAACACTAAAGTGAAGGAGGCAACAAATAGACGCGGGAGTGCATATATGACAGACAGTTGTTCAAAAACAAGTGCTGGAGTGCTGAAAGATGCAAGAAAAGCAACATGTTGACCTCGGAGCTCTTCTGCATTATGTATGTAAATATTTGGAAATCCATCAGCAAAAGACCTGGTCAAGATTCAAAAAGGAAACAGAATCATCATTCCATATATGTTTTCAATGACAGAACTATGTTCATAAAATAACTTCTTGTTATAGTTTGATGAAATTGCACATTTGCTTTAAAAGACCAGACCCACAAGTAGTCAAGTATGTGAAAGGACCTTTATGGAAAACAAAGCGAATAAAATTAAGAAAGGAACATAAATTAAATAATTTATACAATTAGAAATGATAAAATAATAAGAAATCAAATCAAATCAAGTACAATAAAATAGGACGCATGAATTGCATAACTTCACTAATTCATATAACTAAAAAATATCACAAAATAAAATTTCAATGCAAATTAGGCCAACACAAAGCATTAAAACATTAGTGGACAGCCAGACTGACCATAGCAATATTTTTCCCCAGTAATCGTAAGAGAACCTAAGGCAGTCCTCCACATCAATATATATTACACAATATTCACAATGTTTTCATCTAACACCACCATGTTTCATGTTAATCCCGAGCCTATATGAAGAGATACCGTAGCCTGGTAGCTAGTGAAACCCAGATTCACAAATAAACAAAAGTTTATTCATGCAGAAGTTTTTCAACTAGTACTAATAAAAATTCACAAAAAAAAAAAAAACCACCCCAATATATATGGAGGGTTAGTTTTAGAACGTGGGTTGGGGGCTCCCACACCTTAAGATTGAGCCCATGACATTATCAGACCAAAAAGGCTGAGGTATTGGTGTTGGTATTATTGTTAAGCCTTAAAATTGGTTGAAAGAGCAGTTATGAGTTTGCTTAACCACCTCCAGTAGCTTAAATTTCACCTCATGATCAAAGGCAAAATCATTTGTCAAGGCTGCTACACAGTCTTCACTTTGGAAACATTTAGGAGAAACAAACAAATGAAACAATAACCCC
The DNA here is from genome assembly GCF_029017545.1 of Prosopis cineraria. NCBI lineage: Eukaryota > Viridiplantae > Streptophyta > Magnoliopsida > Fabales > Fabaceae > Prosopis > Prosopis cineraria. The sequence continues at coordinate 4,713,914 of NW_026555335.1, forward strand.
ATAACATTAACAGAAACACCAAAACTGGCGCATTACATAGGGGTGCCCAGATTGAGAAGGGAGAACAAAATATAAGCTTTTCAAGAGGAAGAGGAATTGTATACAAGTCACTGGAGGTCACAAGAAAAAAAGGCAGAGAAAGAGAAGTGAGAAACCTCCAACTGATATTCTGAAGAGTGATATGATCAGATTCTGCAGCAACCTTGCGAGCAAGGTCTTCACATTCGAGGCAGTAGAACAGATTGATTTGCTTCTTCCAAGTCTTCTCCGTTGCCATTGCTCTCGCTTCAACAGTGCTAGCGGAGCGGACAACGCCGGCAATTTAGGAATGTAAAGGGTTTAGGAAGACAGAATAAATATACAGTGGGCTTGCGACTGCGTGAAGAAAACGAGGGTCGTAGGATGTGTTTGCCAACGGGTTTCAAGTGCCCTTTGTTTGGTCTTGGCAAAAGTATGTGTTCATGGATGCTTGATGTAATTTTTTTTTTTTTTTTTGGGGGGGGGGGGTGGGTTTGGTAAATCTCGGTTTCCCGTTGTGTGAACGTACTTCTTCCCCAGACTGATGGAACCTGCTTTTCTGTTTAGCGTTTAGCGTTGGGAGCATTAACGACAAAATTATATCCTCAAACAGCTCCTGGCAGTCTGGTAGAGAAGAATAATCGCATTCCCATCTCATGCATCGTCTTGGGAAGACGAAGAAATCGTGGAACACACAGAGCGTCAAATCATCCCACTGTTTTTGAGACCCGTCGCATAAACAAAGCATCATAGCATCGAGAGAGGCATTTGAAAGATTTAAGTGGTTTAGACTTTAGAGAGTAACATGGATTGGAGAATGCAAAGAAGAAAACGTACCGCGAGAGAGATGGAGCTGCAACGTGGGACAGGAAGCGAAAGACGGGAACGGAAGTGAGAGAGCTAGCTGTGATTAGGTTGATATCCACTGGGATAATGGCTCGCATGTGAATTGCATTTTAGAGTTACGTTCCTTTTATATTATGTTTTTTTCAGTATTTATATTTAAAAAAAATATAACTTTTAATCCTATATTAGTTAGTTATTACAGGTACCTATACTTTTTTTTAACATTATAATCATTATATTTTTATTTTTTGATATTATGGTTCTATCCATGAATAAAGTATAAAAATTTTAAAAAAAAATTTAAAACACTAAAAATAAAAGTGTAGGATTTAGAATATAAAAAAAATGTACGAACTTATAATAAAGCGCGAGCAAAATATAAAGATATAAAATTATATTTAAAAAAAACTCATTCATGCAAACTTTTTAAACCGTACATTTTGTATAAATATACTTGATAACTTTTGATTTTTTTTTTTTCACGAGAACTTCAATGAGATATTGACTTGCATTGTAAGGATATGAGGCTGGGAAATGGTAATGGCCAAATTATGAACAAGGGCTCAAAAATAAAGTCTTAAACATGAAAAATCTGTTAATTATAAAAAAACAAAAAAAAACATGAAAAATCTATTCAGGTTAAAAAAAAAAAACAGACACATGAAAAATCTAACAGTCGTCATCATTACATCATAACATGTCTGTGTGTCTGAGTTTACTTAAACAAAAAAGTTATGAAAAAATATAAGGGACTGTTCAAAAAAATTTATATCAATTAATAATTAATTATTATTAAAATTTAAATAAAAAATTTAAAAAAATTATTATTAATTTAAAATATGTTATTATTAAAATTTAAATAGATACTTGTTGATAAAAGATTAATTTAAATCGATAAATATTATTTAAATTTTAATAATAAATAATTCTTGATTGATATAAATTTTTTCTAAAGTCTTTAAGTGAATTTTTTTTTAAAATAATATGAGATAAAAATGATAAATCAACTAACACTCTGAAAACAAACCAAGCATGCATTTGGACGATGGAGAGTTGCAATTGAAGTGCATTGGAATGGGATTTTTCTTTTTTTTTTTTTTCAATTTGGTATTGGGTAAAAACAATGACGGAAAATAAACCAACGAAAGAGAATAGCTTATGGGCCTACGCTCTTCATGTCTTGAATCTCAGACCAGTCAAAAGCCCAACCCATAAAATCTTGCTCTCAGGCTCGAAGATAAAATCCTTGCAAAACCCTATCTCCGGATCATCCTCTACCTTTGGAAATGGCTGTTACCCTAGCCCGAGCTCCTTTCTCTTCCTATGCTCGCCTGTCCATCTTCCTTCCCAGACGCGTTCTCTCCACCACTTCCATGTCCATCACCCAATCCCCTCCTATCCCAACTACCTTCCTCGCTCGCAGATCTCTCAATCCTCTTTCTCAAGCCTTGCGTTCGCTTGCTCCGGTTCCCACCGTCACTCGTTTCACCGCCGTCCGATGCCGCGTCAACCGGTCTGGCAACTCCGCCTACTCACCTCTCAACTCGGGCTCCAACTTCAGTGACCGACCGCCCACAGAGATGGCCCCTCTATTTCCCGGCTGTGACTATGAGCACTGGCTCATTGTCATGGACAAGCCCGGCGGCGAGGGTGCTACCAAACAGCAGATGATTGATTGTTATATACAAACTCTTGCTAAGGTTGTTGGAAGGTATAATGTCTTTGGTTGCCGCGTTGCTCGGGAAACTGACAGTTTCCCTTCTGACTTGATTTTAAGAAATGTTTGAGCTGTTATTCACTGTACCCGTCTTTCGATTCTCCTCACTTTTCAGCGAAGAGGAAGCCAAGAAGAAGATTTATAATGTTTCTTGTGAGAGGTACTTCGGGTTTGGGTGTGAAATTGACGAGGAGACATCTAATAAGCTAGAAGGTTTGTTGCAGATTTTCTTTAATAGTTGTCTTTCTGTGCATGATCAGGACCTCAGTTTTCCCTTTTCTCACGTTTGTATGTATCATTGTTATTTTCGGTCAATAGGGTTGCCCGGCGTACTGTTTGTCCTCCCTGATTCATACGTTGACCCAGAAAATAAGGATTACGGTGGTAAGTATCGGAAGCTTTCCAGTGTTGCTTGAGCTTCGATGTTGGTTATTGCGTCTTCTTTGCTCAATTTAGTTCAGGTTTCTTATTTGTTTTTCTCTTAAAAGTGTACCAGTCCATCGCGATAATGTTAAATTGTCTTTCGTGCAATTTAGCGTTTAATATATGGACTTAAATCAAATGTCTCTCCTAACTGTTCTGTGCTTTATATGCTTTGTGGAGATGCAGATCAGTGGAGATGAAACACTTTAACGTTTTTGTTATTTCTCCTCTTCAGTGCTGTGTGTTATATTTCTGCTTATTCGTACTCATCGGAATTCATCTGCCTGAAATGTATGGTTTGCCATATTCTGTGGCTTATGCCCAATTGTTTTTAGGAAGATGACACGAGATGATTCTTAACCAATCAGTAGCTTGTTCTAAAGTTTGTAGTAGTACTCTTACAGAGCAATATGAATTACTGCAGCTGAAATGTGGTACACCTCTAATTTTGCTTGATTAACCTAGTTAACAAATGACAGTGTGTAGGTTCTGTTCTTTTCCTTTTCTCCTAATATCAGCAGTCCATCTTGGCAAAGCTAATAACTCTCTTTGGGTATTGACTAGTTTTGAATGCTAATGGACTCACATAGAATTTCTCTCTTATCCTGTTCTGTAGCTTCACCAGTACATGGAGTTACAGTATCATTGGAGTTGATACATCAATATCCCCTTGCAATTACTCCTTCAATCTCATAATGCCATTTCTGTTTTATTTTTTTTCTTCTTGCTAATTTTGGTGTTCAATTATGTTCTGTTTCTTTTATAAAAAAATAATTGGTCAGTTTGAACAATGTAATTGCTTCTGTCAATCAATCAGACACAAGTTCTGTTCTATTCCTCTTTCCATAGTTGTGCCAGAGCACTTTAAGATGTTTGATTTTAATCTCAGTTATCCGCTATGTTGTAAGATCATAATTTGCTTTACCTCTTGGTTAGCAGTCCATCTTGGCAAAGCTTGTAACTCACTGGGTAATGTCTAGCTTTGAATGCTAATGGACTCACATGAAAGTTCCCTCCGATCTTATTCTGTCACAATACTAGCCCATATAGTGTCAGAATCATTGGAGCAGATACAATACAAGAAGTCATTCTTTATACCATCTTTCCTCCATGGCAATAGTGATGTTTATTAATTTTATGTACTTAGAAAATCGAAAGGGCTGTGCTACAATATTTCTTTGAGTACGAATTCATATTACATGTGAAGATGGTCCATTGATGATAGTTCTCTTTGATCCCGATGAGGCCCTGATTATTCTTAATCTGTGCCATGACTCCAAACATGACTAATTGAGCTTTCAAACTAATTTGATGCAGCTGAATTATTTGTGAATGGAGAGATCGTGCAGAGATCACCTGAGAGACAGAGAAGGGTGGAGCCGCAGCCACAGAGACACCAGGATAGACCAAGATACAATGATAGAACTAGGTATGTCCGGCGTCGGGAAAATCAGCGTTGAAGGAGCCATATGTGATTTGAAAGATGGGTGTAGATAAGCTGAAAGAGGTGGAGTAATGTTCTTTCGTAGCTATCATTTGGATGCTGATATTCGAAGTGGTTACAATGCAATATGTTTGTAAGGGTCACGTGTCAGTTGTCGAACTAGCATGAAATTGTGTGGGCTAAAAAAGAACTAATGTTTGTGACACATTTTTTTTTTCCTTTTTTTTTCCCATGAAACATAACGTTGAACAAAATCTCTAGCAAATTCGAGTTATTTTGTTATTGTACTCAACCTTCAGGGTGCCATTGGCACATGGAAAAAGAAATGTGGGGAGACTTACGTCTGATAGATGGAGAAATTATTCTGTTTATTGGATGGAGTTTCTCATTCTCTTTTTTTCCCTTTTTTTTTTAACAGTGGAGTTTCTCAACAGTATATTGGGTTGATTTCTTGGTGTGGTGCGGGCAACTTTTTGTTCGATGGTTAATAGTTACTAATATAGGGTATTGTGCTTTTTAAACTTGTGACACTGTTAAGTTAGCTAGTAGTTGAAGATGGCTTAAAATTAAAACATGCATATAAAAAATGGCAGGATGAAATACTGTAGTAATATTATTATCTGAGCTGGGAAAAAGGTACTGTAGTAATGTGGTTATTGTGCTTAACTTGGGTAATTAGCTAGCATTTCGCTAATAAAATGAAACCGACAAAGGAGCCGCTTGGAATGACGGAAATTAAGTAGGTAGAGTTGAATCAATTTACTCTGTATTCTCAATTTTTGGATGGAGCAATTAAATAGGCAAATCTATTCGCTCTCGTTGCAACGTTAGGCGAGTTAAGTATATTAAGCTCTGGTAACAGTTTCGTGCTACCAAGATGACATCTTTTATGATTTAGTCACTCCACACATCCGAGGGGTTCCATCTGCTTCAATTATTACGACGGCCTTCACTCCAACACCATCTCGTGAACTTTAGGCCTATGGCTTCTTCGCCCTCTATTCCACACATCTGAGTCTTGTGTTATTTTGTTCTTCCCTTTATATTTTGTTCCGCCTACTAGGCACTAGCAACTACTAATAACATAAGTCAAGAACCATCGGTTTAAGTCACACTCATTTTTATATTCCTACTTCTTGACGACAAAATTCTACGTAATTTAAAAGATGACAAATTTTGTATGTGAGCGTGGTGTGTGCTACGTGTTGGGGAAAAGGGATAGATTGGATATAAAAAACTAATAACATCATTCCGGTTATTGTACAAAAAAGGGGCCATTTCCAGAAGAACGTACAACTGTAAATAATCTTCACTAAGAATTAACAGGTACAGAAAAATCAACACCATTGCCTCTCCTTTGCCATTTTAATTCTCACTCATCTAGACCTCCCAGAAACTTCCCCCCGATAGTTGCAATAATACTATAGAAGTACATGTAATACAGTGATAATATACCATAACATTTGAATTTCTTTCTTTTTTTTTTTACTAACATATCATAATATTTGATTACTTGAGAGATTTTGCCATTCATTAATTGGTTGCATACAACGTGACGAAGTTCAGTGGTGTCCGATGCCGCCGCCACCACCGCCTCCTCCACCGCCTCCACCCCCGCCTCCTGCTCCTCCACCAAATCCACCACCAAAGCCCCCTCCGACGCCGCCACCACTACCCCCTCCAAAGCCACCTCCAAATCCTCCTCCCTTGCCAATGCCACCCCCAAGGCCACCGCCTTTTCCGAAGCCGCCGCCGCCACCAATACCACCACCATTCCCAATGCCACCTCCCGCACCTCCGCCCCCTCCAGCTCCACCCCCCACACCGCCACCGCCACCTTTTCCAAAACCTCCACCACCTCCAATACCTCCGCCTTTTCCAATGCCACCTCCAAAGCCACCACCTTTTCCGATTCCACCACCGTGCCCGCCTCCTAGTCCTCCTCCTCCACCTATGCCGCCACCGTGCCCACCTCCGAGACCTCCTCCTCCTCCTATCCCGCCACCATGACCACCTCCTAAACCTCCTCCTTACCTATTCCACCACCAATTCCGCCACCCTTCCCAAAACCTCCGCCATGCCCACCACCTAGACCTCCTCCTCCACCTATCCCGCCACCATGACCACCTCCTAAACCCCCTCCCTTACCTATTCCACCACCAATTCCGCCACCCTTCCCAAAACCTCCGCCATGCCCACCACCTAGACCTCCTCCTCCACCTATCCCACCACCATGACCACCTCCTAAACCCCCTCCTTTACCTATTCCACCACCAATTCCGCCGCCATGACCACCTCCTAAGCCTCCTCCTCCTCCAATCCCACCTCCATGACCACCTCCTAAACCCCCTCCCTTACCTATTCCACCACCAATTCCGCCGCCATGACCACCTCCTAAGCCTCCTCCTCCTCCAATCCCACCTCCATGACCGCCTCCCAAACCTCCTCCTTTACCTATACCACCACCAGCACCGCCACCCTTCCCAAAACCACCACCGGCACCACCTCCTATACCGCCACCTTTTCCGAAACCACCACCCGCACCACCTCCAAAGCCCCCGCCCTTACCTATCCCACCACCTATGCCTCCTCCCTTTCCAAAACCCCCTCCGGCACCGCCACCGAACCCACCCCCAAATCCACCGCCTCCCCCGACTCCACCACCGAAGGACCCTTCCTTCCCGACAGTCTGGAACTTCTCGTCTTCGTCACGCCTCACATTTGCCACATTTCTTGCGAACACGTTGGTCGCAAAAACATGGATGCAGCAGCAGCAGCAGCAGCAAACCTATCCTTCCCATTTTGTGCTTCCTAACACTAGCTAGCTAGTCTTTGAGCACTGGCCAGTTGTGCCTTGTGAAGCATGAAGACGCCCGCGGGATTTTATAAGCATTTGAATTCGATGCTTACTTAACCAGTCTCAACTACTAACCAATCGTTACATTTAATGAGCACTTACAATTCAGAACGAGTTTGGTGCACCGGCTTTTCACTGTACTGTGTAACTTGATAATCTATATGGCACGGCATCGTAAAAGTAATAATCTATATGACACGGCATCGTAAAAGTAAAAATAAGTCTGAACAACCCTAACATCACAATAATGCTGTGCTTCTTCCCCATCGCTCCTCACATGCCTTGCTAGCTGCTCGGGGACCTCTTCCCTCTCAAACTTGCATGTCAGCTTCGCCATGCAATCTGATACCTGCTTGTTACAATATTAGTTATGTCTTACATTTGTGTTTTAATTCAATCACTTTCCAACCGTGCCGCGTTAAAAATCATGAGGTTTTTCTTTTTCCTTAGTTTGAGGGTGGCTCTTGTATAGTTTTGGCAGGAATAATTTATCATGGGCATAAATTTAAAAAAAAAAACTCTAAAAGTACCAATATAATAAATACAAATTAAAAAAAATTCATCTCAAAAAATTAGCATATTATAAGAGGGAGTTTATCGCACTTATAAACCTTACTCGACTTGAAACTTTCCTAACATAAAATTCATGATATAATTCTTGAAATAACGATACAAATATTATATTTTATTCAAAATTTGTGGTTTAATTAACAAAAATATTATTGTGCTTTGTTCAAATCATGTACATTGTACAGTTCAATCAAAAAATTATGTATTTGTTTGCAACTGAGAATCATAAAATATTAATCATGCGTGAGATAATTCAAAAATTGAACATAAAAATGTAATATATATATATGTGTGTGTTATTTTTTATAATTTTTGAAGTGATTTTTTTAGCTTATTTATATATATATATATAGTTGCACTGTAAAACCCGGCCGGATCGCAGGCTAGGAAAGCCGGGGGTGGAGGAAAGAATAAAGAGGATGGGACCTAGTGCTGGTGAAGGATTCATGGAAAGCTTGGAGACGAAAATGGCGACTTGCATCAAGCATGTGCTTGGTAGATGATAAATTTATTGCTTGTCGGAATCTCCTTCCATTTTCTTCCTCTACGTAGCTGGCATCCACACCATATCCCATCTGGTATATGTCTCCCGACATATACACACATGTTTATATTTCTTTAATTCTGCCTCATCATTCTATTCTTCTATCCTAATTATTAATTCCTTTTTGGCACCAGTAATTGAACCCATATATCAATCACTATCTAGTTTATCAAGAAGACCACATTTGCCAATATTGGATATCATGGATTCTTATTTGACTAATTTTAACTCTACATCATATTATATATGAGCCTATATATGAATATGCATTTTGTGATGTTATATGTAAAACAAATGTGAGTATCGTCATTTGGTAATAACATCATTTAGTTTAATTTATAAATCCTCGCAGCACTAATTCTTGAATTTCATGTTAAACGACACAACACGTTGAGAGGGCACCATTAACCTCGGAGTGCTTGTGAATAGCCATCAGAGGGTCAGTGCGTGATTGGTTAATATATTGACTAAATGTGACCGAGAATGTCGGTGGTGCAAACGTAGAGACAATTTTAGGCGTGAGCCGAAGGGAAAAAACAAAATACGTTGGGCCCAAAGATTCAAGCCACGTGTTGGGTTCAAGAAGCCGGCTATTGGGCCTTGTCTCTGGGATCCATTGTATTGTAGCGGCGCTTGGATTTCAATGAGCTCTAGAATTGAAGTTGATTAAAAATGTCTATATTTTATCAATGAAATAATAATAAGAAATGTGCGAAGTGGGTTTGTTCTACATTTTCTGTAAAAAAAAGATGCAACAGTGGGTGGATTCATGTATTCTTATTACGTTTTGTTTTTAGCATTTATAATTTTATTGTTCAGTTCTCAATTTTTAGTTTAATTTGCCTATGACGTTAACATCTATAATTTTAAAAGTCTACATAAGAATTGTGAATTGATACCGATAGAACTAATTTTGCTTATGCATATTCAATTCTATTAACTTCACTGCTAATGTGTTCTTAATCGTTTTCTTATATTTTGTTTGAGCCAAATATAAAGAAAAATTTCCCCCCATGTTTTATTTTTAATTATAATTTATCAATTTATTGCATATCAATGTTAACATCATATTTTTAGAAAATTACCCCTATTATTGCACGCATTGACGTGCACGACTAACAGAGGTAATTTAGGAAAATAAATAAATATGGAAGTGAAACTAGATTGGAATCTCATGTTTAGGACCAACACAAATGCTTATACATTTATTATCGTGAAAGTATGAAAAATTTTTTGGCAAATTTGATGCACTATATTATTTATGGTCCATCAAATAAAATTGTAGCAGTTCAATCAAATAAAATATTATGTATCATTAATTTTAATAATTTTATTTTTATAATAAAATGCTTTTTTAATTTTTTATATTATTATTAATGTTTGAATCAATTTATATTTAATGTTATTTAAATATTATATTTTTATTAGATAGATCATAATGGTATGTTGAATTAATTCTATTAAAGGATTTCCCGTGAGAGTGTTATACAATTACATACACACGCTTAAAATATTTTTACGGGTTTAATAATTTTGTTTATAATCTCAAGTCATTAATATTTACCTCTCTAAATTCAAAAAAACTAAAATGTCAATATTTTTTTTTATAAGTTAACCAATCGACATTCCCCTTGTAAACAAGCGACTCTGTTACAAAAAATTACCACAAAGTGTTTGGAAACATGAGAAGAGCAAAAAAAGAAAGCAAGAGTTTTACCCTAAAAAAGAAAACAGAAAGCAAGAAACAAGCACATCGGATTCATCATCGCCATCACTCCAATAAATTAGATTTCAAATAGAACGACCACTGTGAACTTTTTAAAAAGGTTGATACCAAATCATAATTTTTTTTTTTCCAAAAGATTTTCACCGTCAAAAGTTTAAACGTACGAGGATACTGCATTTGAGAATTTTAATTACGATGAGATTCTAATTAAAATTGTTTTTTTACGAGGCCTTTAATTATCATTCTCCCAAAATTTTAAACATGTTGAATATAATAAATAATAATATTTAAAAGTAAAAATAAAATTATATAAACAATGTCGTACAGATAATTATAACAATTGAACTAAAAGTGTACATAACATATTTCTCCCGTTTAAAAATATAAAATATTTTTAATTAAATTTTATCCATCAATAAAGTAATTATTTGTCTTTAAATTAACCCTATACTTCATATTTACTCCTATTAAACACCCTATACAAATAAAATAACCCATTCAATAGGCGCTTCTTTAAAAAAATATAATGATTATATCTTAAAATATTAAAAATATCTTATATTTTTAAATATTAAATTCTTTAAAATATATTTTATATTTTTAAACAAAAAAAGGATATTTTATTTCCCACAAGGGGGATGCCTTAGAGACCTAGGGATAGAAATAAGAAACAACTTGGTTTGACCCAATACTTGTTGCCTCTATTTATACTTAAATACGTATAAACAAAAATTTATTTTATTTCATAATTTTTATACCCATACAAATTAAAAGTACAAAACAACTTGTTATATTATCACGTAAATTAGTTTAGAATTTATTTCGCTTGCATATTAATAAGTTAAACAGATTATTTTATCCACTTGCTATTTACAATTTATCACTTTTGGGGATACAAAACATTACCTTGTATATGTTAAAATATAATTAACAAATATTTTAGTTTGATTGTGTTATTATGTGTATAATAAAAGTAAAAACAATAAAACAAATTTAGTATTAGTCAACACTTAGGTTTTTTTTTCAACAATTTTTGTAAATTAAATTTGCTAATTCAGTCCCACATAGATCTTTAGTCGAACGAAGAGCTGATGCTAATTTGCTATTATCATGTTTCTGCTCTGTAAGAAGATTCGATGCCATCATGGCAAAGCTACCGTTATTAAAGAGCGTCTAGCAGAGAGTTTTGTGTTTTGAGCCACGGACATTTGCTTCATCACATCAATAATGAACGTGGGTAGTTTCGTCATCTCACAAAATGGCATTTCTGTTATTTAGTTGAAGAGAAAGGGCATATCTGAAAATATCTATCCTATATATATAACACACCTGCACGCCTCCTAGATGTCTCACCTCCCTCCTTCCGGCCGAAGTTAATCGTCTCCACTCTGCGCTTCTTGCCGCGGAGACTTCTGATTCTGAATAGGCTCTTCCTCTTTCTCAGATCCCATCGTATTCTCCACCGTCCTCCCATTTCCAGACCGCTCACTCTTTTCCTGTAGCAGAATCCTTCGTCTTCTCACAATCTTCCATTTTATTTGTTTTTCTATTGGTCGGATTCTACATCTTAGGTTTTGGCCCTTCAATATCCGACCCATTCTCGTGCGTCGTCTTCTTCGATCCATACGTGGACCCTGCCCCATTCTTTTTCTGTTTCTCCCTTTAACGATGAGGCGAATATGACGCCTCCACATTAAACAATTCTCGAATATTCATTCCTTCTTACGGTTTTGCCCTCTGGAGGCAACTGTGTCGACCGTTTTGTGCTCACTGACGTGGCATGATTTGGATCCTCCATGACGAGTCATTGTCCTCGTAGGATTTTGCCACCTGGCGCGACGAGAAAGCGGAAGGAGAGAGAAGCCGTGTGCTTCCCATCGGCCCCACCAGCAGCGACACCAACTACTACGGCTTATTCGGCTCATGCAAAGAAGCCGGGGAGGTGAAGCCGATGTCATCGAATCGGCTTCTAGCCGGCTACATGGCTCACGAATTCCTGACAAGAGGTACTCTGTTTGGGCAGAAGTTCGACTCGGGCGGAGCGGAATCTGTCCCCTGGGCTGGCTCCAGCTCCTCAGCTTCGGCGCAGTCGAGCATGATAAGGAAGGAAAATAATGGTTTCGCTGAGATGGCAAGCATAGTGAAGTCAGACGGGACCCACATCCCGGGCGTTGTGAATCCAAGTCAGCTCTCTAGATGGATGAAAACATGACGTGGCGAGTTCTGATTGGGAGAGATGCATAAATGTGCGAAATTGTTAGTTGACAGCTAAAAGAAAGGTGGTGAGTAAGTCTCGTATCCAATATCCACACGATAAGAGCATAAAAGCGGGATAAGTATAAGCATGGGATTACGGTATGTTGTTTCCCCTGTGGAGTTTTTCCAGCAGGGTTAACAGAACTAGTAATTGTATAGAAATAGCTAGCTAGCGCCTTGCCTTGGGATCATATGTTTTGTTTGATTTATGAAGAGCGATCGATATGGAATATAATAAATGTATTGCTACATATGTGTGGGGCGTTGATTGATTATATACATAATGCAGCCGTGGAGATGTATGCATGTGTGATCCATGTTTTGAGTGGGAGCTGAACTAAATGGATGATGATGCTTTTGTGTGTGGTTGTGTTTAAATTTTAATCTAGTTAACAAGCTTCGTGGTTAAGTCTCCATCGGCGTGCACAATTGTGGTAAGAATGTAGCCAGATGAAATGTGGCTAGCTAACTCTAGACTTATTTCTTACATTTGTAGGTTAATTGCAAAAGAGCGTATTTAACTGATAAGATTATTGCTGCATGGTCTTGTAAATGCCTTTTGGTAATCCCTATTTATATTTATTCAGATACCTCAAGTCTTTCGCATTTTAAGTTTCCTGGTCAAATTGGTAGTTAGGATCGCCTGTGTTTCGATTTTTAGTTTTCACCACACAGCTTAGTTTTCACCACGCAGTTCTCCTGCAATCTCTTACCCCCCCCCAAAAAAAAAAAAGTTATTCTGCGATGGACGACTTTGAGAAATTCTAGCTGGAACAAATGATCGAGAACATATGAAGTTCTTAATGGAGATGCAACAGACACACACACACCCCCCCCCCCCAATGCTCTTCCCTAAAGCCTATCCCTTGATGTAGTTTAGCAATGTTGCAGATGTAAATTAAGCGCAGATCTTCAATAACGTCGTCTGGGAAGCAGGACTCGCTAAATAAAAGAGGAAGGCAAAATAAGCCTAGTGTGGTTTGGGTTTAATGGTTTTCAAAGCGGTTTGACATTTTTTTTTATTGTAGCATATTAGCATATATGATGTGAGAAGTATTTTGAGTGATTGCATGAGAATGGTTTATTATTTGATGCATCTGATTGGGAATTTGACTCTTAACTTTTTCTTTAAATAATTCTCGATGGGCTTTGTCCGGGTGGTGAATGCCCCTTCTCTTTGCAGCATTCAAATAACTTTACGTTTAAGACTAGAGAACAAGGTTGGTTAAAAAAAAAAAAAAAGACTTGAGAACAAAGTAAAGTTATTTGAGCTTGGCCTGTTCAAAATTTGACTTACAGTTCAAAACTCTTTCTTCTTTTGTTGGACTATATATACCAGATAAATTTAACGGATATTGAGTTATTTAAACGCGAGTGAAATTTCAAATAAAATCCGAGCCATGTCTGTCACTGAAATTTTCGAATATAATTATTATCCTGTAATAAATATATTTATTCAAAGTAATTAAGGTCAAAATGAAATAGCAGATACGCAGGGAAGAAGGTAAAGGGGGAGGGAGAGAGAAAGAAATAAGACACCCGCCCAAATTGTCTCCTTGCATCCGCGAAATTTCAAAAATAAAATAGCTAGATAAATAAATCACATTATGCATAACCTAAAAAAAAAAATGCATATTATTTTGCGAGCAAGTAATAAAAAGTGTTGGGTTTCTCTTCGTCATTTCAATTTTGTCACTTCAGTTTCTTGATTTGGATTGTTCCTAGCCCGCATCATGCATGCAGACCAGAGGAATATGGATCAAATTTGGATCATCTGGAGATGGAGAAAGGCTTTGGAAGTCGAGTGGTGGGAGGCCAACCCCGGGATGGACCGAGGCCTCTTGCCTTGAGTTGAGTTCTTCATGTTCTTGACAAAGGGCACAGCAACAGCAGCAAAAGCGGACGCAGCAATCACAGCATGGCTCATCTGGTAACCCATGCTTTGCTCTCACCTTCTCTCTGTACATGCACGAGTGCACCCACTGGCACTACATCATGTCAACAATCCGTACACTATCCCTGCCCTACGCACGCTTTCATTTTTCCATTCATGTTTCACAACACAAACACGTCATTATCAGCCTTCTTTCATTTCATTTTCTCACACACGAATACTTACAACTTCGTCCTTCGTCCACTACTTACTGCAATTTGGCCGAACGTTATGCATGGCAAACAGCATGTTATACAACCTGCGTCGTCATTATTCATTCCATTCATTATTCAGCATATGTGCATTATAATATTCGTTTCTGTGCATTCTCGGGTTTTGCCCACAACCACAAAGGCCCGCCGACCATTTTGGCGGAGCAGCCCGACCACTAAATATCGTCTTCATCTCCCACGCCCAAAAATATTTCCTTTGAAAACCGACTACTGGTTTTAGAGTGATATAAGTAAACAAAAGCTCAGAAAATTAGAATTTCGGAGTTTGATGACTGCACATTTTCGGTGTGGTTTACTGTATTTATGCTGATCACGACTCGACAATGTGTCAAAATGAAACTGTTTTCAACTTGCATGGTTTACACTATTTGTCTTTAGGCAAAAAGATAACACTGTTTACTTTGTTTAAGATGTTTGAAGGAAGCAATTTTAGATACGTGTCATAAAGGTTAACGGCAATGTCCTTCGTCAACATCGTTTAGCTGACTGCATTTAAGCCCTAATCGTGTCATCATATGCCGTCTAAGCAATATTAACGAGTTTCTGTCTTCGTTATTATTACTAATTGTTCTTCGCCGTTCTTCTCATCACTTCGTTATTTTTCAGAATTTTTCCAAATGATAATTTAATAGAAAAATTTTCCCGATTGAGTTTGCTTTTATAATTAGAGAGCTGAATTTTATCTTGAAAATCTGAAAGAAAAATTTATGAAAAAAAAAAAGAATAAAAATCAGAAGCACACTTTGAAAGTGGATCAGTTGGGGAATTCGCCGATCTTTTATTGTTTTGGAAACAGATTGGGCTGGCTTAGGTCACTCAAGTTTAAGATTTATGATGAAATTCTGTCTTCTTTACCCCTGCCACCATCTATCGACGTGCGCGGGCGCATTTATTGGGCCAATGATTCCATCCGTGGATATAAAGAACCCATATAACTAATATCTGACTTAAGACCCAATTATCTGGGCTTGCTGTAGTAGTACCCTTTAACCAGGCCAAAAGATTCTTCACTACTTTCGAGCACAATCAAACATTTCTTTTACTACTTTTGACCATTGAATGTATGCTGATAGATTTCTTGATGCTTGAAATAAATTTGGGATAGCATGTTGTAGCAATAGTATGTCAAAAATTTCACATTATCTAAATGAAGAGCTCTACTAGTATATAAATACTAAACAATAAAATGAGCTAGTAAAATAAATTTGAAGGAAAAATGAGCTTGCGGGCACGAAACAGGTCAACTCAGGATAATCGTAGTTGAAATCAGCCAATTCGCCTCTCCTTTCAAGAGACACTAGGTTTTTTTTACCAGATTATTTTTACAAAAATAATAATAATATTACTTACCATAAAACCTCAAATTTTCATTGCTTGAAATTTGATTTTGAGCCTTGGTCGTTTCTAGGTATTAAACCACTTTTCAAAAGTGATTTTCTTAATTAATTTGTTAAACGCTCTTGTTTGCCAACGGCTCTAGGTTAATAGTGTTTTATGTGTGTGTAACCGAAGTTTTAATCCTGTGATTTATGAGCTAGCATTTATGTCTCTACCTTTGACCTATATATAACCATGAGTGTGGACAAAACAACTCACCAACCTCTTGAGTTTTTGAGGCATTTCTTTGCTCCTCTGACTTCTCTCCTTTGTTTGAGTTATTATTTTTGTTAATACTGCTGTTTTGGTACTTTGTTTATGCAAGAAGTGCTTGTTTAATTTTGAAAAACTGTTGGTCCATCATCCTAGTATGCCAAAATAATTTTTAAGGACAGTGTCTTTTCAGGCAGACTCAAGCAACTCACAATTTGTATCCACACTGCCAACATAGCGAACTATTTTACAGGCTGTTTTGCATGATTGAATGTTTATCTTCATTTTGCTTGAGATAGATATATATGTCATTTTCATATACTGTTTATACAAATGAAGTTGAAGCTTTATGTGAAGCATGTTAGAAATTCATTAGATAAGGAATGAATTTTATTTTACAGACAAATCTATCAAACCTCCTATCAGTTACTTTCTTGTAAAATGACAACATGGAATCACGGTCAGCTTTGTTTCAGCTATGAATTGTACTTGTCTATATGATAGAAGTAAAACTGTTTGTATAAATGTCCGGTAGATATTGATGCATTGGCTATTTCTAATCTAAATCACAATTATCATGGGATCGAAAATTTGAACGCAATTGTACGAGTCTTCAAGGCTCTGACCAGGGCTAACGTCAGGATGGCGATACCATCAGATCAATTGCAACCAACTTGGGCAGCTCGGAAGATATGAGGAATAATTTTCCATTATATGAATTAGAATTAATTCTAGCCTGTCGTTTGATTTGATGCCCTGAGAAAAGGAGGAAGCACTGTTTATATTCTTTCAAAACTGGGCCTAATAATATTAAAGCATGCCCCATTATTAGATGCATCTCGTTGACATTTACCAGAAAGTTGAACTTCCATCATTGGTAGGAGCAAAATCTTTTGTTATGTATTCTTCAATCTGATGTCAGAGTTTTGGTGCTCTCACTGTAAATTCCATTATGGGTATTTCGGTGTATCACATGCTTGTCCATCACCGTTAGTTGTCAATGATTTTCTAGTTGATAATTTCCTCGTGACATCAGCCAGTTTCTCTGCAAATTATTGGTGGAACTTTCCAAACCATGGGTTGATGTTTCAGATTACATATTATAATCTATTACTCTAAATTTTTATTTTTTCTGTCAATGCCTGGAGGAGGCATGTATTGGAACTTTGGGTTAGGTCTGGAAATGTTAGGTTTATAATAATTCCACAAATAAAGATAGTCCAAATAACACTGCAGAACACTTCCTTCTTTTTCTTTCTTTGGCCTATTTGGTTTGGCTTAGTGGTAATGTCTCTCTCATTATTTTATACATCCTCCACCGAGAAGGCTGGGTGGCCTTGGCGTTTGATTATTAGTCTCAGAAATCAAATAAAATTCAATGCTCCCCACTCAGAGAAGGGCCATTCAATAAAATTTAATTCTACCACTGGATTGTCTCCACCTTGTGAAAATGAACTTTCTCAATGATGAAACCTTCAGGAAGAACTGTATTGATTGATAATATATGGTCCTCATACTCTGGAAGCTGTGCAGAAGCCAACTTTGCTAATCTTCTCCACAAATTTTAGCAAGTCACACTGGCTATGCCTTGGCGTACACTCTTCAGTATAGTGAGCCACAAGAACAGGGCTTTAAGAGTTGTTTGACCCCCAAGTTCAAGGACTGTGATTGCTATCAGAATAGAAATCATTATCTGCACACTGCTTGGTGCACATAGAGGGCCCCTCAAGATACCCCTTAAAGATTGATTCTAACTCAAATACAAAGGTTAATCACAAGTTAATTCCCTGTTAATTAGAACAACCTATTTGCTTCCTAAATTTTTTCTGTAACAAAAAAGTAAGAGATCAAGCGCAGGTGAGTTGAAGGGATGTAAGGACTGGTGTGAAAACAGAGCCACTTATAACGGGAAAAGACACACAATATATCTATGGCAGTGAGCAATTCAAGGGGGGCAATAAAGAGGAAAAGACAGTAGCCAAAAATGGGATACAGGAGTGTTTTTTTTCCCCCAACTACAGTGTTGACATGGATTCTGATTTAATTCAATTGCCTTCCTGTTGCTTGGACAAGTTGACTAAAAAGTGAAGCTGATCCTTCAAGTACCTGAAACGCCCTTGGGGGAATGTAAATGGGGGGACATCAGAAGTCATTTTCCTGTGAAAAGAAGAAATGCTAGTGTCAAAATAGCTTCAAGCACCCTAAGGATAAGATATGGTTTTGGTTCCACTTGAATAGTTCTTAAGTCACTTGAAAGCCATGCATCTTTCTCTTTTCAGACATACTTGGAAATGGCCATTACGCTTAGGAAAAGCAACTTGATTCTCGGTTTTCCCCTGATTGTAACTGGCCAACTGGAGATTGCATTTACAAGAAACCTCTTTTGAAAAAAGTAGATCAAGCGGCTCATGAAGAGACATACAGCACATCAAATAGATTTTCCCTCCGAGTCTCACCTTTTTTTGTCTTTTTGTCGTTGGTTTTGGTCTACCAATGTTTTTTTTTAAAGTAAAAATTCACGAGTTAAATTTCAGGAGCTCACCAAGGTCTAGGCATTCCTCCAATTTTAAAAAGCGCTTATGGAAGTACTTGTAGGTTACCTTCCAACAAATATCAATAGTAGAATTTGATCTCATAATTTTGTGGATTACGAGCTAAATCTCTACAGACCAAGCTTTGTTGGTCTCCACCAATGCTTGGTGGACTGGTTTGCATAACAATATCTCTTAACTTTTCTCTTGGTTATTAATTTCTGAAGGTATCAGTGATTGGTTTTTCCTGTGAACTTTTGTATGACATTTGAAATCAAAAGGCTTAATTGCTTCTTGAGAATGTGGATAAAATGGATCAGCAATTTGAACCTTTCACGCAGGTTATCTACATGCAGCTTGCTTCTAGAATCGATAATAATATTTTACCAAAAATTAAACAGTGCTTAAATGATTTATTATCAGTAATTGAGTAGCCCTTGGAGTTGAATATTTTTATCAGACAGGGTTTGCACAAAAAACATTTTTGCTTCATTTACTGCAAGCCAATTTAATATACTTCCACACAAAGCACTTTCTCATGGACTTTTTATTGGTGTGGGGCATATTCCATTCATTTTAAGGTAATTAGGAGCCCAAACTTTTCCTTGTTTTGAGCTTGTGCACTAATTCACAGTCCTCATAGATTTGGTCTTCATATTTGTGACAACCATATGATATTTGGCATTACATCGATTAATTCAAATTTTAACCATGTCATATGTCAAGCATCAAAATAGGAGGAAGCCGATCTCAGTGTGATTGTTTATTTTATTTTATTTTTTGTTCTTAAAGCTTTAAGCTTTACTTAAAGGGCAAAATGTCCCTTCCGGTCAATCAAATTTCCATTTATCTATATATATTTTTCATATTTTAGCTGCAGCAATTTGCAACAGTAAACAAAATCACATGATAGAAAATTGTCAGTGCCCCATTCATCTGCACTAAAAAACTATATCTGATATGCGGGCGCGCGCGCGGAACTAAATCTGGTAAACGATTTCACTCTGCTAACCCTCCCCCACAAGACCAGCCACTGATCTTACATTCTGTTTTTGTCTCTGTATTTTTTTTTTTTTTGGGGTTCATAGATACAAAAGCAGAGAAAACAGACGCAAAAGAAACAACTTATCAAATGCTTACAAATTGCGTTTAATTCTATAGCATACTATTCTGAGATTAGATAAAGTAATGTAGATATATGATGGTCACTTTAGCACCAAATCACATAGCTATACTTGATCAATAAAGCATACCTGTCTATAGTGCTCTACACATTAATATAACAGTAATATAGTAAATGGTAGGATCATTTCATGACTCACTTTCATTCAATTCTATAGGTCATTCGCATCTTTCTGTTTTATTCACTGAACGAAAATGCTGAAAGTATAGAGTCTATATGCACGTTTGGCATTACATGATGCCTTCTTCAGTTAAATATATACTTTAGAGTAAAAAAAAAAAATGGAGATAACTAATTATGGGCATGAAGCAAGATTAAAAAAAAAGCGTTCGCGTCAATGTTAATTACTTGTTATGTAAGAAAACGAGTCATATTCAGATTACACTACAAATAGAAAAAAAGTTCATAAATAGTTCTCTGTCACGTACATGTACACTAGCACACAAAGGACTCGTGCAGGAGAGAAAATGTAAGTAATAAAGCGGCCACCGGTTTTGACATTTTAAAGTCAATTTCATGCGCAAATTAAACGTTAAAAACGTATGTTATTTGTGGATTTCACTTGTAAAAATGAAGTGCATGTTTCACTTTTTAGTTTTTACCCATGCATCTATACTTGCCTGTTTTAACCTGTCTAGCTCAATAGCCTACGGGTACCCAACATAGTGTTTTTCCATATAAATGACAACGCCCTGTTTGAACTCTAGTTGCATTTGTGATATGTATAATGCATTAGGATCGAATATTGACTGCAAATTAATTCACTGTACTGTTTCATATATATGCACAAAGATGTGATACGTGTTTGAGTTTGCCTCTCTGACAAAACTCCGGGGGGGGGGGGGGAGTAAAAAGGAGAAAAGACACAGACATTGTGACATATGTCAACCTTGTGCCTTCAAATCTAATCGACCCACTTATTATTGCTTGCCAAATTTAAGCTCGATTTGTTGCTGTCTGCTGCACATCCATGAGGGAATAGGATTGTCTCTGGTCGCCACCACATAGGGAACGCGACATCTTTCTCTAGTCCAATGCCCATGCAGATATATAATGGATCGCACGCACGCACACATATATATGCATGTGACTTTTATTTACCTATATACATATATATATATATATATATATATATATTTATATTTAGTGGTCAGCGGACTAGTTGGCATGAGTCAGTTTAATGCTAAAATAATTAGTAAATTAATAAAGAATATAAGAAGGAGGAAAATTAAAAACTTGTGGCATGATTCAAGAATCCAGATCTGATATGAGCTATATATTATTAATAAGAGGAAAGGAGAAGATGAAGGGGGGGTCTTAGTGGAGGAAGCATTATCTTGTTTGATGATTGCATTAATAAAATACGTGCAGTGGAATATACATGAGGACCAGGCCTATAGAAACTAAACACTCCGCCTGCTTATTGCTATACGAACTGACAAGGATCTCTGCATCAAGCACTTGAAAAAAAATTTAGTTAACAGATATTCAATCAAGCAAACTTTAATTTTGTGTTGATCTTAAGATGAAAGGAGGAGGCATCGTATAAATAAATATCCTTTTAT
This sequence comes from Prosopis cineraria, assembly GCF_029017545.1. Taxonomy (NCBI): domain Eukaryota; kingdom Viridiplantae; phylum Streptophyta; class Magnoliopsida; order Fabales; family Fabaceae; genus Prosopis; species Prosopis cineraria. The sequence continues at coordinate 4,735,350 of NW_026555335.1, forward strand.
TTAGTGCTGTTAATCCAAGCAAGTACATGTACCTAATCTTGGAGGGCACATCCACATCCTTCTTCCTAAACTGAGGACACTTTCTGAATCAAATTGAAGTACCCTTGATTATTGTAGAGACTCTACTCTCTTAAAATACATAGTCCCACTATATAAGAGATTCTTTCATCAAACCTGATTGCATCTTTTAGCCACTAACACATTATCCTCATAAGGACATTGAACTTTATATTTGCTTTTTGGTTTTTCTGGGTCAGCCAGAATTAATATTTAAAACCCTTACATACTCATACGGTGCTATCCTTAATCTGAAGGGGTAATCAATTAGCTATCCAGCCAGCACAGCAATATCTACCCACTAGGGCATTATTATTTATTAACTGTCCGTTCTCCTAAATAATTTTAAATTGGGATTAACCAAAAGAAACGTTGCGTATGTAATCCCCATTATCTTGAAAGAAAATTCATTTGGGCATACACAGATATATGTATATTGGTTTTTACTTGTATATTATCGTAGTGGAGGCATCACAAATGGGGTCTTTCTATCCATCCAGTGTCATCCACACTGGAACAACCTTAATTATTGTAAGTGCTGGAATTTTGCTGTTTACTGTTGAAAACAACTTTCCAATAGCACGTAGCTAATTGAGAATAGGATAGTAGCCTCTAGTCTCCAGATCTCCTATCCTACCCGTTTGTAAACTTCTGGCCACCCATCTGTACACGTGTCTATTCTTTCAATCCGCAAATCCATAAATTACCATTCACTGGTATTAACATGCTTTTATTAATTAAAAATATGTAAACAAAAAAGTTTTCAACATCTCGGTACCGTCTGCCTTATGTGAGTCCCCTCCCCCCTGCCCTAATCATGCATTGTTCAGTTAATTACCGTTCTTTCAAGAGCGGAGAGAGGGGAACCAATAAGGATCATAGTGCCTTCAAATTTTTAAAATTTTCTTGGCGTTATATAAATGTTATAAGTACTTCCGGCACTTTTAAAATTTATAAAAAATTTTGTAGTATATGTGTGTTTTAATCTTCGCTTCCCTTATTAATTATCTAATCCTGGCTCTGCAGTCTGCCCCTCCATTCTTTGGGTTTTTTTTAATGGAAAATTTAGTAGGAAAATATAAATGAATGGGTTAAGATACGATGCATTATGCTGTTAATTAGCTGCTAATGGCATCGTTGAGGGAAAGCACTTTGACGAAACATTTGACAGATGGGAGCACGCTTACGTGTACTGCTTTGAAAACTTTTCATTATATACTTTAGTCTTTTCCTTCAGTTGCACTTTGCCAGCTCCATCCTTTACGCCATGCTTTACTACTCTCTCTCTCTCTCTCTCTCTAAATATGTAAGTAATTAAGTATATGTTTAAACATTTGATAATCGATCGAAGTAGGCAATGTATAATTAATGGTCATATATAATATTCGGGGAATTCGACTATTTTGACAAGACATTTTCAAACTTGAATGAAGTTAATTTTCAGAAGTTTCCTCGATCTCTATAATATTGATAATTATGCGGTGTAAGTATATGTGATACATATTACATACAATTGGAATTCATTTAGTTTAAGATAACAACGAATGTATTTTTTTTTTAAATGAAAAAGTTAGCGTCTAAGACATAAATAAGGAACTATAGGTGAATGAATTGGAAGAATCCTAGATAGCTACGAGATTATGATGAAGAAGTTAGTAGGTGAGATATGGTTGAACTTGTATATATTAATCACATGACCTTCAAATTTGTCAAGAAATCGCGTGGTGTGTTCAAATTACCAAAAAAGAAGCTTTAAGTGTCAAGATCAGGCCATAGCTATCAAGCGGATAAGAGACTCTCATTTCCAAGCATGCATGCCTGATGGTACTGACAATCCACCACCATTTTAAACATAAATCAAATGAAAACTAAACTAAACAAATAAACAATAACCAAATATAGTTTTTTTAATAATCCATAGCCAATCATGGGGGAAAATATTAACATCGACATATTGTCATGGTTAACCCCCGAATATGTTATTAACCTTGCATGTGTGCATCTAATACTCAATCCGCTTCATTGTAAGAATTTCTTTTATTTTATTTATAGAAGTACCCTCAATTATTTGCATGCATTAATTGAGTATATATAAGATGCTCCTCCATATAAGATGCTTCAGACATTTTTAACGTATAGGTTAAGACAAAATATTCTATTTATTTAAAAATATCAATATATTTTAAGTATATATACTGTCATTAATGGAATTGAAGGGATATAAATATTGCTATGAAAAATTTAACAATAAATTCTATTTTGTTTCCAATAAGAGAATTCCAATAAAAAATGAAAAAGTGTCTATATTTAATACCCGATTGTACCTTAAATAAGATTGTTTTCAATAAAAAGATATTTATAAATAATATAAAAAAAAAAGATGAGAGTGGTGGCTGTGCACGGGTAAATACCCATTGTAAGAGGAAGATCAATCGAGGACGCCATTTATCTTTGAAACATGTACAGCCTCGCAAGGCATTTGCTCACGTTGCAAAAAAGATATTGAAATAATAATAAGGATAAAAATAGTACAGCATTTGATATTTTGATGAGGCACCTTATAATGTGAATAATTAATTTATTTTTAAAAATCATCTTATACCAAAGAGTTTTTTTTTAATAGCAGTATATTTTAAATGTAACTGAAGAAAAAGAAACGGATGGAAGATGACATTTACTTGCAAGTGAAAAATAAAATTAAAACTAACGTGCTTTGCTTCTAATGTTTATCCGAGGCAAAAGCAAGTCCATTCCATAATATAAACCAGAGATTTCACAAGTTGGGAGTCCTATCAATTGTGGAAGATGAGCTAGCTAGCATGCAAATCCAAGCAATAATTATTGGGAAGCAAATTATGAAAATCCAGGACTCTTTTCATCAATAATGTTCCTTTAATTTGGAATTTTTGGAATATTCTAAGCCGATGCTTCATCCCGAAAGGGTGAAATCCTTTTAAGCCTAGAAAGGAACGATAGGCAAAAAGTTATAGAATTCAAGCTCGGATTGGAATTGAAAAAGTTTGATCCTAAATTGATTCATTCTCTTGAGAAACATATTTCAATCTGTCTAAAAACTAGTTTGATTTATCCATATATAATTATCATAGTTAATGACCCTGTGCTACTTAATTTCAGCTAAATTTTATCATAAATAATCACAAAAAATCACGGCAAATAACTGTATTGTAAAATCATATTTTAGCTCTTAACAAAAAAAAACATATTTTTGCTTTGTTAACTTTATAAGTAAAACATATTTTTAGGGATAACATTATTTATTATATCAATATTAATATTCCTACTTAATTTTTTTTTTGCCAACAATATTCCTTCTTACTTAAAACAATTACATCGCTTATTTAATTACTGTATTTAAAAAACAACAACAATATATGGTTCAGCATGTATTTCACAACTCATATTCTAAAAAAGATGGACTTTCAGTCAAATCGCGAAAAGGTCAATGAGATGATATTGGTGCAACGGGTAGAAGTGGCCACTGAATGCGTAGATGAAAAATAAGAAATATTTAGACTTTTTTGGCCCAAGAAATAGACAGACTTATTAATTAATTAATTAATTTGTGAAATTTATTAAGAAGCAAGATAAGCTACCAAATGGGTGTCGCATAAATGGTTGCGACTTGGACTCTTTAACTATTATTTTAAAGTTTAATTCTCATAGATGCATATGAGGAGGATTGCTCAAAAAGAATAACCTATTAAATGTCGTTCAGATTTCTCAAGGTTTAGTTTTTTTCATTGCATAAGCTAACAGAAGAATTGATGAATTGAATAAAATTAAAATAATGGATACATACAGAACATGCATGAAGCTAGCATTGCGTCTTTCAAGGAAGGAAGTAGGAGTGAATTAAGTAATTATTATGGATGGCTTGGAACGGCCACTTCACAATTTAAAATCAATCTTTATAATAACAAGCAATATAATGTAATTAGTTATATAAATCTTAATTTCCTTAATATTAGGACGTAGGCACGGCTTCTCTTCTCCATTGGAACACATCTCACTTCATTATGGTCCGGAGAAAATCTAGCTAGAGATAATGTCCATGGATAATATATATATATATATATTTTTTTTAATATCCCGTCACTTCACTTATTTTAAATTTTCCTTTAATTGATTAATTATTATATGAACTTTAAGCAATCAATAAGGGGAACTTATATAATTGTAGGGAGAAATTAAATTTATGACTACATACATGAAGAAAATTCTGAATTTAATGCTCATTAAAAAAGATAAATATATGTGCCCGTCTGAGGACTGAGGGTAAAACTTTGGGGGCAACTTATCTATGCCTCTAGATATATATTACTTATTTGTTATAAGTTTTCAACTTTTCTAGAAATTTTATGAAAACTTTAATTTACACGACATATGTTTTCCAATTCTGGATATTCTCGTAATTAAACTCTGAACTGTGGCCAAAAAGAAATATGATCCCCCGTACCTCTGTCTGAGTCTTTTTTTTTTTTTTGCCATATCAAATTATATTGTGTTTAATTTCGGTCAATTAAATTTTTGAATTGAATATATACGATTTATTTCCCAATTAAATTATTCTCTTCAACATGTAAAGCTGGTATGCATTATAATCTATATATGTTGATATTGGGAATGTGATGAGTAAATACTGATCAATTGAACATTTTAAATTTAATATTCTTCTTTATGAAATGAAGTTGTTTTCTTCAGGAAAAAAGCTTTGCGAGTTGTGAATATGTTATATAATAATGTTGGAAACTTTAGATAAGTGATCCACTTATGATATTAGTTGTGGCATATTATGAATAATTAAAAAATTTATACATTTTCCTTCTTTTTTTTTATAAGAACATTTTCCTTCATTTTTCTACAAACTATCGTCAAGTTGAACTCCTTAGTTCGTTGTTTAAAAAAAAAAAAAATTGGCTTGCCAGCTTATGTCAAATATCTGAAAGATAAAGTATAACATTGCTCTTTAGTGCGTATAACCTAACTATGTATTCAGTTAAAAACAAAAACAAAACAAAAAAGTTAACTGTTTTATACGTGTGCGCCTGTGCAGGGTAAAAATTTCAAATAGACGGTCAGGAACCATATAGACAATTTTTTAAGCATGAAAGATATAAAAATTCCAAGGTACAATCACTTTCTCGCCCCATAAATGTATTTATATACTTTAATTTTTACTTTAATAAACAATCACTTTCATCTTGCAGTACATATGCGCATTAAATTAAGTTGATATGGATATGGATTTTTCTGAATCCCTATATATACATAGCTAAAGTTTTTTTTTCCCAAATCAAATTAATTGATACACCATATATATGGAATTCGGAATGGAAGTGAAAGTGATGAAAATTAATTTTAACTGATTTAAATGGAGTTTCATTAAAAAAAAAAAAAGCGCGTGCAGAAGGTCACATAATTTACCATCCCTAAGTTCAAGAGAACCTATATATATATATATATATATATCTCAGAAAATCAAGAGAGAAACTTGTGCGCAACGATTTAAATAAGAATTTGTGTATAAAGTTCAAGAGAGACAGAAGGACAAGGGAAATTAAAATATGGAGGATCCTTAAAACAGAAGCATTTGAATGAATGAAAGGCATAAATAAATGGAAAAATAGGTAGCACAAAAAAAAAAAAAAAGAAGAAGAAGAAGAAAATGGAAGTGCATGGAATGGAAATCGGGGAGGGGGATCGGATATAAAATGAAATCTGAAAAAGGCAACAGAAATTAACACGTCTTAAATGTTGTCAACACCGCTCTCTCCTCTTTATATATATCCTTCCCAAATGCTCGATCTCTCCAAATACTCAATCCCCTGCATCCGCACTCACACTTCATCATATGCACACACACATCTCCGGGTGTCGTCTCTAGCTGCCTCTGATACGGAAATATCAAGAAGCTCGGAGATGGTGAAGTTCTCCAAAGAGCTGGAAGCTCAGCTGATACCGGAATGGAAGGAAGCGTTCGTCAACTACTGGCAGCTGAAGAAGCACATCAAGCGAATCAAGCTGTCTCGACTTCCTTCTCAATCCCCTCATCTTCATCTTCATCTTCATCATCCTCATCAGCCCTCCTTCTTCCCCTCCCTACTGCGCTTCTTCTCCCACAAACCTCCCCCACCGCACGTCATTCAGGTACGTACCCCATATACATGATTAAATGAAGGCTATCTAGCGGGTCCGAATGAATGAAAATGACGACCCAGTGACGTCATCATGTTCCGCCTTGTTACTTACTTTGCATTTGCATTCCCCTTTTTTCAGAATCGCCGTCAAACCACCGTCTTCCTCTTCTTTCTTTACGTTTCTCTCCTGTGTTTCAACTTTTCCTTTGCTCTGTCCTCCTGTTTTGGCTCCCACTTTTAGGCTTTATTTGGGATGGGAAAAAAAAAAAATTAAGGAACAAGATTTATACCATGGATCCGAGGGAAAATGTTTTTTCTTCTGCTTTTCGATCACCTTTTTTTTTATATTCAAATTACGTTTTTAAGACGATATATATCTATTAAGAAAAATTCTGTTAATCAGTGTAGTAATATTTTACATCAGTCAAGACGTTGCTATTTCAAAAATTTATATTAAAAAAACCATATACTAGCCCTGTTAAATACTGCTAAAGGTAATTAATATATAGTATATCATAAAATATGCAGTTACTGGAAAATAGCTCATGTGGTAAATGAGGTGTGACTGATAATAGAGGGAAGGAGAGGGAGAGGGAGAGTTAAAAGAAAAATGGGAAGGGAGAAAGTAAAAGGAATGAGAAGATGGAGAAGAGAAGAAAATGTGAGGAAGGAATGAAATGCGGTTGGTTAGGGGAGTGAGAGAGGTGAAAAGGGCCGTGACAGGCTAAGTGGGATGAATTTCTGAAACGCTTCTGTTTTCTGCTCTGAAGAGTTTCTCATTCCTTGACGAAACCCCGTAAAACGGTTTTCTTTCTTTTTGTGGCTGTGCATGCCACGATATCATCGTGATGTTGTTGAGACCACCACCCAATTAGTCCCTCCGCCTCTTCTCATTTCTCTTTTATAAATATTGATTACATGCCATCATCTCAGGTCAGGAGAAAAATCATGGCAGACTCTGACGACGAAGTCTATCAGACTGAGCTTGCCCAGCTGTTCTCCGAAGAAGATGAGGTCCTTGCTCCTCGATTACCTTTTCTTTGATAAGACGGAGACAAATTCTTGGTCTTCGTCCCAGATTACATTGTGAATGTTGATTGACTGGGTGGTAATTTCAGGTGCGAGTGTTCTTCGAGAGATTGGACGGAGAGCTGAACAAGGTGAACCAGTTCTATAAGAGGCAGGAGAAGGAGTTCCTGGAGAGAGGAGAAATGCTGCACAGGCAGATTCAGATCCTTCTCGATCTCAAGCACCTCCTCTCCGCCGACCGGAATCGGAAACCGTCAAAGCCCTCCGAGACCGCCTCTTTCCACCGTTTTCTGTCCCGCCACCCCAACTACTCCGGTCAGTCACCATCATCCCTCGTCTTTTAAGTTTCAACTTTTTTAGTCCGACCATCTAGAATTTTTTTGTGGACACTAATATGTATATATTCATGGTAATGTAAAAATGGTTGGGTGTGGGTAAATGACTAAATGTGAATAGACTATAGAGTTAGTGGGAATGAGTGGATGTCAACTCATGACTCCAGCAAATTTCTGCTGTTGGACTGCATGCGACCTGTGCTATTTCTATTCTTCACGCTTCCGATGGAACAACGTCGAGCCTCCACCTCTACACCCACAATCTCTATTTTATTTATATAAAAACTAAATCACGTTTCCTCCAGAAATTCTTATCTAGCTCCTAAAAAATCGCCTCTTTTAATTTAAATACTCATTTGATTAATTTAGTTAATATATCATATAAATATTTTAACACATGGTTAAAATTACAAGATATTTCTAAAAATGATTGGTCCTACCTCATATGAACTTAGATGCAAAAGTTAAGTTTCCCCGATTTTAACACCAACGCGCAATGAAAACAAATTTAAATCCAAACGGCCAAATTAAATTAAATTAAAAAAAGTAAAATTAAATTAAATTCAAGTTCAAATTGTAAATATAAAATGAAAAATATTCATCAATTCTCATCTTTATTATCCAAAAACATATTTTTTAATGCTTCATAAAGAGGCTCACCAGCGAGGGGTTGAAGTGTTATATATCTCAATAATCTCACTGTCTTCATCTTCATCACTTAGAATAATTTTTTCACCAAAATTTGTCAGTTTCATATTTTTGATAAAAAAATATTTTTGATAAAACCATACAACCAATTGCATGTACCAATCTGAACTTTTAAATTATCTTGAATTTGTACATTTAAAAAAAAACTTAAACAAGTAATATGAACTTCAATTTTTTTTAAAACTCATGATAGTTAGGCCCGAAGAATTTATATGCGTAGTCAGCCAGGCCCAGGCAATATTATCGCTTATGGTATCTCCAATGGACAGACCTGTACTCTATCTATTTTGGTAATTTCAAACGTCTCAATCGTAGAATTTAATCAGGACGATTCCATAATGATGCTGTATGTGATTGACAACTGGGAGCCACATAAGCGAAAAAGCAGGGGCAGGATTATAAATTTATTAATATTCTATTGCACGCCTGCTCAAATTCAGAATTTAGCTGATTAATCCACTTAACTACCTAATTAATGAGCCTTGTTTGCAATTGTAATTGTAATTAATAATACGCAGAAGATGAATCTAAACTAGAGGCTTCGCAAACAAATGAAGTGAAGGCAACATTGGAGAAAAATGGCGTAAATTTTGTGCATTCGGCTACAGTGGCCAAGACAAAGAACGGCAAGTGCAAGATGGCAATGAGGATCGATATTCCGACCGCCGGGCCTGCACGGGCGATAACAGCTGCGACCTCCATGCTTTGGGAGGATTTGGTTAACAATCCGATGACGGAAGGCTGTGTGGACCTCAATCAAAAAAGAAAAATCCAGTATGCCGAAAAAATGATTCGCGGAGCTTTTGTTGAGCTCTACAGAGCACTCGGCCTTCTCAAGACTTACAGGTTAATTTATTCTCTCTCTCTCTCTCTCTCTCTCTCCTTTTCTGTTTTTGGTATGATTTAATTTTTGAAAAAAAAAAAAATGGGGCGACGCAAAATTGATTTCCTTCAATAATTGAGAGTTGGTGTGATAGTTTCGTTAAATGGGCCAAGATGTCTCTCCAAGCTTCTGAAACTCTTCATAGTGTGAAGCTGCCCCCACCTTCAAACACACAAGCGAACATAATCAATTTGGATTTCTTGATTACTTGCTTTACGTCAATGCTTTTTTTTTTTTTAAATCCCTTTTATTTCCCCTTTCAATTTTACTTATCTTTTCCGCCCTCAGTCTTTAGTTTCAATGCATCAAACGCAAAATCTCACACTTGAATTTTTTTTTTTAAAACGACATGCATAATCTAGGAGATTAATTAACTCTACCGAATACTTGTGAATGGAAAAAAAATGGAAAACCTGACCGAACTAAGGAGCGGTGAATATGAATATTAAAAAAAATATAATAAAATCTCTCAATTATAAAAATAATAATTTAATTTTTTAAAATGTCATAATAATTATATTGAAGTCTTTAAAATTTTTTATATTAATAAATTTTAAATTAAAATTTATCTTTATTAATAAGTTGTGATTTCTTATTCAATTCTTATTATTTTTTGAATAAAATTTGTTATTAAGATTCATTATTTTGAGAACTTTTTTTTTTCAAAAATAAAAATTGCATTTGATAAATTTTGATTTTTTATTTTATTCTTACAATTTGTAGAACAAAAATTGTTATTTTTTAAGTAAAAATTGTGATTATGGGGTTTGTTATTTTTAATAAGGATAAAATAATTTTTTTATTTTAAAATTTATTAACATATAAGTTTTTAAAAATTTCAGTAAAATTATAACATTTTAAGAGATCATATTATTATTTATATAATTTAAAGGTCATCATTTTCCCAAAATAATATGCGGAAATAATTAAAACAATAATAAATAGGTATCCAAGTACTGTGTGCGTGACATTGATTAATCGTTTTTGCTTGATGGCACAGAATTTTGACGAAATGTTTGGGGGGAAATTAAAGCAAAGCTTTTTAAAAAGTTTGGGCAAAATAATTGGAACACAAAATGCTCTTTTTGATCGAAGTTGAACCACTTTACTATTACCTGAAAAGAATTAAAGCAAGCACATCATGTATATGTGAAGCTATCTCCATACACCCGTACATATTTCTCTGCATGCAACTTGGCCACGAAACTCGACAATTCATTCCTCATTTCTTTCACGTAATTATTTACACTGTTCTGGATACATGTTGATTATTAATTTGCGTGCATTTTCCCTATATTATATCTTTCTTTGCTGAAAAATAAGTTCTGATGGAAACCACTCATCTTTGTTTTTGACAGCACACTCAATATGGTAGCATTCTCAAAGATACTCAAAAAATTTGACAAGGTATAAACTTTATGTACGCAATTTTTTATAATACACCCCAGAATTTCTAAACGAGCTATGTAACATGTAAATATATTTTCTTAAAAAAACTATAAATCTCTTCAGTAAAATTATGTACGCAAATTGCACTTGAAGGCTACTAAGCTTCTTACTATGTATAGTGAATGTGATAGTCGCGTAACAAGAGTTGTGCTCCATGATTGAATATGAATCAACCTAACTTTCTTTCCGTCCAAATTATTTACATAACTCTTGAACTAAAGGTGACATCAACCCCAATCTTTTCTTATCCCTCTTCAGAGATAGTGATATGTTATTGCACTGAATCCATACATTTCATGTTAGTGGAGGTGATTGGCAAGCAAAGGTGCATAAGAAAAGTTTGTATTTGAATACTACACATGCCCATAGCCTTAAAGAGATATTTTTAGAATCAAGACTTGTATATTACTTACCAGAGGGGCATTTCAGTGCGAGTTTAATTTCATGTTTTTTTATTATTAAAAAAATTTCCATGGCATTAGAAAATTAAGGATGTGTGTAATAATGGACACGATACAAATAATTTTTGCTTGTGAGCAGGTATCTTGCCAGAAGACTTCAGAAAATTATCTAGCAGAAGTGAAGAGGTCCCATTTCGTAAGTTCTGATAAGGTATACATGTAATAAGCTTAATTATATTTAAGTGGCGTGGTGTTGTGTTAAGGTCATGTTAAATTAGTGATCATGAAAGGAGAGATTTGTGGGTTATATGGTATTCCAGTAAGAGATCATGAGGGATTATTTTAATTTGTGGATTGAAAGGTTGTAAGATTAATGGACGAAGTGGAATCCATATTCACAAAGCACTTCGCCGACAATGACAGGAAAAAAGCCATGAAATTCTTAAGACCTCAACAGCAACACAAAGATTCTCACACGATCACCTTCTTTGTCGGTAATCCTTCTCTCTCAGACACTAGTGAAAGTGGAACATATCATATTTGCTGTACATTAATTAGTAAGCCCTTTTTTTTTTGTAAACTGAGCCATGTTCTTTTTATTGTCCCATTTTCTAGTAAAATATTTATTTTCTTCTGCTTGATGGCCACCACTGTTGTGGGCCCACCTAGATCGTGGACTCGAATTTATTAATTCTTTTGGGGTTTCTAACAAATAAAATAATTGAATGTATATTTTCTCTTCTCTAATAATTAATCTTTTGTCACTGTCGTTAATTGCAGGGCTGTTTACCGGTTGTTTTGTATCGTTGTTCTGCGTGTATGTAATATTGGCCCATCTGAGTGGTGTATTTTCTCCTACTTCAGAGGCAGCTTATGTGGATGCTATCTATCCTGTTTTCAGGTGCTACTTCACATTCTGCTATAAAATTACTACTAAAATGTCCGGTAAATGAGAAACATGATATTTTTTATGTTTCTTTCGTAATAATTTTGTTAAAATAAATTATAATTGCTCTGGAAATGAAGAAATCAACATACCAAAGAAAGTATCGATCTGCAGTATGAAAAAATTGGGCAACATACTTAAAAACCCCACTCTTTCCTCATTTACCCTTGGTTCTAATTAGAAAGTGTAAAACATGAAGTTCAATTTGCATTCTCTTGCTTGAGAAGTTCAATTTCCATTCTTGAGCTTTGAATGTTATCTAACCTCCATAAGACCATACCTTGCTGAATTAAAGTAAACAAAATGATAACTATGATATTAGTGTGCTAATAATGGTATATATGATTGATTTTGTGCAGTGTGTTTGCATTGTTAAGCCTACACTTGTTCATGTATGGATGCAATTTGTTCATGTGGAAGAGCACAAGAATAAACTATAACTTCATATTTGAATTCTCACCAAGCACAGCTCTCAAGCATAGGGATGCCTTTTTGATATCCGCCACCTTCATGACTGCTGTGGTTGGAGCAATGATCATACACCTCCTTCTTAAGGCTGCCGGCCTTATCCCCGGCCAAGTTGATGACATTCCTGGAATTCTCCTTCTGGTTAGTATCATACATATTTACTATTGCTTTCACCGCTCAGTTAGGTTCATCTTGTTCTGTGTTTGGCTTCCCTTTGGTACTTAGAAAGAATGAAGCTAGGAGGATGGTTCTTAATTCTGACTTGTGTATTTGCCTATTTCAGTTCTTTCTATGCTTGCTCATTTGCCCATTTGACATCTTTTACCGCTCAACCCGGTCTTGCTTCCTCCGTGTTCTTCGCAACATTGTCTTCTCCCCATTTTACAAGGTAAATTCCCACGTTAGTTTCATTGAACAACCTGATTCATTGATCATAACCATATATGGAGAAAACTAAAACATTCATTGTTTGATTCAAAAAATGTCTTTTAACAGGTTCTGCTGGTAGATTTTTTTATGGCTGACCAGCTAACTAGTCAGGTGATCTTACTGTAGCATGAAAACTGATCATATTCCATTCTTTTGTTTCCTCTCCTCCTCTAACTCGTGAAGAACATTCAATTATATGTTGTGAATACAGGTTCCATTGCTAAGGAGTATGGAAACCGCAGGCTGCAACTACGTTGGTAGAGTTTTCAAAACATACCCACTTGACACATGCTCTTCTGGAAAGCTATACGTGGAAATAACTTACTTAATCTCGTTCTTGCCTTACTATTGGCGTGCTATGCAAGTAAGACTTGGATTACAGACTTTCAATATTAATTCAATTTGTTGAAACCAAAAATTTATTCCACTCATTGTACCATCAAACTAACACTTCTTGTAATTTGAATGTTACTTCCAGTGCGCAAGACGATGGTTTGATGACAACAATATAGACCATTTGACTAATATGGGAAAGTATGTATCAGCAATGGTGGCTGCTGGGGCAAGAGTCACCTATACCAGGAAAGAGGATCATCTATGGTTTGCTATAGTCTTGGTGACATCCGTGGTGGCCACAATTTACCAATTGTACTGGGATTTCGTCAAGGATTGGGGGTTTTTAAATCCCAACTCCAAAAACCCCTGGCTTAGAGATGATCTAATCCTAAAGAACAAGAGCATATATTACATGTCAATGGTAAAGTTCTCTCTCTAATTTGAACTTTCAGCTTGCAAAACTGCTTCTTTTGTATTGCAAATTTACAATCATATAAATTTTTGTCTTTCTTTCATTTTGAGATCATATAAGAATATATTGGATTGCAGGCCTTCAATGTTGTTTCAAGAGTGGCTTGGGTGGAGGGCGTTCTGCATCTCAAAGTAGGACCTGCTCAATCCCGATTGTTAGAATTTTGGTTAGCTTCATTGGAGGTTATTCGAAGAGGACATTGGAATTTCTACAGGTACTTTTTTCTGCATACCTGCAGTTCTGCAAATACTTGCTATTCAGATTTTCAATAAAAATATGACATTAGGATTTTTTTTTCCTGAGTGGCAAAATAATGAAGAAAATAATTTTTTTACGGAACAGGTTGGAGAATGAACATCTAAACAATGTCGGTAATTTCCGGGCAGTGAAGGCAGTTCCGTTGCCATTCAGGGAGGCAGAGTTTGATCATTGAAGAGATTTTCTAGTGCATGTATATATGTCTCTCAGAAATTCTGACATAAAAAAGAAAAAGCATAAGCTGAAAGGGAAACATGCCTAGAAGAGGGGCATACCTCTTCATTCTTCTGACATGCCAGCTGCAAGACAAGTGTGAATATGAACCAAATTTGTCCACTGTAATGCCAACAGTGCACCTCAAAATGACATGATCACTTGTAAATTGGCCTGATCTAGATCAGCCTTATTAGTCAAAGAAAGTTTTCCTTGGATTCTTCTCTGTACCTTTTTTCCTCTTCTTTCTCTTGTGTTCCATTGAGTTTGAAGAGATTGAAAGATTTGTGTTTGTGTTTGTCTTATCTAGTGTAGCCTCGGGGGAAAAAAGGCAAGAAGAAACAATTGTACAAGCTGCAGCTAGCAGAAAGAAGTTTGATTCTTATGAGAACGCTATTACATTAACCAGTCCTCCTAAGGGCATTTTACATACTCTGCAGTTATTTTCAAGATCCATAGATAGATGCACAGCTTGTTTGTCTAGAAACATGTCTTGTTAAGTGTGCTATGAAGAACTTGAAGACAAATGCAGTAATCTTCAATCTCATCAATTGAGATGTTTCATCATTGAATTAACCAACAAGTCCAGAGGGCTCTTCATCTTCAGCCTTTGTACACCATGACTAGCTCCAACCAATGAATGTGCTGGTCGACCACCTCCATGGAGCAAACCGATGTGCTTAAACTGGAGGATATACGTTTGACTCTTGGTCAACCCTGATTCAACTCTAGTTTTCAATCCAAGACTTCCGAGTGGGCCTAGACAACCTGGACACTCAAACAGCCCATATCCAATTCACATGAAACAGCACCAAAAACTTACATTTTCTAGCTAAAAAGCAAAAAATGAAGCAAGACAAAGACAGTACACTGTTATCAAATTATCAACACAACCTAACAGCAATTAAATTAACACCAACAGCTCAATATGATTCTCTTGCTTGATATTTATTATGGTTTTTCTTTTGCCTGAGAATTTTATTATGGGAAAATGACAATTAAGGACTTTCAAGGACATTAATCTCAATTAAGGACTAGAAGAGTTTGAAATCCCAATTAAAGACTTGGGATAAAAAAAGTATAGTTTGTCTTAAATGCCCTTAAAAAAAAAACCCAATTATGTTGTTTTTACAATATACATTAGTGATTTTGTTACGTTGGGTTAGTGAATTTTCAAATAATGTTAGTAAATTTCACTTCACGTTAGTGGATCTCAATTTAAATAAGTCACTTTTTGTTAAATAATCGATTCTCAGGTGGGGTTTTATTTTTTCACAATATACGTTAAAATTTTTTTCAAATCAAGTTAATAAATTCTTAAGTAACTTTTTTTGTTAAACAATCGATTCTCGAATGGAGTTTTATGTTTTTACAATATATGTTAGAAATTTGTTTAAGTCAGGTTAGTGAATTTTCAAATGACATTTTTTGTTGAACGATCCTCCAATGAAATTTCAAGTTTTTATAATATACGTTAGCAATTTTTTCAAGTTGGGTTAGTAAATTTTCAAGTAGCTTTAGTAAATCATACCTCACATTAGTGAATCTCAGGAGCATTTAAGACAAACTATATTTTTTTATATCAATTAAGGATCATGAAATTTCAAAATTTTATGATCTTTAATTGAGATTAATATTCTTATAAGATTTTTAATTGTCATTTTTTCATTTTATTATGGTCATATGATGGTGGACCCCACAAATTTGTGGAATCAATTTTTTGTCGAGGAGGCGCAGGGAATGGTTACAAAAATGAAGAGAAGCTGAAGGGGGAAAGCTGTCGGCATGGCCAATAATAGCGAAGAATCATTATGAAATTGAAGATGAAAGGTGCGATAAAACAATTTGCGCTCAGCTGGAGTTTCTTCTCTTTGACCATAGATGGAAATCTATAGTGCGCTTCAATATAATATCACAAAAGTGAAACCCTGAAAACCTAATACCCTGACTCCTGAGCTTAACCAGGTGCAAAGTCTGATATGGCATGATTCATCTTTATCCCCGTACCTAGTCTCCTCTCTATTGTAGTATAGTGGAACGGCGCTTTCTCCTTTAAGCTCGTGGCTTGGTAGGCATCTCTATTTCAGGGTATATAGTATTGGGGGTCACGTGAATCTCCATCTTTTACACTCCATGTGTATCAACCCCCAACACAGAAACAAATTAACAGTTATATAGGGGTGAGAGTGGTCCAAGTTCAGATGAAAACTACTATACTCATCTATAGTGACTGCCATTAAGGAGCAGGAATGAAGCAGGTCATGACACAAACCAAACAAAGGAATTGCCCAGCAAGCTGCTACAATGGTACACTGATTGCATGATGGCTAGGAGCTGAGCTTTTAGCTTCTTATGATCAATGGTATTTTAGTCATTTACCGACATTTTATTTCCATTCCTGTACCTTTTCTAGCAACATATCTTGTCAAGTGTGCAATGAAGAACTTGAAGCCATATGCAGTAAGCTTCAATGTTGGGTTTAACCAATTGAGATATTTCATCATCGTCTCCATCATGGCCTCTTGTATGGAAATGTTCTTCAGTTTTCATGGGAGACTCAATTCATTTACCCCACATCTTACGCAACTCCTTTTGTTTACAATTTTTATGAATAAATTGAATTGGTAAAATTGCACATTTGGCACTTTAACTTTATTCAAAATTTCAGTTTAATTATTTAATTTTATAAAGTATTTTTTCAGCTTCCTAACCCAAATATTATTAGTCTTAAATAATAATTTTTGGTGTCAATTATTGTTACTTTAAAAATTAAACTTAATATATCTGCATTTGATGATATGTTTTCAACATTTAAAATTTCAATGTCAACATTTTTTCTAATAAAATTAATAGTGTTAAGGTTAGAAAATTAAAAAAATACTTTATAAAATTAAATGACCAAAATAAATATCATATAAAATTAAAGGATCAATTGGATTAACCTTGACGGAAAAGTCAATAGCATTGCTAAATTTTAATAACATGAATAAAAAAAATCTACAAAAGGAGGCACTTAGTGAAAAAGAAGTACTAGTTCAGTCCTTGCGATTGGTTTCTGGCTTCGTTTACACCACAATCATGGATTTATAGTCTCCTAATTAATGCTAGCTTCCTTGAGTCAGGAGCTATGAAGATATTTTGAGGACATTTTAATGCTTCTCGGGAAATAATTAGCTGCATGTGTCACTGTAACGTCCGACTGTTTCAACGTTAATTCCCACAAGTTTGGTATGTTCTGTGCAGGCTAATGATGCCACACAACTTACCTAACTAGAAAGCCCCTTGGCATATTCTCTGACAGAGTTTAAATAGTTATTAAATAGGCTCCTCATGCTCCCTCTGCAATTGTTCGGTGCAGACGTGGAGTAATCATGTGAAACCAGATTTTTTTGTGGATGAAACACCAATTTCGTTTCCATAATTATTTTATCCATTATTTACTGACTTTACTTTTTTCTTTTGGGCAAATTTTTCAAAAAACATTTGAAGTGAGATTACCTATATATTTTGATGAAGTTACTTCAGTAGAGAACGAGTCGTTAATGAACAAAAAATATACATATTTTCGCTTGCGTTATTTTTCTATACCCAATCACCAAACGGCAAGATGTTTTCATAAAAGGTCTCAAAAAAAAAAATATCGACGTTATTATTTCCAAAGTTTGTATAAGTTATAGATAAAATACATGATAACAACATAAGAAATTGACAAGTAAATAACTTCATTATATGATTTCAATCCCAATATTATGCAGAGATATATAACAAACTCACTTCAAGCGTTAATTTGCTCTTCCTAACAACAAAGCATGACTACTGGATATAAAGAGTGCTGCATTTTATCCACTAGATAATCAAGCTTCCTATGAGGAAAAAACCATCAATGAACTTTAGAGATTTGCTCTGCTGTCAGAAATTGTGCAATTCTCCTTGAAATACAGTATGCTGTTGACTGGATAGTGATCATGGGATTCACGCCAACTGCAGTTGGAAGCACACTGCCATCACAGACGAACAAGCCCTCTGCTTCCCAGCTTTGCCCATTCTCATCAACTGCTCCTTCTTTCTCATTCACTCCCATTCTGCAGCTTCCCATCTGATGAGCAGAACAGTATATATTCCAATACTTACCTGGTGATAAAGCCCCCTCTGCTGGATACACATTGTCTAAGAACTTTTCCACTTCCTTTTCACTGATCCCATTACACTTCATTCTCTGCCCATCACTCCTGTGAGTTCCTACTTCAGTTGCTCCGGCAGCTATTAGAATCCTCAATGCCTGCTTCAACCCAGCCTTCATGTTCTCTCTGTCTATTGCATTCAACTTATAGCTGATCCTTCCCTCTGATGTCACTTGCCCAGAAGCATTGTCTCTGATTATTGTGATCAGATGGGCAGTCCTTGAGTAATTCAGCATCCTTTGTTTGAAGTCAAGTCCAGATTGCCAAGGGAATAATGAGGCAAAGCTTGCTGGTCCCAAAAAGGGAGTCTCAATGATGGCTCTTGTATTGGACTTGGAATCACTTGATGATTGCACCTTATGGACCGATGTGATTATGCCTCCCTCGTAGACTTTTCCTTTGAATTCTGAAAAGTTGTCTGGGAAGTATCCCCAAGCCATTAGAACAGGGTGAAGGTGAAGGTTTCGCCCAATGTTCTTGTTCTTCAGCCCACTAGAGATCATTAGAGGAGGTGTCAAAAGAGCCCCGCCTGCAGAAACTGTCACTTTGGCCTCAAACTCCAGCTTCATTGTGATTCTGCTGCTTAAAGCTTTTGCCATCAATCCTAAGCATTTCTTCTTCCTGTCACTTCCAGTCTTTTTACCTTCCAACATGAACCTCTCAGCTTTGCATCCAGTAACAATTACCGCCCCATGATCCACAGCATCTACAAGCCATGTAAGTTGGGTTCCTTGTTTCTCTCCTCTTGGACAGCCATAACCACAAGAACCACAGTAATGATTCCCAGATGAGTTTCTAGGAACATAATCAACTTTCAAGCCAAGATTTTGACACCCTCTTCTGAGGACTTGATTCTGAAAACCCTCCTCCGTACAATTCTCAGTGACTCCAATCCTTTTACACACAGATTCCATTGCAGACAAATACTCGGGGCTTGAAAAGAAGGAAAGCCCATGGCTCTCAGACCATTCACTAAGCACTTCAGGTGGGGTCTTAATGGAAGCAGACCAATTCACAGCAGAGCCACCTCCTACAGTTGATCCTGCAAGAAGCAGGATTCTAGAGTCCACAGAAGCAAGGATCCCTCCAGTTTCATACATTTGATCCATGGAAGGGCCTTCAAGGGAAGAATAATCCTTGGCTGTGAAGTAGTTGCCTTTCTCAATAACAACCACCTTGTGGCCTGCACTTGAAAGAGCAGCAGCAGCAACTCCCCCACCACTACCGGACCCCACAATCACTACATCACATTTGACCCTCAGGGTGTTGCTTCGAGAGTCCAGTGTGACATGGAGGCCTTTCTCAGCCAGAGATTGTTGCAGAGTTGAATCAGACTCACAAATGGTTTCTATGATTCCCTTCTGAAGAGGCCTCGTGTCAGAGTCATTGCTTGGTGTCCCATCATCTGCAGGCACCTCATATCCAATAGCTTTCCATGCTGGGTTGTCACCATTCTCATCAACCTGCAGGAATCAAAGGCATTTAGGATCTTGAAGTGGTCAAGTAGTGAGAGGAGTGGCGTAAGATAATGAAATTAAATGGAAGGAGGTTTAAGGATACCCAAGAGAAGTAAACGAAGTGGCATAAGACTTTGATGTAAGCGAAAGCGAGCCTGATAGGAGTAAGGAAGCGATGCTGGAGCCAGCACTGCAGAACCTTCTCTCTTTGGTGCAAAGGGATGTTTGAGAAATTGTTGAGGAAGGGCCATTTCCCACTGAGACACAGAGACCCACACAGCAACAAAGTCCCTAGCCTTGTCGAAAGCAGCCATAGAATCACTCTTACCAGTATCAGTGCCTCTATCAAACCCCTCTTCGCTAACGTCTCTGCAACCTGCTCTCCTTACAAATCCTAGTTAGTGTATAACAATAGTTTGACTACAATAATAAGCGGGAATATTTTTTATAGTAAAAAGGTGGGACTAACATTTTACAATATTTATTATGGTTCTGTGACTATTATGTAAATTAGTTTTTCTTTTTGATTATGTTTTTATTCTGTGAACAATAAGATAAGAGAGAATTTAGAAATGCATAATTCAGTTCTCTATAATTTTTTTCAGTGAATTTATCTTCTCTTAAGTGAGAATTACTGACATAAATCTCAAAGTAATGGTGGGTGTGGTCATTTAGAATTTCCAAAAACAAAAAAATAAATTGACCAATATTGGTCCTCTTTTTTGGTAATTTTTTTAGACACCAGATGACCCCTTAAGTACATAATTGTTGTTTTTATGAATAGGCCACCAACTCACTCACATGCATGTTGGTGTAGTACTTAACAGATAGGCGAATTGAATTGACTGGGGCATAAAATATTGGCAGATATGAAATTGAAACATTCACACTCAAGATGTTTTCAAGTTGAATGCTTTTTGACTTTTTTAAGAACAAAAAAAAAGAGTAATTATTTATTATATTTGGAGGTTTTCAACACTTAACGTCTTAATCACTAAGCAAACCCTTCCTCATATTTGCCACGTAGCTGTAAAAAGTGTAAGTTGCTAAAATCAAAATGCATCAGATTGTTAATTACGAAATAAAGTTTTGGGAGTTTAGGCCATGAACTGTGGGTGGTAATAAGTATAATATATGGATCCTAATTTTTCATTGTTATTTTCCTAGAAAAAATTGATTATATTATTAATAGACATACCTGCGTTGCAAAGGCTCCAACTTTAAATTAAATTGAAATCTCATAAAAGAAATACAGGGTACCGCAAAAGAAAACGACCAGAAAAAGAGAAAAGAAAAAGGTGTATGAAATTAATTTTTCTTTCACTTCGATTAAAAAAATAATAGAACCAAAATTAGATATTGGAATCCATAAATTAATAAGAATCTTTCACAAAAATTGAAACAAGAAGAATCTGACATTAAAGGACATTGTTTTTTAACACGAAAACATCCGTAAGCTATAATCGACATGTTATTTACAACACTCGGTTTTCTATTGGCAAAATGATGGTTAAAAATCTTGTAAGAATATTAATGATAATTAAAAATTTTAAATTATTAAAATTTTAATAATACACTACAATACTTACTTGCATTAAATTATCTTTTATTAATTTGCTTGAAATTCATAATGAACTTTAATAAATTTTCAACTAATATTATAAAAATTTTCAATTATTTTTGTTAATTTTTCAAACAATAGTAAAAAAATTATAAATAATTGGCTTACAATTTACAATTAATTTTTATAAATTTTTAACCGATATTACAAATAATTTTAAATATATTTAATATTTTTAAATAATTTGTTTATATATTGAAAGCACAAAAATTATAAATAATTAGTTTATAATTTATAACTGACTCTTATAAATTTTTAATTAATGTTATAAATAATTCAAGTATATATTCTTGATTTATTCGATAATTTATTTTTATATTAACAGTAAAAAATTGAGATTATCAACTAATTTTTTTAAATTTTCAACTGACATGAAAATAATTCCAAATATAATTGATAGATTTTTTAATTAAATATTCACATTTTTAAATAGTTTTTTGTTGTAATTAATGTTTTTACAGAGTTCTTAATTGTCATTTTCCCTTCTCTCTCTCTTTTCATCTGTGAAATTAACACGCAGTCATGTTAAAACTTACACGGCAACAGTCTCGTGTCATGCATGGCCTGTGTTTCTAATAGCAGCTAAACGGACTTTCAGAAAAAGAAGAGGGAGAAGACAAGAGAAAGAGACGAAGAAATTCAGCAGACCAGAAACCAAATAGAGCTTCCTTTTTCACATAACATGAAATAAAATGTTTTGGAGGGGCGATCAATGAGCAGCAAGGTACGCACCTCATGAGGGATGGGAAAGCGAGAAGCAGACGAGGACCAGAAGGACGAAAGAGGCTTTGAACGAGTCTGAGTGCGAAGAGCTTCCAATGGCAAAGATGGCAACACAACTTCACATATGCTTCCCAGTGACTTCATTTCCCCTTCTGAGAACCCATGCCTGTATTTCCTCTCTCCTCTTCCTCCTCTCAACAATGGATGACAGCTACTCTCTCTCCTCATCTCTCTCTCTCTCTCTCTCTCTGCTGTGCTAATCAATATCGTAACGCATGCGTGTGCTTCTATATATAAATAGTACTAGAACTCTGAAGAAAGAGTGGTTAATTATATCGATAAATAAGGATGGTTGGGAAGAAAACGAAAGAAAGTGATGGGATTCCCACTTGTGAAGGGTTGTGTAAACCAGACTAAGTTTACTAAGGGAGAAAGAAAGCCATTCTGGTGCTACACATCATAGCGCCTTCGTTTGAGTTAGGTATGATCAACGATACACAAATTGAGACAAGTGTACAAATATAGTTAAATCGCGCACTCCCCTCCTTTCCCTGTCACAGTACACTTTTTAAAAAGATTCCTAATTTAGCCCTTAATAAAAAAATACTTAATAGAAGTATTATTTATGTTTTTTTAATCTTAGACCCCTATTTAAACTTATTACTCATGAGAGAGAATATAGAGCAAATTTGAAAATTTTCTATTTAGATAGAAATATAATTGGAATTTTATTATATTTTAAACAAAAAATAATAATTTAACCTCTCTAACATTCTAATGAGACAATTAGAAATGTTCTGTGATAGGTAGAGGAGTAGCACTAATGACCCAGTGTGTGAGGGGTTAACTTTAAATGATGATATACTTTGGAATTTGACCAAAAGAAGCAAGAGACGGAATGTGACAATCCATAAAAGTGCTAATTAACCTTCATCCCCAAAAAAAAAATTGCTAATTAACTCAGAGGGCGGGGCCCCATGTTAGGTGGCTTGACTAAATCTTCTTTGACTATTTAGCCAATCCTACATAGCTACCAACTATTGTACTCCCCTCAATTTTATTTGTTAGAAAAGTTTTATTTCTTATTTTATTTCATAAATAAAATCATATATCCTAAATAATATTTATTACAAGTTTTTTAAATTATTTTTCATAATTTACATCAATAAAAAATAATTAATAAATATTTATATTGATTAATATAAAGTATTTTAGTCTAATTTTTTTATTTTAAAACATAATTATCATAGTTAATTATTCTTTTAAAATTGTGTGATGTAGTTTTGTTTATTAACGTGTGCCTCATGTGACTCATCTGCATTTTGACTCCTCCTTAGAGTAGGCCCACAACACAATTCAACAATTTTTTCTTTCAAAAAAAATTTGTTATGCATAATGTTTAAACCTTAAATTTGCTAATTTTTTTTTAAACATGTCAATGCTAGTTGTCTTAGTGACAGTAAAAAAAATTTTAGAAAAATGATGTGATCAATGTATAAAAAATGGCCAAAAAATGTAAGAGAGAACAGAACAGACAAGATGCAGTTAAAAATAATTTTCCTACTTTTTATATAAAAATAACCGAACGATACTAGTATTAAATATTAAATGAAGTATGACAGTAAGTATAAAATAAATATTAATTATATATTAATTATACAAAAAATTATCTCGCTTTTCAAGTGTAATATATTTAGATCCGTTCTTCTGTATAAGCAAGCCTCCTCATGCCCATGATATTCCTTTTTTAAAATTAATTTTTAACGGAAAATTAGATATAATTTTGAAGGCAACTTTGGTACATGCTACTTGTTATTGGTTATACAAAGATACAAGCGTACTTTTTTCTTTTGGGTGAGAATCACATGCGACTGTGCTTTTACGGGTCATTACACATTGTGATGTTTATATCCCACAATTAAGTAATAGGATTATGAGAAGAGAAGGCTCCTACGCGGGATAAAATGTGATGGACAAATTTGAACGATATGAATTCTTCATCCATAAGCAAAATATCTCTCTCTGGAGGTATTTTCCCAGATAAGAAAGTGTCATTTTAGCTTTAGGTTTAGAATATCCATTGATGACGAAATCATTCTTTCTGGCGTTTGTTTAATTAATATATAGAATGAAGGAAAAATAATAATAAATTTCTTTTAAAGTATATAAATAACAACTTGATCCTTCAAAATATTATCATTTTATTAAAATTTTTAGAGACTTTTTTGTCAGTAAATTTTAAAATGAAAACATCATTTCACCTTATCAACAAATTGTGATTTATTGATTATTTTTTATAATTTTTAAATAAAAATTGTAAATAGGATTTATTATTTTGAAAACTTATTTTTTTAATAATAGAAATTATATGAATAAAAAATTACCTTAGCCTTTGCTCAAATGAAAAATTACCCAAAGTTAACATACACTCAACTTCAAAGACATTGTCACTCATTAGCCATAACTACTTAGGAAATCATTACTTACATGACATCATCAGAAAAATCAAAGATTTCACTATGAGGAATTAGGTGATCACTTTTAATCATGTTTATAAAGAAACAAATTAATACACTAATCTTAGCTAGCTAGACATCTCGTGACAACTTTAATATTACGATCTTCTACGAACTCCTGCACAACTGTAAAAAAAATTAAAATTATATTTGATAAATTATAATTTTTTATTTAACTTTTGCGATCTACAAAAAAAGTTGTTATGTAACATATTGAACTTCAACCCTTAATTTGAAGTTTAGGATGTTACATATTATCCCTTAAATAAAAGTTATGATTGAAGGTTTATTTTTTAATAATAGATATTACACTTAATAAATTATGATTTTTTGTTCAACTCTTGTGATTTATAGAATAAAAATTGTGATTGGGCTTATTATTTTCAGTAAGGATAAAATAATTTTTTTACTTTAAAATTTATTGGCACAGACGTTCTTAGGGACTCAATTGAAATTATAATATTTTAAGATACTAGATTATCATTTATATAATTTGAAAGAATTTTATTATTATTTTTCTTATAATAAATATCAATACTTTCCTTCCAATCTTGGGGTTGAAACATAGGACAATTTTAAGTGCTTCATAATGATAAATGAAGGTAATTGAAAGTGGTTTAGCATATCATTAAAATGATATAAAAAATATCACTATTTTTTAAGATTACCAACAATTAAAATTAATCTATTTTAATTACATTATATAATTAATAATAAGGAGATCGAAAAAGAATACTATTACTTAGGAAGTCATGCATTTTGGATGAACACAAGTTGATAAAAAATCTTATATTTTAAATAGCAAACAGTGCTGTTAATTTAGGGTTTATACCTTACAGTCTCACACGGACACATACAAATCTTATTTTTAAAATTAAATTGTGCCTCATACTTTTAGATGGGACATAGAATATGTAATTATTTGATTAATTGAGGGAGAAAGAAAATAATTGAACAAAAAAATAAATTAATAAATAACATAAATAACAAAAGTACATGAATGATAGAGATTTGCTCAATATTCAACCAAATGTGCATCCATCTCTATTAAAAATGTTTATTGGTATGGGCATTAATCTCTAATTCAATAATTATAAAGGCACCCACCTAGTAATGCTAAGAATAGAGTACTAAAAACATGTTATGAAAATAGAGATAGAGAAAAGAAAGAAAAGAAAAAACTATACTGAAAATAAGAAATGAAGAGGTTTCTTATTTCAATTGTAAAGTACAACTGAGATGTCTTCTATTTATAGACATAAATATATCAATTAAAGTAAATAAATATATCAAATAATAATAATTAAAAAATATTATAGTAATAGAGAGATATTGAAAAATTTGAGATAATAAACATACACATAATTTCTTAATATTCATAACAAATTTGTTTATATAAGGACCTTTTCTTCCACTTCATCGAATGCTGGTCTGTAAAAGAAAACGGTCATTGGTTACTACAGGGATAATCATGATTAGTATGTATGTATATGCTCTCTTCTTATACAAGCAAAACTTTCATACGATTTCTTGTGTTTTTTTATAAATAAAGCACTAATTTTCAAGAATTATTTCTGACATTATTTTTTAAATTTTTATTTATTAAACGATAATAGTATTCAATTAGCAGACAAGTTAAAGATTAATTATAAGAGCATCTTAGTCCAAAAATTTTAATTTCAAACATAATTATTAGAATTAACTAATTTTTAAAATTGTATGAGTTAGTTAAAATTTATTTATATTGAGTACAATGGAGTCCATACTCAAGAAGAATTTTTTTTTTAGTATTTTATAAAGTGCAAGGAGTCATGAGATACACTCTTGTAACTTGGAATAGAATAGGATGAGATACTATCTTGAATAGTAGCGCATATGTAAATCCTCATTAAGCAAGCATCTCTTTTTAATATCATATCATTAAATATTTTTTATATCTGAAGCTTTAATTTCTATTGGGCCTACTTAGCTCGGCGGGTTTATATGCCAAACACGTCCCAGGTTTGATATCCACATCATCTGTATACTATTTATCATCTCCTTATCCTCATTATTGTAAATTCTTCCTCCGTTTAAAAATATAAAAAAAATTTAAAGAGTTAGATATTTAAAAATTTAAAATATTTTTAATCTTTTAAGGTGTAATTATTTTTTTTTAAAGTGTCCCTATTGATAATAACTTTATATTTAATATAGGGTGTTTAATATGAGTAAAAATAAAAAGATAGGGTTAGTTTAAAAATAACTAACTATTTTATTAAGGGATAAAATTTAATTAAAAATATTTTATATTTTTAAACGGAGAAAGTAACTATATATATAGAAGGGGTAAGGGAAAAGAGAAAAAAGACCAAAACCTAACGCTGCATGGGAGTATTTAATGGCAATTTATCAAAACCAAACTCATTTATTTGAGGACCCATGAGTATTAATTGTAAGGCCACTGCAACAATATATACAATGTAACTAAACTAACATTTTTGGCCTTTCTTTTTCTTTTTTTACTTTTTTCTTTCTGGGGATGCCGACAGTGAAAACTAATTTTTGTTAGGTATGAAAATAAAAAACTAACCCCTTTTCAATTAAATTTATTATATACACATAAACTAGAAATTGAATCCCCAACCATTTATTTAAAAGATGAAAGCATGGATCATACATGATGTGCGAAATATAATAATGAGTTGTATTGTTTATTGCTTGCAAACAATGTGATTCCTTATAGTTCTCTTTGTGTGTGGATTCTTTGTAAATTTTATATCTATTATTGAAAATTTAATTTGTCCTAGGTGAGAAAATTAAATTTATATAAAATAATATGATAAAATAAGAATTATACTTATTTTTTTGGTCTGCCATTCAAACTTGCAATGTGTAGGCTGACTGTGCAGCACACTAACCAACAAGTTACACGTTTTCATGGCAAGAATTATATTTATTTGCGCATGGGAGACGCACAAAATCACGTTTTGCGCTGTACATTTTTCATGTTTATAAATATTAAGTCATGCTCGTTTCTGTACACTTATATACTTCCTCCGGTCTAAGACGCTTTTTAAAAACAATCTTGTATTTAGAATGTAAGAAAATTTATAATAATTAAATTATTTTTTAAATTTTATTCATTTTTATTAACATAAAAATGTTTAATGTAGTTATATTATTAAATAAAAATAAAAATAAAAATAAAAATGTATCTCACTTTTTTATAATATTAAAAAAATTAAATTTTATTAATATATATAAAACGATTGAAAATGTCATATATAATAAAGATTGGAGAAAATGTGTGTGTATATTAAATTATGCATGCATAATTTAATTATTAATCAGTAGACATCTCAGGGAGGCTAGCATATGCAAAGCAAAGTTCACGATGTATGATAAATTAATTTTTAATTAGTAGTCATCTTAGGGAGGCTAGCTTTGAGGTACAAATACATTATAAAAGCAGAGTAATTAAGATGGTACGTGGGAAGTGATCAAATTTAAAAGAAGAAGAACGAGGAAAATTCTTGAGTGTTTAGTGTATGTAATAAATGTTTAATAACTTTGGTGCAAATAATAATCCCTTCATTAAAAAAATATAAATAATTTGTAACTGAATCTCACTCTTAAATAAAATAATTATTTATTTTTAAACTAATACTGTCTTCTCATATTTATTCATTTAATAAAGTGCTGTACTTTAAAATAAATATAATGTGATTTACTTATTAGGATCACTTTTAAAAAAAACACAATCGTTATACTTTAAAATATTAAAAATATTTTATATTTTTTAATATTCAATCTTTTAAAAAATATTTTATAGTGGGAAAGTTTTCATTTGTAACGGTGATTAATATTACACCTAAAAACTAAAAGAAGCAATAATTGAGCGATTTGGTTTTGAGACTCGTGGTAATAGTTAAAGAAATAAAAAATGAGTCACAAAGCAGTTGAGCGATGCATACAAATTTCTTTATGGTAGGTCATATCATGCAACAAGAGAGTAATTGCAAAACATGGATTTAAAATGAGGATAAATAAATAAATTATCCTTAAATTTTAGATTTAAATTTAATAGTATCATAAATTTTAAATTTTTTATTATGTAAATCGTTTCCGAAACTTTTCAAAAATGTACAATCTAACTTTTATTATTAATAAAAATTAACTTTAACTATTAAAAAATAATAGAAAATAATTTTAAAAAATTATAAACAATTATTAAAAAATTGTTATCCTTTTTTATAATTTTTTAGGTCTTTGTCTGTCATTATTAGGTCAAATGTATAATTTTTTTGTGCAATTTTTTAGGTTTTTTTGTTATTTTTTTGTCAACTAACAATTAAAATTAAATTTTATTAATGGTAGACACCAAATTGTATCATTTTTAAAAGATGAGAGAATAATTTTATAATAAATAAGTTTAAGGTTTATGATTCTATTTGGCTTAAAATTTAGTAGATAATTTGATTATTTACTATTAAAATTATATAAATAAATAATTAAAAAGGTCTTTTCTTGGGTAACCTGTTTCAAAAACGTTGGGAACAAATTCTCCAAATGGAGGATTTGAATGCTTCCCTTGGTTTCTCTGCACGACTGCACGAGAATTTGCATTGTTTTTAGATTCCAATCATACTGTAATTACTCCCTTGGTTTTTATATTATTTAAGCAAGTTTTAGCAAGTTTATATGATTTAATAAAGTTAGTTAATTTTAATAATTACATTTGAGATTAGAAGTTTAAAACCAAAATGCCCTTGTAATTAATCTTTGGTAATTTTAGCCAGCTTATACAATTTAAAAAATCTGATTAATCTTAATAATGATACTTGAAATTAAAAATTTAAGAATAAAATGTCCTTGTAATTAATCTTTAATATTAGAAGGAATTGAGCGTGTCGTAAAAACAATGACTTTATTAAGGACAATTTAATAAAGATTTCATAAATACTTTTTTAAAATTTATTATTTTACTTATAGAAATCACATGAATGTTTTGCTTATATATACAATCAGAGGAGTAGAACCTTGGTGGCAGACATTGCAGCCAAATGGAAAAAATTAGGCCATCATTTTATCCAAGAAAAGAAAAAAATAAAGGGTTTTGGGGGGGGGGGGGGGAATTCTTTTCAAACAAGGATCAATAACCAATTGCATTCATTTGTGAATATCATGAACAGATGAAGTGAGAACTGGGAACTCACTCACTTGGTCTTTTCATAAGGATGTGAAGAGTGAAAACTAGGATCAATAATCAATTCATTCATTTGTGAATACAAGTGAAAGAAGCAAGTTAAAATACAGCAATGTTAAGTGCCAAAAAGTTGTTGATGAATAAATTAATTATCGTGGAGTCATTGGCGCAGCAACATCTTGAATCTGACCCAGATAGATGCTGAAGTAATTTTTACTGTTCTGTTTTTAAATATAAGAGAAACTTTATGTTTCTTTTTGTTTTTATTTATATGCACAATGATAGGTTTCAAAAAGAATATGTCACATTTTTAAATTTTTTTTCACAAAGTCTATGCTTATTTTCATTATACAAATTTATTTTTATTAATTGCAGGAATAATTTAATTCATTTTTAAATTTTCAGACATAACCATTACACTTAATTAACTTTCTTAAACTATGTGAGTTGGTTATTTTTTACATCTACTTAGAGCAAAATATAAGGCATTGGTAACTAATTTATAATTTATAAAAATATTAGTTTTTTTTTTCAAGAACAAAAAATATCAGTTGCAACCTTAAATTTCTTTTAAAAAAATAATATCTTTTCAGTTTTACTCTCATTAAATATCATATATAAATATTTTGGTAATGATAATAAAATTTTATGTATTATTTTTTTAAAAAGAGTAATCAATAAAGTATGAGTTAGTTGAAAAAATAATTATAAAAATTATCAAATATTTTATAGTTTGAATTAAATAAATTTTTTAAAAAATATCCTATATTACAATTTGGTGAGAGTATTTAGAAACCGAAGGAGTAGTAGATAAGGGAAGAGGCCATTGTCTGTTCAATCGTCACTCTGCGAACCAACCCTCTAAATCTGCAAAGCCCGTTCGTGGTTCTTTGATGGAGCTCCTTATTTAATAATGCTCTTTAAAAAAACGAAAAAACAAATTGGACGTTTATAGAGGTTGACAGCTTATAAATAAGGGAAAACAATTTGAGAATGATGGAAGATGCAATTCTCTAGTACAATTCACGGTTCTCAGTTTCTGAGCCTTGATTAATGCTAAAAGGTTGTTGGAGTGCTTGTCCGTGTGTTGGGTTTGCTTGTCTCCACATTTCTCAACTCTCAACAACTTTATCCTCATATTTAAGCTGCAAAACTGACCCAACTTTAATTTTTTTGAACTGACCAGTACTTTCCCTTCCAGGATTAAGGAAAAAGAAGTTTAATAACATTTCCATTATTTGATCCTTAAAATAGTTTACTATTTACTATTATTCCCTCCCTTCAATATTATAAAATGCTTTTAATTGAATTACATCTCAATAAATTAGTGAATTATTATTAAAATTATACTCATTCCATATTTATACCTATTTAATAAAATATTTTAATTATAAAACATCATCAATTACTCTCTCCATAAAAATATAAGATATTTTTTAAAAATTAAATATTTAAAAATATAAGATATTTTTAATTTTTCAAAATGTAATTATTGTCTTTTTCAAAAGCATCTCTATTAATAGTAATTTTATATTTATTATAAGATAGTTAATAAAAATAAATATAAAAAGATAAAATTAATTTAAAAGTAAATAAGAACTTTATTAAAAATAAAATTTAATTAAAAATATCTTATGTCTTTTAACGCAAGGAGTACATTTCTAATTAAAAATATTTTTGAAAAATTCATTAATTTGATTTTGAAAGACTTTTCAACACCTTAACAAACATTAAATGAGAAACAAATTTGATAAAAACATGTTATATTTTGACATATTTATTGCATTAGTTAATATTTATGTAATAATATTTAAAAATTCAAATATAATTAAATCAAGAAAGTAATTGTTTTGCAACTATGCGCTACTTAACAAAGAATTTCAGGGCGCTCGTGAATTCAAAAAACACATAAACACTAGGTCTAGTCTTTCAAAGCTTGCACAAAAAACATCCATATATTTTACAGCATCCCCTCCAATCCAAAACCTAAATTTAGCAACTCTAAACAGTATAGTAGGGAATTTAACTTCACTTGACTTATTAGGGGGGAAAGGGAAGCAGCAAAAGCAAATGCTTTCTGAATCCCCAAGTAGATTTCTCTTTGTAACATGAGAAATGCACCAAAACTACGAGAGCTGCTTCCACATAGCTGGTCGATCTCTTGATATGAGGAGAGCACGAGAGCCCAAATAATCAAAGGAAGGCCAATACAAGTTATCTGGGCCAATGACTTGGTTGACCCTCTGAGTGTTTGTGGAATCCATATTGAAAGCTCGCACGGGATCATCTTTCAGTGCATCAAACACAAACAATCCAAGCCCACAGACGCCCATAACGAAGTTAGAGTTTCCCCAAACCTGTGTAACTGCAGAGTGGTGGGAATGTGCATTGGATTCTGGCAGAGCATAGCTGCTGAAGAGCCCTTGTTTGCGCAATGAGAATTGTTGCACCATCGACGAGGACTGCTTCTTGCCAATGGAACTTGAAGTTGAGCAACCGAGAAAGACGGAGTCTCCTCGTGAGAAAATTGACTGAACATTCACCCCATGTTTTGATATCCGGAGACCCACACCAGATGGCTGGCGGAAGTCCAGGACATTAATAGCGTCTGAAGTGCAGAACACACCATCATTTCCTTCAGCTTCTGATGAGCTCACCCTGATATTATATTTGTAAACTTGGGTAACAATTGAGAATGACATTGACAAATGCATGTATCAGAAGCACTCAAGAAAACTCCGTTTTTTCCTTGATGGGAAGCGAAC
Source organism: Prosopis cineraria (assembly GCF_029017545.1). Taxonomy (NCBI): domain Eukaryota; kingdom Viridiplantae; phylum Streptophyta; class Magnoliopsida; order Fabales; family Fabaceae; genus Prosopis; species Prosopis cineraria. The sequence continues at coordinate 4,767,943 of NW_026555335.1, forward strand.
TAAAGTAGCATGGTAACATAGAAATATGTGGAAGGAATAAAGAGACTACTTCATGAACGCTTAGATTCAAGACAATATCAAAACAGGAACGAAATGTTAGCGAGAAGGCAAACAGATTAAAATATTTCATGGTGCAATACAAACATAGAGGCAAACAGTTTCATTGGAGATTCAAAATTGACGATATAATTGACATCAATGTATGGAACGAATAGCGTGACTTTCATAAACAATTTCATTCAAGATAACACCAAGACAATAGGAAAGAAAGGTCAACAGGCAAGGTAGCAGTGACCAAGAGATGGTAAGACAAATCACAAAGAATGTCTAAGGTTCAAACTCACCTTTGCCGAACCCCTCCACCCAGCTCTGCATCTGTATTGCTCACATGAAGAGCAGAAATTTTTGGCCCAGATGAAGGAATAGACAGCAAGGCTTGAGGACTAAGTGAGTTCACATCCCACAAAGAAATCGTTTCTGTTTCGGCTAACACAACTTTTCCTCTGTTTCTCCATTGCAAAGGGCTGGAATATTCCATTGTAAGAACGGGCTTCTGAACCTCCCATTTCATGATTTGTTCTCCATCACGAATATCGAAAACTTTTACAGCTCTCTGAGAGCTTGCAGTGGAGATAATCAGAGGTCCACAAGGTTTATACCACCATTGCCTAGCTTCAGTAGCCAAGTTGCCAGATCCAGAATTTCTTCTCTGCACAACGTTATTGGCCAAGGGTCGAAGTGCAGTCCTTGAGGTAGCTGTTCCAAACTCTAGTTGGAAAGCGCGGAGATCCTTGGTGTAAAAATCCCAAGAGCAAAATCCCGAATCCATAGTATTGCCAGCAGATGCAGCTATGACAAACCTTCCTGAGCAACCATCAGAACCAGGAGCTCGAATTATCCAACAATCTCTCCACATATTAGGTGAAACTCCAGATGGTGGCATATATAAAGCCTTCTCCTGGAAAGATAGTAAACTGTGAGCAGGTGCACTGCATGTTTAAGCTCATTGAAAGTATTCGAATCTATATGCATAATTCGTTATGAAAATGTAATCGAAGACACAAACTGGCTTCAGGAAAAATATAAATATGGTACAGAGATATTTGATCATTTATTCAATTATTTAATGAAGTATATGGAGTAACAAAATCATGTAACTGAAATATGAACTACTGGTATCTCAGAATCGATAACGGCTTATAAACATAAAGCAAATTAAGAAGTAAACTTTTGAACTCAATTACGGAGCACGCATAGCATAGTATCTACTGCCTACATTATACAATATAGACTTGTAATTTGTAACAGTTTACATACCTCACGATTCGCAATGTCATAATATGAACACGAACCATCATCATGAGCAATGAGGACAGCCTCCCCTTCAGACACAAACCAGCCTCCCACGGCCGTTTTATTTCCTATACCATTCAGTGAATAAATGAAATCATCTTCTGTCTCTTCATCAATATATAGCCCTTGCCTGCTCTCCTGATCATCAAACTCTTCAAGCTTCTCATCAGTTGTAAGAAGGAGCTCAACATCACACTTTTGATTGAAGGTGGAGGAAGAGTCTTTTGTTTTAGCAGAGTCATCCGTGCCTGTTTCTTTAACTCCACAATACTTCATATCAGCTTTTCCATCTGTTGATTTGACGTTAGTTGCCCCTTTATTAAGGTTAGCCAAGAACTCTTGTGCTATCTTGCTCTCTTCAATAGGGCTTAGCACTTTTCCTTCGACCATTGCTGAAATATAATGTTGCTTTTTCATGGATTCATTGCTTAAGCAGTTTTCCGACGATGCTTTATTCGATGTTCGATTCTGAAGTAACCTGCGATGGGGAAATAATCTAGCTTCCAATTCCTCGCTGTTTAATTCTTTGACCCCGCGTTTACCCTTGTCAACTTGCTTATTTTGGCTATCAAAAACCACATTAGGTTCCTTATCATCATTTACATTGCTTTCCAAGAACCCTATTTTAGCATTTGAATCACCAGCTACGTGATCTATTGCTTTCTCAATACCTGAGATTTTGTCTTGGATATCTGAAAGTATGATCTTTGATTGATCAGGGTTATTCAAATCCAGCATCTCCTTGGTCCTCCTAATATCTGACGCTATTCTCTTGACCTTTCCTTCTAGAAAAGCAAGCTTCTCATGAAGCCTGCTAGGATATTTACAAGTAACTCCACCACTGGCACATTCATTTTCCGATTCCTTCTGTTTTGGAATTTCCAAAACCTTGGCTTTACTAGCCGATTTTCCACCAACTTCAATAAAACATGAATTTATATCATTGCAAGTCTTTTCCAAACCAGTAGAACATTGCCCTCGGTGCCCACCAGCACCGATATCGGTCTGCTTTTTTGACTCAGATTCAGAATTAACCTCCTCACCATAAATCTGCAGATCTCCACTATCTTTAATTACACTTGATTTCGCGAAAGATTTATTATTTTCACTTCCCCCGGCTTTGCTTTCTATTACTCCGCCATTTCTACTCTTAATCTCTGAATGCAAACTCTTTGCTGCACTTTCGTCAGTATCCCCTCGAAATTTTGCTTTACTGCCAACCTGCGCGCTTCCTTTGATGCTCGAATCTCGATATCCTTTTGCCTGATTAGCAACTTTCAGGCCCCTGCTCCCACTGAAAGCAGAGCGATCAGGTTCTGCGACAGGCCCCTTAACAACCCGATCCACGGAACACCTATCTTTTCGGGTATCCGATAACACCCTAGTAAAATTAGAAGGGCTAGAGCTCCTACCTCGAGGGACAGACGACGTGGACTTCCGGTCACGGCTCTCAAGTCCGCTTCCTACCCCCGCCAGCGATGCCTTGTCAACGCGGGGCAGGGATCGAACAGCAGGTCTCTGAGTCGCGGCCGTAGCAGCTCCACGTGACGTGGATCTCCGATTCTCTTTCTCAGCAGACAATTTACGGAGAGCTGCGGCGCTAGGGATTTTGTCGGAACTTGAAGCAGGGGTTAGAGATTTGGAAGGTCGACGAGCGGCGACTTTGACGGCGGAGGCGACTCCGTCGTCTCCTCCGTTGCGGTCTTTCATCCGCCGAGTGGATGAGGCGAGCATGGGGAGTTGAGGTAAAAATAAGAATTAAATTACTGTGGAAGAGATTTTTGGGCAAACAGGAAGAAGAAAGTGGCCGATTTTCACTGAACGAGAGGGAATGACGAAACCCGAAAATTGAAAGGGAATACCTACGCGGCTTTGATGTAGGCGGGAAATAATTGAAATTTTTGAGTTTTGAAATTGGCAACTGAGTTGGCCCAGAAAAAATAAGATTAAGGTGTATTTTTGATTAAATTATTTTTTGTGTAACACTCAGTATTTTAAATTATTTTTTATAATAATTTTATTTTTAAAATAATTAAAACATAATATATTTGGTTTTGACATTATATATCCCAAGATTAATGTTAAAAATGTTAAATGAAACTTAAGTTTTGGCCAAACATATCACCTGTTATATCAAGTGTATTAAAATACATTTTTTCTTTTGAATTGTTTTTTGTAGAGCATCCATATAGTATCCTAAACTATTTATATTGCAGCAAATTTACACTTTAATTTGAATCCACTTAACATGACGTGTATCCTCATTAGTATTTTTCACGATCAACATTGAGGTATTTAACATTTTAGACAAATATACTATATTTTAATTACTTTATAGATGAAATTGTCACAATAAATAATTTAAAATATTATATACTCCTCAAAAGATAGTTTAAGTATAAAAATATACCTTGACTCCCCAAAAACAAAAATGATAACTAAGCAACACAAAAAAAAAAAGATTAATTAGGTTGAGTTATACTTCCGTCAAGCCTATTTATAAATCACTTTTAAACATTTTATAAAAATCAAGAAGAGATAGTTAGCTTATTGATAAAGAAAAAAATTCCCAATTTATCTTTCTACCAAAAAAAAAACTTTCAATTTATCTTTATTAAATGCAACATTTTTAAAAACACATTTTCTCCCATGCAACTTTTACCATCTATTTGTTGAAAATTGTAAAAAGGTAAAATGGAAAGAAAGTGATTAACGATCAATTTTTTTATGTAAAATAACTTATAAAAAGAATTAAATTTTTTTAAAAAATAATTTATAAATAAAATTGAAAAGAATATTATGAATTATTAATTAGTTATAATGCATCACAATAGTAAACTAGAATTCATCCCCGTCCGACACACAAGATGTGATGTTTTTAAGATGGCATGTTTATGATAATGAATTATATGAATTAGAATTGAGACGAGTGGGTGGATTTAATAATGAAATGCCTAGTAGAACTGTAGAAGGGTGGTTGCCATGACACTATGATGGAGATTGAGAGACGGTCACCCATTGTCACCTCATATATTCATTCTTGTTGCGGAATGATTAATTTGTATAATCAATAATGCTGCTGAAATTGGATAATTGAAGGGAAACAATTCATTGTTCTATTTAACATAAATTATTTTAAATTTGGTTACCAGTTTACCACATACATATTTAAAATATAAACAATAATATAGTATTCCATAACATATAATCTTCGCATAAATTAAAATTCAAACAACAGTGACAGTGTGCTTTATTTATAATTTTGTATGCTATTTATATTAAAATGTAAATAATAATTTACTTTATCATAGAATCTTTCACCCCATTCAAATTAAAATCTAGTTAAAATTTAGATAACAACATATTTTATTTTATAAGTTTTATCGGGCACAAAATAAATCTTTATATAAAATCTATAAATTATCAAAAGATCATTTGTTTTTAATTTTAAACAAATGGCCGCTAAGAGTCTCACATTAATCTTTTTACTGTTTATATAACTATTAAAAATATTATTTGTTTGTACAATATATCGTTATACTTTTTTTCTAATATTTTTGTCCACCGATTCTCTCTTTTTAATCCCTTCTTTTCTTGTCTTTCCATTTGACAATAGATGGGGAAAAAATTTTGCCCCACTGTCACTGCTCAGAAAAGCGTAGATCAATGGTGACAATTATTATACTGTACACGATGTTATTGGTTTATACCTTTTCCTTTAGGGTGTCTAATTTCATTGTATCTTCTTACTGAATTTCAAAATAATATCAATAAGCAAGTTAGCAGTTCTGCAAATTGTCATGTTAGCTAGTTAAGATGGGCAAAAAATATTTAAGTAGTTGGATTGACTCACATTCAATTTTTTGGGGCTATTCTTTTTTAATATTTTTTGACAAATAATTGGGCTCTTCTCATTTTGTTATATGGGTAATTAGATAATTTAATCTTGTGTTGATTCAGTCATTAGATCCTCAGGTATATGTGGTTGCAGCATATTCTCCAGATTATCATCTCTGTGAAAACAAAATGACTATATCATTTTTCATTAATCTCATAAAAATTGATTGTCTTTATGAAAAAAATAAAGGCCTATCATCTTTACCTAACAATGGATATTTTGTTTTCAATTTTGTTCTCAGTATCATGTGTATAAAGCTGTGAATAAACTCACCGAGAGTCATTGCACGAAATTAGAATTCCAATTCTATGATAATTTTGTCCAGCTAAAGTAAGAGAATAATACCCACGACTAGTGAATGTTTTCAATTTGCCACCTATGGAAGCAAAGAAAAACATATTATTGTATTCTCTACTATTTGTCAAAAAAAAAATTGAATCATCAAAGCTATAATTAAAAAACAAATTATAGAGATACAATGGCATTTGCTCAGTTGGAGGAAGCTTAATCTTTCCATTTAAACAACAACGGGAGAACCACATAGTCCTAGATCTAGCTCCATATTTTACTTGTTTATTAAACCACATCAAAGCACCATATTCTCACAAACAAATTCAGGATCCCCTTCGTTATTATAATATACAAAAACAAATAAAAAGAAGTTAGTAAATGACAATTATCATGCTAAAAAAAAGCAATGAATATATTGTTTCAAATCCTAAATAAAGACACAAAGACGATAAGAAAAAATAACACTCACTTACCATTAAAGGTGATGGGCTAGGCAGACGCTACAACACTCACTAGTACAAATTTGGCTTTTTGTAGGAAACTTTCTATATTGGTTGCTAGGCAAATGACATAAAAAGTCAAGGATGTGACAATTTTGTAATTACTATTTTAACTATTAGATTTTTTACATTGGTTCTCTAAGGAATCAATGTAAAAAAAAAATTACATCAATTGCCTAGTTGACTGATGTAAAATATTATTAAAATTTTTAAATTTTTAAAATTAATTACTTTCCACAAATGTTTTGGTTATGACTGATATAAAAAAGGGAATCAATGTAAAATATTTTTTAAATTTTTGCATTGTCTTATTCCTCTTACATAGACGTTATTTTTCATGATTTCTCACTCACAAATGTAATTTTTTCCTCAATCTTCACCATTTTCCTTGCTCGAAATCATAGATTTTCAAGGGCATTGATCCTCCCCATCTATTCTCATCCACTTGAAACCCTCGCTGCCATTTCTCTAAAAATCTCCCTCCCCCTTCTTCATCTTCTCCATTTTCAAATGTTCTTATTCTAGTTTCTTCAACTATTTGCTCGTGTGCTGGTTTAAGGCATTGATTCCAAGCAATTTTTTATGCTTAAATTGGTAAGGTAAGCTTGTCTAATCTCATTCCTACTCTCTAATTTTTTTCTTTAAAATAGTGTTTGTAGAGTTTGTTGTTAGAGTTTTCATTTTTTAGGGATGCCCAACTAATTAGTCTGAATTTTATGGTGTTTTGAGGGTTAAATAAGTGTCATTTAGGTTGTTTTAGGTGGTTATGATAATGGAGAATTTAAATCTGAAACCCTAGACTAAGTGGATGGACTTTTATGATGATTTGAAATTATGGAGACTAAATAAGTGATATGTAAGTATAATGATAATTATGATGATATGAATTGCACTTCATATGTTAAGGATGAATAAGCTATCCAGATTTTTCTTCTTTTGCTGCGGACAAGATTCATAGCATTTTTTATAAGAAGTAAAAATGAACAAAAGCCTATTAAGTATGTTAGTTTTCCTTCTTTGTCTTGGTATTTGTTATTTAACTATGCCTATGATGTTCATTCATTTAATCACAGACTTTACACATTGCTAGCTATATTAGCAATTCTCATCATTTTTGAAATCTACAACTTATTTAGTGCAAGTGAGTTTGTTTTGATGATGTATATATATATATATATATATATATATGTTTACTTTTTTTTAGCCCAATTTTGCAATTATATTTATGTTTCCATTAAATAGGATGAATTTGCTAGCTTGCTAACTATAGTTCCAAAACATCCTCACACTATCTTTGATTTGGCAATTCATTTGTTTTTACTTCACAAAATTATAGTCATGTTCTATTAATTCATCAATGATATTTCACATTGAGCATAACTAGATTCATAGTTGAAATAAACATATTTTTGAAAATTTTATTTTATTATGTTAATGGAGACTAGTTAATTAATGTTTTTTTACAAATTATATTTCACATGTTTGACAATGCGGATTCATTCCCTAAAAAAAGAAATTAAAGACATTCATATACGTTAGACTTGCAACTTACTTTGTGGAGAGTTTGTGATTTTATATAATTGTAGGCAATTCTAATAAATTTGTTAGTTTAAGACAAGTTTTGGATACCTTAATTTTAATTGTTGCAAATAAATTATGTTGGATGGTTAATAATTTTGGATAATTAAAATGGATTGTGTTGTTTTGATGAACATTTTATATGACTTGTAATGTTTGTCTAATTATTTTTGTATATAAGGATGGGATAGTGTATATAAATATATATTATGTATATAAAAAACTATAACTGATGTAGAAAGTTGATTTTCTACATTGACTGTAACAATAACCAATGTAAAAAACTCACTTTTTACATCAATTATTAAAGTTGATGTAAAAAATTAATTTTTTTACATCAATTGTGTCTATAGCCAATATAGAAGTGAGATATTGGTTTTTTAAAAAAATATTAAATGATTTTCTATATTAATTTTAGACCCTTTTCTACATTAGTTGTAAAATTGACATAGAAAGTACCCCATGAAACAACATCTCATGTAAATTGATGTGAAAAGTGTTTTTAACCGCTATAAACAATTTTTTTTGTTGTAGTGATTGTCTATATCACTACGCACTTCTTCATTATTGTTAATTTCTAGAGAAAACTTTTTCTATTATAGTGATTGTCTACATTACTACGCATTTCTTCATTAATGTCAATCTCTAGAGAGTATCACAAAACATCATAGCGTGATTGAACACATTAACTAGGGTACTATCAACGTGATGAATCTTTCACTCAGAAGCAAAAAAGATTATACATAGCCTAACTCACCATCAATAGAGAGCATATTAAACATATTGCTACAATTCCCATTTGCATTAATGGAGAATCCACCATCACACAATGCATTTTCAAGTCTTTTATTCTCAAGGGAAAAAAAGAACAGCAATAAAAATGACAATCAATACATAAGAGGTAGTGAAACTGTAAAGTAACAACAATTAGCACAATCTATAATGGGTCAATAGTATAACATATATTACTATAACTTAAGAAAAATATTGCATTAGTGATGGCTTGCAAACATTTACATTGCTCCTGTTGCAATTTTTTCCTTCTTAGATGCCACATATGATAAATTTGGCAATGCTTTCCTTTGACTTTCATCTTTTCTTGATAGTGTAGGCGAACCATTTATAGATCAAACCCAACAATTCAATAAACAAAATTCATGGATAAAAACAATTAAGCACACAACAAACAAAAGAAACAAGGGGAGAACGTATCATATTCAACATTATACTTTTGATTAGAGATGAAAGGGCTCCATCAAAAATAAGATATCAAAGGTATAATTATATGCCAGATTTACAGTGAATGAAAAATAACCATGCTTGTTCAAAAAATGAAAAAGATTTTGTTGGTATGCATTTTGGTTTGTTAGTCATTCTCGATTTGCCTTTGGCCTCAATTGTTTAAAATAAAAGACAAACATTAAACATAAATTCATTACAATATTACAGTAATTTAAAGATAATGTTTAGAGCTAAATACTATCCTACAAGTAACTTGTGTTATACAACTCATTCTTAAATGTCATTTTCATCTTCTTTGTCATTTGGGTGATATAAGATGCTACTAAAGTTGTCCAAATCCCTTAAAAAAAGTGTTCAATCCTACATGAGCTTAATCTGCAAGTTGTAAAAAGCAATTCAATACTTATTTGGTAGATTGGATGGCTAAGTGGGAGCAACAAGGAGAAAATTTCTCTAGCACCTTTTCTCAAACCCTAAATGAAATTATTCATCTTTTGCATTGTGATAGGAGTCACTATAGCTTACTCTAGACTTTTGTTTCAAGTTTATTCTTGACTTTTCTATTACAAAAGAAAAAGAAAGCAACTTAATACACCTATGTAAATCAATTAAGTTGTCAAAATCCTAAATACACTTATGAAAAATAAATTGAATTCAAAAACACCAAATTCATCACTTTTAGTTCCCCTATTTTTCAACAGCATGTTTGAATGAGGTATATGCATTATTAACTTCATTCTAACAGAATCAATTATTGGTCATCTTTCACCTTTTAGTTCCAAAAATCAAATCACTTATCTTGATCGATACAAGAACATAACCAATAATTAAGCGATACTCCTGATCCTCAAATACATTATTGTTTTGCCAAAAGTCTTTTGTAACACGCCAAATTTTTTTTAAATAATTTAACTCAACCATAGTTGGGTTACAGCCACCCAACACATTTTTATATCAATAATTTCAATATAAAATATTTTATAATTGGCTTTAACTCACACAATATAATATTTCAGATAAATTTTTACCTCCCACATGCCATTAGGCTAAATCACATTTGTCCATCCTTATACTCCCAACAAGTAAAATAAATAATTTAATCAATTTTCAAAACAAACCAGTTATTTGGCTTCATAATAATGTCATTTTAATAAATCCAAAGTAAACCAAATATTAAAATTACAGTCATCAAAAGTGTACCAAAAATATAAGTAGTTTGAAAGGCATAATTACATTTATATATTCATATAATTGTTAATAAACAAAAAGCCCTAATATTGGCAATATAACACATTATAAATCATAAATTAAATACCCAAAAGAGACAGTGGATCTATGCCACTAAGCCTCTGAGACTCCTCCACGTGTCACTCGTGGCTCTTCTCCTGAAAATTGTTAACCACATAATGAGACTTAAAAGTTCCAGTAACCAAAGCTAATTTATGATAGTATATGCAAACAGTTAAGTGTGTGCTTACTAAGTGGGAACCAAAAATAATATAATTCCAACAAATATAAGAAACATTACAATACACACAAACAACCATCCTATATCCCTCCATTAACCTCGAGCCGTAGTCCTCACTCGATGCTAAATTACTCGGCCAAAGTAGATTAGCCCGAGCCCTTACAAGCCACCTATTGAGCTCTAATAGGGGCGTACCACATGGCACATAAATATAATAATAGCAAATCTCCCAACACCTCCCACAATAATCAAACAAAATTCATAATAATATTGCACAATTATACAATATTATAAAATTCATAATTTTCTTAATAATCACCCAATTAACATGAAGTAACACTAATCACAAATTAAAAGCATGGTTACCTGTGGCTTTTTCAATAAATTATTTCTTATAATTTTTCTCCCACCACAATCTTCACCAATAATACAATCTACAAATAACATATTATTTATAAATATTAGTTTCAATTTTTGAAACTAATAAAATAATTCTAATAATAAAATTAAAAATATAATATAATTCTTAATCTCAATCTTAATACAAATCTAGAGTCAACACTATTAAGTAAAATTTTTAACTCCTCTTTTAATTATCAATAAACATTAATAATCTAAAAATCAGCTTCTAAGCTAATTTTTATTATCAAAATTTTCTTTTTATTTCACAAATTCGTACCTAAAATACCCAAAAATTAAAAATTGAGTCTCTAGCTTAGAATCATAATCCTATAGCCATAATAATTCATTTCTCATCCCAAATAATCATCTAAACCTTAATAAATCAATATATATTTTCAAATCTGTTTAGAATTTGATCCATAAGCCACAAATTCAAAGATCATCAATAAATTTATACTCTGGAACATTTATTATACTACTAACAACCTCATAAATCATATTTATTCAACATAAATTCATCCCTCTTCCAAATCCTAAATTTTTTACCACCATAAAATCAGAAACCAAAGAGAAAGGATGACTAAAAAATTTTTTTAGAACACTTAATTAGTCTTAAAAAGCTTAAAATCACACCCTAAATATCCTATTAAAAACTCTTACCTTAAAAACTTAGATCTCCTGCACCGGCGACTCACACTCACTCTGCCTCAGCTCGCGCACAAAGGAAAGAATGAAGAAACGAAGGAAACGGGTGAGTTTTTATAAAAATTCAGTGAGTCCCACATTTTTTTATTATTTCTTCTTTCCTCTCTCTTCTTTCTTTTTTTTATTATTTTATATGTAATCATTACGCAGCCGCCGAAAGCAAACTCGTTCTTCTTCTTTTTCTTCCTTTTTTTAAACACTTTTTCTTTTTTTATTATAATAATAATTTAATGATATTTTTTATTATTTTTTATTATTTTTTAAATTTTTTAATTTTAATTTAGAATTATATCCTAAGTTAGATTTAATAATCATTTTCTACTAATTTTCTTACCTCTAAATATTTTTTAAAATTTCCATTAACCTAAATTAACTATTAAAATTTAAATTGGGATGTTACATCTTTTTCCCTAAACATGAATACTCATCAATGAGCTAATCCTCAAATATTAACTTTTGCTCCCAAGTTAATATTTGAAACTATAGTAACTTTTTAAAAATTTAGTAGCAAGTGTCTTAAAACTTATCGACATTGGTATTTAGAAATAATTACAGCAAGGCATGTCTAATTTTATATAAGTAAACATGTGAAAGAAAAATCTAGTTCTTAAATAGGTAAACAATTGGTTAAATGGTAGGGTTCAAAACTTGATTTATAATTTAAATAGGTAAAAAGGATAAAAATCTAAAACCTAAAAGATTATAACAATTTAGAGAGAAATCATCTGCATTACCAATTTTTCTTTTCTTACCACACAAACAACATAAATACAAAGTAAATAACAATAAATGAGTATTACAGAGCACAAATCAAATCAGAAGACATAAACCTAAGCAAGGCATGATCCACATGACTTGAATATCACTTGTTTTCTTTACCAGGAGGAGATCAATAATCTTAGGCATTCAAACTCGATGAATATTACTAGCCAAACATGAAATATGCCTCATCCTATGACTATTAACAGCTTGACAATCATCAATACCATTCATAGAATTAATTATATTATCAACACAATTACCACAAGCACCTTCATCGTCACTGCTGTCCAAGTGAGAAGCCATTGGATTTCTTTAACTATAAAGAAACAAACTACCTAATACAAAGAAAGAAAGAAAATTTTAAACTAAAAAAATAGAGTTTGACCTAACAAACCTGATATGACCAACAACAACAATGCCAACATATTCGGCTCAAACAAATCCACGGCACTACATCATTGAAAAAAACACTACAACACAACATTATTGGAGAAAACACTATAAATCCTTACCTTTAAAATGCTAATTAAATTAATGGAGTATGCTAAGTTGACCTCTCTATGCTCTTAGTCATAAACTAAACGATCAGGTGATTCTATATATGCGATTAAAAATAGGGTGTATGAAGGCATGACAGTCGCCTAATATAAAAGAGCCAACGCCTATAGATTGGAAAATGAGGTTGCGTGAGAGGAGTATATGTTTAAAAATTGGAATAAAAATCAAGTGAAAAATTTCCATTGAGCTTATCTCTAGTCTCATTGTAATATCCTAGAAAATTTAGCCCAATTAATTAAACTTAAATAGAGTAATTGATTGAATTAATGTAGGGTATGACTAGAGAGGTCTAATAAGAGTGTTTAGTTGTGATTTTAGCTCTAAATATGGGTTTAAAGTGAAGTTGGATTACCTGAGTGTGAAAAAGGAAAGAAAAGTGAAGATAATGATTCTATGCTATATGCTGCGGTTTATGGCTCATCCGTTATGGCATATGTGTGTCAATCAGATAAGGACTTACCTCTCTATGCCATGTGTCGTGGCATGTGGTGCGTGTGCCATGGCATATGACTAAATATTCTGACATGAAATACACCAATTAAACAAAAAACTAGAAGGAGAAAAGGGAGAAAATGAAGAGCAAGTGAAACTTCTCTATGAGAGCTTGATACAATAAAGGTTTGGGAGTATATTGGAGCTAGAAAACACCCAAGGTAAGGTTTTTAAACTCCTTTCCTCTTTTCTCTTCCATTTTCATAAAGATTTAAGTTAAGCTTTGAGTTGTAATGATGTTTTTCAGTCCATATGAGTTATAGGTCCGAACCCATTAGCTAAAATAGAGACAATGTGAGTTATTTAAAGTACTTAAATCTAGTGTTAATGATTTTATGGGTCATTGGTTAGTGAGGACCCTTAATACTCAAAAATGGCATTAATTAAGGTAGTTAAGTATGTTGAAATGCCATTAATAGTGGTTAAATGGTTCATTAATGACAATGTGAGTTAAAAGAACTTAATTGACTTAACGGGTATATCGAAAAAATGGGAGATTGTATCCTTGTATGGGTTTAGAAGGTTGATTAAAATGTAAAAATTATTCAAATAAGGGTGATAATAAATGTCCTTATGATTGGATTATAGATTATCCAACTTAACATCATTCAAGATATTGAGAAAGCTTGGGAAGTTGTATTTTAAAGGGTAAATTTTTGACCTCTTAAAGGTCTGAAGTAATTGAGGAAATTTAGTTATACTTCTGTATATTAATTAATTATATGTTAGAGAGATTGATTTGAAACTTATTAGTGTTTGTAAACTTGTTTGATACAAAATTGATAAAGTAATAGGATTAATTTGATGCTAGTAACTAGGCATGTATATATGAAAATAAAGAATATGATGTTGTGCATATTGAGTTATGTAGAGTATGATGGAGATGGTTAGTTATAAGCGTGATATATTGTGATAGATGTCATTAATGTTGCATACTATGTGTTAATATGTATATGACATGATCATTAAGGAGAGAGTTTGCCTATAAGGAGAGAAGTATATTGATAAATCCATGTGATATTGACAACTTACTATTGAAATCAAAAACTTGTCTTAGCATCGATTTTTAAAATTAGGAGGTAGTCATTACCCCATAGTTGATTAGGGATTGTCCTACTTGTTCTTTAAGGGATTATAATCTAACTAGTCTTCGTCAGTTTATGAGGAGGCTAAATTAGAGGTACAACACCCTATGATTGTTAGTATTAAGAAAAACTATAGATTACAAGTAAGTGGATTCGCCTTAGCCCATCAGCTTCTCATGTATAGAAGTGTATACTAGTTCGACTTGAGGATGTAATTATTTAATAGTCATCGATTTCATGTCAGATATATCAAAAAGATATAAAGTTGGCATTGATTATATATTTATAGTCCCAACCACATAGTGGTTGTTGCGGTTTGGGATGTCTTTCATTAAGGACGCATGATTGTTATTATTACGACCCTAAGATGTGCATTTTTAAAATATATTTGATGATATGTGTTGCATGCTCCGACACATTATTGTTTTTCTGGCCGAGGCTATATTTGAAATACGTGCATGTGATGATTGTGAGATTATTGTCATTTATATTTGTAGTTAATTGATATGCAATTGTATAGGCTAAATTAACATTAGTTATTGAGTAGTTGTACTCATCCTTCATTCTTTAATATTATATGATCTAATTCATCATATTAAGATTGAGAAAAATGACTGGAGGCATAAGATGATTAGTAAATCCTACTTGTAGGCCTCCTAGTTTAAATTATGTATATTTGAACATTGTTAATTTGTCAATTAGGATCTCATATGATTCTTTTGACTACTTGCACTATAATGTTAATGGTTTAAATGTATTTAATGCCTTGTGCTTATTTATGATGAGGCCGTAAAGCTTTACAGGGCTGAAATATTAGTATAAGTATGGTAATGTGTAATTTAATTGACATTGAGGAATGTTATGTTGAATTAAACGAAGTTAATTCCCCTTATATTTTTGTAATCAAGGGGTTGAGTGTAAAAATTTCAATATACAAGTTTTTAGTCTACTGTGTTGTGTTGTATAAGTCCATAATGGTCAATTGACTGTGGTTTAAGGATCGGTGTAGGCTTTTGTCACTTGTGTTATAGTTTGGGCAACCCAGTTGTGTGTTTATGTGAAAGAGGAGTGAGATTTATAATGAGTGTCTAACTTTTAATAGAAAAATGATTTAAGTGTGAAATTAGTACTATTATCTAGAACAAGGAGAAAGCTCTCAGTATACTCCTAAATCACCTCGATTGGATGCCGGATGAAGATTTGAAGCGTGCTAAAAATTCATTCCTAGTGCTGTCATTTGACAACAAAATGCTATCAAACTTGTGCAATACACTGGGTGCATGGCACAAAGGCGATAAGCCACAGTGCATTGTCAATGTGCCACGCCGCACTTGCAACTTTAATTAAGAATTGATGTTTACTCATTTCTTTTTTAAATGCATCAATTTATTTTTGATTCCATGCTTCCACATTCATCTTAAACTCTAACTTATGAATGATAAAAGTCTGTGGGAGTATTTAGATTATAAAAACTTGGGATCCTCATTTTTTAAAATTGTACACCTTAGTAACTTTTGTGATTTGATTATTGGCAAATATTAATTGGGTTTAAGTAAGTAATTTTACATTGGTCGTGGATGTGGATAGTGGATTTTGAGCGGCTTGGCTTTTCTAAATGCTTTTATTCAGCAACCCAATTATACCATGTTTCGGATAGGCTGAAAAAGAATCCATCCAATTCATTTAGCTACTGCACCCAAACCCAACACATTACCCCCAACCTTGTAGACCCCACTACTAGACCCTCTCCCTCAGAAACTAGCCCAAAAAAAATATAATTATTGCAGATCAATATATAGTAATAAGATATACTTTTCTATGTGTAAATAGATTTTTATTTCCAAGTCCATTGAACTTTTTCTGGACCATATGTTAGTCCCTAGGATTCTTCAATTAAAAAGAAACAGTGCAGAGGATTCATTTGTATGTGATACTGCATCATATGATATAGTTGCATAATCTCTCTCTCTCTCTCTATATATATATATTTGTATATGACACATTTGCATAGCTTAACACACTATTGTATTAATAATTTTGGTATATATAATGTATTGTATGAGCTTGTATGTCGTGAATATTTCAATATTTGATTGAACCCTGACTCTTCAATAAGATATATCAGGTTAACGATTTTATTGCATGGAAGCTTTTGACCTGTGAGTAGAGATTATATAAGTTCATCTAATTGGATAACTTGCTTGCAAAAATAGGTTAGTATCTCAAACCACACAAAATATAGCATATAGTGTACCTTTCAGCTTTTCATATCGAAATAGGGAGGAAAGTTATAATAGAAGTTAATGAATCGGCTTGACTATACCCGGATAACTCAACAAGCTAACAAAGAGGTGGATAATCTTTTAACTATTTAAATGAGTCTCCACCACAATAAAATAGTCGAGCATGTTATGCTACAATATTAACAATTTATTCAAACATGCTATGTTCCGATACTCCAGGTATCACAATGAACAGGTCTCTTACATCATCACTTGACTTATAGAAAGACATTGACATACAATATAAAAATGACACCAAATTACACACCTTCACTTTCCATTATGTCAATGATGAATATATGTAGAAAAATGGTTTAAATGTACCCCTAGAAAGCATCATTTAACTCATCCTTTCATTTATTTCTAGTCAAGAATAAATTCTTAAACATTTGAAAAATAATTACTCCTTCTGATTCTTGATATACATTAACATTTGAAAGATGTTTATTTTTATTTTTAATACAATGCAAAGTTAGAGTATTTAGTATTATTTTCAATTTTACCCCTTTTTCTATTTATCCTTGTTAAATTCTTACACAATATTGTTGGTAAAATTAATATTAATTGTAAAAAATGTATTTTTTAATAAACACGACATTAGTTGATTCTAACTCATGTTAAAAAGAAAGAAAGAAATATAAAGTTAGGAACTAGAAACCTTAAGAACTAGATACCTTGACCTCCTTAAGATTCATGATCCATTATGAAATAACCCTACTTCCTATCATATAAAAATTTTTAAGTAGATCAGATATATTATATCATTTATGATTTATTTATCCAATAAAAACATGATATTGAGATGACATCATATTAAATATAAATTGATTATAAAAAACAAGATATTTAGATGACTATATATTAAATATAAATTAATTATGAATATGATATTAATGATAATAGAAAAAAAATAAAAAAATTAAATATAAATTTTATTATAAAAAAATTATAACACAATATCCATACATTCTCAACTAAATATTTATGCATGGACATACATGGACATTGTTTTGAGAATTCATGAATATTGTGTTGTATATCCATGAATATTATACTATGCATTCATGAATATTGTGTTGTGCATGTAAATAAATATGGTCAATATCGTCTCGTGTACCATGGATATCATATTGTACATGATCTAAATTTTCAAATTATATAAAAACAAAATTATACTTTTACTTTTAAAAAAATTTGTAATAAAAATTCATGAACCTGCCGTGTAGAACATATTTGATCAAAAGTAAACTTTTTTATTATTTTAAAGGCTGCAGTGCGATTCTCTCCAAAAAATTTCTTCCCGTTACAAGGAGAGGAAGGGATTGCGAGCTCTACGTGGCGCTCAATAAAAGGTTGTCGCTTTTCTCCCGGATGCTTGATCAGCCAGTGCTTCCTTGTCACTAAGCGCTTGCTCGAGCGTTTTCTACAAAAATCAATCTCAAAAAACTCCGCGAATATTCCACAGCCATCGGCTTCTCTCCTCCTCCGACTCCCAAGCGTTGGTTGCCAACTCTCTCCTGCATCGCCATGCCTTCCCTGGTCCTTCTTCCTCAGTCTCCCATCTTTATTTCTTACCGCTTAACATCCTCCTGCTCCTCTGTCCGCAATTTTATTCCCTGCAACGCAAAGCCCGTTCTCCAATCTTCTCCGTGGCCACATTCCCCAAGCCGCCGCAACCGAACCCTTGTTCTCAATTCGGCTGTGGACCGTGTCCCTGTCGCTGACCCTCCCCCACCTCCCCCACCGCCTCCTCGAAACGGAGGCCCGCCCGGCGATCTTATCGCGTCTCTCAAGCTCAATTTACTGGTGGGTATTTTGCTCCCTTACAAAACTCGTGTAGTTTTGATCGGCTCTAGCTTCCTGTTTTCTCCTCCTCTCGCATCTTTCGATTATTTTTACACTTTTAATTGACCATCTCTTTTTATCGCTTCGAAATAGTATTTGCTTGTTCGCAAGGTCTTGGAACTGCCTGTTTCTTGATCTTGGGTTCTTGCCTCTGCTTAGTTGAAGGGTTTTACTAAATTGAGCAATCTGGAAGCTACATGTTTGGAATTGGGCCATTTGTTATTAAATTTGGAAGTCAGCTATCCAGTTAATATGGCTTCTACTTTGCATGATCTAGATCAATCATCTTTCACTGAAAGCCGTGGTCCTTATGCACGATGATGGCATAACAAACTGATGAATTTCATGTGATACTGAAGCCAATAGGATACTGAATGCATGACTGAGTTTGGAGATGAGAAATTATAATATATTTTACTTCCACTCTTGTTTCGGGTTCCTGCAATGGTAACACGCCAAAGATGAGAACAATCCTTGTCGAGTTTTTTTATTAAGACGCTGATGAAACTCGATGGATTAAATGGACTTAATTGATGCATCCAATTATTCATTACCTATGGAGCATTATGTTAGCTCTGGTTGTAGTTTTGTGTATGGTGGATACTAATATGTTGACTTTAGGAAAAAATTTCTGTTATCTATCAAGATGGATTTCTGGTTCCATCGCATCCTAGCTGAATTTTTTCCGATACACTCCATGCTAGTAGTGTTGGTGTCCAACAGCAACATGTGTCCAACTCATCTAACTATCTAAGACTGTCAGTGGTCCATATGCAGTAAAAAATATTGCTCATATAGGCACAGCGGAGGTCTGGCATAAGTTCCTAATGCCTTGCCACGCGTAAACATCATGCAAAACTCAATACTGATTTTTATCATTATTCTTCTTATGTTCTTGTACCAAGTCTTGTCTTTATAATGCAGAGTGCTGTTTCTGGGCTAAATAGAGGTCTTGCTGCTAGTGAAGATGATCTACGAAAGGCAGATGCTGCGGCTAAGGAACTTGAAGGTATCGGAGGACTGGTAGATCTGACAGTCGATCTGGATAAATTGCAAGGGAGGTGGAAACTGATTTATAGCAGTGCCTTCTCATCACGTACGCTGGGCGGGAGCCGTCCTGGCCCTCCAACCGGCAGACTTCTTCCTATAACTCTTGGTCAGGTACCCTTAACATAAAAGACTTGATTATAATACCTTTAAGCTTTACATGACTCTGAGTTTCTATTTTAAATTTTCCAACTGCTGGTGGCTATTGAGATATTTTCTTCTGCGAGACATGTATCACTTTGGACATGCAGCTGAGTCTGAGCAACCGATATTGCTTGTTTGTTAGATTTTCTTCGGCCTCTAGAATCTCCCATCAATGATTAAGTCTACCAAACGTATATTTTGCTTTGCCAATAGGTTTTCCAACGAATTGATATCCTGAGCAAGGATTTTGATAATATAGTGGAGCTTCAACTGGGTGTTCCATGGCCCCTACCACCTATCGAAGTAACAGCCACATTAGCTCATAAATTTGAACTCGTAGGTCGGTTTCTTTTCGTTTTGGGTCTTGTGCAGTGATAATTTGTGCTTTTCTTTATCTATAGTCTTCTGTACAATTGTTGTTTGCCAGAAATGACCATCTTCCAGTCTCGTTACCATCTGATCTTGCGCCGGGTGTTTCTTGTAAGTGCAGGATCTTCAAAGATAAAAATAATATTTGAGAAAACCACAGTGAAGGCAGCCGGGAACTTGTCGCAATTGCCACCATTAGAGATACCCCGAATTCCTGATCAATTTAGGCCTCCATCTAATACTGGAATTGGTGAATTTGAAGTTACATATCTTGATTCAAATACCCGTCTTACTCGAGGAGATAGAGGTGAGCTAAGGGTCTTTGTGATCTCGTGATTTCCTGGAGTATGCATTGTCCCGGCTAAACTTGGAAGCCTTTCAATGTATATTATTGAATATGTTAATCATTTATCGTTTATAAGTTATTAACTAAATCGGATCCTATAATTTATATATATATATATATATATATATCTTCAAGGATGTTAACATTCTCTTCAAATGTAAGATCACCCACCTCTAAGAATGTGTTTGGTTGGAAGAATGGGAAGGGGTTTTAATGAAGGGGAGAGGAGGATTTTGATGTTACATTGTTTGGTTTGGTTTAGGAGGGAATGGAAAGCAAAATAATTATATATGAATAATTTTACTCTTATTTTATTAGCATTGAAATATATTTACATTTTTTGAACTTATCAGGAGGACATATTGATTAATGTATGAAAAATTTTACCCCTCTTCTTCCAAACCAAACAAGGGGAGGGGGCTAAAATACCTTCCCTTCCTTCCAACTAAATACCTCTTAAAAAAACGTCGCTTCATTGCTCTAAGGCTATGCTTGTTCAATTTTTGTCCCCATGAAAAAATTATTTTTTTTTAAATTTGTGAGGTATTGGGATATTTGTTTAACTTTGAAAAATAATTAAAATTAAAAAAATTAATTATTTTAAAAAATTATGTTGAATAGTTTTTGAAAATAAGTTTATATAATAATTTGGTGGATAAAAAAGAATATTATAAAAGTGTGGAAATACGTGAAAATATTATAAAATTTTAAAATAATTAAATAATAAATATTTTTTATGAAACAAGTATTCATAAAGATATCAAAAATAAATAACTAGTAAACAATAATTTTTTTTATATTATAACCAAATAAAATAATTATTAATATAATGTTTATTTGTCTTTCCATAATCTTTACAAAATAATTTTTTAAATAAAATTTTTAAAGTATCTAAAAATTGTTTATTTTTTAACATTTGGAGATTTTGAATTTCTCTATAATAGAGGCAAAGCCCTCTTTCAAAAAGGATCCTATTAGTAACTGCTATTTTGTTACCAAAAGCTACATTGTTATTGCTATTTTTCTTATATCTTGGTCTTCCAGTGATAGCATTTATTTTGACAAGTTTGTGATTGAAGTCATAAAATGGAGACATAGGGATTAAATTAAGACTTGAATATTTTCACGAGTTTGGATAAATTATAGGGAGGCAACAATATGGAAATCCATGATTTTTATTAGAAATCAAGTTACATGGGAAACATAATAAAATTTGAACCCCAACTTAAAAAAAAAAAAAAAGTCGCACTTATGTAATATTAAGGGTGATTAGTTTTGATTCAGGCAAAAAAAGAAAAAATAGTTTTCGATTAAATTTTCAAAGATTTGGCCAAAAAAAAAAATTAAATTTTCAAAGAGGGAAAGGGAATTATGTAATCAATTCATGCAAGCTTTAAAAAGTTGAATGAAAATCTTTAAACACTTGTTTTGGCATTGCATACTTCCATGGGTAACTATTGGGACTTCCAATTAAACACTCAATTTTAACTACACTAATATTCTAGCAAAAGAGGAAAGAACCTATACTAATACTAACAAGTTAAAAAGAAAATGGGATGGGAAAATGAGGAGGCAGCCATGTTAAGGAAAAAAGTATTTAAATCGCCGCTTATTCATAAGTATTCCGTGCGCCAGATCGAAAGAAATGGCCCATCCCCACCCCTTGGAAGTGAAAAATATAAATAGCGATATAGACGTTAGAGTTGTAACGGCTACATTTTGGTTCTGAACTTCAAAACTCGTCACAATTCCACTCGCATTTTCTTTCATCTCCAAGTTTCATCTATTTCCTTCTTTCTTTTCTTCCTTTCTTCCAGCTGTTTCTGAAATCTGTCGCCGTCTCGTCGTCCAAGCTGACGTTCTCCTACTCTCTCGTTCTTTCCCTCCCGTGAATTATAGATCTAAGTCTAAAGATTCAATCTTTAATTTCGTTTTCTTTCAGTTAAAACGAGAGGAAAAAACTTCGTTTTCTGTCGGGTGATTCTTCAGATTCATGGCTCCTACGCCTTCTTCCAAGCCTAATCACCCAACCCAGTCAAAAACCCCTCAATCCAGACATCGTCTGAATTTCAATGGTGTGAAAGCACATCCAACTCCGAATCCGAACTTGGCTGCCAAGGAGGCCCCTTCAGAGCACCCAGTCGAGGTTATAGCGAGAATCCGTGACTACCCAGATCGAAAAGACAAGCCTTCATCAGTTTTGCAGATCAATTCGAACTCGCAATCGATCCGTGTTAGGGCTGATTTTGGGTACAGAGATTTCACCCTTGATGGAGTTTCTTTGTCTGAAGAAGAGGACCTTGTTGATTTTTACAAGAAGTTTGTGGAATCGAGGATCAAGGCAGTTAAGTTGGGTGAGAAGTGTACTATAATGATGTATGGACCCACGGGTTCTGGAAAGAGTCACACCATGTTCGGATGTTCAAAGCAGGCAGGTATTGTCTATCGGTCTCTGAGGGACATTCTTGGAGATGGAGACGAAGGCTGTGATTCTAAGGGAGGGGAAAATCCTTGCCTTGGAAATTTTGTTCAAGTCACTGTTTTAGAGATTTATAACGAGGATATTTATGATCTCTTGTCCACAAATGGAGGAGGAGGATTTGCAGGACTGGGCTGGCCTAAAGGCAATGCTTCCAAGGTAAATATGTTATGGATGTTCTATCTTTTATTTCAAAATTACTATCTCTGTATTTATCCTCGGATCTTCTATAATAGGCTCAGATCTTAGTTTGGTGTTAGTTACCCCTACATTTCATGTTAATGCAACTTTAATCACAGGTGAAACTTGAAGTAATGGGAAAAAAGGCAAAGAATGCAACCTATATATCTGGAACTGAAGCAGGAAAAATTTCAAAAGAAATTCAGAAGGTAGAGAAGCGCAGGATTGTTAAAAGCACTCTTTGTAATGAAAGGAGTTCTCGAAGCCACTGCATGGTATGATTGTTTTTCCATAGAAGACTATTCTGCTAAAAGTAATATGCTATCCGTGGTGTTGGTACTGAGATGTCTCCTTATCTGAACAGATAATCCTCGATGTCCCAACAGTGGGAGGGAGGTTAATGCTTGTAGATATGGCAGGATCTGAGAATATTGAGCAAGCTGGTCAAACTGGATTTGAAGCCAAAATGCAGGTAACATCTTTTCCATATCTATGTTCTTGTGCGAGTCTTGAAGTTTCCTGCTGGAGTATTGATTGTGCTTTTAATGTAAACAGACAGCAAAGATCAATCAAGGTAATATAGCCCTGAAGAGGGTGGTTGAATCTATTGCCAATGGTGATTCACACGTTCCTTTCAGAGACAGCAAACTTACCATGCTTCTGCAGGTAAAACTGGATCATTTTTAGTTGAATGAATTGCCGGATTCTTGTAAGATGTTTCATATTTTGACTCACAGGATTGTTTGTTTTACCCCTTTAAAGGATTCCTTTGAGGATGACAAGTCAAAAATTCTGATGATACTATGTGCAAGTCCCGATCCCAAGGAGATCCACAAGACCATCTCTACTCTTGAATATGGAGCAAAAGCAAAATGCATTGTTCGTGGCCCTCTCACCCCGGTTAAGGATGAAGAATCTTCTGCTGTCATCTTGGGGTCCAGAATTGCTGCAATGGACGAATTTATCATGAAGCTGCAAATGGAAAACAAGGCCAGAGAAAAAGAGCGAAACGAGGCACACAAAAAGCTTATGAAGAAAGAAGAGGAGGTTGCTTCACTGAGAGCCAAGCTAGAGCTCATGGGAGGCAAAGAAAATGCTCCTAGTGAAGAAGAGATTAACATGAAGGTATTTGAACGAACTCAGCTTGTGAAACAAGAGTTGGAGAAGAAGTTGGAGGAGTGCCAACGAATGGCCAACGAGTTTGTGGAATTGGAGAGGAGGAGAATGGAAGAGAGGATATTACAGCAACAGGAGGAAGTTGAACTTTTGAGGAAGAGACTAGAAGAAATCGAGCTTCAACTGCGTTGTTCAAGGGAAGGAGGAGGCTATAGCGAGGAAAATGAGTCCAAAGAGATGGAATCAAGTGGGTTCGCCAAGAGGCTAATGCGTATATACAAGAGCGAGGAGGACCCTGGGATGGTTAAATCCATGGATTTGGACATGGATGATCAAGAACCTCTGGTTATGTGCAGGGTTGATAATAACAGTACGAGCCAAAACTTCCCTTCAAGTCAACCCTTGAATTCTTTAAATGGAGTGTTAGAATCTGATGTTTTGGCACCAAGATATGGTCTCAGCACAGTTTATGAAGATGAGGAAGAAGAAGAAGAGAAGGATCAGGAAGAGAAGGGGGAAGATGAGGAAGTGGAGAAAGAAATAATAGAGGAGAAGAGGGTATGCTCTGTTCAGAATTTCGAGCTCAAAGCATCAAACTTGCCTAGAAGAAGTCCGAAACAAGAAGATGATCGTTGTTTCAAACGCAATCCAGAGGAGGACAAAGACTTTAGACTGCTGAGAATTCAGAATATATTTACTCTCTGTGGGAACCAAAGAGAGCTCTCTCAGAATACGGGAACTCCACTTCCTTCTTCAAAGAAGTCAAGTGATTTCAAGATATCCCCAGTGGCAAAGTCAAGCGAGAAGGATTCCGTCTTCAAAATCTCCGACAAGGAAAACATGGAACCTCAGTTTGTTGTGGGAAATTAGTAAGCTGTTGGACAGAGAAAAAGCTGTACGATATAGGATGAATGATGTGTGCGAGTTGTGTACAGAGAAACATGCTAGTGTTTCCTGCTTTGTGTGTCATTTTACGGTTGATATTTTGAAATGGATATATGTGCTCTGTTCATTCATTCCGATTACTGGTATTGTAGGCTAGCACTCATCATGCCCGTCCACCCTGAACCAAAAGAAACAACAATTCCTTTGCAAATCTCTATTTGATTTCCCTAGCACACATCACGTTTTTTTTCTTTTTCTTTTTCTTAAAAGGTGACTCAAATGATTCCGCCAGGGATAGAATGTTACTAATAAAAAATATATGCTGTCATGAAAATATACTGAAGAAAGAAAACAAGAAGAATTGGAAAAAAATCGAAGGCAAACCTCCGAGTCGAGGACTGCATCCAAACTTCAAATTAACTAATTTACAGATTACAAAATACAAATGATCTTCCCCTCTCTCCCGCCTTCTCTTTCTCTCTAGATCCTCATTACAATCTCATCTGTATCTCTACACCTGAATGATCGATCCAAGTCAATCCTCAATTCTCGCTGTTATTCCGCTGATAGCAGTTTTCGCTCACAGCATCGAGATCAGGTAAAGAGATATCAGTCATGGAATCCCCTTTCGACGATCTTCTTGATGACCTCTCCGAGCCGTCAACGGATGCCGTCTTCGTCTTCCGACGCCGGGGTTTCGATGCCGCCTGCGAATCGGATCCTGGATTCGAGCTCCGGGCTTTTCTTGATTGTCGGCTGCCAGAGGACGATGAATCACGAACCGAAAACTCCGATGAAGGGTCCAATGATCGGTGGCGTCGCGCATGCTTTGATCCGTCGGAGCTCCCTCGAGTTGGGGAATCAACGTTATTGCTTTCCAAGGAACCGTGCCTTGATTTTGGAATATGTTTTACTTGTTTTGAATCCTTTGAAGTCTTGCTGTCTGCAAAATATATGAATATGATCAATATGAGAGTGAATATGAACCTGAACTGTTCATAATCATGACCTTATTCCCCCAACTCTTAATAATACAAATACATTATTCCATTCTATCTGCATGTTTGAATTTTTAGGAGAAAGACCAAATCAAATGCGTATACAAACCTTTTGGCCAAAAAAAAAAAAGTGTATACAAACCTCCTGGAGTTTTGACAGGGTTGACTGGTGCTTCTGCCGGTGCAGGTTGTGAAACCTCGGATGCAGTTTTAAATTCATTCATCTGCACAATTTTAAAATGCGAATAAAAGCTTAGTACTAAATAACATAACATGAATGAACAGGCAAGTAAAATGGAGAGGAGAAAGTTGAATGAAGTACCCAGGTTGGGGTGCTTGCTGATGGACCATCCATCCCGATATGTGCCACGTGCTTTACATCTGTTGGAAACCCGATTTGTATGTCATCTACTTCCTTCTCATCTGCAACATTCGTTTCAATCTTTTTATTTAATCAAACCACCAACGGGAGTTCTTCGAAAACGAAGAGTTCAATGGTTAATAAATCCCAAAGCAAAACCTTAATTATCTTCTAAACAATTCTATTCCGCGCGATGACATAGAACATAAATGGTGCTCACCAAATATTTGTGAAATGTAACGGAGTCCTTTGAACAGTCCTTTCACCTTGGTCGTCATGTTTTGCCGGAGAAACCTTGTACCTCAAACACAGGTGGTGGTGGGGCTAAGGTTTGGAGATGGACGTCCACATTTCAGTAGGAAACAGATTGGTCCAATTGTTTCTGAATTGTCAAGACATAGAAGACACGGGGACGAAACAATGTCATCTAATTGTAGCGGCTACCTGGAAAACAAGGGTCACAATGCCTGAAGCTAAACACACGTAGGTCACTAGCTAGACAACGTGAGATAGCTATCAAAGGAACAAGGGGAAGAAAGTAAACCGAAAAGAGAAAGGAGATTCTTGGTGTATTGACTATGGCGTTGAAAGGGCAAATTAAACCCAGAATGATGGAAAATCCGGTGAGCACTGGTTTTGATCGCCGGCCGGTGAGTACAAAACCAGTGCCTTGCCGGAACTTTGGGTGAGAATGCAGAGAGCTTGTGTTAAATCCTCAGGTGTTATGGTTATATTTAGTGAAACCTCCGAAATAAACGCTTCACAAAGGATAACTCTGCGGCTTTGGTAAACCCCACAAATTATCATCTTATACAAGGGGGGAAATTCGTCTTTCCCTGAGGATAGGGAGGAGCTTGAAGATTTGGTTCAATTTGAACTTCTGATATCAATAAGATTATCAAATTTGATTGTGATTTTCGCTTTATTTACATTTTTCTTGTATGTTTGAAAAGTTTGAGCCATTTATTTATATATCATTTTTATCTTTGTCACTTAAGCTAATCGTAGGTTGGTATTCAATCCTTTAATATGTGTGTGTATATATAAACATCATTTCTATCTTTAGCACTTGAGCTAATTGTAGGTTGGTATTCAATCCTTTGATGTGTGTGTATGTATTCCCTCCAATTTCTACCATAAAAATAAAATTTATTTTCATTTTTATTCTTAACTTTAAATTTTGATATAATTACATTAAATATTTTTATGAAAAATATAAAATTAAAAAATAATTTAATTATTATAAAATGTCTTACATTTTAAATCAACAATTATTTTTAGAAGGCATCTTATAAATAAGATTTGGAAGTATATTACATTTATTTATATATTAGGAGAGCTTGAACCATTTAGCTATATTTGATTCCCGACTTTGCCACTTAAGCTAATCACAGGTGGTTATCCAGTAAATACATACATGCATACATACATACATACATACATACATACATACATACAGCTATAATCAATTTTGTTCTAATTTTTTTTAGTAGGATTTCATTTTTTTGACAATTTAGTTATTGCTCCTTCCATCTCAAAATATAAGACATTTTTAGACAAAATATTATATACTAATAAATTTTATTAAATATGCTTAACAAATTTATCTTTTCAAAATAAAAGTATAAACTTTTAAAAATACCCATAATTTAATATATTAAAAAGAAAAAGGACATATATTAATTATAGAGAGAGGAAGTATAATATTAAAATTGATGTATTTAATAAGACATTAATATACTCAAAGTATCTTATATTTTAAGATAGAGAAACTCTTTTAAAAATGTTTTATAATTTAAAATAGAGGAAGTACTACTTATCATTTACATAAATATACTTTAGTATTTTTTGGCTCGAACTTGATCTCATTTTAAAATAATGTAAATGCTCAAATGTGATCATGGTGTAAAAATCCTCTATGGAAGTTTTGTATTTAAACATTTATTGCTATTTAAAATTGTAGTTGTTAAATATCACAATGTAAAATAAGGTTTAATGTACTGAGACTAAACAATGAATGACATTATTAAGGAATGAATAAGTTACCTTCAACATAATCCTGTATCAATTTTACGGGAAGGAAAAAAAAATGTGAGGACTCACATGTTCAAAATTTGATGCTTCCTTCAAGAAATACAGAAAGGAAATAACTTAACATATTTAGGAACTTATTTTCAATTAAATAAAGGCATGTACATCTTTTATATACTGTTCAATCTATAATAAATTCTAATTATTAATATAAGAAAACATAATTTTTAATTTCTACACTTTACTTGTATTTTACTATTAACCCCTGTGGTTCTTTCGGTATTCTAAATCCCTATACTTTTATTTTTTATTAATTTATATCCCTCTATAAATAAAGTATAGGGATCTTAAAAAGATTTAAAACAATAAAAAATAAAAATATAATAACTTAGAACATTGAAAACAAATGCAGAAACTAGAAAGCAAAATATGAGCAAAATGTAAAAACCCAAAACAATATTTTTCCTATTAATATTATTAATATATTAAAATTTACATCTCTTGAATAAAAATATATTAAATATATAAATCTTATGCTTACAGAAAGTGTGTTTATGCATAAAATATGTTTTTATATGAAGAACTGGATGGTGTTAATATCTTGGCAATAACGACTCCTAAGAAAATTTTCACAGCTCATAAACACAAGATAAGATTCCCATAAAAACTATTAGAAATATTATAGGTAAATCATGTTTTTGTTTTAGAAATATTTATAAGCAAATCATGTTTGTCTTCAGAAGCAGGAACCTAACAAATAGTATGCAGCAGAGGAGCCACTTCGGTGCAGTAGAGTAGGCAAGCTTGACAACAACATAAATTATCTATAGAGAAATTAGCTGTATGGAAATGAATTCACAGATTATTTATCATTAATCAATCTCTGCTATTTTGGAGGCCAGGAGCGAAATGGAGGATGGATTCAGGAGCAAGCACAGCAGGGGACTTTTGATCATATTTCTTGATTTTTGATTTAGGAAGCCTTCATATCATCCAAGCCACAGCGACCCTGTGCGATAAGAGCGACTTTAGTCAGCCTAAGGTCCTAATGCAGAACATTTCAATATGTAAAGGAATATTATAGCACTTGGACTCCTACTGGCCATTGAACTTTATTTTTGTGGATTTCCTGTAACCATAGGCTTATTGGTACACTTACTTTTTTGCCAGAGTTTCTTACCTAGTTCCTTGTACTCTTTTGGTTTCCTATTAGCTTGCATGAATTTTCACAATTTTATGAAATAATGTGGATTTGGGATTAAGCCATATGGAGTAGGCTGATGTTGCCAAGTGTCTAATTTGGCCTTTATCAAAAAGGAATTCTGTTGCAGACTATATTAGAAACAAATGAGAGATTCAGGATAGTGACTAGCGGAGGGAAAAATATTAATTTTTGAGGATCAATGAGTACAGATAAAGTTAAGTGTTAAAGTGAGAAAAGAAAAAAAATAATGTGAGATAAGACAACACCCTTCTCAACTTTTGAGGCAGAATTGCAGCCCATATATATTTTCATCAAATTTAAACTCATAGTTAATTTTTTCAAATACAATTTTTTGCTCCTATTTCGTCATTTTTAGTTGAAATGACACAAGCCTAGCACTAATACAAAGGTACAATTTTTAAGCGTTTGAATTGGATATTCAAATAAAAATATGACAAGTGCATGCTTTTTATTAGAATCTAATGGCAAAAACTTATGAAACTTTGACACAAGTTCAAACTTCATTTATTTGATTTGGGGCGGCAATGACACAAATATCATAGTCTTTTCAGGGGGGAAATCATTTAAAAAAAAAAACAGAACAGAAATAAAAGAGGGAGGGATTACGGTGTTAGTCTCCACAATGTAAAATAATACTCCTTTTAAAATTTAATTTAATTTAATCGTCAAACTTATACCAGAACTTCATGGGAAGTCTAGATCAGTGGCTTCTTTTTTAAAAGAAAAAAATTCATTCAAGTCTATGCCATTAATGATCCTTATTAAGAATCAAAGTTATCCAAGCCATCTTACCAGAAACTTGTGATTCTCTTCAAGGAAAGGAGAAAATGCTGAGCAAAATTTCTCTATGTCAGTGTTGATATCACCAGAGCCTCCTATGACGTCCATGAACTTTTTCCTATCAGGAGCAAGCTTCATGGCAACCTGTAGTTCCATGTTTTTAATAAACCACAAATTTCCTTCCACACGCTATATCCTCCCCAAAACCTCTCCTTATAACAGAAAATAGACATTTAATGTGATAAATAAGTCCTGTTTCTAGAAAAAAAAAATTATCAAGAAAGGATCAGAGAACATTACAGTGAAGCTTGAACTAGCAAGCCAACCATGCCACTTCTTTAAGGTTTTGTTATAAGAATCTGTACAGGCCTGTGACATTGACCAATCTGTGTGCTCAATTAAATTTCGGAATAATGCCGCCAAGAAATCCATTGCCCTGAAGATTATAGAGCTAGAAGTTATATGCATAATCTTTCAAATTACACATGTTGAGAGGAATAATCACTCATTCAAATACGTGTTCCAAGTTAAGAGGGAGTGCTAAAGAATATAAGATAACTTGAAGTAGCACAGCCTTTAATTATAGGAAAGAGTTTTATTATTATCCAAGAATCTTGTAGTTATCCTCCTAATCATCTTTAGGGGTTGTCATTCTCTTGGATAATTATCTCCTCTAGTTAGGTTTATGAAAGACAGAAGACAAGTATTGGTGGTGTTCTTTACCTTGTTAACCAAAGAAGTCCATTGGTGCAACTAGATCCTGACTTTGCAGTTTTAGTTTCAACCTCTATTTGTACCAAACTGTACAGGTAGTTGAATTTCACTGGATTGGAATTATACATAGACTCCAATCTCTGCCATAAAAATCAGCACAATAGAGAGTAAGAGCATATGATATTTCTACCTGACATTACTAATGCCAATGATTTATATAATAATAGTAACAGAAGTTACAAAATGAACCATATATAGGCAAGTTAGATAGCAGCATAAACTGAACTCAAGCATGGACAAAAATATATCAATATAGTATGACTGCGCATATTATCTCAACCCTCAAGAAAAACATATGATATCTAAAGTTGTAGTAAGCATATGATTATTCAAAGATAACATACCGATATGTTCCCACCTATGTCAGATTTAACAAGAGCCATAGCTGCTCCAAATTTATCTGCCAAAAACAAAGCACTAGTTCTGACCAAGGTACAATTATCAATTGCATGCATCAATTGCATGCATATAAGATGTTTAAGCATGCGTCAAAACGTGGTGCAAGCTGCAAAGGTTTGAAATTTATTATACCATACAAATTGAAATGTTAAAAAAAAAAAACATGCAACTTAGTTAAAAGATATTGATAACTTTGGTTAACCAAGAAACATTGCAAAAGCAAACAATACAATTTATATAACACATTTGAGTAATTTTACTTGTACAAGCAAAAACACATATATTAGAAAAAAGTTATGAATATCAGCAAAAGTCACTAACAGAAAGAAATCTTAGAAAATTCAAAATTCTTTTGGGGCTAAAAATATTATGAAATAAATTATAAATTTTGAAAGCAAAACAAAAATACTGCCACATAGGACTGAATCATTGTCTCAGCAAAGTCATTGGACTAGAGTTAGTACACATTTAAAGAAAAGGCAAGGATACACCAAAAGTATATTTCAATTTAAACAAAACAGGATATCAAATTGTTTAACATACTGCATTTTCTTCAACAGTAGCATCGGATGATGCCATTGAAGAACATAAACCAGAAGAAATCAGATATAAAACATTAAAACTCTGGAAATTGTTCATGCAACAAAGATGACAATACATCATTTCCCAATTTTTTGTTCCTGCCCTCTAGCCATTCACCAAGTAAGGGAAAAAGAGAATGTACCTATAACGGGCAATATCTGCTTGCATACGTCTAAGAAAGGCATGGTCAATATTTCTCCTTGTTCAGACTTTACATGTTGTATTTTCTCCAGTGCAGGAGTGAAGACAGTGCCCTCCATTTTTGTGCTATACTGCATATAACATGGTCATTAAAAATAAGTAGATCAACAACAGAGGAACAGTTTAAATTTTAGCCTCCAAAATTAGCATGTAAATCCTCCAGAATTTAGTCTAAAAGATTCAACTTTCATTGGAAGCATAGCGTACATAAGTATAACCATATGAATTCAACTTAAGTGTATAGCCGCTCGAGCAAAAGCAGATCACAAGAAGCTACCTAATAGGCCAAAAGAAAAAAGTAACAAATTTAAGTTATATCATAGAGAAAGCTTAAGACTGGGCCAGTAACTTCAAATGTGCTGAGTGGTCTCTATTCAACATCATTTTAACAAGTTTCTGGCTTCTACCTCATACTCACAATTTGCTTGCCCTACCTCTAAGAATTATATAATCAGCATCACTATAAATGAGTGAAAAAGCTCCTGAACATATGGAGCAAGATCAGGTTGCAGCCAAACATATCTGCTAAGTGGGAGGAAAGTAAATTTTCAGACGGATCAAAGAAAAAAACAAGAATTTGCAGCCGGGCAACCCTCTGTGCAGCAAAGTTAAAAAGGAGAGGGCCCCTAGATATATATATTGATAGATCTCATTCACTGATGTAGGAATCATGGGAATCAACCCAACAGCTTATCTTAGCTGAGAAGCAAGCCCATTTCCCAGATTCTGCAGAATCCATAATTTTTCATCTCTATTTTCACAGGAAACAGTCTAAAATTAGACCTTTCAAAAGCCTTCCATGATCTATGGCAAGACGCAAAGATGACCCTAAGAAGTTGAAACAATAAAGGAAAAGAAACACAAAACGAACCTGGACGCTTGCGTGAGGAGACTGTGGAGACGTTGGCGATCTATAAAAATCAAGAGCAGGTCTGGAACATGATTGCAGGCGCTTCCTTTTTTTTTATTCCCCTGTCTTGGTGCGAAAGTGTTCCTTCCTCCGGATTGGGAAATGTGGAGTTTCCTCTGGGGTATAAAGGTAATTTAAAAGTTCATGTACAGGTAAAGTAACCACCCATATGTATTAAAATTTTTTGTTTTTATTATTATAAATATAAAATATACCTAGTCACACCATAATACTCAAAATAAAAATAGTTTTTTGGATAAACAAATTAAAAACTTTTTATCTATCACCAATCTATGGGTAGGTATTGATCTTGATAAATAGAAATATGATCCCTTAGAGTCTTAGATACGAATTTTGAATTTGTATGTATGTAAGTGTTAAAAATATTTTTTCATTAAATATAATAATACTTAAATATAATTTAATAATATTGGATACAATATTATTATATTAATAGGGAAAATTTGTCTTTGTATTGAATGCTACATATTACTTTAAAAAATAAGGGTTAAAGAGCATTTTTTACCCTTAAGCTTTTCTCTGAAAGTGCCTAACATCTTATACCATTAAGTAGAGCATTTATATTTCTATACAATTTTTCTCAAGTGCAAATTTCTCCTTCTATTAAACTTCTGTCATGTTTCCCATTTTGTGCTTATCTAACTCCTTTGTAGGGCACACTATTCTTAACACCTAGGCGTTTGACCCACATTTTCACCCTATAACATGTAAAATTTATATTATGTGGAAATTGTGGTTGAAGAGGACAAAGTGTATGAAGAATGAAAAAATCAAATGGAAAAATGAAAATAAAAAAATCAAAGTGCCTGAGCCTAAAGGGAGAAATGAAAAGGGGAAACTTGAGAGCAATAAGAGAGAAAGGCCCAGACTGTTGAGGTAAACTTGAGAGCAACAAGTGAGAGTGTGAGAGTACAAGATTGAGATCAAGGGTTCAGATTGTGTGATTTGGATTAGAGTAGCAAAGAGGATAAGTGCAATTAAGGAATCTCGTGTATGGTGGATTGCATATGTATGAGGAATCTTAAGTGCGTTGGAGATAATTAAGCTTAGTAACTCGGACACCAGTTATAAGTAAAGCATTTAATGTGATATTGAGTAGTGGTTTGTTTTTTTAATTGTTGTGAAATTTTGTCAATGCCCTTGAATCTGATTGTAGTTTATTGATTTAGTGAATCCTGATGCATTGACAAAGATGGGTAATAATAAGAAGGGAGGAAACAAACCTAAGGTCGATATTTTAGTTGATTATCTTATAGTTGTAGAAAATGTTAAGGTGAGAACTAAGTAAAGACAGGGGCTTGGGGTCTATAGTGGAGACAGTACTAAGGACAATGCTAATAGTTTAGGTATTAAAGATGATGACTTGCGAGAGCTAGGTGGGTCGGATGGTAAAGATGGTGATGAGAAGTGTATCTTTGTAGAAGATAGTAAGCCTGAGGAGATTGAGAAAAATAAGATTGGAGATGATAATAAAGACAATTGTGATCTAAATGAGAGTGAGTCTGAAGAGGCATGCGAAAGAGAATAAGCTAGTGAGTCTGGAGAGGAAAGTAAAGAGACCTTAAAAGTTAATGATTCTAGTAATAATGATTACTCTGTGTCAAACTGGAAGAAGATGATAATGACAATAGGCTTGTTAAAGAGGTAAGAAGGCCTCAAGAGTAGACTGAATATGGTAGCAGGCCTTTTTTACATTGGGCTAGATATTTTCCAATAGAGAAAGTTAGGGAGTCCATTGACTAGCATTCAATCACTACTAATGTAAGTATGAAGCTTTTTAAAATTGAGCCTATAAGGGTACGGACTAGATGTCAAGAGGGTTGCCTTTTTTGCTTCTTGCATTAAAAGATGGTTCCAACCTAAGGTTAAAGGTGAAGACTCTATGCCATAACCTGCTTTAGGATTTTCAAGAACAAAAGAAACAGTATGAATTAGATGGATGAATATTTCAAGGACAAAATTCAAGGGAGGCCACGATATAAGGTGAGTGACATAAAGAAAGACTTAGAGCAAGATCTAAAATTAAATGTCAGCAAGTATAAATGCAAGAAGGCAAAGAGGAAAATCATGGAAGAGATAGAAGGAAAATACAGGGATGAGTTTGCCAAGCTTGAAGCACATTGCAATAAGTTGAGAATGTCAAACCTTGGTTATGAGATTAGTGTTGAATAAAGCAAAAATTGTCTTGAAGAAGGGTGAAGGGTGTTTAGCAGGATGTTTGTTCGATTCAATCCATATAAAGTAAGTTTTATGCTTCTTGACTCTTATCTTTATAATTTTTAAATCACTGCTTGGCTTGTTACTCAGTGGCTGTTATTATGTTATTTTTCTCTTAAGGTTAGGGGGAAACTAAGCTGCAAACCATTAATTGGCCTTAATAGGACATTTCTTAAAGGTAATGCAAAAAGGATGTTGCTGATAGCCACTGGTGTTAATGTAGATGATAGTCTCCATCCCATTGCATTTGGGTTAAGTCAGAAAGAAAATAGTATCAATTCGAACTGATCTTTAAAATGGTTGCAAAAGGTGCTAGATAGGAGATGGATTAACACTTACATTAATGTCTGACATGTAGAAGGTATTTAATGTTGTGAATCATTTAACTTTTTCAGCATTTAAAGTTATTAATTAAATTATAATTGCAAGGGCTAAATCTAGCCATTGGAGAAGCATTGCCACAAGCTGAGCATCATTTTTGTGCACGACATATATACACTAATTGGAGCAGACAATAGAAAGGCAATGAGTTGAAGGAAAGGTTCCATTATTGTGCATATAGCACATTTAAAGACCAATTTAAGGACAACTTGTAAGAACTTGGACAAGTAAGCAAGCAAGTTGCTGAGGCTTCCATTTCTTATCCTCCTAAGACTCAAATAAGAGTCTATTTCAATTCTAGATGTAAGTCTTGGATTGTAGATAACAACTAAAGTGAAAGTTTAAATGCCTGGATTAATGAGCACAAAGTCTTACTTATCATTAAAATGTTTGATAGGATTAGGATTAAGATGATGAATAGATGGGTTGAAAGTGAGGGTGTTATGCTTAGGTATATTGGTGATTATAGTCCTGAATGTATTGAGCTATTTGAAGCAAATATGGAGTTAATCATGACATATAAGGTTACTTATAATGGGGATGAAGAGTAAAAGGTGACCAAGAAAGAAAATAGGCATACTATTGACTTCACTATAAATTTATGCATGTGTAAGGCACAGGGCTTAACCAGTATCCCATGCTAACATGCGATATGTATACTATACCATGCAAAAGAAGACCCTATCACCAAAATCTCACATTACTACCACAAAAACACTTATCTTGCTAGTTATGCAACTAAGTTTAAACTCGTGAGAGGAAAACAATTCTAGAATATAGAGAATATCTAACCAATTGAGCCTCCTATAATATGTAAGATGCTTGTTAGGATAAAAAAGAAGAGACAGAGAATAAAGGAACCATCTAGGAGAAGGAGGAAAGCACTTGTGTAACGTCTCAAAAATTAAGCTCTTGATAATTTAGTAATTGAGTGTATTTAAGTAGAATTTATGTGGTATGTGGTCAGAGGAGACTAACGGGTGCTTAAAAATTGGGTCCAAAGTGAAATTAGGTTACTTAAGTATCAAAAAGTGAAGAAAAATAAGCAAAAAAGCCTCTGTACCACATGTCGCGACATGTATGTGGTGTACTGTAGCTCACAAGACTAAGAGACACAAGATTGTCTTCTTTGTACCGCATGCCACAGTGCATAGGGACATGCACCGTAGTGCACAATACATGTTTTGCAAAAATAAGTCATGAACTAATGCATAAAAAATACAAGAAAGAAAGGGAAAACGAAGCAGCTTGTCTTTACTCTGCTAGGGCACTATTTTGAGGAGGATTGGAGAATGTTTAAAGCTCCTAATCACCTCAGACAAGGTTCCTAAATCTTTTCCTCCATTCTTCTTCCATTTTCTCAAAGATTTGAGTTAGGGTTTGAATAGGGATAATGATTTTCGGTCTATATAAATTATGGTTTAAACCTATTGACTCAAATGAAGTTAATAGGAGTTGTTTAGAGTATTTAAATCTAGTGTTAATGATTTTAAAGGTTGCTGGTTGGTAAATGCCATAAACATCTAAAAATAGTATTTATAAGGGTTATTGGCTCATTAATAATAATAGGAGTCAATTATGGTTAATGAACCCAATGGATAAGCCTAAAAGTGAAAAAATATGGGCATTGGATAATTTAGAAATGGGAAATGAGAGTTGAAAATGTGCATTTGGCATTGTTAATGAATTGAGAATTTGACTAATTGTAGATTGAGCATTTGGGCACCATATTACTTGGGAAATCAAGCTTAAAAGCTAAAATATAATGAGTAAACCTTTGACTTCTCAAAGGTTTGAGGTAACTAGAGAAACTCTACTTTAGGTAGTTATTTGTTAATTGATTATAAATTGTGAAATGTGCATGTATGATTGATTCTGAGCGTGGAAACATGTTAAACTTGATGATTGATTGAATTGTAAGCATGTAATGTTTATTTTGACTAAAAATGTGCTAAGTTGAAGTGATTTTTAAAGCTAAGAATATATACATGTTATGAGAAGTGAACTTGTAATGCTATTTGATGTGATGATTTTATATAAAAAATTTGAGGATTTGATGATGTAGTAAAGTAAAATATGCTTGTGAAAATAATATGAATGCTCACTTGGGTAGCATATTATCATGAACCCAACGTACTGATAATGAAATAAATTGATATTGTAAAAAATGAGTGACGTACATGTCATGATTAGTGGGCAGGAGTTCATATAGAGAGAAGAATAGATAAAAATCATATGGTATTTTAGGCTGCCTTATGATATACAAGGGTATAGTCTTATCCTATAGTTTGTTGAGGGACTAGAACCTAACTATCTCCACCAGTTTATCGAGGGGATTAGCTTAGGGTATACAATACACTAGAGATTTGAGAGTGGGAGAAACTATAATCTAAAAGTAAGTACTATGATATTTGGCCAGGTCACACCTCACAATTAGTGAGCTTAGGTAGTCCTATTACACAAACAAAGCTTTATTCGATGTTATAACCCATAATTTCAGTCAGAGAAGATAATGAGGGTATAAGGATAGTTTAATCATACCTATGTGATTGTATGACATGTCACATGATTATGTTGTGGCAAGTTGTGCTAAGATATTGGATCATTATCACATGTTTGAGTGTTTTATGATAATATACCTTATGTTTGTAATACAAATAAGTTAACTGGGAAATTATGAGTTATAAATTATATGTTAATACATGTTTTAAGAAAATCTATTTCATATCTATGTATTTATTTCAATTGATATGCAACTATATATGATAAGTTTACCTTGGTTACTGAGTGACTAGACTCCCCCCTTTTCTTTAATATTTTACAGGCTCTAACTCTGGTATGGAGAGGGATAAAACTCATGAGGCTTATGAATTAGTATATTCATGTTGTTTGCTTCTATGTTTAACTATTTATTTTGTGTAATAGATTAATATTGATAATTCTAGGATGCATTTTATTTGTACTTACACTTTAAAAGTTGTTTAAATGTTTGGGTTATATTTTGGGCCCTGAATGGTTGTGCATAGTAAGTTATATATATTGATAGGGCTAAAATACTAGTGTAGGTATAAGAATATTCATTTGATTATATTGTTGAATGCTATTTTGAAAAATAATGCCAAAATCTTCCCCCTTTTATTTTTGGTATTAAAGGGGTTTAGGAGTGAAATTTTGATATGGTACTATGTTTGTGCATATGGTGTGTTGTGCAATTAGTCTTAAATCCAATGGATATGGTTTAAGTGTTAGGAAAGACTTTTGACACTTGTGTAGGGTTTTGAACACCTTTTTTGTTGTGAAAGTTGAGAAAAGTGGTAAAAATATGTTTGGGCGTCCAACTTCCTAATGTAAGCTTGTTTTGGAAGTAAAACCTGTGCCATTAGCTAGTTTATGAAAAAAGTTTTCTATAGACACCTAGATTATCTTATTTGGACGTTGGACGGAGAAATAGGACACGTCAAAAGTTGCTTAAATTCTGCTATTATGAAAATATATAACACACCGCGGTGCATGGCGCTTGCATCGTGGCTCGTTGCCCAAAAAGCAACAAGCCGCGATGCATTGCTCTGTTTTTAGTACATTGAGATTTTTAATTGTTTTTAACTTTTTTCACTTCTCTGAAGTATCCCATGCTTTCGCAACTTGATTTTACTCTGATTAAATGTTAAATGATTGGTTTTAACTCATTTAAAATGATGAAAACTTAGGATCCCAACAATTTAAAATTATAAACCTGTTAATCTCTTTAAGGATTAATCCCTTGATTATCATGGATTTGGATGTTAATTGTGTTTAAAGTGAGAAGATTTTACAACTTACAATGAAAAGAGTTGTTGAAAGTGCCTTAAACCTTTTAGACTTTAATAATCTAATGGTAGAAAAAAAATATATAAAGGGTTGG
Source organism: Prosopis cineraria (assembly GCF_029017545.1). NCBI lineage: Eukaryota > Viridiplantae > Streptophyta > Magnoliopsida > Fabales > Fabaceae > Prosopis > Prosopis cineraria. Next base: position 4,807,751 of record NW_026555335.1, read on the forward strand.
AACAATTACTTGCAGTTTATGTAAAAAAGGGGCACTATAAAACAATATGCTCAAATGTAAGTAAACTAAGTTATATAAACATGGCTTTCATTGCATGTATTTTATGTTGGTTAATTTAATGCATTATTTTTTTTGGGCAAAATTTTATACCTAGTACGAGAGCTGGCAGGCCAAAGAGAACTCTTGAACCTAAAAATACTACCACCAATAAAGTTGAAATTCATGAGCAACTTGCATCTTAAGACACAGAGCCTCAGATTGGACTCAATCACAATATTCTGAGCCAACCGTACACTCACAACCATCTTCGAGTCAGCTAATCCAAGAAAGCCAATCATATAAAGTTAAGATATTGCTAGGAAGGACAATATACAAGTCAAGAATTTAAGTGGGGTTTTAGCATTATGGTGGATATAAAGATAGGGAGAACTGTGTATGATGTAAGAATTTAACATTTTCTACGATATTGATTTCAACTTAACCAAAATATTAACGTACTCCTTACTCCTTTGGCAAAAAAAAAAAGAATATTTACTTACAAGGTTTCTCATGTAGCCTGGATTGAGGTCTCAAGTTGTGCTTGTCAAGGGGACTACTGAGGAACACAAGACATATTACTCTAATCCAGAGACTAGATTCCTCATCCTTAATGAAAGGCAAGTCTAAAAAGAACAGGCACAAACTTCAAATGCAGCTACTAGTTTAAGGAAGATTGCCTTATGTTTAAAGGATGAAACTACACTATGGTCATTGAGACTTCCTTTCAAACTACCATAACTTAGATATATGGGGCAACCTAGTGTTACAACCTCATGACTTGAGGTAGAATGAGAAAGGAGGATTGGTATGCAAAAAATAAATAAAAAGAATGATAGCACTTAGAGTTGTTGACTAGTTTTGTACATGACATAGATCACCTCTATCTATTTTGTTGGTCATTTTGTAAATGTGGTAGACAACACTTTGATTGGGATCACTTGATTAAGTTTGTATGGGGTATTTATAGTTGTTAGTATTATGAATGTATTATTGGCGAGGACTACTTTCTAAGTAAGTTGTAATGTTAGCAAAGAACACATTTTATGTATGTTATAATGTTGGAAGGGAGCACTTTTTAAACAATCTATGTGTTCACTGTTGTAAATTGAATCACTTATATTGATATGTATGTTATATTATTTTTTTTCAAGAGTATCAAACTTCACAGGTTGAAATACATTGATCTAAATTAATAAAGGACCACAAAATAAGTCTTCAAAGGTGGAATAAAATAGGTTTAAATTTTGCTCAGTGTATGCATATATAGGTTGCAAGTTGTAAACAACAAAGATGAAATAAACTCATAAACACCAAGTTTCAAATACTAGCAATTCCAACATGTTCCTTATTTATCATTCATTCATTCCATAAGTAACATAAAACTTCATCACACACTTTTCTAGAAAAAGAAAAAGACCCAAGAGACAATAGGAGCAATAATTGCAATTTTATTATTCTTCTCAGCAATCTCCAGATCAATTTCATATTTTTCCTATTTCTTCATGATCCTTCAATTCTGCATATACAACATCAAGCTCTTCATATATTATTTCTTTCTCATCTCTTCCTCTCAACATCGTCTTCTCATTGTATAACCTATCAATATGATCTAACAACTCATGTATGATATTCCTTTCCCTTTTCCCTAATCTTTCATCATGCCATAAAAAGTAACCATACCCACCACCCAGCCATTTAGTTCTAAACATTTCAAAAACCACCAAACTCATACAGCGAACTAATTGAAAGCTTCAATTTACCTGGTGATAGTTTGGGCAACCATAGAACTTTCTCCTTAGGTTGTTGTCGCTCTATGAAGTCCATTGAGGGCCTAACATGCCATAATGACAGTACCTTGATGGCCCTTTGTAATCTCGCTCACCACCACATTACTGGAGCAAAGCAACCCTTCTTTTACTACTTGTAGTTGATGATAATGAGGTATCAAGCATCATAAGCTATTGATTATGGGTGGTCAAAATCGGGGAAGAAGAAGAATGAAGAAGTGGCACCAGTACGAAATAGAAAATTTAAAGGGTACTTTCTACATCGTTTGAAAAGCAAACGATGTAAAAAATCTAGACGGTATAGTTTTTATAATTATAATAACTGGCTATACACTTTATTATGCTCCCTCCATTACAACCTTGGGAAGGAAATGAAGAATATGATAGACTTGTAAGTATAATTGTGCAAAACTATTCAATTTATTTATTTTTTGAATATATTAGTTACTAATTTGGTAATCTTGATCATGGGGCAATAAAAACATATCAAAATGTAGTCTTGTAAAAGTACGGACATGACCTCAAGAATCTCAAGTAGATCGAGACAAAGTTGATGCTACACTTTATGCATATGTTCAGTTACTATAATTTTTTACTAATTTCTTATAATTTGTTCTCATATAGAGTCTTAGACAACCAGTAAAGATGAACTTGTGCAGCTTTTATGTGATGAGACATATGCTCAACATCATCACATTGGGTATGATCGAATTTATAAAAGAGGTAATATATTTTTAAAAGTATTATTTTAATATGTTATTTGAAATTAGTCAATAAACCTCTTTTACAAATTATATTTTGAATATTCAAAAATTCGGAGCCATTTCTCAAAACTGAAATTGAAGACATTCACATAAGTTGGGTAACTTATTTTAAGGAGAATTTGTAAGTTTTATAGAAAATTTCATACAATTTAATAAATTTGTTAGTTGTATACAAGTTTTGAAAACTTTTGTGAAAAATTTTGATATGTAAGAATTTTGATAGTTTTATACAATTTAGACAATTGTTAGTTTTGGATACTTGAGTAGTTTTTAATAGTTGATAGATAGTTGTTAGTTTTCGATAGTTGATAGATATTTGTTAATTTAATTTTGCATTGAAAATTACAAATAAATTGTGTTGTCTAGTTTGGCTGTGGCAATTTTCATGTACAATGATGGATATAATTAAAAAAATAGATACAATAGTTTAAAAAAATAAAAAAGATTTTATATATCGGTTATTATCATAACCGATGTACAAAGTATATTTCTACATTAGTTAATGCGACACTTTCTATATTGGTTGAGCTCTCCAATTGATGTAGAAAGTGCTTCGTGTCTCTTTTTTTTTATTTATGTTTTTTACATCAGCTATATCTAACTAAAGCAGAAAATAAATTTTTTACATAGGTTGGATAATCGATGTAGAAAATTAGGGACATTCTATATCCCTTGAAATAACATCGCTTGCTTAACCATTGTAAAAGGTCATTTTTAACTATTGTAAAAAGCGTTTTCTATATTAATGTATGTTCAACTCTACCTATCTTATTGGAAGAGCTTTGCCACCAAGTCAAAAATGTGAGTCAAATGCCTAAGTGTCAAGAAAAGTGAGCCCCACAAAAGAGCCAGATAAGCACAAAATAGGAGACATGACAGGAGTTTGATGTAAGAGAAAATTTGTACCTGAGAAAAATTGTATAGGGATATAAATGTATCACTTAATGATATAACGTGCCAGGGGCTCTTCGGAGGAAGGCACAAAGGTATAAATGCTTTTTAACCCACAAATTAAATTGCAAGGCTTGTGAGTTGAAGAAAGTATAAAGTCTAAGACTAGTGATACTATTCATCATTTATAAATAATGCAGGACCCAACACATTGTAGTTTATTTTTGGGACAAGCCTACAATTGTATATTATATATACTAATTTATAGAATAAATTGATTATTGATTATTGATATTACTTAAGATGAATTATATTACATGCAGAATAAATTTTAAATTTCATATAGATTTATTATAAATATACCGATATATTTTTTTAGTCCGAAATATATTGATATGTCGACAACACCTTTTTTATGCAAACAACGCAATTTGTTGCATGCCCCTATTCACCCAATCAGCCACAGCCGTGCCATTCTCTGTGCGAAGCTAATTGTAAATTTTCTATTGTCCTTCT